>NC_135897.1:36694824-37294824 GCF_964194155.1 Cetorhinus maximus
GGCTGTTAAACGTGCATAGCTGAGCTCTCATTCAGCAGCAAGAACAATGCCATGCAATGCACCCCCAACCGCCCCCCCCATTCCCCACCAAAAACCCCACCAGCACTTTTTAAAGGAATCATCAGCTACCTACAGGTTAGTTACTGATTGATTTCTACTGCTTGCTGCTGCGATTGTAGAACAGTATGGTGGTTTTGTCAACTCTTTAAAGTTGCTGAATTCTACAGAGAGTGGTGTGGCACATCCTGTAGGACTTTGGTTTGACTTCAAGAAATCTGCACAAACCACTTGCTCCCACTTTGATTACAGCATGACAGAGAGAATAAGGAGGCAACACAGAGCAGGATAAGCTGTTGGAAAAGGGAAGAGGAGGAACAGGAGAAGGACCCTCAGCAGGAGGCCATTTCCATTAAGCATGCTCTGGGAACAATTCTCCGATTGCAACCTCAGCAAGGAACAGTGTATCCAATGTTTTTGCTTCACTAAGGATGCCCTCGTTGAAATTGCTACCTGGTGCAGCCACAACTGCATCATTGAGCAGGGCAAGGATGGCATTGCCAGTATCTAGGAAGGTAACTGTGGCAATTAACTTTTAGATGCTGTCCTCCTTCCAGGCTGAAGCAGCTGATATTTGCAACATTTCCCAATTTGCTATTCACTGTTAGGTAAGGCTCTGTATTCCAGGAGAGCTGACTACGGTTTATTTTCTCTTGCCAGAGAGCAGCAAATGGGGCGAGCATGGACTTTTTCAAGGCTCGTAGGCATCCCTATGGTACTGAGTTCCATTGATTCTACATGCATCATTTTGTGGACACCCCTATCAACTCCAAGATGCATCAATGGGATCTATTTCCTCAATGTTCAGCTGGTGTGTGATCATACACAGAGAATCATGCAGGTCAGTGGCTGATGTTGTGGCAGAACATTCTGTGGCAGTCCTCTGTGTCAGCTGCATTTGAGTCATCATTACAAACCAGAGGGTTGCTACTGGACAACAAAGGCTCTCCTTTGACGCCTTGGCTCAACATTCGTGAAAGCGAGAGGAGTATGAAGTGGGATTTGAGAAGGAGCATAAGACAGGAACATACCATCATCCTGGGTATATTTAGTGCTTCCGCTTGCAATGCCCTCTATCACTGTCAGCATAATAATTCGCAACACCATCTCCTCCAAAGGCTCAAGAGATGCTGATTCTCGATTCTCTGCTGCTGCCTCCTGTTATTTACTACCTCAGAACTTGGGAGATATATTACAGTGGGGAAAGAGGGAAAGCATGCCGTTTGGAAAGCACAAGAGACAAAGTCACAGCAGTATTATGCCAGGCAACAGATTTACCATGGCAGAATCAGTACCTGAACACAGTGAAGCAAGAGTGAATGAGAAGACTCGAGCATGTCAGATATGCAAAGGCACAGAACTGCTGCTGACACGATTGCCAACTGCGTACTCTGGAAGTAATCCATGCATGCCAAGAGGCCAGGCCATTTTTCCGCTTATTTACATGAACAGTGAGCTTTTCTGATTCTTTTGTGGTTGCTTTCAACCATTCTCTAAACTTGTTGTAGCCCGTCAACAGCAAGTAGCAATTTCTACCATGAATTTTAATAGGTGTAATAGAAATTTTCGAATGAGGGGTACCACTATGCACTGTGCTTACATATCTGAGGCCCCTATAGCAGATGCCACTGGTGTGGCCATGCATTTAATGCCACACTGCAATGTAACTATTGCTCCATGATATTGTGGGAGATGGCATTGCACATCTTGGAGTCTGTCCCTTCACACAAACAAGTATGCTTTAAATTCCATTTGTAAAGAGGCAAGTGACTCCTCAATATATCATTGCTGATGGACCAGCCTTTTTTGAAAGCCGACCCACTGAAATGTGTAACCATATGAATGTGTATTCATGCATGTGTATTCAGGTCAGCAAGCTGGATCACTGTTCTGTACCAGTTGGCCCATCATCAACCAGTTCCACTGTTACTTTTCCTCACCAATTGTCAGTACCTCACAAATGCTTCTTTATCATCAAAGTCTAGATCTTCCAGAGTGTGTATGGTCTGTGTGCTGGTAGTTGTTCCAAGTGAGAGTGGTTTTGATGGCTCATACTCAGAAATGCGGTGTTCTTCTTACGTAGTTGATGATAAGAGAAAGGAGAGTTATAGTTGGCTGACCTATGGAATCCCTTTCTTGCTTTACATTCTCTTTTCCAGATGGCATGGAAAATGTCATTGTCGTCTTATTTGCTGCGCTTTTGTCGACACTTCTTCGAGTACAATGTTTTCTGGCATTCATAATTTATGACTGTAAATTTCTCTCCTGCCATTACTTTTCAGTGATTTGTGCTCTTCATTTAGTCATTGTACTTTCTTCTGGATCTCTTAGACCATAAGGTGGAGATAATGTTTACATCGTCATGTATTGTCACAGCTTGCAACTTCTTTGTTTGCTAGGAGATATGTTTCCTCAGTAAGACAATTTTTTGCACTTTTTATGTCTTGAGTAAATGAGTTTATTCGTCAACCGAACTCTAACTGCATGCCTTCCTATGTTCTCATCATTTGCTGTTTGCAATCAATAATGGGGAGAGACTGAAGTAAGAATAAACAGTGATGGTTTATTGAGACATAGGGCAGAGCATCAGATCATATGTGCTCACTCAGAAACCTGCAGAACTAGACTTACAGTTCCCAGATGCCCGCACTGTACAGTGATTTGTCAGTGCTGTCACATGATCAGTACACTTGCATTCTCTTAGAGGGACAGGGTACCTCACTTTACCACATCACTCCTTTAATGGGCTTACCAATACTCATACAGCATCATCAGTAAATTACTTTTTTCACAGTTGGGGTTTGGTTATTTCTTCATCAGTTGTGTACTCCAGAGCTGGATTATCAAATTTATCAACATTTTTCATGATTAAGTGGCTTGTTACTTGCTTGAGAAGTGTGAAGATCAGTATTATTAGTGCAGCATGATTTTCTGCTACTTTTAAAAATATTGTTACAAACAAAATCAGATTCTTACAAGTAAAACACACCTGTGTTTTTGCCACATTTTAAATGTGCATTTACTCAGGATTATTGTGCATTAATGTTCCTCATTCAAGTTATCAATAGAAACAGAGTGTAAGATACAAGTTACCTAGAATTCAACTTACCTAAGAGGAAAGCCAGAAAAAGGCTGCAGTGATGAATCAGTTGACTGATAATAGCCAAATTCTGTACATGACTGATAGGCCCATTGCCTACCTGGAATGAGAAAAAAATGCAGTTCAAATGTGTAAACAGATAAAAATACATTTGTCTAAGCTCTTCCTAGTGGGTAAATGCACAAGCTAGAGTAATACTGAACCAAATATCACAGGTTTGACTCCCAGTCTGTGTGAGCTAGCTGGACCAGCAGTTCAAATGCTACAATTGATTTCAGTGCCTATGAGCTACTAAGAGGGAAATGTTTTTTACTTCTGATCAGAATCCAGTGAAGCCTCCTACAAAATGCACATTTGTCAACGTTTTTATAAGGGCAGTATCAAGCTTGACTATTGCTTCCAAAAGTTGAACAGCTTGCCAACACAAACAGTCTAGACTTGCATATGTGGAATAACCACTCTGGTACCTAATGGCCATGGAACTGAATGCCAGAATAAGATGCCGTCATCAGGAAAGAAAGGGAGAAAATTTGAGGGACAAAAGAAAAAAAAATAGCAGGTACCATTTTCAGTGTTGTTATGTTCTAGCTTCACAATCTTTTCAAAGGCTTTGTAATATTGGCAGTTAAATGTGAGAGTGAGAGTGAAACAGCAGGCATTTTGAACACAAGCTTCCTGACTGCAGTTCTGGCACACCCACATAATGCAGCATTTCTGAAACACTAGCATCATTAATATCATGCAAATTCTCAAGCTGGTTAGGCACTCAAAATATACTTAGAAATGAATTATGTAACTCAGGAACTGTGTGCTTTAAATTAAAACATATAAAATGTACTGTGAGAAGTAGTTGAACACTGCACTACCCAGGATTTTCTGGTCCCGCACTTTTGGCTGTTCTCCAAATTATCCTGTCCCGGCCATGGCGATGCCCACTGCTGGCAGGACTGGAAAATCCAGCCCCTAGTTTTCTTTTATGTTGTTCTGTCACTTAGACTGGTACTGGTTTTGCAGAAGCCAAATTAAAAAAGGGATTTAGTTTATACAGGTAAAATATTGCTATAAAGGCCCAAAAGTCATTTCTGACTTTTTAAATGATAATTTTGAGAAGGCTGTTTTTACTGTTTCTGCTAAATAATAAGAGCTGATGATATAATTTCAAAGAGGCTAGAGACTGTTAAGTTGCATTTAATGGGAAATACATCATCAATAGGAATAGTCATTAATCTACTGTGGTTCGGCTTTGAACTGTTAATTGTTCATTAACATCCTTATTGACTCAGGAATGCTCACAGTAATAGTTCCCATGCTGAGTTCATCAACTCAAACTATATAACAATTTAGACATATTAATGTTGAAGTCAGATCCCTAAAACTTAAATTTAGAATCTCACAATGTACACAAGGTATTTCATCGCACAGTAATTCACACTCAAAAGTAAACCTTCAGGTCCAACATCAAGATCTAGTCTAAAAACAGAAGTTATGATGTGATTAAATTAATTCAATCAAATCTCCTCTCAAAGTGTAAAAAAAATACAAGTGAGAAAAATGCACAATGGTTGATAAAAAGGTTAACCCATGAATTACCAAGCTCTGCACCTTAAGCAACTCAAGCACCCAATATATCATGGGTACAACTTTGCACCACACAACTACAGAACACTGTAAAACATAGCAACTAAGCGCGTCTTGATGTGGCTACTATAATTGCAGAGGCCAGGCAAATACATTTTATTTTCCTTCAACACAGTTCTCCTGTTAAGACATCTATGAAACTCATGAAACATATAAAAGCTGGCTTGTACATAACTGAAGATGGCCAGATATGGATGATTGGTCAGTTTTTCACCAATCAGTTTAGTTAGCAGTTTTCTTTTGCAATAAGCGAACAACAATAATATGTGGTCTTATGTCTGGTGACATATTAAGTAGATGGTGTTTATCGTCCGTGCAGACCAATGACATTGTTTCCCCATCTCTGGTTTTTATAGGGTTTGCCCAGCATCTGGCAGCTAGAAATGAAGTCATGAATCATGACTTTCATATATTGCTAATACTGTAGAATCAATCCTATAACACAAAATTCAAAATTCTACAGCATTGCAGTTCGATAAAAGTGACTAAGGCCGCATCATCGTGAATTAATTGGCACAGTTCCTACAACACTAAGATATGGATTAAATAATTTAAAAAATTCGTTCAGCATCTCACTAAAAATTGGGTCAAGGAATTATAAAACTGTTTCATTCCTCCATTATTTTTGAATTCCGAAACACAATAAAACAGATCTTGATAAAAGCAGTTTTTAAGTATTGATTGCTTTCCTACTTCCATCTGCTGCTGGTGCAGCCCAGGAGGTGTTCAACATATCAGATACAAACTTGCTGTAACTTGCATCTACACATTTCTCTTCATATGTCTTCAGTAGGAGCTGTGAAACTTTTATATATCTCTCATAAGGTATGCCCACTGATGAATTCTCCATTATAGTACAGAGCACGTCAATGGTGATGTTAACGCCTTTTGGGTCCTGTTTATAAAACATCCGGATAAATTATTATAGACACTTAAAAGAAAATGCATGAAAAAGATTAAAATAAGAAAACTGCCTATTTCACTCCTCTCCCATCAGCATGATGAGTTTTAGCAAAGAGAAGGCTGAAGATTCAAAATTAGGAAGATGTTTGACAGGGTAGATGTAAAGAAAATGCTTCCGCTTGCGGGGAGCCCAAAATTAGGAGTCATACTTCTTCAGCCAGAGGGTTTGCTACCACATGGCATTGTTGAGATAAACACATTTAAGAGGTTGAAAAAGCATATCAGGCAGAGGGGAATAGAAGTAATGACAATATGGTTAGATGAACCAGAGTAGAGGAGGCTCATGTGGAGTATAAACACTGACTTGAACCAATTGGGCCAAATAGAGTTTAACACAGAAACAGACTATGTAACTGTCCTTACTATTTGCTTCTCTCATTTCCTCTCATCTTTGCCACTGTTCATACAACAGCCAAATTATTCCATAATGATATGCACATTCTCAAGACATATCACTAGGCTATCCCTAACACTCCATCCTTTCTAGCAGCACAAACTGGAGTACAATATCCAGGAGCAGACGAGGATAGGAGGAAGGTGAGCATTTATTCATGTCTTGTCATCACTCCTGGAGAAAGTCCTGAATGTAGATAAACACTTGAAAGAGAAAGTATTCAAAGGGTATGGAGAAGGAGCAGAAAAAAATATTAATATTTGTAAAAGGCTTATGTGACTCTGATTTGATAAAGGTGAGATTCTAGCTCAATATAAGCATGTTAAAAATGTTTAGGGGTAATTGAGCCTGAAACTCCACAATCCAATAACAGCAAAAAAATGACACCTTTCAAAATCACCTTTAATTCATAACTTTGAACTGCCACTTTATTCAATGTTACTGCCTGCTGATCTTCTTTTGCTACTCCTCTTCGGTGTCCACTCCCCTATATAATGCTAATTCTGCTCCTTCACCCTTCTTCTTAACCACAATGCAAGTACAACACACAAACTGCAATTACCTTGAAAACTGCACCTAACGAAATACTGCCCAAAGATCAAAGAATTGTGTTCAAGATATCTAGGAACTGCTTGTGGCAGTTCTTCACACAATTGCCCAACTGTAGTTTATCCAACCATCATCACTTACTTCCTCTTTGGTACCTAGACCACAGGATATCTTTTCAGGTTGGGTAATTATGTTGAGAGATGGGTTGGGTTAACATTCCCAATTCCAAAACACTAAATTGGCTTTGAGAGTTGACTGACCCAATTATGAAGTTAGTATCACTGTTTAAAAACAGGTATATCAAACTATTTTTAAAATCATAATTTTTTTCCTCAGGTTCCTTATTTCATAAGCAAAGTTGATTTTCACTTAGCCCTGCAACAGAACAGACCTTCAAATATGATAACTAACAGTATCTTTCAAAGGTTTCAAGCATACATCACATGTAGTCACCAGAGAGAACTATTCAGCCTGAGTCAAACCACATGGCTAGAATGTGCAAATTGCACTCACTACAATGTCAACAACAGGCTTTAAGAAACTGTTGTTCATTGGCTGGTCCTAGAGAAGCATTGTGCTAGTTCAAGTCTATTAGCGCTTTGTGATCTGGTATCTATTCCAGAGTATCATCATATTTTAATTCCTATGAGCTCTGGGTATTTGATTTTTTGAAAATAGAAAATTAGAATTTAATAAAAAATAACCCTTAACATTGTTAGATGGGGCTTTTAAATAACAAATCATACCATTTTTAAAAACAATCTGTAAAAAAGGACCAGTTCTCTTTGTACTTGTGTCAGTAAGACATGAAAAAGGTATGTAAAAAAGGTGTTTGTCAGAGCGTGAATACATCAATCAAGGCGATTTTTAAAACATAGGTTAATGTTGACCAGTAAATCCAAATCCCTTCTTATCATTCCATAGCAAATATTTAGGACTTCTGGAAGAGGCAATTCAGAAAGTAGCAACTTAAGTGTGTCATAAAGATCTTGGTAACATTTAAATTGCACAGTTAGTAGCACTCTGAATGATAACTTTTAAGTTAGTTTAGAGACTTATGAAGGTTAGATAATAGCTTATTATATAATATTTGGCAATATTTTAATGAAACCACTAAGGTTGTAAGAGGAAAAAAAGATTTTGTTAAATTCTAGAAGAATTCTAGAAGTGATAAATGGTGCAGCTAGTTTTGGTGCAAGGCAAAGCTGGGTCTTTAGGCCAGATACACAGACATTTACATTTCAGAAAATCTTGCACTCCTATTTATACAAACTAGTACAAATAAATATCCCATGCTTGTTGTAGCACTTACCTCAAAAGCTCTGTTGTCCTTATTATATTGGACCACATCCATGAAATTCCCAGCCAATGTCTCCAATAAATAAGCAGAATCCATTTCAGATTTTATTTTAAGTCTTTCGCATAAGCTGAGAGAGTGAATAGTGTATGATTTAAAAAGAAAGTTTTTTTTAAAAATTCAAAGAAAGCAAAGGGCATGGGTTAAAATATCAATTTATATAAACTAGTCCTACTTGACAAATCATTAACCATTTTCAATGCTAAAGGATCTTGTGCCTTCCTGTTGGATATTTATCAACGTTCATTAAAAGATATTACTGCACTTCAATTCAAATTATTTATACTGGTACAAAGGCATTCAATAAAACACACCACCAATACAGAGAACAAATATACTTTAAGCGATCAATTGGGTTTCTGAGATGCAAGGGAGACATCCAAGCCACATGGAAGAGAAGAGTCAGCATCTCACTGCTGGTTGAATATTAACGGCAGCAGGATGAGGCCCTTAACTGGGAATTAATTGTCCACCTAAGGGCCTCAATTGACATCCACATGCCTTCCATGACAGATTTTATCAGAGCAGAGGTGAGAGGACAGCAGGGTCCACCCTTCCGCCCGACTAAATGCCCCCCACCACCTCCACCACCAAACTTGTCATAGGGGATGGCATTAAATTCCACCCTTGATTGCTGCAGGCGAAGGAAGATTTTTCTAAGACTCATCAAGCAGTAGAAACACTAAGAGTAGAGTTAAGGAACAGCAAAAGATGCAGGATTCTGGTAGGACTTGTCTACAGGCCTCCTGATAGTAGTGCAGTACTAGGGAAGATCTAAATACAATGATTAGGGAAACATGTACCAAAAACAATATAGTTACAATGGGAGTTTTAAATTTTGCACATAGCCTGAGAGAAAAGCAGAACAGTAAGTAGTAAAAGCAATGAATTTCTAGAATATATTCTGGACAGCTTTCTAGAACCATAGGGTACGGAATGGATGAGGCCAGACATTGGACGCGGGGATCTTGATGTATGATGGCCACATGGGTGGCCCCCTAGAGGTAGGCAGCGTGCAAACTTTGTGCTACCTGTTCATCTAAATGATTTCAGCATGCAGCCCAGTGTGGAACGTGCTGCTGATTGCCTGCTGAGTCATCAGGGTGGCAAAGGTGTACGCATAGCTAGCAAGGTATGCAGCTAGCCTGACTCACTTAAAGGCAGCCTGCCCCTCTTAAACTGCAGTCATGCAACTGGAGCTGCTGCAACTGTCTCTGGAAGGCTTGGCTGAAAACAAAGCACAGCAAATGGAACAACAGGCCAGAGAGAGGGCTCCCAGGTTTTCTGATGCGGTGTTGGAGGAATCCGTGATGGATGTGGAAAGGAGGAGAAACTCTGTTTCTGTGTGGGCCAGGGAGCTCTCAATGCACAGCCTGAGAATGGAATGGGAACAGCTGACCAGGGAGGTCAATTACTGGAATCTGGTCCGAAGGACGTGCCAGAAAAAGTTCAGTGACCTCACACTGGTATTGAAGGTCAGTGAATGCATTTTCAAATGACATCTCGTATCCACCAGAACACCAACCTTTCACAAACCTCAATGCGCCAGGTCATCAGCAAGTCAGGGCTCGTGTCTAATATTCAGATACTTTACCTCGCCTGCACATACATATCAATTCTGCCAGCATCACTGCCAGCTCTTGCAGATTCCACATACCCCAGCTATTCAGCTGTGGCAGGCACAACACCCAAACACATTGCAACAAGCCTACTAATATTCTTCCCTCTCTCTTGCAGAACAAGGAAGCAGATTACCTCAGCAAACAGCAGAGAGCTGGGGGCGTGGCATTCTGGCATCACCAGCCCTCTGGAGCAGACAGCACTCTACATCCTGGGCTGGCTGTGACCAAGACCATTGCATCCAGCATCACTGGAAACACTGAGATGACGATATCTGCCTTATACCTCTTCTGAAATCCCAGTTCTCCTTATCCTGCTATCTGGCACGCAAGCTGCAGATGGTATGGACCTCTTACTTCCTATGCCTTCACCCCCAGCCTTTCCCTTGGTTACCTGAAAACAGAAATTCACAAGAACTGCTGTGTGGCCAGCCTCATGATGAAGAACAACAGTTACAACAGATCACTGATGAAGAAGTAACGTCACTTGATCTGGGAATCACAACCATCAGCTTGGATACTGGCTTTTTAGGATAGTATAGTGTCTGGATCAGTACCTTGTGAGTCATCGAGGATGAGAAGGTTGCAGTCAGTCTGGGGAAAAGAGAATTCACCGGAGGGCGAGGTCACAGATGAGTGCTGCTGCAGTGGATTCAGATGAGGACTTTGATGGGATAACACAGAGGAGAATGCCGATGAACATGCACACAATAATGCATCGGCAGGCCTGCCAGCCGGCCTCTTGTCACTGTCAAGGTGAATAGAAGAGTCCAGTTCCAACTTGGCATAGGGCTATGTTCAGAACTTAGAGCCCATCATTTCCACTGTGGAAGTGGTAGCCAACCCCATGATAGCACTTGTGGAATCATCCATCAAGCAGCATCTGATGGCTGATATCTCAGCTTCCATTGCAGCACAAGCAGAAGCCACCCATCATCTCAGTGCTACAGTGACTGAGATAATGAGAGCCATGCAAACCCAGCATCCTACCAAGCAGGTTCAGACTGCATCAACATGGTTGTGCATACCAACGCTCAAAGGGACTTGCAGGCTCTCACAGCAGTCCAGCAAACTAGCTTGCAAATTGAACTAGTGTTTCTGATGCATCACCTCCAGGGGAATGTCAGTGGTTCTAACGTGCATCAAACTTTTGTCCTCTTTGTTAGGATGAAAACATTTATCCTTCCACCACTGCCACTTCTCCAGTGTCCTTGTTGCTGTCTTTCAGCCCAGATTTCTGCTGCTCATGCCAAGTTAATGCAGACTGAAGCTGGGCCCACAAGGACCAGAGCTGCTCAAGGTCATCCGGCATCTATAGTCTCCCCAGTGAAAGTCAGCAGCCTTCCACTAGCCAGGCTGAAGCAACCTGGGTAACAGTGTAGAACTAGAGCAGGCAAAGGCACAAGAGAGATAGGCAGTAAGGGAATGCACAAAGTAAATAGGTCAGCTTTATATGTTTCATTGCAAGTGTTATTGAATAAAGTTGCTGTGGAATTTTTTTGTTGGTGGCTTTTATTATCATGGATGAGAGGATGCTGTATTTGTATGTAGCAGATGAATTGAAAGGTTCAGAATTGTGGAGCAACTGTGATGTAAATGCAACATTTTGGGGGCATCAAAGTCTCAGGATCCACTCTTTGACAGTCTGTCTGGTGTGAAGGGGTTCTGGATGCCTTCGCCTCCTCTTTCTTTTTATTTGTTATTTCCTGGGATGTGAGTATTGCTGACTTGACCAGCATTTGTTGCCTTCCCAAATTGCCCTTGAAAAGGTGGTGGTGAGCTGCCTTCTTGAACCGCTGCAGTCCATGTGGTGTAGGTACACTCACAGTGCTGTTAGGAAGGGAGTTCCATGATTTTGACTCAGTGACAATGAAGGAATAGCGATATATTTTCAAGTCAGGATGGTGAGTAGCTTGGAGGGGAACTTGCAGGTAGTGGTGCTCCCATGCACCTGATGCCCTTGTCCTTCTAGATAGTAGAGGTTGTGGGATTGGAAGGTGCTGTCAAAGGAGCCTTGGTGAGTTGTTGCAGTGCATCTTGTAGATAGTACACACTGCTGCTACTGTGCATTGTGGTGGAGGGAGTGAATAATTGTAGATGGGGTGCCGATTAAGTCGGCTGCTTTGTTCTAGATGATGTTAAGCTTCTTGAGTCTTGTTGGAGCTACACTTATCCAGGCAAGTGGAAAGTACTCCATCCTAACTTGTGCTTTGTAGGTGGTGGACAAGTTTTTGGGAGTCAGGAGGTGAGTTACTCATCACAGATTTCCCAGCCTCTGACCTACTCTTGTAGCTACAGTATTTATAATGGCTGGTTCAGTTCAGTTTCTGGTCAATGGTAACCCCCAGGATGTTGATAATGGGGAATTCAGCAATGGTATTACCGTTGAATGTCAAAGGGAGATGGTTAGTTTCTCTCTTGTGGGAGATGGCTATTGCTTGGAACTTCTGTGGCGCGAATCTTACTTGCTGCTTGTCAGCCCAAGCCTGAATATTGTCCTGGTCCTGCTGAATATGGACCTGGCTGCTTCAGTTTCTGAGGAGTTGTGAATGGTGCTAAACATTGTGCAAATCCATATATGTGAATATCCCCACTTCTGACCTTATGGTGGAGGGAAGGTCATTGATGAAGCAGTTGAAGATGGCTGGGTCTCACCCTTCCTCTTTCCAAGCAAAACAGCCCCAACTGCTCCAATTTATCTATGTACCTGAAGTTCCTCATTCCTGGAACCATTCTTATGAATCTTTTCTGCACCTTCTCTAATGCCTTCCTAAAGTGTGGTGCTCAGGACTGGAAGACATACTCCAGTTGAGGTCAAACCGGTGTTTTATACAAGTTTATTATAACTTCCTTGCCTCTATTAATAAAGCCCAGGATACTGTATGCTTTATTAACCACGCTCTCAAACTGTCCTGTCACCTTCAACGATTTATGCACATATACACCCAGATCCCTCCGCTCCTGCACTCCCTTTAGACTTGTACCCTAAATTTTATATTGTCTTTCAGCAGTTTTTCTACCAAAATGAATCACTTCACACTTCTCTGCATTAAATTTCATCTGCCATTTTTCTGTCAATTCTACCAACCTACCCATGTCCTTTTGAAGGTGTACACTATCCTCCTCACAGTTCACAACACTTCCAGGTTTTGTATCATTTGCAAGTTGTGCCCTGTACACCAAGGTCTAGGTCATAATATATATCAAGAAGAGCAGGGATCCCAACACTGACCGCTAGGAATCTCCAACACTAACCTTCCTCCAGACTGAAAAACATCCATTAACCACGACTCTCTGTTTCCTTCACTCAGCCAATTTCATATCCATGTTGCTACTGTCCATGAAGCAGACTTTCTCCTGATAGGCCAACCAAATCTGCTGACCTCAGTGTCAAGATCCAGCACTATTTCCTTTCAAATCCAAGAATTTAGCAAAACCCCACCAATATCGCAGAACACAGTACCTCTACTGCACAAGCAAAAGTAAGTCAAAAACCCTTCAACAAAGCTGTACTGTAAGCCCTTTAAATACAGCTAGTTGTCAGGGGGAGGGGGTAATCTTCATGCAGCCGAATACACATTCAACTGGGAATGATGAAGAGAGGGCGTTAACTAGACCTGATCCAGCCAATCTGCATGTGTCAGAAGAATGTATGACAGCTAGGGCACAAGCATAGGTGTGAGTCAGGGGGTGCCACGCAGGCCACACAGTAAGTGGCCAGATGTGTCCCAGACAACATTCTTAGAGATTGTGTCTTCAATAGTGCTGGCACCAGCAGTACTATGGAACCAAATTTTGTGGCTTTAATACCTTGGAAGTGATAAGGGACTGTGCCACAGTAGATTTAATGGTGAGTAACAAACCAGCAGTCTGAAGGTAAGGGAATTTCTTTTAAACAGTGACCATATTATGATTGAACTTGAGAAAAGGTTTGAGAGAGGGTATCGAGAGAGGGATGTAACTCATACTATCAAGTCTGCTGAACCACTGATCAGCGGGCACTCAGTTCCAGAATCCAGCTTTAACTAGCGTGGCTAGAATCCACCCTCAGGTTGCAGCCCTCTCTCCTGATGGCAGCTCATATGACCTTTCTGGTAGCCCCCTCAGTTGCCTGCTTGGTGTCAGGATATAAGACTCGGCTGCCCATGCACCTGCTGAAGAGTCCCCCTTACACTCAGAAGCCCTGCAACGAGGGCTACCTCAGTCGCCAGTGACTCATGATACTACAGCACAACCAGACACCACTGTTTGGTGAGTAGTTTATGCATAATAAAGCATGTTAGATTTATTTTATTTTATCATGTTTAAACATCCATTAACTTACATATCTCAGGATCATTTTTTTTCCAACTAACCATTCTTGTCAGTGTCGAATGCATGAGTTTACTCTCATCATAGTTTATATTGAGAATTGATAAAATTAGTTATTCGGTATCTGTATAACTTGAATATTTCAGTGTTACTTATAGTAAATATGCTTTTTAATTGCATTTTTGTAGTAAAAAAGAAAAAAAGCAGAGCTGTATATCCATCTACATATTTAGTGTTACTTCTATGCTGAATTCCAGTCAACTTTTTCAATTATAAATTCCTATGTCCACATTTATAATGGAAACTGCCCATGTAAATTTATCACACATTAATTACGCCTTCCCACTATTGTACCTCAGTTATGTATCTCCCACTTCTTCAGCTTGAACTGTAGAGAAGATCCTATGTTCTAACTAACTCTGCATCCCAAATTGCTTTAGGGTTTGCTATTTAGCTATAATTAATAATACAAAATCAAAGTAACAGAAAAATAATGACAAAATGCATGACTTTAAAATGGGTATTGAATTACATTCCATATTCTAGTCTAATTATATCCTGACCTTTAACCTTGCTTCGCCTGAAGACTACATTTGGTCTCGACTCTCCCTGTGGAACACCACAGGAGATCACCTAGTAAAGATCTTGAAATGAAAGTGTAATCACCGTTGTTCACAGAATGCTACAGAAAGCATAATACCACCATTTCTAGCTATCCCACTAGTGCTTTGATTGATGATATGCTGACAGGCAGGTTTACTAATTAACTTATATGGCCACATACACACAATGTTACAGCATGTTCCAAAAATCTGAGCAACCCTTTGCAGATGAATAAAAGATTGAGCTGCATACAAGAAGGCAGTTGCAGCAGCGAGGAGATAAATCATTAGGTAAATAGAATTACAGCACAAGTCAACTGGGCTGTAATTTCCAATCCTTTTATGCTGCATTATTTTAACTACTGCCTCATTGTAATAACAACTGTCTTCTTATTAGATATGATAAATATCTCCAAAGTATTTGTAATGAGGATGTAGTGGCATTTAATTTTGGTAAAATGATTCAAAATTTGAAAGTGTTATGATTATATCATCCAAAAATGTGGCAAACTTCATAATTCCATAGCTACAGACCCAACTCCTAATTGCAGCTTTTGAGGGTTTGCCAAATCTTACCCATGTTATTAGATCTGGCTTTCCACAGGAAGAAAACTGATATCCAGTCTTACTTCATGAAAGCCAATGAACCAGAATTACACCTGTATGTGAGGCTGGAGTCTGTGACCTATTCACAGGTCATTTCACTGGAAAGGAATTGCACACTTTTTTTAACAAGAGGGAGGGAGAGAAGAGGAAAACACATTAAAATGTTTATCCCCTACAGCTATTTGATTGATTATGACTCAGCCAGTGAACACAAAGGCACAACAGCTGGTTTCCATTCTATGGACCAGTTAAATCTTGCATGGAACTTTCCCTTAGAAGGAAGTGGCATTTTTAGAACATTCTAACCACAATCCAACAAAATAACTTCCATACAACTAATGTTCTAAATCGTGACATTACAGAACCGCAGCAGAGAACCAAGTCCATTGCAAATTCCAAATAAATCCACTCTTGGTAAGAGAGGAAACAAGTTTGCCTCCCACACTGGTAATGATAGGTTTGTCTTCCTGAACCCCAGTCACTGTTATACACTCGTTTCAACTGGATAAAGTGGGGATGATGTTGTCAAGAATAAGTAATGGAATAATGTATTTTAGTTAACACAGCCTAGTTTAATGTTACCATAAACAATGAAGGATTGATTACAGTTAAATGTCAGAGGCGGGGTTTCCAAACTGGGGGATTGCCCATGTGAGGTGGGGGGATGGATGACAAGGCACAAAGAAGTTCGGAGGGGGGATCAAGTTCAGAGGGGGGATCGAGTTCGGAGGGGGACGGACAGGCTGGTGAAACAGAGCCACCAATGTAACCCGGCAAAGCTAGAGGTGAGGCATCAAAGGCTGCACCTCTTTAACTTTTGAAGAAACTGAGCCAAAATTAAGTTGAAGTTCAATGAAAAAGTATTGTGTACAATGATGCAGCCTCATACAGAATGATCTCAGCAAGGCACTGGAGCAGAAGTTGAACCAATCTGAGCTGCTTCTGGCAGATAGTAATTACTTGCTATGCCCCAGAACCAGCTCTCACTGGTCCAGCTTCTACTTCTAGAAATCAATGGGATTTAGATATCCTCAGTAGTGCTGCGATCATCCTACATGAGGCTACATTGGCGTATGCTCAATGGGGTACAAAATTGGCTGGAAGTATATAATAGGATAAAAGCAAAATACTGCGGATGCTGGAAATTTAGAAGAAAAACAAAAATACCTGGAAAAACTCAACAGGTCCGACAGCGTCTGTGGAGAGGGATACAGTTGACGTTTCGAGTCCGTATGACTCTTCATCAGAGCTAAGACATATAGAAATGAGATCAAATATAAGCTGGTAGAAGGGGGTGGGACAGGAGAGCTCGATAGGGGGCCAGTGATAGGTGGAGACCAAGAAGAGACTGCCAAAGATGTCATAGACAAAAGGACAAAGGGGTGTTGACGGTGGTGATATTATCTTAGGAATGTGCTAATGGGGACATTTAGGGAAGCAAGCTAGTGGCAGATGGCTCTAGTGCGGGTGGGGTGGGGGGAAGGGATTGAAATGGGCTAAAAGGTGGAGATGAAACAATAGATCAAAATAAATTTTAAAACAGGAAGGAAAAGAAAAAATATAGTTGTAAAAAAAAAAAGATAAATTATTGGAAAAAGGGGGATCGGAAAGGGGGTGGGGATGGAGGAGACAGTTCACGATCTGAAATTGTTGAACTCAATATTCAGTCCGGAAGGCTGCAAAGTGCCTAGTCGGAAGATGAGGTGCTGTTCCTCCAGTTTGCGTTGAGCTTCACTGGAACATTGCAGCAGGCCAAGGACAGACATGTGGGCAAGAGAGCAGGGTGGTGTGTTAAAATGGCAAGCAACAGGGAGGTCTGGGTCATGCTTGGGGACAGACCGAAGGTGTTCCGCAAAGTGGTCACCCAGTCTGCGTTTGGTCTCTCCAGTATATAATAGGGATCCGACCTGAACGCAACCCTTTTTTGCTGAGTGGTTTAGATTAAAATCAGAGTTTGCAATAACCATTAATTGTGATGTGGCCAGAATCCCAATGTATGAACAAGGAAATATTGTTCTTTCTGTAGTCTTCTCCCTCTCATTCCTTCTCAATCTCTCTGTACATTTTCTATGGCCTGTTCCTTCTTGACTGTAATTTTTAATTTGGCTTGCTTCCTCCCGATCTTTGTTCTTTATTCCTGTAGAACGCACTTTGCCCTCCACTGCAGTCTTGCCACTTAGGAACGTGAATGGTACAGGAAATGGGACGGCTGAAGAAACAAAAAGGAAAGAGAAGAAACCAAAAGAGTAGGAACAGGGACAATAAAGGAAAGAAAATCGAGCAGAGATCAAAGAAAAAAATAAGAAAAATGTAAAGGATAAGAAACGGGATAATGAGCAGCAAAGGAAGAGAGGATGTGCATATGAGAAGTGAAGTAGGAAAGAATTACAAAAAGAGAAGGGTGGGAAGAAAGGATAGAATGGAATCCAGGTCCATTCATTGGACTTTATTAGTGACGTGAAAATAAGGCAAGTGTGAATGAGGGACGGAGACAGAGGCAGACACACAGAAGTGGCGGAAGAGGAAACTAGAATGAGTATCAGTGGGAATGAAAGAGGGACAAGGACTCTCCTGAGGACATCAATTAGTGAAGAGGAATGAAAGGAGAGAGACATGCTTTTGGAAGGCATGGGGAGAAAAACAGAAAAAGGCAGAGATCCCCTTTTTGTGATTGAGCGGAGGGAGAAAACCTATTTAGTGGAGTGAAGTTAGAGAGGTGGCAAGAAATCCAATTGTTGGATGAGGCATAAACCAGCTGTGCTGAGAGGAGGAGGGATAGAGAGGAGGAGGGATAGTAACCTTTAGAGCAGACCCTTGTCATAAAATGTCGTATCCACTAACATGCCATGGACAACATGCAGAGTTGTTAAAAAAAAATGTGGAATGCATCATAGTTCAGTAGTCTCAATCTGAAATTCACTCAAACTTATGATTTATGATATCGGGTAAATCCTTTCTCCTCTTGGAGTATCTGTGTTCTAGAGTGACTCCAAAAAGCTCAACAGTCGATAGAAGCATGTTCAGAGAACAAAGCAGCAGAAAAAACTGGGTGGCCTGATGGAAAAAGAGCCACAAATATCTGTAGCTATTGAACATTTAAGGTAGGAGGCTTATTTGGTCTTTGCTTTCATAAGCAAAATCCTTAAAAAGGGACATGTTCACGGAGCGGCTGCAGGGCATTCTTCTGGGGGAGGCTGATCAGCCAGAGGTTGTGGTCCACATTGGTACCAATGACTTGGGTAGGAAAAGGGATGAGGTACTGAAAGCAGACTTTAGAGAGCTAGGAAAGAGATTGAAAAGCAGGACCTCGAAAGCAGTAATCTCAGGATTATTCCCAGTCCCACGTGCAAGTGAGTATAGATAAATGAGAAATAAGCGAATAAACACATAGCTGGGAACCTGGTGTAGGAGGGAGGGCATCAGATTTCTGAGGCTTTGCGGCCAGTTCTGCAGAAGGTGGGATGTATACAAGCTGGACGGTCTCTACCTGAACAGGACTGGGACGAATAGCCTCGCAGGGAGATTTGCAAGTGCTGTGCGGTTTTAACTAGATTGGCAGGGGCTGGGAACCTGAGGGCAAATTCAGAGCAGGGAGCGGGAGGTGGAGAATTAGTGAGTGACTCTGAAAGACAGAAGCAGTACAGGTTAAAAAGTGTACAGCAAAGGAATTTGGCCATGTTAAAAGGTATATATGTAAAGACAAGGAGCATTGTAAATAAAGCCCACGAGCTGAGGGCACAGATAGACACATGGCAGCATGATATCATCGCTATAATGAAAACTTGGCTTAAGGAGGGGCAAAAATGGCAGCTCAACATCCCCGGATATAGGGAGGAATCATCCCAGATTTGCACTAAGTGTAACAACGTTTTACCCACTAGCCGCAATGGCGGGTTTTCACGCCATATCATCCCAAACCCGCCGCCTCAGTTATGCATTCCCGGAAAACACACCGTTTCCATGGTAGGTGGGCTCACATTAGCGCACCACGACATCACCTCACTGCTTCATCACGCCAGGCACCATATTTAAAGTCCAGCTGCACGCACGCATCTCGGTGCTTCCAGCTCATGACTACTGCAGGGAAGATGTCCACGAAAGACAAAAAGACTTCAGCCTCCAGGTTTAGTGACGCGTCAGTGGAATCCCTTTGGGACGCTGTGGAGGCCCGCCACAATGTCCTCTACACCCAGTCTGGCAGCGATGGGCAGCGGTGTTACCAACTGGGCTCTGGAGGCGATGGCAATGCTCATCAGTGCCAATGCTGCACAGAAGAGGTTGGTCATCTAGTGCAGATAGAGGATGAATGATTGCATCCATGCAGCCAGGGTATGGCAACCATTTCATCACTCTAAACTCACACACTCAAGCCCATCACACATTCCCTGGCATCTCACTCACTGCCAGCTCACGGGACAGCACCACCCATCCTCACACACATATCCTCACATGTCCATCTGGCTTCATCTCCTCTGGAAACTGCCTCCTCAGCCCTCACCATCTTGAGGCTACTTGCACAGATCAACATGTGCCCCACACAGGCCCTGGGTTATCCTCCTTCCCCAGTACAGCCCTCATTCTGCAGCCTCTTCCCTTGCCTGAGGCCACTTCTCCCCCTTCGTCAAGCAGGTCCTAGCCCTGCAGTCATTGAAAATCCACCCATATATGGCTGATCTGGTAAGTAGAGACCTACCCGTGAGCCCCCCCTAAAAGTGATGTGGTGCTGTCTGTGAAGCCTGGCGCTGATGACTGCGAGTGCTGACCTAAGCAAGGTAGGCAAACAAAGCTTGAAGTCCTGAACAAAGTGCAGCCCGTCAGGTGCACATTGCTAATGCGCTGTTGTGAAACATGTCGGTGTGTTTTCCCACTGACATGGGCAGACAATCCAGCGGGGGTGGGGGGGTTGAGTCCGCCGGGCTGGCCTTATAATGATATGCTGGTGTATTACAATGAGGTTTCCGATGTCCAATGGTGGAGAATGCGGCCCGGATGAGTGGACTGTCACAATCTGGTTCTACGTCATTGTCAAACTGATCGCGCCACATTGTCTGCTCATGCCACTGAACACGCCTGATGCCAGCAGGCATGGAAAATCCCGACCATAGAGTTTTCAGGCAGGATAGGGAGGGGGATAAAAATGGTAGGGGTGTAGCATTATTGGTTAAAGGATCAATTACAGCTGTGAGGAGGGATGATATACTAAATGAAGCATCAAATGAGGAAATATGGGTTGAGCTCAGAAATAAAAAAGGGGCAGCCACATTGCTAGGCGTGTATTATAGATCCCCAAATAGTGGAAGGGAGTTAGAAGAGTAAATATGTAGACAGATTACTGAGTGCAAAAACAATAGGGCAGTAAGCGTTGGGGCCATCAGCTACTCTAATATCAGTTGGGATACATACAGTGTGAAGGACATGGAGGGCATAAAGTTATTAAACTGCATTCAAGAGAACTCTTTTAGCTAGCACCTAACAAGCCCAATGAGAGGGGGCACAATTCTTGACTTAGTCTTAGGAAATGAAGCTGGGCAAGTGGATGAAGTAGCAGTGGGGGACCATTTTGGGGATAGTGACCATAATACATTTAGATTTAGCATTATTATGGAAAAGGACAAAAAGAGAACAGGAGTGAAAGTTCTAAATTGGGGGAGGATAATTTTTACGAAGCTGAGAGGTGAGCTGGCGAGTGTGGACTGGGCACAGCTATTAGAAGGAAAACAGTGTCAAATCAGTGGGAGGCATTCAAAAGCAAGATTCTACAGGCACAGTGTAGACATGTCCCCATAAAGAAGGGTGGTACTGACAAATCTAGAGCCCCCTAGTTCTCCAGAAGCATACAGACCAAGATAAAGCAGAAAAAGAAAGTTTATGACAGTCACAAAAGACTTAATACTGTAGAAAGCCTAGAGGAGTATAGAAAGTATAGGGGAGAATTAAAAATGGAAATTAGGAAAGCAAAGAAAGGATACAAAAAAATATTGGTGGGTAAAATCAAAGAAAATCCTAAGATGTTATACCAGTACATTAAGAGCAAGAGAATAACTAAGCAAAAGGTGGGGCCTATCAGATATGGTAACTTGTAGGTTGATGCAGAAGATTTGAGCAGGGTTTTCAATGAGTACTTTGTCTCTGTTTTCACTAAGGAGAGGGATGATGCAGACATTCTAGTTAAAGAGAAGTGTGAAATACTAGATACAATAAGCATAGTGAGAGAGTAAGTACTTGAGGGACTGGCATCCTTGAAGGTGGATAAATCACCAGGGCCGGATGGATTGTATCCCAGGCTGTTAAAGGAAGCCAGGGAGGAAAGATCAGATGCTCTGAGGATCATTTTCCAATCTCGCTAGATATAGTGAGGTCACAGAGCATTGAAAGTCTGCAAATAATGGTTGTATCATTATTTAAAAGGGTCCGAGGGATAGGCCAAAAAATTATGGGCCGGCAGTCTGACTTCAGTGGTGGGTAAATTATTGGAAACAATTCTGAGACACAGGATAAGTTGTCACCTAGAAAGGCATGGATTGGTCAGGGACAGTCAGAATGCTTTTGTTAGGGGAAGATTATGTCCTACTAACTTAATAGAATATTTTGAGTTAGTAACAAGGATAATTGATGAGGGTAGTGTAGTAGATGTTGTCTACTATTCCGTAAGACATTTGACAAGGTCCCACATAGCAGGCTGGTCAGGAAAGTGAGATCTCATGGGATACAGGGGAAGGTGGCAGGTTGGATCCAAAATTGGCTCAGTGACAGGAAACAAAGGATAATGGCTGATGGGTGTTTTTGCGAATGGAAAATGGTTTCTAGTGGTGTTCCACAGCGCTCAGTGTTGGGGCCCTTGCTGTTTGTTGTATATATTATTGATTTGGACATGAGTGTGGAAGGTATGATTGGGAAATTTGCAGATGACACAAAAATTGGCCATGTAATTGATAGTGAAGAGGATAGCTGTTGACTCCAGAATGATATCAATGGTTTGGCTGAGTGGGAGGAGAAGTGGCAAATGGAATTCAATCTGGAAAAGTGTGAGGTAAGGCATTTGGGGAGGGCAAATGAAGCAAGGGAATACTCAATAAACGGGCATTATTGAGAGGGGTTGAGGAAGTGAGAGACCTTGGAGTACGTGTCCACAGTTCCTTGAAGTTGGCAGGACAGGTGGGCAAGGTGATCTAGAAAGCAAATGGAATGTTTTCCTTTATTGAGCGAGGTATTGAATACAAAAGCAGGGATGTGATGATGGAACTGTATAAAACACTGGTTAGGCCACAACTGGAATTATGTGTACAGTTCTGGTCCACATTACAGAAAGGACATAATTGCTCTGGAGAGAGTGCAGAGGAGATTTACAAGAATGTTGCCAGGGTTTGAAAATTGCAGCTATGAGGAGAGACTGGGGTTGTTTTCATTAGAACAGGGGAAACTAAGGGGTGACCTAATTGAGGTGTACACAATTATGAGGGACCTAGATAGGGTAGACGGGAAAGACTTGTTTCCCCTCAGTGAGGGGTCAATTACCAGGAAGCATAGATTTAAGGTGATTGGTAGAAGGATTAGAGGGGACATGAGGACAAACCTTTTCAGCCAGAGGGTGGTGGGCATCTGGAATTCACTGTCTTAGTTGGAGGTTAAGGCTGAAACACTCAACTCATTTAAAAGGTACCTGGATCTGCACCTGAAGTGCTGTAATCTGCAAGGCTATGGACCAGGTGCTGGAAAATGGGATTAGAGTGAGTGGCCAGTTTCTTTTTTCTCTTTTTGGCCTGCGCAGACACGATGGGCTGAATGGCCTCTTTCTGCATCATAACTTTTCTATGGTTCTATATTCCCTATTTGAAAATAGACATTCCTTGAAAGGAAAAGTTGAAAAATTTATGCCCAAATTGCGATCATGTTACAAATGTTAATGAAGAAACACTGCCCTCAAATGGAGTAACAAAAAAATTCACTTTGCAGAAACACGAGCAGATATCTGAGTTTTGTAGGCGTAAGTGTAATTTGACTATCCAGACACATGCAGGCATTGTCATTGACAGTAGTCTGGTGCATTATCCCAGTGGACTTGTAAGTCTAGACATACAGGGCAGAATTTTGAGGTTCAGCACCACTGGTTAGCCTCACATGCAGCAAGCAGTGAATCAGAAACTCTCAGGTATACAGCAAATCTCAGGAAATTCTGTTCAGAGTCACTAGGTTATCTGAGTTTTCAAAGCAGCATGATTGAGGTCAATCACGTTCTTACTTGATGTCCATGTGCATATATTTCCCAGAAGCTACAGGACAGCAATTAGGAGAAGGAGTTCGATTCTCATGTTCAAATCGCCCATGATCTCACCCCTGCCTATCTCTGTATCCTCCTCCACCCCTACAACTCTGAGGACTCTATGTTACTTTTGCGCATCTCCCACTTCCTTTGTCCCCACCATTATCAGGCCTGCATTGAGCTACCTAACCCCTAAACTCTGGAATTCCCTCCCCAAACGCCTTTGCCTCTCAATCTGTCTCTCTTCCTTTAAGAAGCTGTTTCAAACATACCTCACCCGCCCAAATTCCCCTTCTTTGGTTCAGTGTCAACTTTGGTCTGATTATGCTCTTGTGAAGCACTTTGGGAGGTTTTACGCATTAAAGGCATTATATAGATGAAAGTTGTTGCTGCTGAGCCCTGATTTGGCTTTTTTCTCCCCATTCTTAGCCCTAGGGGCAGTGACAACAACTGTAGCACACTAATTGCCGTGAAATGAAAGTCGCCATAGTCCCAGAGGACAGTAGGCTGCACTCTCAGAGACGGCTGGTGGTGAGTTTAACCTGAGGGTCACCACACCTCAGGCGAGGGGCCAGGTTGAGAAGATGAATGACCTCATGGATGACCTCAGCCAGTATGGGAATGAACAGTAATTGTTATAGCTGATCATTGGCTTTACACTAGTGAATCCTATTACAAAAGTTTCACAGAATTTCCTTTAGAACAATTTGCCTGAAATCAGTGCAACCAGTACAAAGAAAAAATCACAGAATTTTAAGTGCGAATTATGTCTGGTGCAACTTGAGTTTTGGGGATCTTTTCTGCCAGTTTTCAGCCAATTCACATCCCGCCAAGCATAAAATGACTGTGGGGAAGACTGATTTTTAGTAGGCGGGTTCCTGACTGACCTTTAAGTTAGGGGGGATGGGGGGATCGGTGGGGGGGGGGTGGGGGGGTGTGGGGGGGGGGGAGGGGAGGGTAGTGGGGATGGAGGGGGGGGTCGATGTTGAGGAACACGGTGCCCATATAATCCAACTCTATAAAATAATTTTTTGGATGAGTAAACCCATTTTCAGCTGTTTTAATCAAACCACATCTGATTATATTGGGTATTTATTTAAGCAAATTTTTTTTGGAAAAGTTATATTTTAGAACGCTCCCCCAATTGCCCTGGTTCATGGCAAATTTTAAGTTTGGTGAAAGTCAAAAAAGAGCCCTTCCCAAAACAGGCAGATTTAAACTGCGCACAGATCGCAAATGGTGGCCAAAGCAGAAACTCTGCAGTCTTCAAACTGAAGTTTTGTAGCCAAGGATTTTCTTGCTGCCCCGTTCACTTTTAAACTGTATAATCGGCTTAAAAGAAGAAGATGGTCGATCAGGCACTGTTAATTTAATAAAAGTACCATTGAACCCTGTATTTATGTTTGAACATCAGAATCAGCATCCAAGAAGTAGAAAGATATTAACCCCACCTTGATACTGGAACAGCTGACCAAAGACAGCATCTGAACTGGTCTTTTCTGTCCTGGAGACACATCTCCTTGCAGCCCATGAGACTGTTTTAGGAGAATGGAGAATATCCTCTCTCGGAGAAGTCATCCTGCTAACTTCTATATGCACACGCATACACACACACACGTGCGCATGCACACACACACTCATGCACACGCACACATGCACACATACAGCAAAGTCTACTGTAAAGTACTGCACTAAGAAAGGACAATGTGCAGCACACCAACTCCAGAATTAGTGTTGAAATAAAAGGAGGGTTAAGCTGCAAGAGACCTAGGAGTCATAGAAAAGTCAAAGTTCAACATGTTCAACCAATGCAGAGCAGCAAACCACAAAGCCAAGAGAATTTAAAAACCAAGAAGTTGCAGATACTGGAAATATCAAACAAGAAACAAAAATGCTAGAAAAAACAGCAAATCAAGCAGTAGCTGTGGAGGAAACAGGTGACATGACAGTTCAGGAGTTCACATGAGGGAGATATTCAAACATTAGCGATAGAGTAGAGTCACAAGACTGATCCCAGCCATGGAGGTCAAAGTTGCAGGGAAAAGCTGGAGAAGCCTGGGCTTTGGAAGTCAACATCCAAGAAAGGCATTCTAGACAGGAACACAAGATAGTAAATAGCGTGGAAAAAGTAAATCAAGACAATTACCTTGTGTGAGTAGGACAAGCGATCACAGGTTCATACTAGTAAAAGGGAAATTCAGGATTAACATCCAAGACATTTTTATTCAAACCCTTTGAATCCATTCTCAGATAGATTAGTAAAGGCAAAGGAATCATTTAAGAACCAAATGAATGGAGAGGATTTTAAGACTATTCTGGGTGGACTGACTGACCGACCTTATGAAGTTTTGAAGTTGTTCATTACTGTGATTGAGAGTTTAGCTCCATGTTGTCTTTTGAAAGGGTTAGCTTGACAGCAGCTTGATGTTACTGTACAGAATCCGCCAACATTACCTGCCTCAGAGCTTGTGCTATTTATAGTGTAGCCTGTTTTTGGATAAGTTCAAGTAACTTCATAAAATACTTCATGTTATAGCCATATGTTTTTGAAATCTACCGTACTTACTGGAAATCTTGTGTTATCTGCTTATGCTTTCTAGTATTTGCCAGCAATTCTATCAGAGTGTCAGAGGCATCCTTCACCAGCAGAGGACATGGGGTATTGAAACTTTCCAAGGAATAATTAACCACTTCCAAATACTCTGGAAAATATTGAAAATTAAGTCCTGAATTTATTTCTGGTTTCTCTGGTGACAATTTAACAGAAATTTCAAATGGTGACTGAACTTGGACTTTTTTCTAGCTTTTACAGCTAAGTATGTTTAGACAGCTAGTCAGGTACATGACCAAGTTAAAATGTCTAGATCTACAAATGAAACAGTCAGTCAGCTACAGAGATTCAGAATAATGACAACTAGGCAGGTCCTAAAACTTCCCTTATATTAGAACCTATTTATTAAAATCAGTCACAGAAGTTCATCCTGACACACTGTAAATTATACATTAGATGGGAATAATCTATTCCCACCAAATAACCAAAAAAAAAGGGCAAGATTTTTACCTTGTTGGGTGGGCGGGCCTGGGAGCAGTTGGGAAACCAACCGCAGCTCACGATCAGGCCCTGACCGCGATTTCACGCTGGCTGGCCAATGAACGGCCAGCCAGCATGAATCGTGTGCTGCAATGCTGAGCGCTGAGGGGTCGGGGTTGGAGGGTGAGCACGGACATTTGCGCATGTGTGTGAGTGTGCGCACTGAAAGCTCCCTGAAGGCACAGAGCTGCCTCAGGGAGCTGAAGATTTTTAAACACATAAATACAGAAATTTTAAAATGTTAAGAACATGTCCCCTCATGTCACATGAGCAGGGACATGTTATAAATGAGCTTTCAACATTTTTATTTTATTTTCAATTCCTTGACAGGCCTCTTAATTGTCGGCGGGCGTGCTGCTGCCCCTTGTACGCGCTAGTCAAGTGAAATATCGCGAGTGCGCGATGACGTCAGGATGCTTACCTGACGTCATTGCGCACTATTTTACTCTCGGTCGGGTCAAGCGCATGCCCGTCTGACGAGAGAAAATTTCTGCCCATGGTTAAAAAAAACGAACCAGATGAATCTTGTGGCAGCAAATGGAAAGTGTTCCAATTTCTTTTGGATCAACCTCTCAAAGTCAGGTTTGATGTGTTTAATGCTGGAGAAGGTTCTTTTGTTTACCCGAACCCCATTTCAGAAGAGCCTCATGCTTGTAATAGGGTTAATTTCTGATTTTCTTATTAGTAATTGGTATCTCTTTGTAAATTAGCTAAGGAAGTGCCCAGTGATGGACTACTGCAGTGCTGTTAACCTATCTCTTTCAGAAAATGGGTTTAGAATACCTAAAGCGCCTTAATTTTAAGAGGGAGAAATTTATTTATTTTGTTCTCCCACAGCTAGATATTAGAAGTCATGCAGATAGGAATGTAGCGAAAGCAAATATGTGAACTTTACTCAGAGATTTGCTCAGTGTAAGATAACTGATAGTGCTCCCTTGAAAGCAACGAGCAGCAGGGCTGTTTACGACAAGAGGCAAAATGACAAACTATCATTGATGGCTGCTGATTTCACATTGGGAATGACAGCCAGCCAGCAATAGTAGGCTTTGTATAAATATGCCTTTTTTGCTCATAAAGGTGCAGAATGCCATTTATGGGGAATAGAAGTGTCAGCGTTCAAGGTATCAGTACTGGCTCAGTGACAGCATATTTGCCTTTGAGTCAAAAGATTCTGCATTCAATCCACATTCCAGAGATGCAGTACACAATATAGGCTGGCACATCTATGCAGAGAGAGGGATGCACTGTTGAAGGAGCTACCATTGGATGAGATATTAAGCCAAGGCCTTGTCAACTCTCTCAGGTAGATGTAAAACTCCCATTAAACTATTTAAAGAGTAGGGGAGCTTCCCTGTAGCTCTAGCCAACATCTATCCTTCAGGTAACCCCACTAAAAACAGATAATCTGGATATTTATCTCAATGTTGTTTGTTGGACCTTGCTATGCACAAATTGGCTGCCCCATTTCCCTATATTACAACAGTGACTACACTTCAAAAGTACTTCATTGACTGTGAAATGCCTTGGAACATCCTAAAGCTGTGAAAGATGTTAGATAAAATTGAGATATAATTTTTTTTAACCCAAGTCAGGTAAAGCATGGGCTACATCCAAAGTGAGTTATTTCTATCATGCCCTAATAATATGCTTTAATAACTGCCTCAATAATCACCCCACCATTGCAACAATTTTTCCTCTCCAAGCCTCAAAGGGCAAGAAGTCCAAATTGTCTCAAGTCAATGCAGCTTTATTTTGTGAATGCGACTGTTCCAAACTCATTGGAAAGATGAATGTTATCGTGTACATTGAACAAGTTAATTTTCATCTCATCAATCTATGCTATATTCAAAGTTGGGTCCAGATTTTCGTTGCTGGGTTGGGGGTGCAGAAACAGGACATTTCCCAGCTCTGCCAGTCTGACCCAGGAGACAGAGGCCCAAAAGTTGGAATTCTCATTCCAGGAGGATGGGGGGTATTCGCTGGATTAGAAATTGGGCCAACTACTCCCGGAACCAGTGCTGAGGCTGCCGGGTGCAGAGGCAGATTGGGCGGAAGCCCTTTCTCTGTGCTCTGGCACTTCGTTGAATATATTAAAAAATTGGACAAAACAAAAAACATCACTCCAGCCCTCACCCCTCACCCCCACATACTCCCCATGCCCATTCGTACCAACCTATGCTACCTCATGTCCTTCACCCACCCCCATAGCCCCTCTTACATCCTATGCCACCTCATGCCACTCTATCTATCCCCTATGACCCCTCATACACCCTTTGCCACCCTTTGCCCCTCTACCTACCCCTTATGGCCCCTCATACGCCCGTGCCAACCCATGCCCCCCATTAATTCACAACATCCTATCTAGCCCCTATGCCAATATAGTGCCAACTCATGCCAACCCATCCTCCCCATCCTTTTCCCTTACCCTCTCAATGCTAACTCACCTAGTATCTACCATGGGCAACCTTCAGAAACCATGCTGGCATAAAATGAAGTTGTGTGTCTATTGATGACATCACTATTTTAAAAATCACTCTCATTGATTATAAACCATTCAAGACAATGAAATTCCTTCACCCAATCTCTTATGAAAACAAACAATTCTGTTTATAACCACTTGGAGTAGTCAATCAAACTGCTCACTTAATATGCACCCCACTGTGATAATGTTAGGTTGTAAAAATCAGTCAGGCAGCACAAATCCTATTATGATAGATTTTTTTTAAACTCCACACTTTTTAAAATTTATAGCTTAGCAGATATAAACCCTTTGATAGCATTCACAGTTCTAATGAGCTTTTGTGGTTACAATGAATTTTGGCAGTTCCAATGAGTTTTAACAGTTCTTTAACAGTTCCTTGACAGTTCTTTGACAGCTTGAGCAGTTCTAATGAATTATCCACTTTTTACAACCATATCTACTTTTAACAATCCCAAAAGGCGCCTAACATGTCCCAAAGGGCACTTGGCCTGTCCCAAAAGGTGCCTTATCCCCTCCAAAGATGCCCTCGAATCATATCCAAAGGGGTACCTTACCTCTCCAAAAGTTTATCCAAACATATCCGCAGGGTTCAGACCTGCTCCTACCAGGTCTAATCTGTACACTTCAGGTTTCAGAAATCACACGAGTGAAGGCAGCTGCTGATTTATATGGGCATCTGCCTTCATGAACCACAGGTGTACATCTTAGAACCTACTCGCATTCCACCACCATGCCACCCCCAACAAAAATTGGCAGAGTCCAGGTTCAGGGGTGGGATTTCCCGATTTGAGCCTCTGTTAGCATTTTTGTGCAGCTAAAAAATCAGGCCTTGGTGTCTGGAGGTAATGCATTAACCTTATGTCTACCCAATACAATTTCTAGTGAGATATAAATGGGAATACCTTTATACCAGCAGGCTCACTTAAATTCAAATAATAATAAAAAACAAATGTCAATATTTTTGAATATATTTTGAATATTTTCAAGTTAACAAAACAGCACTTGTCAATGCAGTGATGCAAATACTGAAACTCCAGTCATATTGCTGCTACCAAACTGAGATCAGCAGCTACAGTATGGGTTCCAGCTAAGTCGTATCCCATTTACACTACCTGACTGAAGCCCAATTTCCTGTGCTGGACAAAGATCTAAACATGCATAGTTGTATATTTGAACACAAATGCATCAGATAACAAAGGACTCATTTTAACACAGTGTATTTGAAAATAATGAGTAAGATCAGCAACTGGAGCTCTACTTGTTTTTTTTATATCTCTCTTTCTCTATGTCCTCGCACAAAATAACTTTCTGAAGTTTGTTTTATATACCTAACTTCCTCCTCCCCTACTTGACCTGGGAGGAGTCACAACTCCACCTTCTCACCACTCAGTCAGAAAGACCATAACCTCACCACACACTATATACTGCTACTGAGGATAAAGGAGGAAGCTGCATGCATAATAAACATGTGTTACACAGAGACATAAAGACACTTCTGAAATAACTAATATATCTTGTAAATTGATACTGTAGCTAATCATTTGCACAATATTATATAACGAGTTACACTGTGCTATTTCAGATCCATTTAAGATAGCAGCAATGAGCAGCAAGTTTTCAGTTTTAAAAAAAAGAAAAACCTTGCATTTGTCTCACACTTTACATGACTTCTAGTCAATTAAGCACTTTTGACATGCAGTTACTATTGTAATGATAGAAGTACAACAGCCAATATGCCCACAGCAAACTCTCACAATCAGTAATGACGTTAGTGGCCAGATCAGTTTCAGATGTTGGTTTACAAACATACAAAATTGATCGGCAGGAAATGCCCATCAGATCTATTAAACCTGCCTGTGTGTTTAGGGATAAATGTTGGCCGGGACATCAGGAAAACTCCCTGCTCTTTTTCAAATAGCGCCCTGGAATCCTTTATGTCTTCCTGAGAGGGGAGACATTGAAACAGCAGCTCAATTAGTGGCATAATGGGTAAATGCAACACATGTGTGGTACTCAATTACACAGGTTAAAAGGTCCCAGGTTTGAAAACTACTCTGTGCTGAATAAGGAAAAAAAAAACATTCAGGGTTCCTGTTCTTAATTTTTACCTTTGTTTGGAGTCAGCTTCCTCAGGGGAATAGTGAAGAAATAGATGCAACACTTATAGCTTGGATAATGGCATGACAGCACTCACCCGGAAAGTTGACGACAGCTTGCACTGGTGCACTAGATGCAACGGCAGCATAGACCAGATGTGGGTACTTCAATCTAAACCACGCTGCAAGGGATCCTGGATAAGAACCTCCAAAAGCAATCCATTTGTTAAGGGTAAGGTTCATTTTCACGTCCACCTTAGCTCGAAAGTGGGCAAGGTCTGCGAGCGCCTGATCAGAACGGAGGTATTGAAGATTTGAAATGCTCAAATCCCTTGAAGAAAATTTCAACAAACACAGCACGAGGGTTAATGTAGGATTATAGGATCTAAAGTAGGGCAATTTTATGTTTTCGTTGACATTGTTTACAATGCTGTCTATCTGTGTCATTGGCAAATTTAGACATGCAACTTTCTATCCTATCATTTAAGTCAGCAATAAACATGGTGAATTGTTAAGGTGCCAGCACAAATCCTTGTAGGACAGCTCTAATAACATCCTACCAATTAGCGTGCCTGCCCGTTGTCCCTACACTCTGTCTCCTACTGTTCAATTTCTTCATGAAGTCAATAACTTGCTTCAATGTTCACTAAGATTCTTATTTTACCAAAATTACTTTACCAAATGCCTTCTGGGAGACAATATAAATAACACCCATAGTCATTCCACTGTCCAAGTCTTTAGTCACCTCTTCAAAGAACACAAACAGATTCATCAAGTGTGACCTATCTTTTACAAGTCATTGTTGGCTCTCTCTGATCAGCTGAAAATTTTTGTGATATTCAGTCACTCTATCTTTAATTATAGACTCTAGTAATTTCAGACAACAGATGTTAGGCTAACTGGTCTATAGCTCCACAGTTTTCCTCTCAACTTTCTTAAATAGCAGAATGATATGCACAATTTTCCAATCTAAAGGAATGGTTGCCAAATTGAAAGAACTTTGGAAACTTACAGTTAGGGCCTATGTAATGTTCTCACCTCCTTCCTTTAAATTCCTGGGACTGAAACCATCTGGTCCTGGGGATTTGTCACTTCTCACTGCCAATATTTTCTTTGTTACTGTTATTTGTTAATTTTGGTGAGTCCTTGTACCTGATACAATATTATTTTCCTTGGAATTTCTGACTTGCTGACCTCTTCCTCTACAGTTAAATACTGACTCAAAGTCCAGATTTTCAGCCTTGAGGCAAGAATCATGAGTTGGGCCATTTCCCAACACTGTAATCCCACTTTCTGCCTGGCAGTGCCTGCCCACATTATTTTCAATGTGGGGTGGTGAGGTGCAGGCAGGAGTTGGGGTCACTGCTTCTGAAAGAGGCCCAAGACAGGAATGGATGCAGTCAGATGCCGAGGTGGACACTTTAAAAGGTCTGCCTCAGTTCCCTGGGAGAGCAGCCCAGTTTGGTTGATCAATATGAGACCCCCTCTCATTCTCCCCGGCCCCCTCACCCACATGCCCACTCACCCACTCATCTCCCATGCCCACTCACCCATTATCCACTATAGACAGGACTCTTTGAGCCCTATAATAACATTCGGAATCTTTGAGATGCTCATGAAATTGTCAAGGTAAATAAACATTCACTTCAAAAACATAGTTCTTTTAAGTGGCTATAAAAATGTAAAGATAAACAAATTCACAGTCCCCCTCGACAGCTGTGTCAAGAACATCTGCTGAGCTGAATCCAATCGTAGGCTTAGAGCTCAGCCAAGCATTCATAATGAGATTCTATTGCACAGCTACATAAAGAAAGTCCCTACAGCCAAATACATTAAGGCCTTTGAAGTCTTTGAAAGGCCTCAGCCATCGGTTCCAGGTTAAAAGCAGGGGAACACGCGTTTGAGCTATCAATCAAAGAAAAGATTAAATCACCGGGGAACACTGACAATGGCAAATATCAATGAAGAAGAGTACTTTATCTAATGCATTTGAACACTTCACCACATCCACAATGATGGTCAATTTAATGGTCACTTACCTTTTAAGAACAAAGCCTTATAATTAATCACTGCCAGCACACATTAAACCTCCTGATATCCACAGGGAAGATATCCTCCTCAAAGAACACCAAATGGCTGACAGCTAACAAAGCTCTCCAACTCAAACAGGACCTCAAAAAAAATCTATGCACCTGTCAGAATTCCTGTAGCCGCGACTGGAACACACTCCACACCCTGCAAACTGATGACAGCTCCACCTCTTGATGGCTCGCCTCCTGGTTGACTGCAAAGATCACCAATTGCAAGCTGGTGACTGACTCGAGTAGTGAACTCCCAGGGGTTTCAATCCTTCATGGAAAATCTGGACAACCCTCAACCATTTGAAGATGGGCTAGGGAAGATTTGGCCACTTGCTCCACAAGTGGAATATGAGGAACAGTGCAAATTGTGGTTGTGAACAATCCACATCAAACTATCGCCTATATACTGAACTTGAGAGATCCATTCCTGGTGACACCACAACCATTCATACTGTGTCACCTGAAGCCATTGAATGCATTGCTAACCTTGACATCAAACTATAACTGCTTCCCTAGTCATACGAAAAAAAATAATCACTGTATTAAAAGCATATTTAACATATCAATCAGCATTATATTATGATATGTGAAATTGTCAATACCTTTTGAGCTTACCTGTCAAAAGGTTCCTGACTCCAGATAAGGGATCACCCATGATCCACGACATCTCTGAGATGCCGTGACCATGTCTCCTTCAGAAGCTGGTCTGATTCCATCAAAATTGTGGGGGGTCTGAAATGCCCACCCCCACAATGAAGCTGGCAAGGTCGGGAGAGCTTTGTGTGGGCTCGTTATCTGTTTCCTCGCCATGCCGCTAAAAATTGCCAGCGACAGGAATGAGGGTGTGAATATGGGAATTGGGTCCCACCCACTATTTTAAAAACTTGCCCACCTCTGTTTCAACACAGACAGAGGCATGGAAATCTGGTCCAAATTAATTATTCAACCTGTTCGCCATTTCTTTATTTTCGTTAACAAGTTATCAAAGGGCCTACATTACTCTGAGCACCCGCTTCCTCCTTGTAAAAAAGTTTTACAAATACTTGTAAAACTTTTCATGTTGATTTTGATACTACTTGCAAGTTTATTTCCACAGTCCCTTTTTGTAATTCTCACTGGCCAGAATGTTTCCCTCGTCAGGCAGGCTAGATGGGAGCGAGCAGGGGCAGTCGGGAAGCTGACTGCCGCCCGTGATCGGCTCCGCACCGCGATTTCATGCAGGCGGGCCAATTAAGGCCTGCCCTGCGTGGATCACGAGCGGCAGCGCTCAGCACTACCTGTGTGGGCGGGGGGAGGGAGAGCGGGCCTGGTGTCAGTTCACGCATTCGTGCGAAAGAGCACTTCAATCTCTCTGAGGCACGGAGTGCTTTTTTAAAAAATTAATAAAGACAGTAAAAATTTTAAAAATCATGCCCCCTCATGAGATGGGACGTGTTTTTAATTCCAAAATAAGGTTTTTATTTAACGTTTATTTGCTTTAGGAAACATCATCCTGCTTGTGGATGAGGTTTCCTAAAAAATGTAAAGGCCGCTTGGCCTTTTCGCTTGCCTGCCAACTGTAAGGCTGGACAGGCAGCGTAAATTTGATTTTAATTAGCTTGTTAAATGCCTTAATAGGCCTTTCAATTATCAAATGAAATATCGCGCGAGTGCGTGATGACGCCGGGACACACACCCGCACACCAAGCATCAAATTCTGCCCACTATCTCTTTTTCCACTCTTTGGTGTTCCTTGAATCTTTCTATTTTCAGGAACAGTGCTAAATTCTGCATTCTTGTATTCTTTTTACTTTAGTTTATTTTTATCGCTTACCCCTTTAATCATCCATTGCTGCCTTTTTAGGCTAGTAGAACTCTTACCCCTTAGGAGGTAAAAACTGGTTTTGTATCTAAATAAATTCTTTCATGAACCCTTCTCTCTTCTGTCATTTATCAAGACACTGTCTCATTGCATTGGTATCAGCCTTCCCTAAATCTAGAATCTTGGTAGTTGTTTCCCGATTCTTCCTTTCAAACATTATGTTGAACTCAATTATGTTATAATCGCTATTAGTTAAATTACTTAGCATTATAACACCTTCTCTAGACCCATTTTTTGTTTCTTTACTTGTCCAATTACCACTTTTTTTTTTGCCTTGCACTATCCTCTTTTGTTATTTAATATCTCCTGCCTTCTAACCTATCACAGATCTCCCATTTTGTTCTTCATTCCCCTCTCTTCCCCCTGCCTCTTAACCTGCTATAAACCCACTATAAACCTGTTATATCTCTAAATCTTTCCAGTTCTGATGATAAACCATCAACCAGAAACTGTAACTTTGTTCTTCTTTCTGCAGATGCTGTCTGACCTACTGAGTATTTCCAACATTTTCTGTTCTTAAGATGGACCCTAACCATCTCTCCTTAACGTTGAATAGCAGTACCACCATCACTGTGTCCTCTACCATCAACATCCTGGGGGGGTCACCATAGTGCAGAATCTCAATTGGAATAACTAGTTAAGTGCTTTGGCTACTAATACAAGTTAAAGGCTGGGAATTCTGCACTTCCTGACTGCCGAAAGCCTCTCCATCACTCACAATACACAAGTCAGGAGTGTGATGGAATGCTTGTCACTTGCACTCTAGAAACTCAACACAATCCAAGACAAAGCAGCCTGTTTGACTGGCACTCCAGCCACCACCTTAAACATTAACTCCTACCAACACCAGTGCACCATGACTATAATGTGTACCATCTACAAGATCAACCGTAGCAATTCACCTAAGCTCCTTCAACAGTACCTTCTAAACCCAAAACCTCTACCGCTCAGAAGAACAAGGACAGCAGGTGCATGTGAGCACCACAACCTGCAAGTTCCCCTGCAAGTCACACACCATCCAGACTTGGATATATATTTTCGTTCATTCTTCATTGCTGGCTCAAAGTCCTGGAACTCCCTGCCTGTCAGCACTGTGGGGGCGGGGCCAATGACATCATCCCGGTCCATTTAAATTTTCAGGAAGGCGGGCGGACAGCGAAATCAGCTGTCCGCCCGCCGACCTGTCAATGGTCAATTAAGGCCATTGACAGGCTTATTTAGATTGTTAAAGAAAGGCTGGCGGGCAGGCCAGGAGCCCCAGCGGGCTCCTGATTATTCATGAAACTTCATCCACTGGCAGGATGAGGTTTCATGTCCGTTTTTAAAAAGTTTCATAAAGTTTATGTGTTTCTTATTAACATGTCCCATCTCGTGTGACGTTGTCACATGAGGGGGACATGTTAATAATTTTAATATTTTTTTTATTTTTGGAGTTTTTTTACCTGTCAGTAATCTCCCTGAGACAGCACTTGGTCTCAGGGAGCAGTGAGCTCTTTCACACGCATGCGCGAAAGAGCGCACTTTGAAAGCAGGGGATTCCCTCCCCCCTTGCACAGGAAGTGCATAGCGCATAACGCTTCCTGTTGGGCAGGCCGCTGGGCTGGCCTTAATTGGCCCGCCCACTCAAAATGGCGGCGGGCCCCGTTTCGGCAGCAGAGTTCAGCTGCCCGCCCGCCCACCAAGGGTAAAATTCTGCCCTTACTTTCCTACCTATCTTTGTGTCATCAGCAAATTTAGCAACCATCCTTTTGGTCCCTTCATCCAAGTCATTTATATAAATCGTAAAAAATTGAGGCCCCAGCATTGATCCCTGTGGCACACCACTCATCACTTCCTGCCAACTAGAAAAAGACCCATTTATGCCTACTCGCTGTTTCCTGTTAACTTGTGTAATTATATGCTTTTTCTTTAAGTCTGATACTGTCTTTAACTTTTTTAGTTAATCATGGATGGTGGGCCCTCCCCTTGGAATTTTTCTTTCTCATTGGAATGTATATATTCTGTATATTCTGAAATATCCCTTTAAATGTCTGCCACTGAACCTCTATTGACTTATCCCTTAACCCCATTTTCCACTTCACTTTAGCTAGCTCTGCATTCATGACCTCATAATTGCCCTTATTTAAGTTTAAAATATCAGTCTTGGACGCACTTGTTTCTCCCTCAAAATGAATGTAAAATTCAATTATATTATGATCACTGCTACCTAGGGGTGCCATCACTATGAAGTTGTCAATTAATCCTATCTCACTGTCTAGTATAGCCTGCTCTGTGGTTGACTCCAGAATGTGCTGTTCTAAGGGACTATCCTGAAAACATTCTATGAATTCCTCATCTACACTATCTTTGCCTACCTGATATTTCCAGTATTTCTGTAGATTAAAATCCCCCATGATTATTGCTGTACCTTTCTGACAAGCTCCCATGATCTCTTCTTTTCTACTCTGTCCTGCCACTTAGTTACAATTAGGGCGTCTGCCCACTCTCACAAATGACTTCTTACCTTTGTCATTTCTCATCTCAATCCAAACTACTTCTACATCCTGGTTTCCTGAACTTAGGTCATCCCTCTCTAATGTGCTAATACCATCATTAATTAATAGAGCTACCCCTGCACCTTTTCCTAACTTCCTGTCCTTCCTAAATGTCATGTACCCTTCAATATTCAGGTCCCAGTCTATGGGGAGAATTTTCTCCCTGTCGGGTGGGCCGGTTGGGAGCAGGCGTGAAGCCAATCGGCACTCATGATCAGCTGCATGCCGCCATTTTATGTGGGTGGGCCAATTAAGGTCCACCCAGTGTGACGCGTGCCCGATAGCGCTCAGCGCTACCTGTGTGGGCAGGGGGAGGAGGGAGAATTGGGGCCTGCGCTCTTTCGTGCATGTAAGCGAAAGAGTGCAGAAATCTTCCTGAGGCCTCAGGGAGATTAACTTCAGTTTTAAAGTTTAAAATAAAGAAAGTTGAAAATCATTTACACATGTCCCCATGTGACTGCGCCACATGAACTGGGACATGTTTATGAAATGTTTGAAAAATTTTTATTAATTTAATAAACCCTTCATGAAACATCATCCCGCCCGTGGATGAGGTTTCATGAAAAATGCGAAGGCCGCCTGGGCTCATCGCCTGCCCGCCAACCTTAGGGTTGAATGGGCAGCCCTGTCCAATTGGTTAATTAGTTTTTTAATGGCCTTAACAGGCCTTTAACAGTTCAGTGGGCGCGCAGCCAACTCTGGTGTGTGTCCGCCGAACGACAGATCAGCATGATGCGTGGTGACATTGGGACGCAAGTCCAACGTCACCGTGCGTGATTTTATGTGTCAGCGTGCGGGACCCATGCCTGCACCCCGAACAGAAAATTTTGGCCTATGTCATCCTGTAGCCATGTCTCTGTAATTGCTATCAGATCAAACTTATTTATTCCTATTTGTGCAATCAATTCATCTGTTTTGTTTTGAATGCTACGTGCATTTAGATACAGAGCCTTTAGTTTTGTCCTTTTATTATTTTTGTAGCATCTAGCTTTATCTGCTGATTTACTCTTATAATTGTACTCTCTGTCCCTTCCTGTCACAGTCTGTTTATCATTTCCTATTTGTCTCTACTCTTTGGTTTACCACATCTTCCCAAATTTGATCTCTTGCCCCCACAATTCAGTTTAAAACCCTCTATACTTTCCTAGTTATGCGGCTTGTGAGGACACTAGCCCCAGTGCAGTTCAGGTGTAGACCGTCCCAACGGTACAGATCCCATTTTCCTCAATACTGGTGCCAGTGCCCCACAAACCAGAACCCACCTCCCACACCAGTCCTTCAGCCACGCATTCATTTCTCTAATCTTATTTGTTCTATGCCAATTTGCATGTGGCTCAGGTAAAAATCCAGAAATTATTACCTTTGAGGTTCTGCTTCTTAATTTGGCTCCTCATATTGACTATGCAGAGACTCCTTCCTCATCCTGCAAATGTCGTTGGTACCTACATGGACCGTGACACTGGATCCTCCTCCTCCCACTGAAAATTCCTCGCCAGTTCTGAGCAGATATCCCGAACCTTGGCACCGGGCTGGCAATACATCCATCTGGACTCTCACTCTTTGTTACAGAGAACAGAGTCAATCCCCCTCACTATACTGTCCCCTACTACCACTACATTCCTTTTTGCTCCCCCTACTTCAATGGCTTCCTGTACCACGGTGCCATGGTCAGTTTGCTCATCCATCCTGCAGCCCCCGCTCTCATCCAAACAAGCTGAGAGAACCTCATACCTGCTGGACAATTGCAAAGCCTCACACTCCTACACTCCTGCCCTCTGCCTCACTCGTAGCCACACCATCCTGTTCCTGACCACTGACCAAATCAGAAGACTCTATCCTAAGTGGTGTGACTGCCTCCAGGTAACTTTCCCCCTCCCTGATGTGTCGTGGAGCTGGCAGCTCAGCCTCCAGCTCAATGACTCTGAGCTGAAGTTGCTCAAGCCGCAAACACTTACTGTAAATCACATATGAGCTCCCATGTGCTGCAGCCTTGAATAATCATCTGTACTACCATGTTAATGTGTTTTAAATAATTACTTAATTATATTAATCACTTATTTATGTTGCTTTCTTGTATATTTTATTAACTTTTCCACTAATTTATGCACTATTTTAAACCTTAGGGATAGAATAGAACTTATCTACTCACCAGATACTCACCAAACAGCTAGCTCCTTTCCCTGCAGTAGAGCAAAAACCAATTCCTATGGGGTGAGAAAGATAGAAAAAGGAAACAAACACCTTCTTCCCCCCTTCACCAAACTCCCCCTCTCACCAAACTCCAAGTCTTCACTCAGCTAGCTCAGCTGTACTCTGTTTTAACTATTAACATCTTGACAATTATTTTTGCTGTGTCCAATTTTAAATTATAAAATTATAAATCTTATTTATGAATATGGATACTCCACATGTTACTAGGGCACAAAATTGTCTTATGTCTGTACTGATGAAGTGTTTCTGGTCACAATTTTCTCCACACAATAATCAATTCAGCTCAGAAATTCCTGCTTGAGTTATCAAAATATCTATGTGGGCAGAATAATGGTAGATGAGATCTAACACAAACAAATTTAAAGTAAAACACATGGGAGGGAAAATGGGCAACATAAACACACAATGAATAATGCTGAAATAGATAAGGAGGTAGTTGAGAGATGCCTCACAGCTCCAGGGACCCGGGTTCAATCCTAACCTCAGGTGTCTGTCTGTGTGGAGTTTGCACTTTCTCTCCATGTGTGCATGGGTTTTAGGTTTCATCCCACCATCGAAAGACATGTTGGTCAGGTGGATTGGGAGCGGTAAATTTTCCCCCAGTGTGTGTGTCTGTGTGTGTGTGTGTGTGTGTGTGCCCTGTGATGGACTGGTCCTGGATGTACCCCGACCAGTGCCCACGGCCTGTCGGGATAGGCTCCGACTCCCCGTCACCCTGAATTGGTTGAAGCGGTTCTGAAAAAATGAGTGAGTGAGCGAGGGTAGTTGAAAGAGGCCAGGGAATCTTCATCAACTGGGATAATCAACACACCCAGTAGCGCAGAGTAGCAGTCAACAAAGCCAATAGAATAAAAGCAAAATACTGTGGATTCTGGAAATCTGAAATAAAAACAGAAAAAGAAGACTTCTCTTTAGCTCTGAAGAAGAGTCATATGGACTCAAAACATTAACTTTGTTTCTCTCTCCAGATATGCTGCCAGACCTGCTGAGTTTTTCGTATGTTCTGTTTTTGTTATTAAAGCCAATAGAATGTTTAACTATGTAACCAAAATAGGAGAATATAAGCCAGAAAAAATTGTGTTCCAATAGCAAAATGGTCCATATGGACTGCATCTGGGGGCTGTGTCTAGTTATGGTTGTTGAGGAACAAGGGGAACTTTGAATCACAGGAAACAGCAAAAAGAGTCATGAGGCTGATCTTTAGGGAAGGTTGGAGACATTTGGGGGTTTCAACCTTGAAAAGGATGTGAAAGGTGATCATGTAAAAATGTTAAGAGAATGAAAAACATAAATCAAAAATACCATTTTAAACTGAACTGCATGAGCTGGACTAGGAAACACCACCTCATACTAGCGGGTGGCCAATTTAGAACCAGTATCAGGCAATTACTCTTCAAAGAGCGACCAAACTTGGAAATTGACATCTAGGTTAAACAGTAATGGAGGTAAAAATGTAAGAAATGTTTAAGGAACAATGGCCTGAAGTTTGAAATGAGAATAATGTTGAGGCTACCAGTGGTCACTGTTATAACGGAGGAAATCTAACAGCCAACTTCTGAAGTACTCATGTGCAGTTAAACATAGAAATCCAGAGGTTGTTATCAAAGATGCTGAGTTCCTCCATAGGGTGCACATAGTTCTTGCTGATATGACTGAAATGACTGAAAAGGCATGCACTTGCTGTATTAGCTGACCAGTTCTGCACTAAGAATGGCTGTAAAGGTTAGAGCTGGTGTAATCAGGAGTGAGTTTTTAACCAGATGATAAGTGATAATTATAGTAGAACAGCCTCTCTGGCCCTGAAAAAGTAATTTTAAAAGTGCGGAGTCTCTTTCCCTCAGAAGAAAATTAGTGTTGGAGATTCAATGAAAAATTTAAAAAATGTTTTTGTAAGCATTCTGCCTGTCTCTTTTTTTCTCTCTCTCTTAATCCCATCTACATTTCCCAATCTTTGTTTTGCCTTCCTTGTGCATCATTTATGTTTTCAGCTTTATGGTTTTGGTTTGGATGCTAAGGGCTAGAAATGTTTATGTTCCATTTTCTGGGTGCAGTGCACATGGTTCTTGACCTACAAAGCCTGGTCCGAACAAGAGGAGCAGCATGCAAATTTGGTGCATCCACCTCATCTGCATTGTTGTAGTGTAGGAGCAGGTCCAGCACTGCTATCTTTTCCTTTGTGCTGTCAGCTGCCTATGTGCTCAGCAGGGTACTGAGCTGCATTGTGCAGACATCACGTGGTGCAGCCAGCCTGCTCTTCTTAGAGGTGGACTGTCCCTCTTAGAGGGAAGCTACACTGAATAATATTGGTGGAACATAAATGATGGAAAAGTGATCACCAAGGCAGAAAGAGGGTTCCAGGGTGGTAGATGCAGTGTTGGAGGTATTGATTGTGGGGTTAGGTAGGAGGAAGTACACCATAGTTTCACAGGGGGTCAGGATGCCCTCAAGGATCAACCTGAGAAGAAAGTGGGAGCAGGTGGCCAGTGAAATCAATGCCAGCACTGTCAGTAGTGCCACAAGAAGTGTAATGACTTCATACAGGTGGTCAAGGTCAGTGAATGCATATTCACGTGACATCTCCTACTCATTAAACCATTTGGTGAACAAGGACACATGCAGCTCCTGGGCCCTACAGAGCAGACAGCTCTCAGCATCAGGGGCCAGCAGTGTCATGCAGCAATGCTGGGAATGTTGAGTTATGTTCCTGCCTCATGCTCCTTCTTAGCTCCCACCTCATGTTCCTCCTGCTATCTGACAGAAAAACAGAAAATGTTCAGCAGGTCTGGCAGTATCTGTGGAAAGAGAAACAGAGTTAATGTTTCAGGTCGTGACCTTTCATCAGAATCTGTTCTCCTCAATGCTCCTCCCCTCCTAGGTGACACAAACAGCCCAGTCTGCACTGCACATCTGAAGGCCACACTCTAGTCCCACCTCCTGGTTTGCACATTCACATTATTTCACAAATATCCTGAATATTCTACACAGACCACCACAGCACCCCTCCGCCCCCCACCATCCCACTGCCCCCCACCCCCATCTCCGCGATTCACAGACCCTAGATGGACACATCGGCTTAGAGAAAATCTTTGCTGGCAAGCCTGCAAGAGGTATGTGGGAAGCTATCAGCGAGCTGAGCAGCAAGTGCTGATCCTTTGCCATGGAGAGCAAAATCCAGGTCATTTGGATGAAGCAATGATGGAGAAATTAAGATGCACCAGTTGGCCTTCCACTTTCATGATTACCTTACGATCTTGACGTTCAATCAAAATAATCCAAGCTGCAATTCTTGCCATTAAGATATAATAGCAGTTGTAAGACTGGGAATACATGTTCAGAAAGGCATTGATTCAAGTGGACTAAAATGGTTTGAGGTTCATTTATGCAAGTCACTCATGCAACAGTTACTGCACCACTTCCATTCTGTCACGTTTCTCTCCAAAATCTAATGGAAAAAGTGAAAGAATTGCCTTTCTTGATTAACTCAGGAGCATAGCATACATGATTAACACAGGTAGGAAGAATGCATTACTACTTTAAAAGTAAAAGAATAAGAAGGTGTCAGGTGAAGAATATGAAATATAGCAGTGTAGTGGTTGTTGAATAATAATACACTAAAAGTATTACAGAATGGGCATTAATTATATTTGTTTTTCCACTTAATGCTTGACCTCAACTAAATAACACAGGACGATGCAGAGCAAGGACTGTGGCATTCAACAGCTGAGGAAAAATGGAGGGAGTGAATGTCAGAAGAGACAACAATGACCATGTGGTGTCTGGTGGACCCCAGGAGCTAGCTAACTTCCAGGGATACTTGCGATCATCTGGAAGCAGTCTGCATAACCCCATCAGCTCAGCTGTCCAACCAGGCAAATGGAAAAGCTAAAAGTACAAAGTAAAAGGGGAATCTTACCCAAATATCATAAAAAGAGTTAACAAATAAAACAAGCACAACGTCTTAAACCTACATTGTTGGGTGACTTTTTCCATAAAATCGATGCTCTATAAGTATACAGAGGGCACCTAACTTTTCGGCAAATGTTAACCAGGCGCCATAGTCCATCCATGCAGGGTTTGCAGTTCCCTCTCCACCAATCATCAGAAAGACAGGACCCCCAGTCTGATAAAATGTATCGTTGATATAAAATCTCTGGGAAAATAAAAGCAAAGATGGACTAGTACTGGTTTGTCATTTATTTGAAATTTACTCTAAATGTACACTCATTATTACTTCAAAAATATTAAATTCTAAATTAATTACTGAACGAAAGACCAAGAAACTAGACCAAAATTTTGCATCATCGCCAATAACAGCAATAAGTAATAACTACGACAGTCGGTCTCTTGGAAGTAGACTCCTGTTATTTTATGGTAGATTATTCCAACAAAAAAGGAACAGTCATAACCAAATGGCTTGGCCAAGACACTGCACCCTCAAGGATATTAAGTACATCAGTCATACAAATGTTCACATAATTACATATAGGCAATTACCTGATACTGCTGCCACAATGGTTTAAAAGGTGCTCCTGTATGCTACCCTTTGGAGATGGAAAAAACTGGATTTTTGGCTAATTGTACTGTCGTTGTGAACCTTTGTAATGTTAGTACACCAATACCCCATTTTAAGAAATCTCAAGTAGCATAGTTTTGTTATTAAGTAGTTAACAAGTTACTAACGATTTATTTGTTGTGTGTACTGCTTACCCCATTATAAAGTAGCTGGCCAAAGTAATCAATACCTATCTTTATTATGGACTGAGTTAAAAATATCCTGGACTTGGCACAGAGTGCTCAATTGGGCCTTTGATCCACTGTTCAACACCTGCAACATTCTGCACATGTCCATGGAGAGCTCGAGAAGGTGAGCTACTAGCAAGATTCTGCATATGTGCAAATGATCCAAGTTATGTTAAACTGGTACATTACCTGGTGTTGCTTTATGTTGCATCATAATTTTACCCTGTAATATGTGAGTAAAGTTTGCAAGATGGCCAGCAAACATGAAGTAACAAGGGGGTGGTGGCATAGCGATGTTGTCACTGACTAGTATTCCAGAAACCCAGGGTAATGCTCTCCCACCATGGCAGATGGTGAAATTTGAATTCAATAAAAATCAGGAATTAAAAGTCTGATGGCAACCATTGTTGTAAAAACTCATCTGGTTCACTGATATCCTTTAGGGATGGAAATCTGATGTCCTTACCTGTCTGGCCTACATGTGACTCCAGACCCACAGAAATGTGGTTGACTCTTAAATGAACAAGGGCAATTAGGGATGGGCAATAAATGTTGGCCTAGCCAGCGATACCCACATCCCACGAATGAATAAAAAAATGGATTCCACTACTACCAAAAGGTAGAGGAAACCATTACTTTGGAACAGAAATTCATGATGACACTGATGAGAAGGCAGTAACTATAGCAAATTCACCTGGCCTTCCACTAATGACTATGTGCACCATCAAGAAGAATAAAGATAAGTGGCCAAAGTTGTAACTTTTGGCCAGGACATTGTTCGAATCTGAATGAACTCTCCAAAGAAGTCCATGTAGAATACCTCCTAAACACACCACTCCTTGGTAAAACTGCCATGTTCAAGGCTTACTTACTACCTGGGTGCGACTTCGCACAACTCATCAAGATGACAATACCCAAGTTCTAGCATGCCTACAACATTGTTCAGGCAATTAACAACATTGCAAATGCTTGGAAGGAGGTAAAACAGTCAACCATAAGTGGTGTTTGGTATAAGTGGTGTTTCTTGAAGGTGTTCATGACTTCTGCAGCTTCAACGAGCCTATTGAATCTATTTGCCGAGACATGGTCAACAAGGTAGGATTTTCTGAAGTAGACCAAGATAATGAAGAGAAGGTGCTGGAGTCCTATGGCCAACAAGGAGCTGATGCAGCTTCAGCAGAAGCGAATGGTATCAGGGGAAGATGAAGAGGAGGAAGTATTCCAAAGCAAGCAACCAACAATGCAACGCATGTTAGAGGCTTTCAAACTCATTGATTGAAATTTTTTGAAGATAATAATTCCTATTTGGAAAGAAGTTTAAAGGTCAGCAGAGAGAGTTAAAAAGATCATCAGCTGCTACAGGGAGTTGTACCAAGTAAAGCAAAAGCACAACAGCTTAGTTGAGCATTCTTTAAACAGGCACAGCAACCAAAACATGAGACAGAAGAAAATCCTCCACCTTCCATCTCCGAGTAACTCCTTCCAACCTCATTGATGGTGACTGCTACTTGTTTTTGTGTATTGCGCATTGTGTTTTGTTTATATTTGGCTTATAAATGAGGTGTGTTTCATGTTTATGTGACATATTGAGGCCGAAAATCTTGGGTTAAAAATGCATCTCCCGGTATTATATACGTTTAAATGGGAAAATTTGCTTTGATATATGTCACAAAGAGATATTAATGTGTATAATGTTATTGGAAATTATTTTTTTAAAATAGAATGCGAGTGGGAGGTCTGTGTCTAGGTGTGTGTCTTTGCATGTCTTAACTGGATTAAAACCAGCTAGTCTGGGTGCTTTGATGTATAGTAGTTTTGAGATGTTAATTGGGTGAACAGTCAGGAGAATAGTAAAAAGTGTTCATTTACATTTGTTTTATAAACCATTCAAGACTGCAGGTAAAATCTTGCACCTAACTAGAAGAAGCCAAACAATGTGTTTATTTTTTTCAGCTTACTAATAAAATTGGTGCTATGAAAGGGATTTTATTGTTGGAAGAGCTGAAGTTCAAAAGACCTAGTGATTCTTTGGAAAATTTGCATTCAAAGGGAAAGCTAGGTATATAAACAAAGGAGTTTGTGTGTGTAAGGTAGAGGCATTTAAGACCTAACCAGCCTGTACGCATCCAACCAAGCTACGAAGGAACCTCATTTGGAATTCATAAGGTCAAATTTGCTTTGTCTGGTGTCTATTTAAAGTATATGGGTCACTGTTGCCTTAGTGGAGATTTACCTGGGGCTGATTAATTTGGGGATTTGTTAAAAAGTTATTATCGTAGCAATTTGTAGCCATGTGTATGTGTTTAGTTTGTTTCTAAATTATTAAATGTTTAATTTAGTTTTATATAAAAACCAAGAGGCTCAGTAGTCTTATTCCTACTGAATTCAAGGTCTGTATCTCAAAATTACAAATTGCAAAAATGGATTATGACAGTTGTTTCAAGTTTCCCTCTGGGATTTGAACAACTCAGCCTTTGCCATCGGCAATGTCATAATATATAAGTCATATCAATTTAAGTAATGGTTTCCAGAAACTTATCAACTACTTAAAATGGGGTGTTCCTGTATAATACAATTTTGAGATAAGGTCACAGGAGACAATGGAACAAGAAAATACAGTTTGACTCATTTGCAATTTACTATCAAATTATCAATGTTTTCTACCCTTTAAACCCTAGATGGAAACTTATGCATAAGTATTCCAGGATTCACAAAGGCAATAAAAAAAACTCTACACTATTCATTAGGGCTTAGATTTCTGTTACTCAATCCTGATCTTGCACCATGCATAACCAACATTACCCCATGCCCAATATTCTTATATTGCAGAATTTAATAACTTATTTCCTTATATTTTGTTTCATTCATTCATGGGATGTGGGCATCACTGGCTACACCGGCATGTATTGCCCATCCCTAATTGCTCTTGAGGAGGTGGTGGTGAGCTGCCTTTTTGAACCACTGCAGTCCAGGTGGTGTAGGTACACCCACAATGCTGTTAGGGACAGAGTTCCAGGATTTTGACCCAGCGACAGTGAAGGAACGGTGATATATTTCCAAGTCAGGGTGGTGAGTGGTTTTAGAGGAACTTCCAGGTGGTGATGTCCCCATGTGTCTGCTGCCCTTGTCCTTCTAGATGTAGCGGTTGTGGGTTTGGAAGATGCTGTCTAAGAAGGTTTGGTGAGTTCCTGCAGTGCATCTTGTAGATGGTACACACTGCTGCCACTGTGCGTCAGTGGTGGAGAGAGTGAATATTTGTGGAAGGGATGCCAATCAAGCTGGCTGCTTTGTCTTGGATGGTATCAAGCTTCTTGAGTGTTGTTGGAGCTGCATCCAGGCAAGTGGGGAGTATTCCATCACACTCCTGACTTGTGCCTTGTAGATGGTGCACAGGCTTTGGGGAGTCAGGAGGTGAGTTACTTGCTGCAGGATTCCTAGCCTCTGATAGATCTTATAGTGGAAATTATGAAAAATCTCAGTTAAAACAATAGCACTGGCTCTGTAAAGCAAGTTTTTGTATATTTTCATTATTATTTCAATAATGCTGTATTAAGTTAAAGCCGAGTTATAGGTGATTGAATCACATGACTATACATTATATAGAATATTCTGGGAACTGAAGACTTGCCACATTATAGTAGCAAGCATTTTGTTAAAAATCAGCGATACTTCTTTGAAAATATAGCGCAGAAAATCCTGTATCCCCTTACTTACAGTCTATTTTATATGTAGATATGTGTATATCTTTTAACAGAGAACAACCACTGGATTACGCTGGACAATTTATTATTCACTCAAATCCTCTGTACTTCTGGAATGAGTAAACACTTTCGTTCATGCATGAAAGGTTACCTGTTTCCAAACCCTCCCATCAGCGGCGTTGAAATGATCCAGTTTCTGGATGAACCATTGCTCAGAACCTTTAAAATGCGGTCTCTGCCGTAAAATTCGGAGGTACCTCGATTTGTGAAAACCTGAAGCACACCATTCACAGGAAACCAAAAGAACAATTGACAGCACAAAACGAGTCATCCTCATTACCGCTATAGCTGCACTACAAAGTCAGGGTCATAATCATTATATGGAGACGTTTATCATGATGATGAAGCCTGATGAAAAGCAAAAACTATTTGGATCAGCGGACGCTAGAACAGTGACATCTGGCAGGCGCATCGTGTACATTCATTTCAACTTACTACTCGTGATTAATAACGTAACACTCCGAGCAGAATTGGCAGTCAAAGTAATAATCACAATTGTACTGCTTCGGCATCACAACTGACTGAGTGACATCACAAAGCTGTTAGAATTAAGTTCTATGAATAAGCAATGCGTTTGTAAAACACTGACACATTAGATATACCCCATACAATTCTCCTTTACTCCTCCCAAAAATAAGATTTAGACTTCAAACTTGGAATCTAACCCTCTTCCCATTTGCTCCAACAGTGAAAGTGACAGTCTCCATGGATTTTCATGGAGCACATCTTAAGATCAGTCTTCAACTACTTCTTTAACTCCTAACTCCTCAGTAGTGGTCTAGTTATTACCAAATGTAAACACTTTTGCTGCTACCTCACAGGCAATCAAGTGGATTTTAAAAATATTATGTTCTATTGTTTAGTGTGGTATATTCTGTTCATGGTCACATGGTATTCTAAATTAGAGTCATATTTGCAGACCCAGAGTTTATAAGTCTGCTGCCAGCCTATTGAAAACATATTTACCATAAATGCTTTGAGCTGGCCATTTTCTGGGATCTAAATCAAGAGACTGCTGTAAAAGGCCATTATGAAATAATTTGTACTTATATGGCATTTTTACACATCCTTAGAATGTCCTGAAGATCTTACAAGCATTACTGTTAGAAATGCAGCTAATGTTGTCATGTATTACATAGAATTAGGGTGGGATTTTCAGGCCCCACCTCCCCCCTGCACCCCCCACCCCCCCACCCCCGCCAGGATCATCTGGTCCTGCCAAAAGTCATAAGTCAATGGACTTTAGGCTGGGCCGCCAGGCCCACATCCTGGTCTTAGATTGAATTTATAGCACAGAAACAAGCCATTTGGCCCTATCAGTCTGTGCCTCCTCCTTATTTCATCTAACCCAATCTGCACATCCTGCTGTACCTTTCTCTCTCATTCACTTACCTAGCATGTTATTTCCTTCAGCTACCCTACGTAATAGTAACTTTCATATTCTAATCACAATTGTGTAAAGATGTTTCTCCCGAATTCTTAATTGGATTAATTAGTGACTATCTTGAATTGATGGGCCTTAGTTTTGGACTCCCCACAAATGCAAAAATCTTCTGTACATCTACCCTGTTAAAACCTTCATAACTCCAATTTGGTCACCCTTCAGCATTCTCTTTTCTGGAGAAAAGAGCTTCACTCTGTTCAAGCTTTCCTGGTAGTATAACCAGGAAAAACCTCTCAGATGTTTTATTGCTTGTAATTCTTTTTGCATCTTCTTCAGTGTCTCTATATCCTTTTCGTTGTGTGAGGATGAGAACAGTATACAGGAGTGCAAGTCTGATCTAACCAACATTCAATACAGGTTTAATATAATTTTTCTGCTTTTCAGTTCTATTCTGCTAGAATTAGAAAGAAATTAGGGCAACCAGTTTACATGTTATAATGTCCCACAAACAGTTTAATAAGATGAATGAACAGTTAATATATTTTGGTGTAAATTTTTAGTAGTAACTTTGAATGGATAAAAATATGATTTATTCTTAATTTTCACTGAGAGTTTGTTGACTATTAAAAGCAAAAGATGAGAAGAAAATGACATGAGGATACCATTGCAATTTTGGGGACAGTCAGGAAATAGCATCCAAAGGGTGCGTTAAATTGTGCTGATTAAGTTAGGTTTCAAAGGCTACAAATTCAGTGCCAGGTGCTGGGAAGGGCACTAGCAGGGGGTACATTGCATGTGCTGGAAGTGAGCCAACCAGCTACACCGTGATGTGAAACAGCCATTCTGACTTCTGTGGCACACATTTCTGAAAGTCTCTCTTCAGATGTTGCCCCTCTCTCCTTTAAATCTGCCGTCACCACCCCTCTCCGCAAAAAAGCAACCCTTGACCCCACGTCCCTGCAAACTATCACCCCATCTCCAACCTTCCTTCCCTCTCCAAAGTCTGTGAACATGTTGCCACCCAAATCCGTTCCCATCTTCCCCGGAACTCCTTGTTTAAATCCCTCCAATCAGGTCTTGAAACCGCTCTTATCAAAGTCACAAATGACATCCTATATGTCTGTGACAAAGGTAAACTTTCCCCCCTCGTCCTTCTCAAGCTGTCTGCTGCCTTTGACATGGTTGGCCACACCACCCTCCTCCAACACCTCTCCACTGTCATCCAGCTGGCTGGAACTGTTCTCATGTGGTTCCATTTTGTTAAAATCTATCTAATCGTAACCAGAGAAATGCCTGCATTTGCTTCTCTTCCTGCTCCCACACCATGACTTCTGGTGCCCCCAAGAATTTATCCTTGGCCCCTTCTTATTTCTCGCCTACATGCTGCCTCTTGGCAACAGCATCCAAAGGCACAGCTTTAGCTTTTACATGTCCGCTGATGACACCCAGCTCTACCTCACCACAATCTCGCTTAACTCCTCCACTGTTGTTAAATTACCAGACTGCTGATCTGACATCCAGTACTGGATAAGCAGATATTTCCCCCAATTATATATCGGGAAGACAGAAGCCATTGATTTTGGCCCCCATTCCAAACTCCGTTCCCTAACTACTGACTCCATGCCTCTCCCTTGCGACACTCTGACAGTAAGCTAGTCAATTTCTCAACCTTGGTGTCACATTTGATCCTAATTTGAGTTTCCAACCTCATATTTGTGCTATCACCAAGACTGTGTCTTTCTGCTTTTGTAACACTGTCTGACTTTGCCCCTGTCTCAGCTCACCTGCTGCTGAAACCCTCATCTATGCCTTTGTTACCGCTAGACTCAACTATTCCAATGCACTCCTGGCTGGTCTCCCACATTTTACCATCTATAAACCTGAGGTCATCCAAAACTCTGCTGCCCATGTCTTAACTCGTAGCAAGTCCCGTTCCCCATCACTCTGTTTGCCCCCATGTGGACTGATCTATATTTGGCTCCCAGTAAAGCAACATCTTGATATTAAAATTCTCATCCTGGTTTTCAAATCCTTCCACGGCCTTGCCCCTCCAAATCTCTGTAATCTCCCCTAACCTCACAATCATCCAAGATATCGGTGCCCCTCTAATTCTGGCCTCTCATGCATTTCCAATTATAGGTGTTCCATCATTGGTGATCCTGCCTTCAGTTGTCTCGGCCCTTAGCTCTGGAATTCCCACCCTACACTTCTCCACTTTTACCTTGCTTTCCTCCTTTAAGACACTCCTTAAAACCTACCTCTTTGACTAAACCTTTGATCATCTGACCTAATATCTCCTTAAGTTGCTCGGTGTCATGCTTTGTTTTATGATGCTCCTGTGAAGTGTCACATATCTTTGAGAAAGTTGTGGCTTCAATTTATTAGTTTTTTTTCCCCCCAAAGGGGTTAAAGGGGTTTTGGTGCAGTCTGAAGTAGAATTATGGTGTACACTTGAGTACTATACAAATGCAAATTTTTCTTTGTTATCATGTTACTCCTTCTATGCTACTTTCATTTTGTAATGGAACACTCATTCTCCAATATGAGCTACATTACATTGGTAATATATGGTGATGCAATACAACATTATTTGCACAGTCTTCTGTAAGACTCATTTCTTCATGTGTTATGCATTACTGCTGATTGATCCTGAGTCAGTAGGACTTTTAGCAGTGCTTCAGAAATGTACAACAGCAGAAAATCTCTTCAACTCAGTTGAAATTAAAACAATTGAAACAGAGACCGAAGCAGAAAAGATTTTCAAGAACATTTCCTATCAGAGTGGCAAGAGCAAAGCACAACAGCTTTCTGTCAGAAGAAAATATCTAAAAATATAGATATATTTTTGTAACTTTGGAAGCGGTAATAAATTCTGTAGCCCAAAAGACATTGGTTTAGATTTCCAAGCAGAATGTCACAGATTCAGGTCCCAGTGATTTCACTCAAATTTATCCACTATGACTTCCATTCTTCACAAGGTCACTGGGAACAGCCTTAAAGGTCAAAACGCTTCATCATAAAGGAGGAAAAAAAATGGAAATTCCATCTGACCACTGCCACATGTGCATTGTATGTGACCTTAACACAAAACTGCTCTGACTATATATAAATTCCGCAATCACAGCTGTCAGCAAATATAAAATAAATCACATGACAGTATAAGGCCTTCATTTATGGAAGGTGGAGAAGAAATTTTAAAGAAAGCTTTAGAAAGGTATATTCTTCCAATTATCTAGGTATACAATAGTTTGAGTCAGCAAGAATTGCAACTCAATTTCTAAAACCTTAAGGCAAGCTTGGGAAGAATTGGCTTAACTTTATTACACCTCTATAAAGGTTTAGCTGCTTCTGCGAATAGTAACTTTAACTCCTTTTATTGAAACAGCTTCCTCCTTGGTGTCCATACCACGGTGCATGGTGCCACGTACAGTCAGAATCTGAAAATATATCAAAATCATCAATAATTCCAGTTCCAAAATACATCTGTCCTCATGTTAATTTGATTCAGATCACAGAAAAAGAAATAAGAATTTAACTTATGAGGTCACAGTTATACTGAATCTAGCATGTCAAAAAGCTTGGATACAGATGTTGAAGTCCACTTCCCGTGGCTAATTCTAAATATTAAATGGAACATTCGAGCTTTTTTTAAATATCACTTTCCATAGTATTACAATATTTTGGCTGTCAATGTGAACTCAATTTGGCATTTTGAGTTGATCTCTTTGATAGGGCCTCCCTCCCATCATTCAGCTTTAGTGCATATGGAAACCAGACCAAAATCTGGGGCACATGAGTTATAATGCTACATTTGCACTGTTGTCCACCCAAAACATTTGCATTGACACAAAGTGGTAAAGCTTCCAAAGCCAATGGTTATATATAATTATAGCATACAAGCAATTACTGTTTTTTTAACAGCAACAATTAAGCACACACAGAAAAATTACATTTCCATATAAAAATATTGCACCTTATAAGGCTGGCTCCATGGCCCTTTTCCAGTCACATTCACTGCACGGACCCGGAACAAGTACTCAGAGTTGGTGTTCAGGTTAGTAGCAACAAAGTTTGTGCGCCTGATTCCAGAGAAGACTCCAGCTTGATACTGAGGTATAGCCATCTCCTTGTCAACAGATATTATCTCTTGGAACTGCAGTTCAAAAAAAAATACAGTGTGTTCTTCCACTGGAAACATCCATTTCACCTGTTTAAAACAAAAGTAAAATAGATGGTAAACTAAAAAGAAATATTTGTAGCTGACATGCCCTGATGTACTAAATAACACACAAGCACAAAATCATGGATTTGAGTATTAAGAATAACTACTGCTTTTTGTCTATCTACCACTGTCAGGAATATATTTTCCTGGCATGACCACCAAATGGGAAGTGGAATGCAGTTGAGGATTTTCAATTGCAGAAGACAAGGAAACTTAACAACTAATGGTCCTGCGGTCATTTTACTGATGCAGAGTAGTATAGCTTGTCAGCACTCACTGTCTACACTCTTATGTGTAGAATAAATGCTGAAGCATGTTGTGAAATTAAAACTGTACCCCAGCACCAATAAGAACTGCAACACAGTGATTTATGTATATGAATCTGAAACTTCTTCAACTGAGTCAAAACAAAAGCAATCACAAAGCTACAAATGAGCAATGACACAAGCTGAATAAGATATAGTTCATTAGAGTAACAATTTGTGGCACATTTGAGATGGTGCACAGGTTTGGACCTGCAAATCCCATGCAATTTAGCTAATGAGTTTAACTGCTTCACTTTGGAAAAGCACCAAGCAGAGGAGAAAATCTATGGAGTCTCATCCCCAGGATACTCTCAGACGCCCTCAAATGGTATTTTTCTGAGTTGCACTGACAGTGAGTTACCACTTAGCTTTTAGAATGAAAGTATCCAAATGGGAAAATTGAAAGAAAATGAGTTCTTGCCTGCAAACCACCTGAACCCCTGCTACTCCCGAAACAAACCACCATCACTCACTGTCCAAATTCAGTACCTGAAAGATACAGAGCACACTGTTCATAAACATTTGATTCCCTGTATCGGTTGAATTAACTAATCTCAGGTGAGGTGGCTATGGAAGTGTTGTAGCTTCCTTGGGCTGGTGTGGTAATTATGGTTTTTAGAAACGTAGAACTGTAGTTTTAAGAATAATCCTGTGTTGAAAGATCACATGATCTGTGTAAACCAATGAGCTAGCAGTGCAGGGAAGCTCTGGAGAGAGTTCTTCTTTAGTTATAAAGTTGGATGTAGTTACTGCTGCTGACTTGTAAATAAAGTTAAATGTGCCCACCAAGAAAAGTTGTCTGGACGATCAACTCTATAACAAACTGGTGACGAGGATGGGATCAGATCCATTGCTGTATCTCATCCAGCGATTGTCAGTATCTAAGTTCATTAAAAAAGAAAGGAAGATATACTTATCCGAGATGCCACAGTTTGGCAAATTGATCCCTTTGAGTCAGTCACAGACGACTGGTCTCAATATATAGAAAATCTTGCGTTCTACTTTCAAGCCAATGAAATCATGGAGGGAGGAAAAGAGGAGAGTGATTCTCCTAAGTATTTGTGGGAGCAAGACCTACAGTTTAATTAGAAGCTTGACAGCCCCCTGTGCCCCAGGTTCAAAGACTTTCAGTGAATTAATAGCTTTCATTAAAGGACATTTTCAACCCAAGCCCTGAGTCATAATTCAGAGGTTCAGGTTCAATTCACAGAATGGACCCCCGGGGGAGACCACTGCTACCTATGCAGTGAAATTAAAACAACTATTGGAATATTGTGATTTTGGTGAAACCCTGAATGACATGATCAGAGATCATTTGGTATGTGGCGTGCAGGAGGATGCTATTCAGCGAAGATTGCTGGCTGAAGTGAATCTTGATTTTAAGAAAGCGTTAGAAATAGCACTTGCAATGGAAAGCACTGTTAGGGATTCACAAACAATTCAAGAGGCGCAAAATGGTGCCGTTCTCCTGGTTGGGTGGGAAGAGTCAGCCGAAAGTGGGGCAAAAAGCCAAGACTCCACCGGGAAGTAGGAAACAGCCCCTGCTAACAGAAAAATGAGAGGAAACAACTGAGCAACAAAGTTGAAAACTAATTTTTATCAACATGGAAACAATCATACTTCCAACAATTGGAAATTTAAAAAAGTAGAATGTTATTTTTATCATAGAAGTGGACACATAGTGAAATATTGTAAAGCAAGATTTAAACAGGTTTCCAGACAACAAACAAAGTCCAATGAAGTCTATAGTGTGAAGAGCCAGAAACAAACCAATTCTGACATTTATTCATTGTCCAACATGAAAGTTGGGGAGACAGAGCCAGTATTTGTTACAGTGCAAGTGAATGGTAAACGCTTAAAAATGGAAGTAGACACACGTGCTTCTACCACTGTAATAGGAGAACACGCTTTCAGATATTTAAATAAAGGTGATCAAGATTTAAATTTGGAACAAACATCTGCCAAGTTGAAAATGTACATAGGCGAAGAAATCCAGGTAAAAGGTATCACCAGAGAAACAGTCCATTATAGACTCCAAACAGCACAACTACCTGTGATGGTATTTGAAGGTAAAGGGCCAAGCCTTCTAGGTCAAAATTGGTTGAGGGAAATTAACCTTGATTGGCCAGCGAGGTTTCAAAAGGAAGCAGGGAAAGTTCCTGAGTTGAAAAACGAACAAGGCAAGGTAATTCAGAAAGAGCTTGGAGAGTCCAGAGACTGCAACTGGATGAAAAAGGAATATGTAGCCATGTAACCTGAAGAAATGAAGACTGTCTTAAACAATGACATGGAAAAACAGCAGAGGAAAGCCAAGGAGACTGTGCTGAATTACAGAATTCAAAATGAAGTAAATGAGCTTTGCAAAGAAAAGAAAAACTTGTTGAAAGGCCTTCACACACTACAAGGATCCCTCAGGTCAAAGTTTGTGCCTTTAGAAAAGTATGAAGAGGAACAGGAAGAATTTAACATCTCTTTGAACAAAGAGAAGAACCAGTAGGCAGAGAAGACACAGTAATTTTCAAGTTTTCAGGAGGAAGCCAACAATACAAGAAGGAAACAGAAGAGCTGAAGAATCAGCTAAATGAAGCTAAAGAGGCTTTGAAAGCAAAAGTCGTAGAACTTTCCAAGATGCGAGTAGATAATGAAGTCATGGGTAGCTCAATTACTGAACCAAGGCAAGTTGAGATTGCATCTGAGAGAAGTCTGGCCGACAGTGAAGTCAATAAGAAGGCTGAGACTAAATTCTGTGGTAGAAAGAAAAAGACATGTAGAAAGAGGGTGAAGAATTATTGATGAGGCACCATCTTTGGACAAGACTAAGCCTGTTACTTCCCAATTTGGAAGGGAAGGTGGAGAAAAGTCAAGGGAACCAAAAACGACTCATGATTTCATAGTTGTGAGCAGTTGGAGGAGCAGTATATGTAAAGAATTTCAGTGGCGGACCGAAGTGGTTACCTGGTAAAGTAAGCTCTGTGACTGGATCATTGTTGTACCACGTGGAAGTGGAGGGCCTGATCAACCGGTAAGCATGTGGATCATTTAAGGAAAAAGGAGATACCTCATCAAAATCATGTTCCACCCATAACCATTACTGAACCAGTGGTTCGTGTTGAAGTTGCTCAACCAAGGACAGGCATGCCTGATGTCTCTCGGAGTGGAAGACACTGAACTGCATGTGCCTAATGAGGTACCTGATGTTAATGTGGTTCCAGAGAGTGTGGTTCCTGCAAAAATATTGGAAGTTGTGAAGCTACGACGTTCCACACAGATCAGGAAACCTGCTGAAAGGCTGAACTTGTAATTTCATGGCCTGTGTAAATATCGTAATGTCACGAGATAAATAGCCTTGTAAATACAAAACGTACAGAAAAGTTAAAGGGGGAAGGAATGTAATAATTCTAGTTTTGAGAAATTTAGGATTGTAGCTTTAAGAATAATCCTGTGTTGTAAGACCACATGATCTGTGTAAACCAGTGAGTTAGCAGCGCAGGGAATTTCTAGAGAGAGCTCTTCTTTTGTTATAGAGTTGGGTGCACACGTGTCGTTGCTGCTGCTGTCTTGTAAATAAAGTTAAATGTGTCCACCAAGAAAAGTTGCCTGGAAGGTCAACTCTATAACAGATAGGGAGAGCAAAATTGACTAAGGTTGAGAACTAGGGATTACTATTCTGCTCAGTTTGTGTACGCAAGTGGGAGAAAAAACAACTTAAGCTCTTAAAAAGACTGCGGGGGGGAAACTGGCCTCCGTAGTACCCATTTGTTTAGGCACTACTCAGTCTCTTAAATATCAAAGAAAAAAAATCAGATCCTAGATGTGCACACACACTTCCACTAAGAAGCATGATGGATGCCATCTTGGTGCCATTGTTTGAGCACATGCACCTAACAACTGCTGGCGTCATGCAAAGCAGATATGATGTTAATCATATCAGCAATGCTGATTTGATGCCAGTGTTGCCATTTTTAAATGCCACGCTGCAGCCAATGCCCTCATAACCTCAGACAGCTGAACAAGCATTCAACAGCATGAAGGACCCCCCACCCCAAGCACCACTTAATGGGATCCTGACCTACTTAGTGTAGTTTTTGGTATATTTTTTCCGGCTGCTAGTGCAATTCTATGCATTTTTGATGCTTTCCTACACTTGTTAAAGTTCTTTGATAGTCGAAAGGGAGTGCTTTGGCTGATGCTGAAGTACTTTCAGGTATTTGAAGGGTCTATGCTGAAATATGTTGCTTCCAGACATGAGTGGCCTGATAGACCTTCCTCTTGGAATTTAATATGACTGGGAGAATGAATAGAGGTCACACAGATCAGGACAAGATGAGAGAGGAGGAGAGATCATGGGAGGCCATGTCTGCTCAAGGTCTTCAGGGAAAAATTCTCTTAACTGAACTTCAGTAAGAACAATGCATGAGATATTTTTGATTCACTAAAGAGATTGTGACTGAAATGTGGTGACTGCTGTAGCTGCATCATCAAAACAGGGCAGGGCCACATCGCCTGTCATTGTCAAGGGGACTATGGTTCTAAACTTATATGTGTCTGACTCCTTCCAGACTGCTGCTGGAGATATAAGCAGGATCTTGAATTTTGAAGCACTGTGCTATACAGAGAGGTCACTGAGACTCTCCATATATTCCCATTCCCTCTTGCCAGAGACAAGCATGTAGAGTGATCATGAGGGTTTGCTCAGATTGCAGGCTTCCCTTTAGTGCAGGAATCTATTAGCAGCATGCATATTGCTCAGGCGTGTGCCCCACGTGAACGCTACCATTTTTCTGAACTGAAAGGGATTCCAGTCCTTCAATGTGCATCGGGCCTGTGGCCAGAGGCAGTGCATAATGCAGGTGAATGCCATTATCCTGGCAGCCATCATGATTCCTTCATTCTGCAGCAATCGCCCGTACTAACTGCATTTGACCCACCACAGCAAATCAAAGGGTGATTACTGGATGACAATGGTTGTCCACTCATGACATGGCTCATAACTCCAGTCCAGAATTCAAGCATATGTGCACAGCAGGCATAGAATGAGAGCTATGCTGTCACAATGAACATTATAGGGCAGGCCACTGACATTCTTAAACAGTGCTTCTGCTCCTGGGACTACTTTGGAGGAGCCCTGCAGTACTCAGCTGAGCGGGAGTCATGAATTGTGGAGTGTTGCATGCAACAACCTGGCCATTATGAGATTACAGCCTGTGTCACCAACTGTCAGGTGAGAAACTATGGAACAGGAGCATGAAGAATAAGAGGAGAAGGAAGTAGAGGGAGCACATGCAACAAGAAGTAGAGACACAGAAAGTGGAAGGGAGGAGACAATATTGACAGTCTCTTTCTGTCTGGTCTGTGCATGATCAAATAATTCATGAGCAATATTAATCTCAATAAGAAGCAACTCTTTGGAGCCACGGCCAGGCTTCCAGAGCAGCACCTCAAAAATCCCAGAAACCTGTTGGAGAACAGTTTGATGGGCCATTGTGATGCCCTAGAAGCCCTTTTGAACATTGGCACTCCGAGTCAGAATGACAGCAGTCTGTGCTTCCACTGCAACACTCACATTTAGTGGAAGCTCTGCATGCTGAAATAGAAGCTGTGTTATCAGCCATTAGATGTTGCATCATGCTGAGTTCCATAGGTATGCTGATGGAGGTGACCACCCATTTCATGTTGAAAAGGGTGAGCTCCAAGCTCAATGCACAGCCCTTTGCCAAGGGATTCCTGGATTGGTCCCAGATTCCTCTATAATGCTTGTTATTGAACCCAAGTTTTCTGGTAGGCGTTCCAATGCACCAAGCATTTGGTTATGTACACCCATCAGCCTTCTTATGCAGCTCAGTCCATCAAAGTCATCATCTCGGTCCTCTTTAGCAGAAATAGTGTACAACCTCACCCTCCTGTAAGGTAGCACCTGTGCAATCCTTTACTCCCACCTTATCTCCTGCAAACTTGTGTCCAGTGTCTTACCACCTGAAAATCTTTCCTCTTTCCAGCCTCTAAAATGTACAGAGTGTCAGTATCTGAGCTGCCGGCATCTGAGTGTAAGATTGAGTTATGGTGTCCCTTTATCTTCATCGTCTCCTTCCTCCACCTCCAAAAACTTGGAAGGCTTCTCCAGTTCTTGAATATTTAAATCAAAATAGGCCAAGTGTTGGGTTATGCTGAGGGGAGAAGAGGAAGTAAGAAGTTTCCACTTGAACACTGTGCATCCTTTCAATCAGAAGACTTCTAGATGAGGGACAACTGGGATAAAAGAAGATGGATTACGTATGCAGATAGCCTCATCATCAATCAATTTAGTGCCATCAGTGGCCACAGACTCAGTAATGTTCCTTTACATGACGACCAGCTCTGTCTCCTCCATGGGGTTAAAACATGGAGACCCACTTGTCCTTTTCCAGTCATTTGCTGCTTATTGCTGGTATGTGCCACCGTCTTCTGCAAGAAAAAGGGAAGTGTGTCAATGTGTTGTGCAATCTGTTTGGGTCATGGGCAGTCATTGTTGAGCAGCTGCCATTGTGTGTGAGGCTTGCAGCATTACCAAGTGTATGAAGGTGAGGTAAAGGACATGAATGTTCGGTTAAGTACTGAGTGATAAAGATTGTTGGTAGGTGAGGTACTAGAGAGGGTAGTTTTAATGAAATGAGCAGAAGAAGATATTGGTGAAGTTGGGAAGATATTTAATTCGTACATGAACCCACTCATCTTGACAACTCGCATCAGATCATTAAACTACTGCCTGCATTGCATCCATGTTCAATGAGCAATATTCCTGGCAGACCTATTTCTACTCCAGTTATTTTTTCCAATTTCCTGCTCAACATGTATCTGGAGGGCCCCCTGCCCCACTATGTATACAGGACATCTCTCCTCCTTTGCGTCCTTCCACCAAAGCCTCCAGCGCACTCTCTGAAAACTTTGGTGCTCACATGTTTAGCCATTGCTCAAAGTATTACAGCAGGGATTCAGTTTTGAAAGAACCTCCCAGTGCTTGTCTCTCCCCTTTAAGTAGCATTAGACATTCATGATAGTAGGCTCCTTGCTGATACCTTCAGCTAAGTGCGAAAACCATTAGGTGTATGCAGAAATCATTGAAAAGACCAGGCAGCGTGCAACATTATGAATGGGCATGAGTTAATTATGCGTTATGGTCTCTGCAACTGTTTTCAGGTCTTACCCAAGTTCATTCTCATTAAATTTGCAATGTTCTCTGATAAACAAACAAAGAAGTGGAGATCTGTCAGGTCTAAAAAAAAGTTTGTAAGTTTGTAGCAATATAACTATATTTTAATAAAATGACTTAGCTCATTCAGATTTATTTTATGTAAAATGCTACAATAAATTAATTAAAATGATGTCACGCTGGATGCTAAGGTTTCATTAGATGTAATATAATTTCAATTAGTTTATCTGTATAAGTCAAATATTACCTTGGCAGAGGTTCCATCCACAGTGTGCTTGTATATAGTAGGGGCTTCTGATAATTCATGCCTTAACGTATCCACAGGTTCATTTGGGAAATGTTGTGCTGATATTTGTGCTGAATCATTATTTTCTGTATCAAATTGTACACAATTATCAAACAATTGAAGTTTCCCAACATTGCATGTTAGTATAACATCATGCATCTGAGAAAATAATGGAACCTTTCTTGTACCTTGGTTTAGAGTAATGTTCTTCTTTGATGTGTATACATGTCGTTGATTCTTGTGACCAGTGCTAATGTAGATGCCATTTTGTGGTCTTGATTTAGAACAGGTTTGGTGGCCATTTCTTAAAGTTCGGGTCTTTGGAAAATCAGTTCTGTACAAATGCTTTGAAGAATGATACTTGATCGAATCCTTGATGGGTGTGCTTGTGTTGACTTCAAAATTAGTTGCAGACTGTGACTGACATCGAGTAGGCTGTGCAGATCTTACATTGTATCCAGTTTGAGCTTTGTGGTTACTTCTTATGAAACTCTTGCTTTTAAATAGCAACTTTGGATTCCGGCAGTAAGGTCGACTCCCAAAATTATGCCTTGATCTTGAATTATGAAGGACATTACTTGTATTCCAGAATCGCAAGGGGTTGGGAATATCAGCGTTGTTAAAAGAAGCACTTTTTGCGCTGTAAGAAGTGGTGCCAAGCAAGCAATGCATTTCTTGTCCATTACAGTCCATTTTGTAGCCACCTGAACTGCACTGTTGTTGATGATGGGAACTATGGGTAGTTTTTTCAGAACATTCTCTTTCAGATGACAAATTCAAGCTTTTGCAGCAGAGGTTATTTCCAAAATCACCATGTGACCTCATACTTGAAAAGGTGTTGTATGCGTCGTTGGATGCTTGACTCTTGGACGAACCATCACTGACAAAACAGTTTGAAGAAATGCTTTTCTCACCTTTAGAACAAGTACCCTTGCCTAAATGTTCTGATCCATTCTTAATAGAATCTGTCAGAGTTGGTTCTGCATTGGTTAAGAAAAAAGATCCATTCAACTGGCAAAGGGATGCGATGTTTTCACCACCCTCTCTTTCCAATGATAAACAGGAACTATTGTAGGAAGAGCTAATTCCAGTGTCACTGTCAGGCATCACTTCAGAGGGAGTGCTGAATGTATGATCTTTCAACAAGTCTGCATTATCATGATCATTTTGATGTTTACTATTTGTTGTTTTAGGAGAGGATATTGCATTTGAAACATATGTTCCTTTCTGATTTAAGTCTACAGTGAATACATCTTCACTGATAACACTCTCATAGCTACACTGCTGCAGACACTGCCAAGTAGATGTAGCCTGTGTATTTTCAGAAATACACATGAACTTTGTTATTTCAGGCGGACTTTGGCATTCATCCGATTCTTGACTTTTGTCAATACATACCATTTTGGTTGGCATATTGGAAGCTTTGCTGCAAAGGCCAATTCCATTGCAAAGGGTGTTGTTTGTATCCTTGAATTCATGGTTCTTGATGCAGATACAATGAACACCACCTGAAGGAATACTTCCATCAGATTTAGAACTGCACAAAGGAGGCAAACTATGATTTGCACTGGCTTGAGTTTCACTGCCATATTGTTGGGTATGATGATCAGAGTTTGACAGAGATTGACAGCAGGCCATACTGGGTGCATTTGAAGTCACGCCTATCTTAGGTGTAAATTGCTTTCTACATTTGCTAGAGCTTGAAATGCAAGTAGATGAGTCCGCATCAGTTTCGTTTGAAGTGGCATCCATCTTAGATGTACATTGAGAGCTGCATTGGCTAGAATATGCCATCTGACTGCACAAGTCTATGTTGGTTGAACTTATGGTAACATTATTCTCAGATGCACATTTTGGTCTACACTGGGGAGAACTTGCAACATTTGTATGAGAACCTGCATTGGGTTCATCTGAGTTGAAAGCAGCTGTACAAGAACGTGAAATGCATGAGCAAAGGTCCAAATTAGGAGCACTTAAAGTGGCATGAACTTTAGAAGTGAATGATGGGCAATGTAGGTTAGGCAATATCTCTTGTACATTGCAAGTAGCTATCATCTTTTTCATTTTGTATGGAACATTCAGTACTGGAACCTTTTGGAAGTCTCCACTACACAAATGCCCTGATTCACTGTCACATATTTGTGAAGGAAGTGCATTGATTGCATCCTTTAAGTGATTTACGTTTAATTCAAAGTCTTCAAAAGGAATTACAGCTAATGACTTACTTGGAGTCACACATAGCATACTTTCAGTCAGCCGTTTGTTTATCTGTGCGGATGTTTGAAGGAATATAGCTGGACTAGTTTCTCTGAAAGCTTCTATTGCAAATAATATCAATCCTTCTAACTTTAACATTAACTTTGATGCTGATTCAATGAAATTGTCAACTTCCTTCTGTTTCTTTGTATTCTCAATTTTCATTATATCTTTAATCGATTGTTCTTGCAGTTTAAGCGCTTCTTGTAATGAGTTAAACTCCTTGGTTATCTCTGCATTACGGTGCATCTCATTTAGCTCAATATTGGTCTTCATTAACTTCAGCTGCTGAATACATTTTTCATAATTTGCTTTGACTAAAACAAAAGGGCATCCGTTTAGAGAATTTTAAAAAAGCACTTTCCGAACCACAACATTTTGAATTTGGCTGTCACAGGCAATGCATAACTGTAGAAAACTAATGTTACAGTTGACAGTATAACTCAAAATATGCCAATTTTATTTTACAAAAATACATTGTCTAAACATTGTCTTTTCGTTCATAATTATAGTTCCAAGTAAAGCAATAAAACCTAGTATAATTAAAAGTTACATTTGTTAAATTAATTAATTGAATAGACCTTGGACAGTAAGGCAGAACAAGCAATGGTGAGTTTGTAGTCTGATTTACATGCAGCCGAATATTTAAAAATTGGTTTCGATGGAAAGTTTTGCTAAGACTGATTCTACCCTAATTTACATACATTGCAGTTATTGTCTTTCAAGTACAACTTCCTCTATAGGTCCCAGCTAATTTAAAAAGTATTACTGATAAATCCAATCAGGTGTCAAATGGCCTGTTTCCATAGCGTGTACCTTCAGTGAATTGGGAGACATTCTTCTGCATTTCTGATACTTCACATTGAAATGCGAGGTCTAGAGAATATAAACGATGATTCCTGTGGGTGCTCAGCTTGCATTCATCACAGATTGGCAACTTATCCTGCACACAGTAATGTTTCAGATTTGTAAAAGGATGATAGAAACACTTAATCTGATTGCCAATGTATGATGAAGGATCTATCAAAACATGAGATAGAAATGCTTTATTCTTGTGAATTTTTCGAAGACATTTTTCACAGAAGTTCAGATTGCAGTTGACACACTTCTTCATAGCAATATGATTGTCTTTTTCATCACAGAGTTGACAGAGGATCTGCATTTGCTGGGGGCTTATTCTTCCTTTCGTTTTTCGCTTTTTCTTCTTGATATTTTCGGCACTGGCATTAAATGCTTCTTGTCTGTACCTTGTCACAGTATTGTTTAGCAAATAGTTCTCTGGGAACTTAACTTCATCTCCTTGGTTGAAACTGAAGTTTTCCTTGCACAAAGGGCACTTAACACTTATCTGACCCCTTTTCTCGTGCTTTATTTCTTTGTTGAGACAGATGTCACATAAACTATGATTACAAGGCAACAAATATGGGTTGTTGTAAAGTTTTCCACAGGCTGGGCAAGTAAGCTCTTGACACAATGTACCAATGACTTCTTTCTTTTTTTTCATTTTGATCAGTCCTTATTTTCTGGCATGGCATTTATTGGAATGGGTCTGCAAGAAATAATGATATGTTAGAAGAGCTTATTTGAAATAGTCATCGTAGGAATCAATGTTTCATTCACACTTGACTTTTTTTAATTTTCAGTGAATTATTCTGATTTTATGACATCATAAAGTACTTAGCAAGTTTAAATAAATTCCCAACCTAGAAGTGTAAAAATACTGTTGGATAACACAATCCTAAAAGCATTCATTGGAAAATGGGAAAGTAAAAGACAGCAATTTACTGCAAAGATTTTTGTGATATGTTGTCTGTCCTTCATAGTTGAAGATGACCATGACATCAACTAAAATTCATTGAGATCAGTTGCAGGTGCGATGTGTTCAAGATCTCGACCTGGATTTTTCAAGCAGCGACAATGATAGATTGCTGTAATAGAAAATTCGCCCGAATTCGATGCTGCTACGCATTTCTAACCGGACCTTCCGAGCCTGGCTTCCACAGAAATGCGTAGTGTAGTGTCCAGTGGGGAGCTCCGTCGAAGCAGAATAGGGTTGGGGGAAGATAGGCCTATGGTAAGTTTAAATGTCCAGTTTGAATGTTAGTGAATGGGTAAGTGGATGTGTGAATGAGTGAATGGGTAGGTGGATGAGGTAGGTAACATTGGTGAGTGGGTGCTCGGATCTGGGGGGTAGTCAGGTTGGGGGATAGTCAGGTGGTCGGGAGAGAAGATGTGGGTCGGGTTGGGTGGGGGGGTGATTTGGGGGTCAGTTGTGGAGCTACCCAGGTGTTAGGCCAGGTTTTAATCTGTCTAACATTTCCTGGGTAACTATTTATGTAAATACCACAGAATTGTACAAAGTCTCCAACTCTCGCTCAGAGTCAGAGACATTCACAGAGGGTCCCAGGGAGCAGGGCAATTGCCCATCAGAAGTTGAAACTTCCCAGGCAATTCCCATGGAGGTCTGCGAATCAGGACTCCCAAAGGGTCCCAACGCCCATCTCCAGTCATACTCTGATGATCCAGGGACTGGAAGATTTAGGCCATAGAAAGAAAGTGAAGGAGATATAATGATAGTGAATGATAGTTAAGGATGGAAATATAAAATCTGGATTTAATATAAACTTGCCACCAAAGTATGTCAAAAATCACACTGATATGTTGGGTTTTAAAATTTCTTGCATAGAATCTTTATACTGTTTGGAGTGATAATTTGGAGAAACTAATATACTATATTGAAAATATATAGTGACTGAAATCACAATTGTTGTCATAATCAAGAATGAGATGTGAATATCTCCAGTTATAAAGTGGACAATAATCCTCTTACGACATTTCTGGATATGTTTTGTTACCTCACTTTTGGTCATGACATATCCTCTGTTTATATAATAGATTTCTCTCAGCATATGTAAACACATTTTATGGGACTAACTTAAATCGTGTGACTAAATGTCTCACTTTTGATGGCATCCTTTTACATTCAAAACAGATTTAAAAGCAGGGAAACTAGTGTTCCTCTTAAGATACTGAATAAAGTTAAATGCATGAAAATATTTACAAAAACACCTCAAATAACGAAAATAAATCAAATAAGTCTGTTCATCAGCCTCATTCAAGTTTACTAGAATAGTCTCTAATACTACAAATTAGCATAAAACCACCCCTGATTATGTCAGACCCTTGTTACCATACCAACCATAGAACAAAGCAAAGTATGGAAATACTGCACAAAGTAAGGCAAAGAATAAAAATGCTACACGCATCTAAGAAAGCCAGTGAATAAGATAGATTTGACTGGAAATGACAAATTTTACATACTTCTTCTTTTGAGCCAATGACTTTTCAGATTAGGATTTACAACAGATACTAGAAATTTAAAATTCACAAATCCTGTCAGAGATTACCACACAATACAAAACTACACAACAAACAGAACCATTTCGATCATTAGCTTCAATACAGGATTTTCAGACATCAACCTGCAGTAAACAACCCGCCAAATGTACAGGATCACCAATTTCCAAAGAAATTATATGAAAACTAAACTAATTGGAGAATTTATGGAGCAACTGAACCCGCTAACCAACAACAGATAAAGCAACAGGTACAAAAAGAAAGAATTTCTAAATTTTCTTCCTGGCTCATGTTTCATTTACAGCCTCTTCCATTCTTCAAACATTTCTAACTACTTACAGAATTGCCAAAATTATTCCTTCATTATAAAAATCCACCCTCATCATATATATATATATATATTCATAAACTACTATCTTTTCTCTGATCTAAAGTTTTTCTCCAAGGCTTCTGAATGTATTATTGCCACATTAGTCTCCGCTCGTCAATCCCACCACTCCCTCTGATCGCTTCCCGACTAACTCTGATGATCTGTGGATTTTGTTATTTGGACTATGAGGTTGTCTGATAGTTTCATTGATAAATTGTTTACTCACTGTGGGCATGGCGAGAATGTATTACCTTCCCAAGTTGGGCAGGGACAACACACCTCAAATCTTCAGCTATAGGGCCTTCATGACATCAACAAATGTCCTTGCTGACAAATACAAACCTGGCTTGTAGTGGTGGGATTAGAGCCAGCAGGGGCGGCCGAAAATGGGGGGAAAATCCCATTGGGCCGGTCCCATGACATGTTCCCACCTCCTCGGTATTATGGAGGAGCCAGGCTGATGGCAGGCGGGTTGACTTTTAACTACCTCTGGCCTCAGTGAAGGTGGAAATGGTGGGTTGGAGGTGGGTTTGGGTTGGGAACCTGATTTTAAGACTTAAACCCGCACCCGACCCAAACCCACCCAGTTTTCAGGTTAAAATTCTCCCCATTTTTACCCAATAAATAAACTGCAAGGTAATAAAAGAAAACATCCTTATGAAGCCACTGCAGAAAAGTGAGCAGCATTAATTTACATAACAAGAATTTACATTTATAAAGCACCTTTTAGATAGTAAAGTATTATAAGGCGCTTATCAAACAAAATTTGACACCATCTCACATTTTACTTCAAAGAGGTAGGTTTTAAGGAACATCTTAAAAAAGAGAGGTAGGGAGGCAGGCAGGAGGTTTAGGGAGGGATTACAGAGTTTAGGATCTCGGCAGTTTAAGGCACAGCCACCATTGGGGGAGCAATTAAAATTGGGAATGTATGAGAGGCAAGAATTAAAGGAGTGCAGAGATCTTGGAGATAGGAGGGCTGGAGGAGGTTACAAAGATAGTGAGGGCAAAGCTATGGAGGAATTTGAAAACAAGGATGTGAATTTTAAAATCGAGACATTGCCTCCATCTCGGCTAACGTACATAGGGGTGACGGGTGAAAGGACATCGTGAAACTAAATTAAAGGAAACATAGAAAATTTATGGCACGGAGGGAGACCATTTAGCTCTATGGCTGTGCCAGCTGGAAAGAGTGATCCAGCCTAATCCCACTTTCTAGCTCTAGCTCTATAGGTTAGGGCACTTCAACTGGACATCTAGTAATTTTTAAGTACAATGAGGGTTTCTGTCTCTCCCATCCTTTCAGGCATGAAGTCCATGCTCCCATCACCCTCTAGGTGAAAAAAAGTTCTCAACTTCCCTCAAATACTTCTGCCAATTACTTCAAATCTATGCCACCTGGTTCTTGACCTCTCTGCTAAGAGAAATAGGTTCTCCCTATCCACTCTAGGCCCCTCGTAATTTTATACCCCTCAATTAAATTTCCCCTCAGTCTCTGTTATTCCAAAGAAAACAACCCCAGCCTATCCAACTTCCCTCATAGCTACAATTCTCCTTCCCTGGAAACATCCTCTTAAATTTCCTCTCTAATGTGATTACATCCTTCCTGTAATGCGGTGACTAGAACTGTACACAGCATTCTAGCTCTGGCCAAAAGTGTTTTATACAGGTTTATATCATAACCTTGCTGCTCTTATATTCTATGCCTCAGCCAGTAAAGAAGGGTATCCTGTATGCCTTCTTAAGCACTTTATCTATCTGTCCTGCTGCCTTCAGGGATCTGTGGACTTGCACTCCGAGGCCCCATTATTCCTCTACATTTCTCAGGATCCTATCACTTATTCTGTATTCTCTTGCCTTGTTCATCCTCCCCAAATGCATTATCTCACACTTTTCTGGGTTGAATTCCATTTTCCATATTTCTGCTCACCTGAACAATCCTTTTATATCTTCTTGCAGTGTATAGATTGCTTCCTCACTATCAACTACATGATCAGTTTTTGCATCACCGGCAAACTCCTTAATCATGTCCCCTACATGCATTGGAGAACAAGTCCATGCTATATTGCATGTCCAGCTCTGAACTGGCAGCTAGTGCACAGACAAACAGGAAATCACAAAATATGTCCTTGGAGACTTTAGTCTTTACCTAGAGTCATTTCAGATTCAGCAGCTTCCCATCCAGTGATAACTGATTTTGATGGCAGGATCACCATCGTGGAAGGCTTCCAAGAGCATGGCAGAGAAAAGCATGCTGAAGGCCGTTGGTGCCAGCATGCAGCCCTGTTTGACTCCATTAGTGACTGGGAATGAGTCAGAAGACTCACCAGCATCCAGGACATGCGCAAGCATGCTGTCATGAAACTGTTGAATCATTGTGATGAATTTCTCAGGGCAGCCAAATTTCTCCATTGCCTTCCAAAGGCTCTCTGACTGTGTGAAAGGCCTTGGTCAGGTCAATAAATGTGGTGTAGAGGCCTATGTTCAGTTCTTGGCATTTCCTCTGAAGCTATGTTCACCCCATTTAATGCTTCTCCTAGCTTATCAACCCTTCTCGCAGCTGTGATTGATTCTTTGACCAATATTGTGACCCCTTCTTCTTTCTTCATCCCCCTCTCTATCTCTCCTGAAAATCCTGTCGAACTTATGTTCTTGCAATTCTTTAAATCATGTTTCAATGATCGCTAATAATATCATACCTCTAAATATTCACCAGTCTCCATGCAATGAGGCATATACCACTATTCACTGCACAACCCCTTTGTTGTCAATTTTCCAGCCTTGGTTTCCTCTACCCTCCAAACTTGCCTACGGGTCTTCTATCTTTCAATTCCAGCTTTGCTCGACTCCCTTCTGAATCTACATTCAGGTTCCCATCTCTCTGCCATGCTAGTTTAAATCCTCCCCAACAGCACGGGCAAACCTGCCTAACATGATACAAAAGCAAAATACTGCAGATGTTGGAAATCATTATACCTGAAATTTCAACACTGTTTCTGTCCACAGATGCTGCCTAACCTGCTGAGTATGTCCAGCATTCTCTGTTTTTATCACCATGATAGTGGACCCTGCCCTACTGGTCTGTAGTAATTATGTTTTATTTAGTTTGCAATGTACTTTTAAGAATGATACTTGTTAAGAAAGATCACATAACCTGTAGCAACCAATAGGAGAGTAGAGTAGGCTACCTCTAGAATCAATGTAGAGATAGAGTTGGAGTTGAAAGCACACGTGTAGTAGCTGCTGAATATGTTGTAAATAAACTTATTTCCACCCAAGAAGAATCTGCAGATCAACTCTATCATTAATAGTAGCAACTCGGCCACCCTTACAACAAACCAGCAATGAGGATAAAGCAGGATTGAACGGAAGAAATCAAGTTAGAAAGAAATCGGCACTATACCTCGCCCAGTGATTGTAAGTAGCAAGCTCCATTAGAATTGAAGAAGTTTTCCCCCCTCAAAATGCCACAATTTGGGAGAATTGATCCTTTGAACCAGCCACAGATAATTAGTCTTATTACATAGAATGCCTCATGTTCTTTTTTCGAACGAGATTACGAGAGAAGAGAAGAGGCGAGTGATCCTCTTAAGTGCTTGTGGGACCAAAACCTCTAGTCTGATTTGAAGTTTGACAGCACCCAGTGCCCCAGATTTGAAGAATTTCGATGAATTGGTGGACTTCATGAAGGGTCATTTTCAACTAGAGCCCTCAGTCACGATGCAGAGGTTCAGGTTTAATTTGCGAAATAGAACCCCGGGTGAGACAATTGCGTGCTACATGGCAAATTTGAAGCAGTAAATGGGACATTGTGAGTTCAGCACAACTCTAAATGACATGCTCAGAGATAGTTTAGTGTGTGGTGTGAAAGAGGACTCTATTCAGAAAAGATTATTGTCCGAAGTGAATCTGGATTTCAAGAAGGCGCTAGAGATAGCACTGGCCATGGAAAGCACAGTAAGTGATTCAAAAGCAATATAGGATGCGCAAAATGGCGCCATCTTCCACATCGGGCGGGAACCCTCAGCCGAAAGAGGCGTGAAAAAGTGAGGCTCTGCCAAGAAGCAGGAAACAGTCCCCACTAGCTGAAGAATAAAGAAAAATAACTTAGCAACAAAATCGAAGAATAATTTTAATATAGGTGGAAACAATCAGTCTTTTAGCGATTGGCAATTTAAAAAAATTGAATGCTGTTATTGACACAGAAATGGACATCTGATGAGGCAGTGCAAGGAATGATTCAAGCAGGCTTGTAAACAAAAGAGGAAGCCCAATGAAATCTACAATGTAGAAGAGCCTGAAACAACAAATTCGGACATTACTCATTATTTAATCTGCAAATTGGAAAGACAGAACCAATATTTGTAATAGTGAAAGTAAATGGCAAACCTTTTAGAATGGAAGTGGACATGGGAGCTTCCACTGCAGTAACTGGGGAACATACCTTCAGACAGTTAAATAATGGTGAGCATCAATTAAATTTAGAAGAAACAACTGCCAAGCTAAAAACATATATGGGTGAAGACATTCAAGTAAACGGCATAAGCAGAGTAACTGTCCTTTATGGAAGCCAATCAGCAATGCTACCAGTGTTGGTATTGAGAGGCAGAGAACCAAGTCTTCTGGGGTGAAAATTGGCTCAGAGAAATTAACATTAATTGGCCAAGGAGATTTCAAAAGGAAGCTGGAAGCATTCCCGTTTTGAAAAAGGTGTGTGTAAGGACTCAACAACCTGAGGAAATGCAGGCTGTCTTAATCCAAAACCTGGAACAACAACAGAAGAAACTCAAAGAGACCCTGCTTGATGACAAAGTTCAAGATGAGGTGAGCAACCTTCGCAGGGAAAAAGAAAATCTGTTGAAAGACCTTCACACACTGCAAGATTCCCTCAGGTCAAAGTTTGTACCTCTGGAAAAGTATGAAGAGAAACAAAGAATTCAGCACCTCTCCGAACAAACTGAAGAATGAGTTGGCAGAGAAAACACAACAATGTTCAATTTTCCAGGAGGCAGCAAACAAACAGAAAAAAAGAAATGGAAGAGCTGTAGAATCAGCCAAAGAGGCTTTGGAAGTAAAGGTCTCAGAATTTTCCAAGAAGCAGACAGATAATGAAATTTTGGGAGACTTAGCCACTGAGCTCAGACAAGTTGAGCTTGCATCTGAGAGAAGTCTAGCCAACAATGAAGTCAAAAGAAGGCTGAGATTAAAGTCTGTGCTAGAAAGAAGAAGGCATGTGGAAAGAAGATACCAAAAATACTAATAGGGCTTTAATTCTGGCAGCATACGAATACACTTTAGTACATAGGCCCGGTAATCAAATCGCAAACGCTGATGCCCTTAGTCGTTTCCCTTTACAAGAAAATGATGAGCACGTCCCAGCTCCACAGGAACTTGTTTTACTGTTAAATTTCTTAGATTCCTCGCCGGTATGTGCTCGACAGATCAGAGACTGGACAAGTCGGGACCCAGTCCTATCTCAAGTACGAGAACAAGTGCTGCATGGTTGGTCACAGGAGCCCATATCTGATTAAAAGAAACCGTACTTCAACAGAAGACATGAAATAACCAACCAGGATGGCATCTTATTGTGGGGAGCACAAGTGATAGTTCCTCCAAAGGGAAGGGAGCCACTTTTAATTGAACTATGTAGTGCCCATCTAGGAATTCCCGAATGAAGACTGTAGCACGCAGCTCTCTATGGTGGCCTGGGATGGATGGCAAAATAGAGAGTTTAGAAAAGCACTGTGTGCAATGCCAGCAACTGCAAAAGTTGCCAGTGACACCCATGGGTGTGGCCAGGTAGACCCTGGGAGCTGTTACACATTGACTATATTGGACCTTTCCTGGGAACAATTGAACTGCTTATTGTCGATGCCTATTCAAAATGTTTGGATGTATGTGAGCTGAAGCCACCAACGTCAGCCGCTTCAATTGAGAAACTACGTCAAAGTTTTGCCATTCACAGACTACCAGGTCTGGTCATTTCTGATAATAGAACGGCATTTACAAGTGCTGGGTTTCAACGGTTTATCAGCATCAATGGTATCAATCATGTAAAAACTGCACCATACCATTCTTCCTCAAATGGACTGGCTGAAAGGGCAGTTCAAACCTTCAAGACAGGCATGAAAAAGCTAACTGGTGATTCCTTGGCAACCGAACTAGCACACTTTCTTTTTCATTACAGGACTGCCCCTCATACAATATCAGGTGTCACACCTGCGGAGTTATTGTTGAAATGCCATCTCAGGATGAGACTGAGCTTAATAATGCCAAATTTAGAGGGGAAGGTGGAATGGAGTCAGGGAAGCCAGAAAACTGGACATAATTGGCATAGTTGCAAGAGGAAATTTACCGTGGGAGAGCCAGTATACATGAAGAACTTCAGAGAAGGATCAAAGTGGTTACCAGGTGAAATAATTGCGGTGACTGGACCCCTATCTTAACACCTGGAGGTGGAAGGCTGGATCATTTGGAAACATATGGACCATTTAAGGAAGAGAGGGATAAATCACCAAGATTTGGTTCCACCAGTGATCATGACTGGGTCTGCGTTTCCTCTTGAGGATGCTCAACCCTGGACTGACATGTCTGATGTTCCTGTAAGAGTTGAGGATACAGAACTGCAAGTGCTACCGAAACACCTGATGTTCAGGCAACTCCGGAAAAGGAGGTTCCTGACAAAGAATCTGGAGTCGTGGAGCTGCGACGTTCCACACGTACCAGGAAACCACCTGAAAGACTAAACTTGTAAATTCCTTACCCAATGTAAATATTATGTTGTCTTGAAAAATATATACTTGTAAATATATGTATAGCCAAGTTAAAGGGGGAGGAATGTAATAATTATGATTTTATTTAGTGTAATGTACCTTTAAAAATATTTAAGGAAGATCACATGATGTGTAGTAACCAATAGAGGAGTAGCACGGGCTACCTCTAGAGTGAGTGTAGAGATAGAGTTGGAGTTGAAAGCACACATGTGGTAGCTGCTGAGTATGTTGTAAATAAACTTATTGTTTCCACCCAAGAAGTGTCTGCTGATCAACTCTATCATTAATAGTAGCAACTTAGCCACCCTTACAACAAAATGCAACCTGTCTGGCTTGTACAGGCTCCATCACCCACACAACTAGCTACAGGCAGCAGAGTTTTGAATGAACCCCAGTTTAGAAAGGAGGTTGGATAAGCGAGCATTGGAATAGTCAAGTCAGGAGGTAATAAAAGGACAGATGATGGATTCAACAGCAGATGAGATAAGGCAGGGGCAGAGTTGGATGATGTTACCTAGGCAGTCTTGATGATGGAGCAGATATGCAGTCAGATATTCATCTCAGGGTCAAATATGACATGAAAGTTGCAAAATGAAAAGAAAAAGTTGCACTGGTACACAAGGCAAAACTTATTGGCCTAAAAATATTCAGCCATGCAGTGCTTCTGAATTAGTTTATATTTCACAGGTAAGGGTTAGAGCATGTTACAGAAAAAAGTAATATATTGGTGTAAAAAAGGTAGTTTTTACAGTGAGACTTAGGCTATCAATTCTGCAATACCATAATTTTCTCCTAAAGCAACAAACTCACTTCACTCCTTTTCTGACTGAGCACAGCAATAGCAGTGAAAACAATAGCACATCACTCAGGGGTGCAATGTTTGCTGTTTACGTTCCTCCTATTAGAATTGCTTCAACTTCATAACATCTTTGCTTTTCTACACCCATTGTCATTTGAGCTGCTCTTCCAAAGTTTTTTTCCATACTGTCTTAGGTTGAAAATATGTTAAATTCTTTTATATTATTAATTTCACAGTCACCTTTCACTAAACTCTCTTCTATTTATATCTAAGGCATCATTGGCAATGTACTATTATGTCATCATAATGTAAAAGGGATATCACCCTAAGTAACCCGGAGAGGTAAAATTAGTGATAAAAAATTCTAAATAGCTACCATTTCCATGGCTCTTAAAATTTCCATGAAAAGCAGAAATTCTTCTCAATTGAAGAAATAAACATTGTAGGTGTTTTATTGAATTCCTCCTGCTTATGGATAAGTTTACAGTTACAGAAGAGCCGCTTTTGAGAAAAGTGGATAGTGCTAACCAAAATTTAGTGACTGCTTTCTCACATCAAGGACAGAATTTTGCCCTCGGTTGGCGGGTGGGCTCCACTAGCTCGGCGACAGGCGAGCAGCCAAACTCGGCCGCCGAAAAGGCGCCCGCCGCCATTTTGAGTGGGCAGGCCAATTAAGGCCTGCCCAGTGGGCTGCCTGACAGGATGCGCTTCCTGTGCGGGGAGTGGAAGGATTCCCCATCTGTCAAAGTGTGCTCTATCGAAAAAGCGCACTGCCCCCTGAGACTAAGTGCTGTCTCAGGGAGATTAGTGACAGTCTAAAAAACATTAAAAATAGATAAGTAAAAAAATTATTAACATGTCCGCCTCATGTGACAACGTCACACGGGATGGGACATGTTAATAAATATCACATAAACTTTATTGAAGTTTTTAAAAATGGACATGAAATCTCATCCCGCCAGTGGATGAGGTTTCATGTATTATCAGAAGCCCGCTGGGGCTCCTGGCCTGCCCGCCAGCCTGAAGGTTGGATGGGCAGGGTCTTTAATTATCTTAATTACTCTGTCAATGGCCTCAATTGGCCATTGACAGGTCGGTGGGCGAACAGCTGATTTTGCTGTCCGTCCGCCTTCCTAAAAATTTAAATGGAGCAGGATGATGTCGGGGGTTCCTCCCAACGTCATCCCGCGTCATGTTCCTGTCGGCGAGCGGGCCCCGCCCCCAATAACAGATAAGTTTAGAGTTAAAAAGGGCAGATTTAGAACATAAATAAAGAAGTAATTATTTCATTAGAAGGTTTCCATGAAGGGAGCTCAAGTTATGATATTAGACTCATTTAGTAAACAGACAAAACGCTATAATGGGAGAAGGTATTATTTACTGAGGAGCCGTCTTTATTTAAATCAATCTTGTGATAAGTAACCTATAAAAAGACTAGTCAGCAGACTGGAAAGACAGCACAGTTAATGCAACAAATCTTCTGTATTTTGTCCTAATGCTTAAGATAACCCAACAAAAAGAAAAAAAATCAGACGTTGACAATATTATCAAAAGTGATTGAAATAAAATTAAGACTGGGCATTTATTAATATCAAGCAGACGATTTTATGGTAAAGGAATTTTTGTGCAGCACATTCATTTTATGTGGGAGAAATGATTTATCAATCCATAGTCACATACACAAAGTATACACTGGTAAATTCTTTCAAATTATAATTGGTTACAAACTTCTTCCACACATTTTAAACAATCATGAGTCCTGCAAGTGTAAGCAGGATATAAAAGTATTTTACAAGTGAAGGAATTTCAATAATCTCATTATTGGGAAGTTATTCTTTTTATACAAGCTTTTCAAGATTCTATGGCTGGACATTGATGGTACCTGTTTTCAGGCTGGTAAATCCTATGGGTTAGGTGGAAGAGAATGGGAGGAGGGGATAGCCTGGACCAGCAAATGGAGCCTGGTTCCTGCTGACTCAACATTGAAGAAAGTTTGAAAGAAAAGACTCAATGTTTGGTCGTAAACTCTAGCTGATCGCTGTTTAGGCTGTATGTAAATTTGGGAAATCCAAGTGCAGCAGCCTCAGTAGTTACTGTGCTCAATACAAACAATTTCCCAGAGGGATCCTTACATAGATGTTAAGCCTCTCATTACCTCGAGCACAAAATCCTGCTGATTAATTGAGAGCACTAGTGAGGGAGTGCAGCACTGTCAAAAAAACTGTCTTTTGGATGAGATATTAAACCAAGGCCCGTTTACCTCTGAGTGGCGTAAGGGATCTAAGGCATTATTTTGAAAAAGAGTGAGGCGTCCTGGCCATTATTTATCCTTCAACTAACACTGAAACAGAATATCTCATCATTATCACATTGCAGTTTGTGGGACCTTTGCAGGCATAGATCGGCTGCCACATTTCCTACATTATAACACCTCAAAAAGTGCAACATTGGGCAGAATTTTCCCTGCCCAATGGCAGCGGGCGTGATAGGCGGTGGGCACGGACAATATGGCGTGATCTGGTTAACAACAGCGGGAAGGCAGGTCACGATTGTCCACTCAGCCCACCGACAGCGGGCCACGTTTCCTGCCAACGGCTGACGGGGAGCTCATTTTAATACATCAGCACCTCCTGCCATCCCGCCAGGCTTTGGACCCCTGCCAGATCGTCCATCCATGTTGGTGGAGAAGCACTTCAATGTGCTTCACAACAGCACACAGGTGATGTACACTTGGCGGCCTTCACTCACATCAGTTCCCCCAAAGTGAACAGCATCATTTTCCATAGCTCGCCAAGGTCGCCTGTTGCTTTGCAGGCTTCAGGGGCACTCGGGGGGGTTGGGGGGAGGTGCCCGGGGACAACAACTGCCTTGCCCTGGAGGTGACTGTACTTGGGGTGGGGGGTGAGGGGTGAGGTAGTGTCCGGGGGCATCTGCTGCCCTGGTGTTGGATCCCGCACACAATCAAAGTGAGGGGCAAGTTAGGCGAGGTGAGCAGACACGCATAAGGGACACCTGTATAAGCTGACCACCCCTCTGCAACTGAGACAGTTCAGGCGCAGCCACTGTGATATGATTGGGGTCGGGCTCCTAGCCTGCCCACCTATGCAAGCAATGTGGAGGCATCAATGTGCCACCAAGCCCTCCAAACCTTACCCCCCACCACCCCGGCACAGACTGCGGGTCTGCGACCACTTTACTGCACCGTGGAGCAGTTGGACTGCACATGTTGTACAATCTCCTTGCTAACGCTGGCCATGCAGTAGTCACTGCTGGAGGAGTTCACAGCCCCTTGCAATCTCAGCATCCTGGTTTGGCCCAGTGTCCCCCATGTCGCAGGTTGACAGGGAAGCCATGCAGCACACTCATCTCTGGCCACCCGAGGGGTGACCAGCACTCTCCAGGAAGTGTTAAGGGGCGGTCACACAGGGTCAGGAAAGGACGCTAAGTATACCCATGCTAACCACATCTCTCTCTCTCTTTCATGGATCCTGGTGATCTAGTTGTATACCTGATGGCCTACAGAGTGAAGAAGATGGAGAAGAGAGCGACTGAGGCTCCTGGCTATGCAAAGGCAGGAGCAGCAACCTCATGAAGAAGAGGCAGCAGGGGCTCCCGCACACACTGCCCAGGAGCGACAGCGAGCTGTGACTGGTCGGTGCCTAGCGACACCCAGAGTCCATAGATGCTGACTGTCATTCCTGCAGATGACCAAGAACATGTGTTGCTGAAAACTACGCAAGTCGAGGGACCTGGTCGCTCCTATCTGCCACTTACTGCAGGACTTGGCGCCAAGGGTCATGGAGGGCATCCACTGCCAGTGGCTGTGAAAGTGACCACGGCGCTCAATTTCTATGCCAGTGGCTCCTTTCAGGGTTCCCCAGGTAACCTCTGTGGGATTTCACAATCTGTCACCCATAAATGCATCCACGAGGTCACGGGTGCCATCTTCTCCATGGCACACAACTTTCTGCATTTCGCTCGGGACTGGGATAGCCAGGATGCAAGGGCCATTGGATTCGGCCTGATCTCAGGAATCCCACAGGTGCAGGGTGCAATTGACTGCACTCATGTGGCGCTCAGGTCTCCGTCGCTGCGCTCAGTGGACTTCATCAACCACAAGGGCTCCCACTCACTGAATGTGCAGCTGGTGTGTGACCACCCAGAAAGTCATCCTGCAGATGTGCGCACGGTCTCCAGGGAGTGTGCATGGCGCCTACATCCTCAGTTGATTGCAGATCCCTGCAGCCTTGCAGGGTCCACAGAGGCTGCAGGGATGGCTCCTCACAGACAAGGGCTATCCGCAGAGACTGTGGCTGATGACACCCATGCGGTGGCCTCAGACTGCAGCGGAGCGATGGTATTACGAGGCTCATGCTGCAGCTAGAACTTGGTGGAGCAGATCATCGGGATGCTGAAAGTGAGGTTCCAGTACCTGGACCAGTCTGGCAATGCCCTGCACTATAGTCCACAGAGGGTGTCACGCATCATCGTCGTCTGCTGCACCTTTGACAATCTGGTGCTCCAACAGGGAGGTGAGCTGGCTGAGGTGGAGATGGATAGAATTGGAGGTCCCTTTGGATGAGGACAACGGCAGTGGGGATGAGGGTGAGGAGGTCCTCAGTGGTGACGATGATTTGGATGAGGCTCTCACGCTGCTAGATGAGGCAGGTGTGTTCGGGAGGCCCTCAGAGCTGCCAGATTTGTGGAGGATGATGACAACATGCAGTGAGGACACTCTATGAAATAGCGTCTGTGAATGTCTGACTCCTGTCTGGCCGAGGGCAGCTTGTTTGCGCTCCATGATCAGGGCCATCTCATAGAGATGCAGCCATGAAACTTTAGATGCATCTGATGCTGTATCCGCCTTCACCACCTGAGCCCTTCAGGAGCTGGTACACAGCATCAATGGTCGAAGACACTGGTGTGATGGGGGCCAGCCCCACATTAAATGTCCTGAGAGCACACAAAGAGAATGAGAGAACTCTGTGGCACCTGCGCACTACATTCTGGGAGCAATGACCAGCACCACCGAGGTGCAGGCATCAGTAATGTTTCCAGGGAGTGAGAGGCTGAACCATCACTGTGGTCCGAAGGCCGCACAGAGCACAGGGAAGAGGCCCTGGACTGAGACACCTGCCTTTATTTTGTGCAGAAAGGTTTCACATCCGAGTGACAAGAACACTGCTCATCAAAACAAGGAGCCACAGGCAGGGAGATATTCTTAGGAGTTTATTGACAATAGTGAACAATATGTACAAGTGATTAACACCCGTGCCCAGGCTGTGCAACAAATTCTCCTTAACGGCCCTGACCCTGCCGCTACATCTTGATGTTCTCCGGACATCCACAGTGCAGGAGGAGGCAGCCTGCTGACTGTCACGTCCTGTCTGTGATGACTTTGATGGGCAAGATTTGGAGGGCTCCGGCCTGCTTTTGGGGTCCTGTTGTGTGGCAGCGGCACCCTCCTTGGCCTGTGAACTGGAGCTGCAGAGGTCACAGGAAGAGGGGATTCGGATGGGCTGGACGCTCCCGGAGTCACCTGAATGGGTGACCCTGGGGTGTGCACCTACTGATCCTCCCCCATATAGGTGCCTGAGGGCCCCTGGTTGACTCCTTGAGTGGAAGGGGTAACTGGAGTGAGTTCGAGCTGCCCGGCACCCCTCTCGTGTACAAACTGTCGGAGGCCAACTATGGCACCAGGGATGGAGTTAAGCCCACGCAGCAGTGCAAGAGCAACGTCCTGGACCAAGGTCTCCATGGTGGCTGCTATCCTGCCAGTATTGACCTCAGTGCGTTGCAATGCCGGCGCTATCACCTCAGCCAGAAAACTCCTCCATTGTGTCTTACAATCTGGGGAGTGCAGTGGACATCCCTTCCTGATGTTCCCTAGCTTGACTTTGCAGCTCCAGCAACTGTGACATGTCCAAGTCCAGAGGCTTGTCATCTGACTTGGACTTCGTAACGTTCTGGCCTCCAGCAATCCTCCGAGTGCCAGGGACTTGGGAAGTCCCTGCCGCCGCCTGCTGTGGATCAGTGTGACGTGCTCACCAGTATGTGTTCCTGTGCCTATTCTAAAGCTAGGTCCTACTGAGGTGTGTTTCTCTGCCTTGGTGGAGGGTGTGGGTGAGTGCTGTGACGGAAATTCGAGGAGGATGCCTTCAAATCCCCCTTCAGGGGTTTCTTCAGGGCTTGATTGGAGGCCCTGGGTCATGGATTCCGTTGGCTGTTTGGCAGATGTGACTGTGGAAGCAAGGGGAGATAATTAGTGCATGGCAGTGGCCTGTGAGACAGGACACATCAGTCACAGCATGGTTGTTTGACGGATGTTGCACTGCTCGATCCTCACTTGGTACAGCAGCGCTGACCTCACTGTCAGCACAGGACCGGTCCAAATAGTGGCCGGCCAGCTGGATGGCTCTGTTTTCAAAGTCCGTGAGGATCTTGATTTCTGGCATTCTGTCACTGGTCTGCGACCTCTCTCTCTTCTTGTGTGCCAGCTTGTCCTGCATGGATAGAGATGGAGAAAGTGTAAGCAGGATGTCTCCTGGGCCAAATGTTGGATGTGCCTGGCCTGTGCAAGTGGTGAGTGGTCTCATGGACGGGCTGAGGACAATGAATGTGCGTGTGAGAGAGTGAATGGTGATGTCACTTGAACTGGCAGTGAGTGAGGGCCCTGTGGATGTGTGCTGGGTTTTGTGAGTGAGAGAGTTGAGAGTGATGAAAAGAGTGACTTACTATGGCGGAATATAGATGATCATTCATTCTCATTCAGCACTGGGTGGCTGTCTCTTCTGAAGGCATTGGCGCTGACCGCCACTGCCACTGCCTCCCATGCTGATTGGTTATGCAGTTGCCCATTCTACAGCCAGAGCAGTGGTACAGGATATCCCAGTGTGCCACCACAGCATCCAGCAGTCGCTCGAGGGACCCGTCATTAAACCGGGGGGGCTGCAGTCCTTTTTTCCTTTGCTGGCCATGTCTCCCGGGCAGCGATGGTGAGCTGGTAGCAATGAGCGGTGTGCTGGCGCCTGCCTTTTAAACAGTGGCTGGTGTGACACAGCGGCGGGGTGATGGCGGGAGGGCAAATGAGAGCCCACCTGCCAAGGAAACTGCGTGTTTCTCGGGAATGTACAAATAATGAGGCAGGCTTGGGACAATAGAGTGTGAAAACCTGCCATCGCGGCCAGCAGGTAATACATAGTTTTGCCTACCCACTATCGCACTTAGTGCAAATCTGGGAAAATTCCACCCATTGGCTGAAAAGTGTTTTAGGACATCCCTGAGGCTGTGATAGGTGCTATATAAATGCAAATATCTTTTCAATAACATATGCAAGGGCCCACCAAACATTTTAGGCAGCCTCCAGAGATGTTTGGAAAGTTGCGTTTACCAATAATAGTGGTTCCCATGAGGCTGGTGCAAATTTGGTGTGGGATTTTCAACCGCTAAATTGGTCCCTATTGCCCATGTTTTTCAGGTGGAAGACAGGCATGATAAGAACCAATTTCTTCACCTATACTTTTAAAAATTAATGGTAAAAGAAAAGTAAGTAAAATAACATGAAAGTTACCTTAGTTGGAGACTATCAGAGGGCCTTTCTAATCAGTACACATTGACAAATAGCTAAAAAAATCTTCAATTTAGAATAGCTTCACTTTAGCCTCTTACCAATTATGTTTCTGCCATTACTGTAGCAACATTGGTGTTTCATGCAGCGTGTCAGTAATTTTTGTTCATGATGCTTTACATTGAACTGAGATAGATTACATAGATGATAAACAAGAGGAAGATCAGCTGCAGTAGCATGTGAGTTAGGTTACCAATTGAACCTTATATCATAGGCACAAGTATGATATGTTGGAGCTTTCTTATTAGCTGGTCTTATCTCCAGGTACAAGTGTCAAAAGGCAATTATACTTTATCATATAAATAAAAAGAAAAACCTTGCAAATACTGGAAAACTGAAATACAATAGAAAATGCTGAAAGTTCACAGGTCAGCAACTGTAAATAGAAAAGGTTCACATTTTGAATGTTTATTTATTACCAGAACACGTGACATGTTTGCAAGCACTTAACTTTTACTTTTTTAAAATTTGGATGAAGTTGGCAAAGCTGCATGAGTTGCCTATTTCCAGTTGCCTTGGCGATAGGTCTGCTTGAACAGCTGCAGTCAGGAAGATGCTCAGTTTGGAGGGGAATTTGCAGGCTATGGTGCCTCATGATCTTGCAACTCTGCCCTTCTTGATGGTAGTGGTGGTTGGTGGAGATGTGGGGAAGTGGGATAAGAGGTTTTGTTGAAGTAACCTTGGTGAACTGCTGCACTGCACTCTTTGGATCTTGCACCCTGCAGCTACTGAGTTGGGTTGCATGGGTCCCAAGTGACCAAATTGCACTGTCCTCAATGGTGCAATGGTTCTACAAGTGGCGTTATAGTTGTACTCATCTGCGTGAATGACGAATATTCTATCGCACTCCTGACTTGAGCCTTGTAGATAGTGGAGAGGGTCTGGGGGTTCAGGAAGTAAACCTCTCATTAGAGCAATCATCTGCTCTGACCTGGTGGCCACAATGTGGATATGGCTGGATTGGTATGCGGTTCCAGAATATTCAGGGGCTTTTCTTACATTAAATTTTACTATGGATCCACAATGTAATCAGAAATTAGTACTCAAAAATGTACCAAAGTGTTATGGTACCTCCACCCAAAATCCATAATAGGCAACAAAATCCAAATGCAGACTTGCATCTTCCTGAATATAATGCTGAAAACACCCATAGAATTGACCCACTCTTGTCATTACTTTTCCTTAGATGCTCCTGAGCACTAACACAACACAACTAGTGTGCACAATTTCATTGCAATAGTCTTGTGACAGCATTTTATGTCTAGTTTTAGCTTATGTTATGATCCCAGCTGCTGATAATACTGGACAAGTCAGATCCCAGGGTGAAACCTGGCTTGATAGATCCTAACTTTTTTTTTAGAAACCATGGAGGAAAATTACTCAGCAAATTCACAGGAGTTTACTGATGAAATTTTAACAAAGAAGGAAAAAAATGAACTATATTACACCAGACAAAAAGGTTGGAAGGATCTCAATACAAACACAAGAAAATGATTCAAACTCACCCCATTCCTTTTATCCCAGCAATACCCTTACAGACACAGAAACCCAGTTAAGATTTACCACTATCTTAACACCAAAGCTTCTTTTCCTGGGCTGGTCCAAGTTGCAAATGGTTTTCTTCCAGCAGGTTTCTGAGCATTCATTAGATGCTTTTCCCCCAGCTGGTATCTCTCTGTGAGACACCCAAAACTGCACTCTAAATTCACTATTACTTCAACTGCAGAGTAAACACATCAGGTCCCTAAACTCAGTTCCCAGCAGCCTTGCAGTATTGCTTATTAGAGAGCTTAGAACTCTTGTCTTCACTCTCTGACATACACACTCTGAACTTCTTTTCAGTCTTTGTGCGCGTGTGTGTGTGTGTGTGTGTATATGTGGACTCCTGTCACTAGGCAACAGCACAGTTTTTTCTACTTCATGGGTATAATTTTTCGCTCGGTGGACAGGAGATTATGTAGCACGCATGTGTGAAGGTCGTGCTTGCCCTGCTCTCACTCCTCCCACCCACCCGCATAGGCAGCGCTGAGCACTGCCGCTCGTGTTTCACGCTGGGCGGGCCTTAATTGGCCCACCAGAGTGAAATTGCCTTCTGGGCCTAATCGTGGGCAGTAACCGGCTTCCCGACTGCCCCCGCCAAGCCTGCACGCCAAGGGCAAAATTCTGCCCCATGTTTTCCCCAAAATCACTAAACTATTAACCCCTTTATAACCCATCTCTTCACTTCAAAGGTTATAAGCCTCATGAAAAATGCATGTATACAAACAAATCCACAAAACCTGACATTTTTGTGAAGAGGCCCTTCAGAATTCCCAGCACCAAGCTCACAAAAAAACCTAACTAAATCTGAAATCATGTTCTACCTTTCTTAACACACAGATACAAATATAAGCTAAACTTGAAGTTATACATTGTTCCTAACACTTAGTATTGGCTTCATTTGGGAAAGAACATAAAGAATTAGGCCTGAATTTTACTTTTGGCGGACACGCGCGATCAGCGGGCCAAGGAGCGGCCTGGAAACAGACCCCCAACTGCGATTTCACGCTGGCTGGCCAATTAACATCCAGCCAGGGTGAAACATGTGCTGAAAAGCTCAGCAATGCGGAGTGGGGGCAGAAAGAGGGCAAGTGATGATGTCACTGCGGGCATGGGTGAGTGCTGCAAGAGCTCCCTGAATGCAGACAGCTGCCTCAGGGAGCTGCAGACCATCAAATGATGAAATAAAGGTTTAAAAAGCTGCAAAAAATGTCCATGCATCACAACCAAGTACCTGAAAATAAGACTCATAAAAATGCTGCCCACAGATACTTATTTTTATTTTATTTCATAATGGATATTTCACCCCGCCCTTGGATGAGCTTTGATGAAAAATGTAAAGATCGCCTGGCCGATTCACCTGTCCACCAGCCGTAAGGTTAGACAGACCACGAAAAATCGGAGATAATTGCATCATTAATGGGCTAAATTGGGCAGGCGTGCTTCTGACTTTTGCGCACATCGGCTGAACAAATCTCACGCAAGTGCGCGATGATGCCAGGACACTTGCCCAACATCATCTTGCACGATTTTACACCTGATCGGATCAGGCATGCACCCACGGGACATCAAATTCTGCCCTTAGAAATAACCTCAATGAAGAAATCAAAACAAATGTTGAGATGACTACTGTTTGGTTGCCTCTGGTGTGTAGGGGAGGCAAGCCACACCTTGTAACCAGTTACCTAACTGGTCCACAGTTTCTTTATAGCTGTTAGGGGTATTCAAATCCACAAAGCCTGGCAACTCTTTTTGGAGACATTTATTAGTTTATATTGTTCAAATTTGAATTGGGTTGTGGCTTTCAAAGAAGTTAGATTGGGTTATTTAGCACATTTTCACAAAACTATCATATTTTTCATAATATTATTGAGGGATAGTGTAAAGTAGGCTTATGTTTGTGTGTGTGTGTGGATGGTCCTGTCTGTGTGGCCGACGTGATTAGAGACGGATAAACTGCAAGGTTGAAATTATAAAAAGAGTTAGGTGTAAAATGGCATGTGAAATGCCAATGAGTGAACTAGGTAGGGTAAAGTCTCAGCAGATAGGGTGCGAATAAGTGGAGAGGTGTTTGGTTTTCAAAGCGACATGGTAGGATGTTTACAACTAACAAGGTAAATAAGGCAGGTTATTACGTTGATTTTTCCCAAAAGTGCTGGCCATAATGACAACATAAAAGATTTTTATATTATGGGGAAAGTAAATTCCAAAGATATGTGGGAACAATGGGAGTTACAGATTAAAGAGGAAGAAATATATTTAAAGGAGGATGGAAGGCTATGTGGGGTGTGGCTGTGTAATATCTGAAAGGCACACTGGATGAAACAGACTTGGGGAAAAGCCCCTAGCTACTTTGCAGAAGTGTGCTGTTTCCGAAACCAAAGTTGTGTTAAAAGCCCTTGGAATTCCACTGCCGAATGGGTGCTTGTGGTAACCTTGCTAGATTGTCGCTATAAATTTAAATCTATTTTGGACTGCTACTTAAAGGGGGTGTGTAGTTGGGAGCCTGGTTAACTAGGAATTTTGGGAATTGTTATATTAAGTAACCGTGCAATTGTAATTTTGTGTACATGTTTCATTCTTTTCTTTTGTTAATGTTTTCATTTAATGCTGAAAATCTCTAAAAGTGTTAATGGACTCATCACTTCTGAATTAAGTGCACAAATCTTCTCATAATAAATACAAATTGCAAAAGCGTTGTAATAGATTGGCCAAGTTTCCCTTGTGGATTTGGTCAGCCTGGCAAATACCAGCTGCCCTATCATAACAACATGTAATTGGTAAGACAAATTTATATATAAACAGTTAATTATATAGTATAGATTGTAGAATATCAATTAGTTTCTGTTCGTGGGTAGGACATTCATGTGTAATCTCTGGAAGTAAGCGATGTTCAACTATATAGGACAACATAAGCCACATAATTAACAGATATATGCACTTCCCAGGAGGCAGCACTGGATCGTGATCAAGAGAACCTAGAGAACTTTTCTTTCCCTCCTTGCCATTGGGATAGTGAGGTCTACTGAAGTCTCGATTATCTCTGGGGTTAGCTTACTCAGCACTGACTATGGGCGAAGTTAGAGATTGTGTGGGGCAATTCCATGGAAGACTTTGTGAAATTAGATTCTCAATTTACTGCACACTGGGATGCAGGCAATTAGTGGTGGTCAGTGAGGGAAGATATAATAGGTAAGTAGGTCAAGGTCAGTAAGAGAGCCAGGAACAGTAGTGGCCCAAAGTGATTTAAGGGCCTTTCAGATATAGTAGTCAAGTTCAAAAACAATCAAAAATGTTAATTGAACATTAGCCTTTATAACTTGTGGGCTAGAATATAATCAGGAGGAAGTGTTGCTACAGGTATACAAAGCTATGGTTAGACCACATCTGTAGTACCATGCCCAGTTCTGGGTACTGCACCTCAAAGTATATATTGGCTTTGGAATAAGGACAATGCTGATTTACCAAAATGTTACTATGGCTCCAAGGATTAGATTATGAGGCAAGATTACCAAAACTAGGCTTGTATTCCCTAGAATATAGTAGGGTTGGGATGATTTGACTGAGGTTTTTATTATTTTTAAAGGAATTGATAAGGCAGATAGAAATATTTTCTGCTGGTTGGGGAATCTAGGATAAGGAGACATAACATTAAAATCAGAGCCAGGCCATTCAAGAGAGAAGTTAGGAAACATCATACAAAAGGGTGGAAAGATTGTGGACCTTTCCCTCACAAAAAGCAGTTGATACTTCTGGGTATCGCTCAAGATACAGATCATTGAAAGGCAGAACAGACTCAGGGGTTGAATGAGCAACTCCTAACTTATGGGTGCACTTCAATTATGTAATGTGGTCTTCAAAAATAGAGGACGACACTGGAGAAATGAAGAAGGAAGATAATGACATAGGGGCACATGCAAAAACAGACAATGTGGCAAAGGGAGAAGTACTGTTATCATGATGAATTATTAACGGGGTTTGTAATTAAGACCAAGGTACTGCATTGTCTCATTCAGCTGAGTGGATAGTCTTTATGGGAGGATAAGGTATGAGGCGAGGGTATAGAATTTATGGAAGAACAGAGTAAGTGGGCTTTGGCTGTCCTGATGTTCAAGCAGAAAACGTTCTAGCTTAGCTGTTGTCCGCTCAAATTGACAACCTGACAACATAGAGGTGGTTGTGAAGTTAATTGAGTCATCAGCACAATCTGGAAACTGTCCATGAGAGGTAGTGTATAAATGGTGAAAAGTGAAGGAGGTTAAATGAAATCTCAAAAACATGTTTTCTTTTACACCTTTTTCCATTTAAAATGACTCAAACATCCATTATTTCTTCAGTTGTAATGCTATAATACAGATATCAAAGTTTTGAGAAAAAGTTAAACACTCAGATTTTAAAGCACAATATCATATTCAAATACATTGGCATTCCAACATAATTTTAACAAAATTGAATTCAATTACAATGTGAGAATGATGTCATCCTGTTGTGCAATTTTTTGGGCAATCAAATTACCCCAGTAAGAAATAATTGTATTTTAATTCAGTCATCATCAACATCCTGGTATTCCCTTCCTAACCACCTTGTAAGTATCATTGCAGCAAAGACCACTGTTGTTCAAAATAAAGCCCCATCACAATCTTCTCAGGTCAAATAAACATGGGAAGTAAATACAGCCTTGCCTATGTCACCCATTTCCAAAGACAGAAATCCAGGAGAGACAAAGGGTGACTAATTTAACCAACTACAATCTTCAATGTACCCTAACACAAAGTTTAATTCTACTTTTGTTTTTGGAATTCCTAGTAAAATGCAATCATTAGATAATGTCTTGCATGTGTTTGGATTGATTGAAGACCACAGGTAATGAACATGACAAGATGACTCCATTCAACTTTTGCTATTACTTAAACTTTCAGCTTGCTATGGTCACGTAGTCCTTGGATATTCCATTTTGAAAACTTTGCTCATTACAATTAAATGGCATTCATTCCAAACTTGCAATCGTGTAAATAGATGCACATAAAAGATATCGGATATGAAGGTGTTGAACATAAGGAAAAAAACTTGAGTGCAACAAAATCAAGACTTCGGAAATACCTAAATCTCTCTTTTTTGCATATGGAATATTATTCAAAAACTTCATGTGTGATGTTTTACTCAAACTGTATCTGCACTTCTGTGGCAAAGTCAATGAAAAATGAATTTATCTGTTTAGTGGAAACTTGGTCCATAGCATTGTATTTTACCGTGTTATGCACAGGAGCTTATGGATTTATTCCATAATTAAAGTAGTGGTTGTTGTGGTATTTGTAATGTTATCACGTGCCACTGAGTTGAAAAGAATCCAGTTATGGAGTTTATTTGAATGGCAGTAATTAGAGCATCTTTGGTGGGTTACTTTAGGTGGTAGCTATATAATTGTTTTTGTAAGTCAGTTACTTAGCATTAGTGAATTTGTTTTGTCACTAACTCCCCAGAATGCTTTGAAGCAGTTAATAAGGGGAATTGCTATTGTTGCAGCTTCTGTTCCCTAATAGGAGTATTAATAAATAACATTGGGAGAAATTCTATAAAGCCTGCAAAAATGGGATATGTGGCATGTGAGGTGACTGAATTAGGCGGAAGCCAAAATTTCAATTTCCCGACAGCAGATTAAGGTACAAAGATTAAGTCAGCAGCACATTGGGCCTCACACTGGTTTGTGGTGGGTTCTCCCTTGTAATACATTTGCATGTCATGAATATTTATTAGCATAACATTATTTTAATTACATCCTACCTTCAAGGTAAAGTCAGCGGCATTCCAAGACTCTTGTGGCACTTGGTTCACGTTCGCTTAAAGGTGACATGCAACAGTAGGCTTTGTGCAGTTGTGTCTGAGGTCACTGGTTTTTCTTGTTGAACTCTGCGGCACAAGGGAAGCAAGCAGGAGGATTGTAGCTTACATGGAGGCTCAGGACTAATAAGTGGTTAGGGGGCTGTGGGGGTGTGGATTGGGGTCGCAGGCATGAACGGGTGAAAGGGGGATCCAAGGGAGGACAGATGGTGGGGTCAGGAGCATGGAGGAGTGGAACATGGAAAGGCCTGGCATCCTGGATGTCATGAGGGTGGCGGGACAAATCAGTTGAGATAAGAAAATAAGGGGCCTGAAGGGTGTTGTCAGTACTGTCCGCATGTGGATCCATCTCAAGATATTGGCTGGCAGAGTCCTTACAGAGCTTGGAGTTCACCTACAACATTTCAATTGTTCCCGCTGAGATCGATCTCGGACAATCTTCTTTACAAGGCATAAAAGGGAGGGCCAGTTGAGTGTACATATTCAGCCATGTCCCACAGAGTGCCGAGCACAACACTACACGCTAAAATGAACGTTCAATAGAGCGAACACAAAGACAGATCATCATTTCTTCCACAATAAAGAAATGTCCCTAACTACCCTGTAACTATCAACGCCTGCCAACCATGAGGTGTGACAGTGCATTTAGCTCTCTGACTAAGCTAGTCTCAGCAAATAACAATGATGCACACGTGAATAAAATTATACAATGTAAAATATTTGCAAATGAAATTTAAATCTGAAAGAGACACCTTTGTGCTCTCAATAAGTCTTATGTTAATGGCAATGGAGTTGGGCAGGAAAGTTGTGGCCATGATGGGCTCTTTCATAGCCTACCCATACCTGCAGTATTGTCAGCTGATGGCGGGTTTCACCATTGAAAAGATTTCCCCGCCACGTGATCACATGTGTTTCTCATGCATGCTGCCAGCACTTTAAATTTTAATTGTAATCACATGGGAACCAGCAAAATGCAGGAGGACAGAAGTGGTGTCCACTTCCTGTTCCGTCGTCGAGAATGGTGCACCACAGATAAAATTCTACCCATTATTTTAAAAAGCTGATAACATACAAGAAAGTAGGTCTGACTCGATTGTTATCTTCATTCACAGAATAAGTTGTATATACATGATACATTAATAGCACATCACTTGCAGTTCTGGGCTAGCAGTCATACAAAATGGAATAGTGTATAATTCAAGAGCTATAATAGTGATCATACATTTTTCCTAAACGAATCTGTTTTTCAACTTATTGTGAAATTATTATATGATTAGTAAATTTAAATAGGATCTCACCTCAAGGATCCCCTTAAAAAATCAAGCTGTTCAAAATAATTAAAACAGACTTTCTGACATCCTATCCACTTTTTTTGTTAAAGCAGTGATTGCTGCTGACATAATCCAGATAATGACTTGGACAAGTTAGAGAGTCCAACTATAGAGTGTGAACTGAATTAATTAATTGAAGGCACCTCAACTAGATGGGCCAACTGATATTCATGCAATGGTCAACATCAGTGAATCCCCCAAGCAATCCAATCTTCCACCGTTAAACAAAAATACAGATTTGACAAATACAAAGAAAAAATTCCGAACAAGATTGCAAGTTGATCATTGTTGAAACAGTTCATTAAAAAAAAATGTCTTCATGTAGATTGTCTCTTTAAACCCTGAAGGATGTAATGACTATGTCATGATGACTATATCATCATGGAGATTACTCAAGCTGGCCAGAAGATGAATTTTGTTATTTTAGCAGATTAGAGCTACAAGAAAATAATTGTGCAGTTTCTGCAATTCTAGATTAACATCATATTTAAGTTATTCATTAAGTAAGAATGATTTACAATTTAAAGATAATAATTTGAGGAATTCTGCACATACACAGCTCAGGTGGAATCTAGCTTCTTTTTCTACAGGACAATGTTACAATCAGTGCAAGTAAAATGTTAACATAATTAATAAAACATGGGAGTCACAGACTTTTTTTTCCAGAAAAATGACAAAACGCTTGTATTTTGTCATTCCATAATGTTGCCTCCAGCAAGTAAGTGTACTTAATATTGGTTTGTAGGCGAAAACAACATTTCACAACTAGTTGTCATATGTCAGTCTAGATAAAAAATTCTTCTTCCTCCACACCACTTTCATATAACTGTGGGGAGTGTCGGCAACAATGTGCATGCTTCTCCTCAGCATTGGAGGTCTGCCGTTTTCTGCTCAAAATACTGGTATTCTCAGAAGAATTTACACCTTTTAGTCCAGCACTTACTGTTGGTTTTAATGCAAGGCTTGCTGAACTTAAATTAGGAAGACTGCTCTTTAAACCTATTGAAAGTGTGTCTAACGAACAGAGGCTATCGTCAGAGGATAAGTATGACTTTGCAACTATGAATCCGGTGTCAACGTCAGTTTCTGCATTTTGCAGTCCAGTGTCGGTTTCATGTTCAGGATTTCGGAGCTTTGTAGATGTGTTGTTGTAATAGTACGCAGTATCACAGCGCGATAATGTTGCTGGACTGCTGCGCTGTGATGAATAACAGGAGCTGCTTTTGGACGTGCTGCACAGGCTCTCCGAGGTGCTAATTTCAATTCTGTCCAGCATTCCATGCAAACTGTGCTTTGGTTTTCCTTTCACACACTTCTTCTCTTGTTCATCTTCTGTCAAAGTGGAGATCAGTTTGATCTTGTCCTGAGGCATTTGGTTGTAGAGCCACTTATCTGAACGTGAATTTTGATTGCATGGCAGTGAACTACATGAGTAATTGTTCAAACCACTCCTACCATGCACTTGAGACGCAGAGCAACTTCTGTCCAAGTACTGAATGCTCCCTCTGACCTGTTGAGAGGTTTAAAATCAGTAGATCAGTATGAAAATCTTTAAAGAGCACAATCACATTAGATAGCAGCAAGTACTCCAAACAAAATAAGCTCATTTCATTTTCAATGTGCCTCAGTTTAACACAATATGCAATTACATAATAAAAACATTAAATACCAACTTTAAATATATTTGAATTACCATAAGGGAAGTTATCTGAGTGGGTGCTAAACTTGAAGGTACAGAGTATTAAAAGAAACTGTTATTTTACAAAAAGGCAAGAGTCAAACCACTCTGACTTGTGTTTAACCAAATATCTGATGAAAGGAGTTTGCTTTGTAATGAAAAGTTCAAGCAACAAGCTCACATTATGTTTATAGTGCATTGAGTGTAACAGCAATATTCTCCCAGTTGCAGTTTATGCTGGGCATTGTGAACAGACATGATCAGTACCAAAGTACTAAATGCATATTTAAATTAACATCACAGATTGATAAACAGATATTACCAGGGTAATTTCAGGGCATCAGTGAAGCAACTGTAGCGGGCTAATAGGAAATCAATTGTAGAGTGCTGACATTGATGAAGCTAATGGACAGAACCTACAAGAAGCTCATGTAAAGGTAAATTGTTAACTTGTTAATCTTGGTTAGGCCACATTGGGGAGTATTGTGCACCGTTCTGGTCTCTATATTATTAAAAGAATATAGAGGCCTTGGTAAAGGAGAAAAAGAAATTTACAAAGATGATACTGATACCGGAACTAGCTGAACAGGCTGGGGTTCTTTTCTCTAGAAAACAGGGGCTTGGGGTGGTCTGATAGAGGTCTTTAAGATAATGAAAGGGTTTGGAGACATGGAGAAAATATTTCCACCTATGGGGAATCCAAACTGGAGTTCATAAATATAAGGCTATCACTAATAAATCCAATAAGGAATTCAGGAGAAATTCCTTTACCCAAAAAGGAATGTGGAATGCACTACCACAACAATTAGTTAAGGCAAATGGCATGGATACATTTAAGGGGATGCAATCAAAGGCAATTTATTTGAATAAGTGCTGAGAGTTTCTGGCAGTCAATGTGAATTACCTACTTGGAAAAGGATCTTGTTTCTATCATAGTCTTCGGTTTGCCATCTTGTATTGCTGATGGGGATGCATGGATTTGGAAGAAGTGGCACCAGCTCTCCAATTGCATGCACTCTGAACTGAAGCACAGCTGATTCTTTCAGATCAACAGGAACTCCAAGTGGCAACTGTTTTAAAGAAAGCTGGATACAGAAGCTCTGGTTCGAGAACACGGTGAAACAACAGAAGTCAGTTTTCTGCACAGCAGCTTTCTTCTGCAAGATTAACTCATAAAGTTTAACAGCATCTTCAAAGTTTTCATTGCTGCAGCACACGGTAACTCGCAAGATCTCGTTCCCATAATGCACTTGTCTTACAGCCCATATAGGCATGTTGGCATCCAAAGAATAGAAGTCCTGACAACAAATCATATAAGGAATGATTTTTCCACCTACACTTTCACTGTGATGATAATGCCATGGTGGGCCCTGGAAAAAGTCATGAACTTGTAAAATTCGTTCTTCCCCAAAGTCTTCATGCAGGAACAGAATAACAGAGAGAGATGGGTAGCCAGATTCTTTTCTGTGCTGTGTCTCACAGCGTTTGATTGGTGTTGCCCGCTCAGAAACATGGAACAACTGGATATCTGGGCTTAGCCAATGCAATAGGCAGTCTAAGGTTTTCTGTAATCCTCGAGATTCACCAGGGTTTGCAAGCAGATGCACTGTCATCTGGAAAGGGTCTTGACCCTCTTCCAACAGAAATTCACCTTTAAAATAGAGCAAATGGTGTTAATACCAGAATAAAACAAATAGTTAATGCCACAAGAATTTGGTAATTCCAGTTGTTAAGGATGTCAAATATTTAAGATGCCATACCCTCTAAGATAATATCCCGTACAGAGGATTATCTACAGATGTCAGTATTTCAATAAGTCACATACATTGAGTTAAGGAGGGCCAGAATGGATTTGTAAAAGGCAGATTGTACTTGACAATCTAACTGAATTTTTGATGATGTAATAGAGAAGGTTGATAAAGGGAAAACAATGGATGTTGTCGATATGGATTTTAAGAAAGCCTTTGACGAAGTATCATATAAAAGGCTGGTTAACAAGTTTGAGGCCCAAGGAATAGGTAGGTCAGTATCAGCTTGGATAAAAAAAATTGACTTAAGGACAGAAAAACAGAGTTGTGGTAAATAGTTGTTTTTCAGACTAAAGGATAGTCGACATTGGAGTTTCTCAAGAGTCAGTGCTAGGGGCACTGATTTTTTGATATTGTAACAAGTAATTTATACGTGAGCTTTATAAGATTATGATATTTCGTGTCTATGTCTGTGTCTTTAAATATAGGGTAAAATAACGGGAAGTCTGCCAGGGTCCAGGAGAGAGAGGGAGCAAGAGGGAGCAGCTAGAGGCCGAAAGTTTCAATGATTCACCATGACAGAACACAGGTAGAAGCTCGTACCCGGATTGAAAAGACCAAATACGTGAGGAACTAAACACAGCTGGAAGATTCACCTCGTTTGTGCTGGAGGAAGAACCTCCAGGAATACCGTCACTGTGAAACAGTTCTGGGGTTAGGAGCTACCAGGTTGAGAAAGAAAAAGAACAGAAGTAAATACTTGGGATGTAAAAATCATTTTGGTTCTAGGAGAATTTAGTATCTACTTAAGAGACAATAAAGCGTGCTTTTTGGCTGTGCTAAAACTAATAAGGGGGTGTTTCGTTCTGTTTAAAGTATAAGTTTCCTACAAGTCAACTGTGGTCAAAGTCAACAAAGTCACAATTGTTTAGTCAATAGTGCTTTTAGTCTTTTGTTATAGAAACTGGCTTAAAATATGAAATCTTGCTTCATCCTTTCAGGAAGTTTGGATTTATTTTTTAAAAGTTATCAGTCTCTATGAAGATCATACACTTGGATACTGGAATACAAATTAAAAATGTAAAATTTGCCTATTAAAATTGGAGGTGTGGCTGACAATGAGGATGACATCGATTGACTGCAACAGTACATAGATAAGCCGGCAGAATGGGCAGACAAATGACAGATGGAATTTAATACAGAGAAGTGCAAAGTGAGGGACTTTGGCAGAACGAATAGGGAGAGAAAATATAGACTAAATGGCATCGTTTTTTATAAAGTGGACAAGGACAGAGGGATGGGGTGTTCATGTGCATAGATCTTTGAAGGTGGCAGGACATATTGAGAGAGTAGTTTGCAAAGCAAATGGGATCTTCGGCTTCATAAATAATATTTTCCAAGAAAACCTCGAGAACCCCGCGAGTTCCCTCATAAATGAGGCCTGAGATGCGTTTAACGCCCCCACGACAAGTGAGGCAGCGAATGGCGGGTTTAGTGATTCCCTGGATATTATCTTGGAGGACTTTCTGGTGCCGTTTAGCACCCCCTTTACCGAGACCTTTACCGCCTTTGCCTCTACCGGACATCACACCTGGAGACAAAGTCTAATAGAGGTACTGAATACCAAAGCAGAAAAGTTATGTTGAACCTGTATAAACTCTGGTTAGGCCACAATTGGAGTATTATTTCCAGTTCTGGTTACCACGCTTTAGGATGTAAGGGTCCTTGAGAGGGTGCAGAAGAGATTTACCAGAATGGCTCTAGGGGTAAGGGATTTTAGCTACAAGGTAGGTTGGAGGAGCTTTTCTATGGTTGTTCTTGGTTGCTCTCTGAGCAAAGAGATTGAGGGGAAATTTGATAGAGGTGTACAAGATTATGACAGGCTTAGAAAAAGTGGAGAAATAAAAGTGGTTTTCATTAGCTTATTGTACAAGGGCTAGGGGGCACAGCCTTAAGGTTTTTAGGTAAGATATGTTGGAGGGATGTGAGGAAGAACTTTTGTTTTTAAACACACGTATTGGAATAATCTGGAATTTGCTGCCTTAGAGGGTGGTGGAAGCAGAGACAATGGCCTGAATCTTCTGGTCGGCGTGCGAGGGCGGATGCTTAAAATTACGTGCGGTGACGTCAGGCGTGCATCCCGACATCAACGCGCATCATTCAGATCTTCAGTTCAGCGGGCATGCACAGGAGTCGGCTGCGCGTCTACCGAACTGTCAAAGGCCTATTAAGGCCATTTAAATAGCAATTAAAATAATTAACAGGGCTGCCCGTCCAACCTTAAAGTTGGCGGGCAGGCGAAGAGCCCAGGCGGCCTTCGCATTTATCATGTAACCTCGTCCAAAGGCAGGATGAGGTTTCATGAAGGGTTTTTAAACGTAATAAAAATTTTAATTAAAATTCATTGGCAGATCCCAGCTCATGTGACACTGTCATATGAGGGGACATGTCTGAATAATTTTTCTTCCTTTATTTCAATTTTTCATTACCAACTTAATGTCCCTGAGGCATCTCTGCACCTCGGGGAGATTTCTGCGCTCTTTCGCGCGCATGCGTGAAAGAGCACAGACCCTGACTCTCCCTCCTCCCCCAGCCGGCACAGGGAGTGCTCAGCGCTTCTGGGTGCGTGACATGCTGGGCGGGCCTTAATTGGCTCGCCCACATAAAATGGCGACGCGCAGCCGATCGCGGGTGGCGATCAGCTGCGCGCCCGCTCACTCCCGCCCAGCCCGCCTGATGGGGAGAAAATTCCCCCCAATGATTTCAAAACAAAATTGGCTGGGCACTTGAGGGAAATAAACTTACAGGGGATAGAGCGGGAGAATGGAACTAATTGGATTGCTCTACAGAGAGCTGACATGGACTAAATGGGCTGTGTTATAACGGCTCCATGACATTATAATTTTAATTGAAATGTTAAGAAAAGTATTGCAAGCATTTATTTTAGCACTCTGTATGGAAGATGTTGTCGACACAAGGTAGTTTTTGTAAATTTGGTCAGAATTGAAACAGCTGATTTTCTTCTATGGTTTGAACAAAGCTGCAGATAGGAGCATGAAAGTCGAACATTTGCTTCTTCAGACATTGTGGCTCCCTGTACACTCTGGACAGCAGTTTAGGCATGAGTCAGAAGAGCTTTTTTTAAAAAACCTATGTGTAGCAGTACACCTTAAATACCCATTAAAGAAACTCGGACAAAAACAAGGAAATGTCCTTAAAACGATGTTTTATTGAACTAAATGTCATCATGGCTAAGCCAGGATTTGGTTGCCTAGTGGAAAATATATCACTTGCTTAAAAATACTTGAAGAAAGTGGAACCTACAATAACAATGTGTTTCAAAGATGTATCAGATCATTCATCTAAGGTAATGTAAAAACATTCCAATTTTTATGATGTGTCACCAAATCAATATCACTCCCTCAGAACACTTCTTAGCTTGTTATAAAATAAAAGCAAAAATCTGCGGATGCTGGAAATCCAAATCAAAAATAAAAATACCTGGAAAAGCTCAGCAGGTCTGACAGCATCTGCGGAGAGGAACACAGTTAAGTTTTCGAGTCCGTTTGACTCTTCAACAGAACTAAGGGAAAATAGAAGAGAGGTGAAATATAAGCTGTTTTAAGGGGGGGGTGGGACAGGTAGAGCTGGTTAGAGGGTCAGTGATAGGTGGAGATTGCCAAAAGATGTCATAGACAAAAGGACAAAGAGGTGTTGACGGTGGTGATATTAGCTAAGAAATGTGCTAATAGGTGACATTAAGGGTAGAAAGTAGGACGAGTAAGGTACAGATAGCCCTAGTGGGGGTGGCTCTACCTGTCCCACCCCCCCTTAAACCAGCTTATATTTCACCTCTCTTCTATTTTTCCTTAGTTCTGTTGAAGAGTCATGCGGACTCGAAACGTTAACTGTATTCCTCTCCGTAGATGCTGTCAGACCTGCTGAGTTTTTCCAGATATTTTTATTTTTGTTTTTGTCTTAGCTTGTTATCCTTGATGCAAATATTATTCTATATACATTTCCATGAATTGTCATTCTGGAGCTAAATGGAGTCGAGTTAAAGTCCAGTGAAGTATTTTGAAATCTTGCTCCCCTCGAATCTTTTCATAAACCAGGTTTAGTGAAGGTAGACTGTCACCATGTCCAAAACTCTAAATATAATGATGATTACTCATACACTAATTTCAATCCTGCAAGTTTTTTCATTAAGATTTCTGCAGTAGTTTTAAAAAAAATTATGAAGTATAATGGAAACATGGCATGAGGGCGGGGGAAGAAAAAAAGTTTATTGGATAATTTCATTGACTTTCAGAAGGAGGCCACTGCTTGACTGTGCCCAGCAGGGCACTGTTCCTATTTAAATAGGGAATGGAGCAATCATTTAGTGCAGGGCTAATCTGGAGGCAATTACACTTCAGAGCTAAAAGTTTGAATTTGTTTATGTTGAGGGTTAATTTTAAAATTAAACTGCCAAAAGTAATTAAATATTTGAATCAATCTTTTGGATAATCATTATTATGCACACACAATGGATTCCAGATCAGCGTTCTTTGAGTGTAAAACAGTTGAGCAAATAATCAAGCAAAATCTGTCTAAATAAATCAGATTTTGAAAAAGATATTTGTACACAGCTGTGTACATGCATATGACCTGGAAAACGGTGCAGGGGTGCTGCAAGAAACAAAGAAAGGGGTTTTGTCCAAAATAATATATTTTTTCTAGAATTTTACAGATTATTGCAAAACTCGATACTTAGTTTCATGAAGAATATATTAGATTCTGCAGTTTGTAAGGTAACGCAAACTGAACTCTTCGTTGGTAAATGAGTTGCTAATAAAACAAATTATTTACCCTGCAATAAGCGTATTTAATTATATGAAATGCTACAAACAATTTTAATGGTTTTCCCCCTAGTATAATGCAAAACTGTAGCTCTATTTTGTAATTTGGAAACAGCTCTTATAAAAATTAATAAGAATTAGTCATATGGCATAATCACTGCACTGTTAATGAGCTACATGTGCTAAGCTACTATTTAGGTAGGATTTTTCAGACCCAAAAAGTTGGTGGGGAATGCATCCCAGTCGATACTAGCTGACCTGCAGCCATTTATTGCTTCATGGTGTGGTAAGCAACTGGAAACAGGGCTTTCGCCCCTCACTTAGAGGGAGTCCTGCCTTAAGAGAGCTGATGGCCAATCTGATTGGCTGGCAGCTTTGTTGTTCCAGCAGCACCAGGTTCAAGCAGCGGCCACTGCTGGGCCTACAGGCTGTCCCCAAAGAAGAGGAGCTAATGGGTGCCAGATTTCATCTTCAGTCTGGGGTATCAGTGGGGCCTAACTGACAGGCCTCAGCAAGGTGTATGACGGGGGTGGGGCGAAACAGGCTTGAGTGGCCAAGGGAAGAGGGTTAAAGGGGGAGTATGACCTTGTGACAGGGTGTCTCCAATGCGCACTGGGAACCCCCAAAAGGAAGACACTCTCTCTTGCCCGATACTAGCTTACCCAGTAAAGCTGTCAGGCTACCGACCTGGCATGGGCCTCCTCCTGCTGTGGGTAAAATAGTAGCAAGAGCAGAATGAGGCACACGAGTGGCCATTAATTGGCTACTTATGGGCCTCAACAGACCTAAGGGCCTGATGCCTCCACCGTACCCCCCCCCCCGTAAAATGGGAGAGAGGTCAGGACGGGTGGGTAGGCAGCAGGCAGGCCACACACATTTTATGAAGCCCCTCCACCAGCCTTCAAACCCACTGATGGGGGACTGTAAAATTCCACTTTCTCTTTCTGATTGAGGAACTGCCTCTGCTGTGGAAAAATTATAAAAATTATTGCATGCCTCAAAAAACATTTGCGTAATCTATTTTTCAAAGGGTTACTCAAGGAAAGGATCTTAATGAATTAACTGAGTGCAAAGTGGCAAGAGAGCACGTCCATGAGAGTATAAAGCAGTGAGAAAGCGTGGTTCCCAGAGTATAAACTTTGGTAAGGGTGGTCTGTGCGATTAGGTGAAAAATCATAAAGTGACATCACAGTATATGGAAGGTGACAGGGCAGGATAAGTTTAATCTGGCTACAACTTAAACTAGATAAAGAAAGTTGTTAAAATGTTAAAAAATATAACCTTTGTTTAAACGGTATAATTTAAATAATTAAATAAATAAAACAAAGTTAACATAGGAATGGCAGGCAGGTGGTGTGCCACAATTGCAGCATCGTGATCCTCGTCAACCACATCTGCAGTAATTGTCTGTATCTCAAAGAACTTCAGCTGAGTTGCTGGACTGGAGTATGAGATGCAGATATTGTGGGTCATCAGGAATGAGGAGGAGAGTTACATGGACACTATTATCCAGGAGCAGTCCTGCACCTTAGGTTAAGTAGTGGTACAGGTCTGGTTAGTGGTCAGGGCCAGGAAGGTGTGACTGTGTGTCAGGCAGGTAAGGGGTCCTAAAGTACGATATTGGAGGATCCTCAGCCTGCACATTTATCAAACAGACATGAGGTTCTTGCTGCCTGTGTAGGTGAGGGTGCAATCTGCAGGATGGAAGAGAAAACTGACCACGGCACAGTGGTACAGGAGGTCATTCAAGTGTGGAGAGTGAAAAAGAATGTGGTAGTGATGGAGGGCAGTAATAGTCAGTGGGATGATGTTATGATCTCAGAAGAGACTAGCAACTTCTTAAAAAAAATAAACCCGAAATCCCAGTTCTTTACTAAAAGAATGAAGCCACAAGATTCCACAGTTTAAAATAAAATTTTTATACAAGGATCAAATAAAGCAAACACTAAATACTATCTTAGCTAACCTCCTGTATGCTAACGCCCAGGATCAACCAAAGTTAAACATGAATTAACAGGTAATTTGTGGTTGATTATAAACTATAAATTACACAGTCAATGGCAGATACAACTAAGACAGATCTTACAAATTGGTTCAGCAGTCCACACAGCATATAGGTCATTAAACTCAGTCCCAAAGTCCTTCAAAACTCTGTCTTCCTTACGAGGAATTTCAGCTCCTATGTCCTTCTAGGATGTCCCCAGTCAACAGCAATACACAGCCAACCCAAGTTCCACAGGCACGGTCTTCACCACAAATGGTACACCTCTGCAGAAACTCCTCAACTCAGTCTGGAGGGTGTAGATCCACCAATGTTATTGTCAATTAACAGAAAGAGTTGCAGCAACTTATTCTCAGCTTCTGGATCTGGATTTGGTTTTCTTCATCTTGCCTGAACCGAACCACTGAACTTATCAACGGCTACCACCATGCTTAGATGGCTCCCTTTATGTACCCTTAACCAGTTTCAGTGTGTTCATGAGTTTCAGTTTCCAAACCTCAGTTTTCATTTCCTACGAAACCAGGAGGGTCAGTTTCTTTTCTCAGTTTCCTTTATTTTCCATTTTCTTTTTTGGTTTCCTTTTCAGTTAGGATCTGCCTCAAAAAACACAAGCTTGGCAACCAGGGGTTCCATGACAATAGGTATGGTTCTCTGTAGCCGTAACTTGGAATTTCAAAGGTTGTGTTTGCCTGCCAAGTGCCAGGGTTAGGATGTCACCTTGTGGTTGGATCCAGTTTTTGTGGTCCATGCAGTAACCAATGACATCTTGCTCTTGTTCATTCTTCTAGGCAAAGATGACCGTGTTCATCATTCTGGGGTGTTTGGTAATGTTACATAGGTGACTGCTAAGGCCGATATGTGCCCAAATGGTTCTGCTGCAAATAGGACAGGATATCACAAATGGCGGAGTTTTAGACAAGTTGCTGGCTCAGGATTTTCTCTCGTGTTTTCTCTCAGCTTCTGATATGCGTTTGCATTCAAAGGCGGCTGCACCATTTTATATTTGGTCGTGCCAGGTGCAGTGACCCAGGCTGGGATCACCCAGGACTCCAAATCAATTTCAAAACTCCTAAGTGAAGCCTTCAGAGTGTCCATGTGGTGCTTTCTTTGACCGCCATGAGAGTGTGCCACAGACTCAAGCTCTCCACAGAAGATTTGCTTTGGTAAGCGAGTGTTAGGCATTCTGACTACATGGCCTCATTCGCCACTGTCTCAATATGGTGTGGATGAATGGCATGCCAACTCGGAACTGCTGAACCATTGTGAATAATTTCTCAGGGCAGCCGAATTTCTCCATTACCTTCCAAAGGCCCTCACGGCTGACTGTGTCAAAGGCCTCAGTCAGGTCAGCAAGTGTTGTGTAGAGGTCCACATTCCGTTCTTGCATTTCTCCTGGAGCTGGCTAACTGAACACCATATCAGTGGTTCCTTGATCATTTCTGAAACTGCACTGAGTCTCAATGCAGCATCTCAACCATGATCTACTGCCAAAGCGGTTCAGAAGGCATCTGGCAAAGATTTCGTTGGGGATGGAGTGGAGTGAGGTTTCTCTATGATTGTTGCAAGATTGGAGAGTTCCTTTCCACTTGTACAACAGAGGCATCTTTGTATTCTTGCGGGATGGTTCCTTGCTCCCACACAGACTGAAATAGTTTAATGAGCTTCTTGATCAGGCATTTACCTCCAATGCAAATTGAGGATGTGGTTAAAGCGTTTTGCCCATCTTTCTAGAACTAGAGCTTTTACTCCAAGTGGTGTTGGCCCATCAGTCCTCAAGATTGGTGATGGACAAGTAGACTGGAGCTGGTAGACAGATTTCAGAGCATCACAGAATCACTTCCTGTCTTTGGGGTTTGTATATGACTGAAAGTCGTCTGCTTTCTGATTCAGCCAAGCGTTTTGCATTTTTCCAAGCTTGCATTCGACAGTCCTGCAGATGTTTTGGTAGGCATCATGCTTGGATCGTGATGACTTGTCACTGAGGTAAACACTGCAGAGGCGATGTTTCTCCTCCAGTAGTTTCTGGATTATCTCATTGGTCTGATGAAAACAATCTTGATGTTTATGAGAGGTAGGACCAAACAAAAGCCTCTAGAGCAATGGATTACACTATATCCTTGAAGGTCGCCCTGTCATCCTCAATGCAGTGAGTTCCATTTTAGCTGTACACAGGCAACTCTCTAGTTTGAGAGAGAGATTCCTTCATGGCTGCATGAGCCTTAAGACACTGGGACATTTCTGGACATTGGCATGTCTAGGGGGATGCTTAGCTTTTGAATGATAGGTTAGTAGTCAGTCCTGCAATCAGGCCATACATGGCTTTCATTACATGCACATCCTGGCTGTCCCATTGCCTGGTGATGACACAGTCAATTAGATGCCAATGCATAGAATGGAGGTACATTCAAGATGTCTTGTTGCAATTAGGGAGGTGGAAAACTGTTGATGATTAAGAGCTCACCTTCAGCAAGAGGAGGCCATTGCTGTTCTAACTGCTAACCCCATTTTTCCCGATGACCCTTCCTGGTGATCTGCACCAACTTTTGTCACCAAGAATGATTAGCTTGTCTGACTTTGGCACAGTAGCAATAAGGAGTGGAGGTCATCACAGAATTTATCCTTGACGTTGTCACGGTTGGTTATGTAGGGACATACACATGGAATTGCTTACCTGTTGCTGTGTAGGGGGAGTTTAAGCACCATCAGACTATCATTAACACCTTTGAGAAGGCAAATCAACTTACTGACCAGATGGTCATGACAGCAAAGCCTAGGCCAGCTTCACACCATTGTCATGAAACAAACATATTTAAAAATTTTATTATTGTGGTTTATTTTAAAGTAGGTTTATGGGTGTGAGTGTAGGTGGTTCGGTCTGTGTGATTTAATTAAATTAGAATCAGATAAACTGCAAGCTTGAAATTATCAAAAGAAGTTAGGGGTAAAAGGCATTTGAAGTGCTAATGGGTAAACATGGATGAGGGCTTAGCATATAGAGTGTGAAGGAAGTTTGCATTTTTAGACACGTGAAGGGGTTGCTTAGGTTTCAAAGAGATAATAGAATGTTTACAACTAACAAGATAAGCAAGGCCAAACAGTGTGTTTATTTTTCCCAAAGGTATTGACCATATTGGCAACATGAAATATTTTTATATTATGGGAAAAGTAAATTTCCAAAGACATAGAGAACAAAGGAATTTACAGATTAAAGAGAGAGACACATATATAAAGAGAATGGAAGGCTATGTTGAGGGGCCACGTTAAGATTTAAAAGGATCATGTAAAACAGCCTTGGGGAAGCCTCCAACCACTTTTGCAGAAGTCTGCTGAATCCAGTAACCAAAGGTGGAGGAAAGCCTTTGAAATTCCACTGTCAAGTGGCTGCTGTGGTAAACTTGCTGGCTTGCCTATGTAAATGTAAAATCTATTTCTGGGCCATTGCATTAAAGACGGTGTGTAGTTGGCAGTCAGGTTAATTTGGAAGTTTGAGATCTGTTACAGTATTAACTGTAATCTTATGTATGTGCTTGACACCTTTTCTTATGTTAATAAATGTTTTAATTTAGTTCTTAAAATCACCAGAAGTGTTAGTGGACTCATTACTTCTGAACTCAGTGCACACATCTTCTTGTAATAAATACAAATTGCTAAACCACTGTGATAGCATGGCCAAGTTTGCATTTGGTCCACCTGGCACACATCAACTGCCGCGTCATAACACCATTCTTCTTTTCCACGGCCACTCCAAAGAAATGTGCAACCTGCATCAATTTCCTTGAGCTGACCCTCCTCATGTAGGCGAGTCTCACTGTATGTTGTGTGTAGCCAGCTCTCTACTGACAATGCAGCTCTTCTTCAGGAATGCCAACTGTGGTGCTGTCCATGAGGGTGTGCATGTTCCATGCACCAATGGCCTCTCCCGCTCCCTAACCTTTCCTCTCATTGCTGACCCTCCAGCTCATGGCCTCTCTGGCTCCCTAACCCTTCCTCTCACTGCTGGCCCTCCAGCTCATGGCCTCTCCCACTCTCCAACCCACTCTCTCGCTGATTCTTCCTCTTGCTGAACCTTCTGCTCCCCAATTCGCCTGCTCGCCATTTCCCTCTCCTGAATCATCGCCGTGAGCAGGGGCTCTGGAGGTGAGTGGTGAGAGCCAGGAGAGCAGTACCTCTCACTGCCCATCTCCAGGGCTCTCACTCACAACAAGAGTTCAGGAGAGGGAAGTAGCAAGTAGGACAATTGGGGAGCAGGAGGTTCAGCAAGAGGAAGGACCAGTGAAAAGGCGGATCAGGGAGCGGCAAATGGGACCGATTGGGTCACACGGCTCTGTGTCAGACTGGTGCAAAATGACTTTAAAATGAAACTCGTGACGCCAAACGAGAATATGTTAAAGGGAGGCAATATAAAACAGACATTTACTGTACAGTTTGGGCAGAGCTAAGAAACATTAAGTGGCAGAAATCAATGGTGGGAGTAATTTATAGGCCCCCTAACAGTAGTTATAGTGTTGGGCAGAGTTTAAATCAGGGAATAAGAGGTGCATGTAACAAAGGTAATACAATAATCATCAGGGATTTTAATTTTTATGTAAAAGGGAAAAAAAAAATAGATTTGTAGTTAGAGTGTGGAGGGCGAGTTTATGGAATGTATTCATGATAGTTTTACAGATCAGTACATCGAGAAATCAGCTAGGCAACAGGCTATTTTTGAACTATTACACCTCCATGAAAAGGGTTAATCAATGACCTTGTAATAAAAGGAGCCTCTAGGGAAGAGTAATAAAATTTTATACCGAGTTTGGGAATAACTTAGTTAAGTTTGAAACTGAGCTCTCAAACCTGAATAAAGCAAGCTACACGGGGGTGGGGGGTGAGCTGGCTAAGGTAGTTTGGGAAAATAGATATGATGAGTAATGGAAAACTTTTCAAGAATTAATTTATAATTCACAACAAATACACGCTCCCGTGAGAAATAGAAAACATTGGGGAAGATGGTCCAATCGTGGCTAACAAGAGAAGTTAAAGGTAGTATTAGATTAAAGGAACAGGAGGTTTATAATGTTGTCAAGAAGGAGTGGAAGGATTTTAGAATTCAGCAAAGGATGACAAAAGAATTCAAAAAGAGAAATGAGAATGAGAGTACTCCAGCAAGAAACATAAAAACAGATTGTAAAATCTCAAAGATATGTATAGAGGTTGGCAAAAGTAAATGTGGTTTCCTTAGAGGCAGAGGCACGAGAAATTAAAATGGGGCATGAGGAAATGGCAGAGACATTAACTAAATACTTTACATCTGCTTTAACAGTAGAAGACACAAGCAACATTCAGTAAATTATGGGGAAACCAAGTGTCTAGCAAGGATGAGAATGAAGAAATTAGTATTAGTAGTGAAATAGTACTGGATAAATTGATGAGAATAAAAGTTGACAAATCCCCTGGGCCTGATGGCGTACAACACTAGGGGCAGAATTTTGCCCTTGGTGTGTGGGCTTGGTGGGGGCGGGTGGGGGTGGTCAGGAAGCCAACCACTGCCCTTGATCGGCACCACACCACAATTTCATGCTGGAGGGCGGATTAAGCCCTGCCCAGCGTGAAATACGAATGGCAGCGCTGAGCGCTGCCTGTGCAGGTGGGGGAAAGAGGGCGAGGTGGCCTGGCGCAAACTTTGCACATGAGCGCGAGAGAACGCTTCAATCTCCCTAAGGCATGGAGCTGCCTCAGAGAGATCAAGTGTTGTTTAAAAAAAAAACTAATGAAGAAAATAAAAATGTCATAAAATATGTCCCCACGTTTTTAATTCAATTGTAAAATTTTTATTTGATTTTTATTCGCTTTAGGAAACCTCAGCCCGACCGTGGATGAGGTTTCCAAAAAAAGTGGTGTTTTTGCCTGTCCGCCAACCGTAAGGTTGGTCGGGCAGTAGAAAATTAAATTTAATTAACTTTTTAATTGCCTTAATAAGCCTTTTAGTTGTTGGCGGGCGCGCTGCTGACTCCAGCCTGCGCCCACCGAACGAAATATCGCGGGACTACACGATGACGTCAGGACGTTCGCCCAACATCATTGTGCATCATTTTACACTCGGCCGGGTTGGGCGCATGCCCATCTGCTGAGCTAAAAATTCTAGCCTAGGATTTTAAAAGAGATAGCTACAGAGATGATAGAGGCATTGGTTTTGTCCTTCCAGAATTTCCATGATTCAAGAACAGTCCCAGTGGATTGGAAGGCACCTTACTATTCAATATAGGTGAGATGGAGAAAACAGGGAACTAAAGGCCTGACATCAGTCGTAAGGAAGATATTAGAATCATTTTTTGGGGACAGGGCACTTAAATCATAATTGGATTGGGCAGAGGCAACACAATTTTATGAAATGGAAATCATGCTTGACAAATCTATTAAGAATGTTTTCTGAGGTTGTAACTGGCAGGGCAGATAAGGGGGAAATGTGTTTGAATATTGAAACTTTATAAGGTGCCACAAAGGATTAGATTAGACTACACAAGGTTAGAGTTCATAAGATTGAGGATAATATATGCAAAGATTGTGGACTGGTTAATGAGCAGGAAACAAAGTAGAAATAAGTGGATTATTTTCAGTTCAGCAGGCTGGTCTGTAACCAATTGGGTACTGCAAAGATCAGTGCTTGCCTCAGCTATTTACAGACTGTAATAATGACTTCAGTAAGGGGGCCGAGTATAATGTAACCAAGTTTGACACAAAGTTAGTTGTGAAAGTAAGCTGTGAGGAGGGCAGAGAGATTGCAAAGGGAGATAGACAGGTTAAGCAGTGGGTGAGAACATGACAAATGGAATATAATGTGGGAAAATGTTAAGCCCTCCATGTTGAGAGGAAAAACAGAAAGGAAGTATATTTTTCATATGGCAAAAGACTGGAAAATGTTGGCCCTCAGACAGACCTGGGTGTCCTTGTACACAGAACACAGAGTTAACATGCAGGCACAGCAAGAAAGCTTTCATAACAAAGGGATTGGAGCATACAGCATGCTGTAATTGTACCTCCGTGTGACTATACATGGGGCAGGGTTTTCCGTTCGTCGGGCGGGTGCGCAACCGGCCCGATCGGGTGTAAATACATGCTCAACGACGCTGGGCGAGCGTCCCGATGTCATCACGGACTCTCGCAATCTTTCGGTCAGAGAGTGCGCGCGAGAGTCGGTAGTGCACCCGCTGACAATTAAGAGGCCTATTAAGCTCCTTAAGCAATTAATTAATTTGTATTTTTCGTTGCCCATCCAACCTTATGGTTGGCGGGTGGGCGAATAGACCAGGTGGCCTTTGCATTTTTAATGAAACCTCATCCACGGGCAGGATGAGGTTTCCAATGGTAAGTAAAAGATGCAAAAAAATGTTTCCACTTCATTTTAAACATCTCCCTCTTCATGTGACGGAGTCACATTTGGGGACATGTTTATATCATTTGTTAAATCTTTATTTTCCTTTGTCCAAATTTTCAGTTGCCTGAGGCAGCTCTGTGCCCTCAGGGAGCTGTCAGCGCGCACTGCCCCGTGCATGCGCAGACTTCTGTACTCGCCCTCCTCCCGCCCCTACCCCGGCAGCGCTGAGCCTTCCAGCGAGCCTCTCACACTGGCTGGCCGTTTATTGGCCAGGCAGCATGAAATCGCAGTCAGGTTCGATGGCGGGCAGTGGTCCATTTTGCAGCTGCTCCTGGGCCCGCCCGCCGTGCTCACCCAATGAAGGGAAAACCCTGCCCATGGGGTACGGTGTACAGTTTTGGTCTTCTTACCTAAGTAAGGGTATACACATGCCTTAGAGGAAATGCAATGAAAATTCACTAGATTGATTCCTGGGATGACAGGAGTGTCCTATGAAAAGATTGGCTGGACTAGGCCTATATTACCTGGGCCAGAATTTTACCAGCCTCTGGGATGCAGGTGGGCCAGTAAAATTGTGGGGAGCTGGGTCAGATCAGCACCCAGTGCAGTCCCACTGTTAGGGCATTTTACCAATGACAGGACTGGATGCAGGTAAGTGGGCAGCTATTTTACATAATTAAAGACACAATTAGGGGCCATTTTACAGTGCCATTGACATTTTTCTGACAGCAGGGCAATCCCCTAACACGTGGGGAAGCCGCCAGCTAAATGCAGGCAGTGCGGGGATAAGGCTCCATTGGGCCAAAGAAGGGGCTATGAGGACAGGGAAGGCAGCTCCTGCAGCCCCAGTGACCACCAACCCTCAACCCCCTGAATTTGTTTTTCCCCAACTTACCTCTCGGAGGCTCCAAGTCTTCTGCGTTTTTCAGCAGCAACCATCGCTCCTGGTAGTGCAGCTGAAGCTGGAGAACTGCCAGCCCTGTGATGCTGGCAGCATCAGAAGCTTAGTTGCTGTACTTAAATCAGGGTGGTGGGGAGGGGCAGGTCCATAAGCAGTCAATTAGGAGGCCACTTATGATACAATTGCTTAGCAGGTCCCGCTTCGAGCAAGGATGTCTCGGAGAGGCTGCAGGGCATTCTGAAGGGGCAGGGTGAACAGTCAGTGGTCGTGATACATAGTGATACCGACATAGGTGAAAGAAGGGATGAGGTCCTACAAGCTGAATATAAGGAGTTAGGATGTAAATTAAAAGGTAGGACTTCAAAGGTAGTCTTCTCTTGGATTACTACCAGTGCCACGTGTTAGCGAGAGTAGAAATAACAGGATATATCAGATGAATACGAGGCTGAAGAAATTGTGTAGGGGGAGGGATTCAGATTTCTGGGACATTGGGACTAGTTCTGGGGAAGGTGGGACCAGTACAAAGAAGACGGGCTGCATCTGGGCAGGAACGGGACCAATGTCCTCGGGTGGGGGCGGGTGTTTGTTTGTGGGTGGTTGGGGAGAGTTTAAACTAGAATGGCAGAGGGATGGGAACCTGAGCAGAGAGACAGAGGAGGGGGAAACAAGGATAGAAACGAAAGACAGAAAAGTAAGGAGCAAAAAAGGAAGGCAGAAAAAACAAGGGTGAAAAACAAATGGGGTCACAGTGCAAAAAAAAGCTAAGGTGACTAACAAGGTTAAAAAGACAAGTCTAAAGGCATTGTATCTTAATGCACGGAGCATTCGCAATAAGGTATATGAATTAACAGCGCAAATAGATATAAATGGTTATGATATAGTTGCAATTACGGAGACATGGCTGCAGTGTGACCAGTGTGGGAATTGGACATCCAGGGGTATTCAATATTTAGGAAGGACAGACAAATAGGGAAAGGAGATGGAGTAGCATTGTTAGTAATGGAGGAAATCAATGCAATAGTGAGGAAGGATATTGGCTCAGAAAATCATGTGGAATCTGTTTGGGTGGAGATGAGAAACACCAAAGGGCAGAAAGCGTTGGTGGGGGTTGTCTATAGGCCCCCAAACAGTAATGGAGATGTAAGGTGGGCATTAAACAGGCAATAAGGGTACAACTGTAATCATGGGTGATTTTAATCTACATATAGATTGGGCAAACCAAACTAGCAATAATACTGTGGAGGAGGATTTCCTGATGTGTAGATGATGGTTTTTTAGACCAATATGTTGAAGTACCAACTAGAGAGCAGGCTATCTTAGACTGGGTATGGTGCAATGAGAAAGGATCAATTAACAATCTTGTTGTGTGGGGTCCCTTGGGGAAGAGCGACCATAAAATGATAGCTGAATCCGAGGCTAGGGGCCTGAATCAAAATAAAAAGAACTACGAGGGTATGAGTTGGCAATGATGGATTGGGGAACCTTACCAAAAGGGTTGATGATGGATAGGCAATGGCTAATATTTAAGGAACGTGTGCATGAATTACAACAATTATTCATTCCTGTCTGGTGCAAAAATAAAACAGGAGAGGTGGCTCAACCATGGCTTACAAAATAAATTAGGGATAGTATTAGATCCAAAGAGAGACATATAAAATTGCCAGAAAAAGCAGCAAGCCTGAGGATTGGGAGCAGTTTAGAATTCAGCATAAGTGGACAAAAAGATTGATCTAGAAGGGGAAAATGGAGTATGAGAGTAAACTTGCAGGGAACATGAAAACTGACTGTAAAAGCTTCTATGAATATGTGAGGATAAAAAGATTAGCGAATCAGAAATGGGGAAAATTATAATGGGGGGACAAACAAATGGCAGAAGAATTGAACATATATTTTGGTTCTGTCTTCACCTAAGAGGACACAAATACTTTCCCAGAAATGTTAGGGAACCAAGGGTTTAATGAAAGGGAGGAATTGGAGAAAAACAGTATTAGTAAAAAAACGGTGCTAGAGAAATTAATGGGGTCAAAAGCTTACAAATCCCAGGGCCTGATAATCTACATCCCAGAGTACTAAAGGAAATGGCCCTGGAAATATTGGATGCATTGGTGGTCATCTTCCAAAATTCTGTAGACTCTGGAGCAGTCCCTACAGATTGGAGGGCAGCAAATGTAACCACACTATTTGAAAAAAGGAGGGAGAGAAAAAGCAGAGAATTACAGACCAGTAACATCAGTAGTGGGGAAGATACTAGAGCATATTATAAAAGACGTGGTAACAGAACACTTGGAAAGCATTAATGGGATTAGACAAAGTCAGCATGGGTTTATGAAAGGGAAATCATGCTCAACTAATTTACTGGGGTTTTTTGAGGATTTAACTAGTAGAATAGATAAGGGAGAACCAGTGGATGTAGTGTATTTGGATTTCAATCAGGCTTTTAATAAGGCCCCATGTAAGAGGCTAGTGGGCAAAATTAAAGCAAATGGGATTGGAGGTAATATACTGGCATGGGTTGAGAATAGTGGGAATATGGCACTGAGATAGAGGATTAGCCATGATCATATTGAATGATGGAGCAGGCTCAAAGGGCTGAATGGCTTACTCCTGCTGCTAGTTTCTATGTCAGGGTTCCCACATGCCTTGTAAAATTCAGCTCCTGAAGCTTTGAAGAATGAGAGGTGATCACACTGAAATGTATACAATTCTTAAGGTGCTCAACAAAAATATCAGCCATGATCATGTTGAATGGCGGAGTAGACACCAAAGGGTGAATGGCCTACTCCTGCTCCTATTTTTGCTGTTTATTAAAAATGTAGAGTTCTATCAAGGATTTTCCCTTTAATACAAATGGTCACATGTCAAATGAGATCCTCCCCCACCTCTCAAGTGAAAACTGCCTGAACAAGAACATTATTATGCAGCACATTTCCTCAAGAAACAATTCTTTCTCAAAGGTTTGGCTCTGCCAATTTTGGATGTGTAAGTAAGGTCAACCATTTCTGATGTTGGGCCAATACCTTCTCTGCTGCTGCATACTGATAAGGCCTTTACTACTGTTCAAATACAGCAACTATTTCTAATCAGGAAATCCTGATTCCAGCTCCACTCATGCATTGGAGTGAAGCAGGTAAAGTATATTCAGCTTTCGGTCCTTCAGCTTGTTTGGATCTTATGTGCATAGTCTCCACATGCCCTTGTCTAAATAACAGGCACTGTCAGTTCTATTATCTGTGTTCCATCTAAGTAAAAAAGGCGTATGCCAATAACACTTTTAACAATAGAGCCTTATATTCATTTTAGGTTAATTGGTTGTTTGATGAGAATCACTTGGTGTTGAAATGAATTACATACCATTGATGTAGGCTTTGTTTGGAGACCGCAAAGCACTGGGCACTTAGTTTTAAAAAAATGTCAGAGAATTAAAATGTTTTCCACGGGTAAAATTTTGACTTCGGCAGGCGGGCGCAATCGGCAGGCCTGGGAGGGGCCAGGAAAGGTACCACCTCCCGTGATCGGCCCCCAACCGCAATTTCACACTGGCTGGCCAATTAAAGCCCACCGAGCGTGAATGGCTGCTCCCCAATGGTCAGGAAGGGGCAGGCGGTGGAGGGGGCGTGTTAGCCGCCGGGTCCAGTTTAAAACCGACAGTCTGGCCGTGGAAGGCTGCCAGTGATGAACACATCTTCGGTGTTGTCAACAGGCTTCAGTGTTGTCAACAGGAGATTATAAGTTATGGATTCAAATACAGCTGCAGATGCCAGGTGGGAGGGCAGGACAGGTGGGCACTCGATACTCCAGTTTTATGATGAGTGCCTTGCAGTCCTACTGGAGGAGGTGGCTGCCAGGAGGGATACCCTTGTCCCCAGGGATGGAAGGAGGACGCCACTGTACCTTACAAAAAGAGCTTGGGAGGAGGTGGTAGTGGTCAGCAGCCATGATGTTGTGTGGCATACCTGGGTCCAGTGCTGCAAGAGGTTTAACGGCCTGCTGCACTCGGGAAGGGTGAGTCCCATGTTGGCATGGATCAGTGTGTTGAAATGTTAAGGGCTGGTCGTCCCCATGGAGCTTAAGAGGTGTTAGAGTTTGAGTGCCAACGGTCAATGACGCCGGAGCTGGCCAAGGGGGTGAACCCTGGCTGTTTGGACTGAGTGCCTTGTGGCTCGAAGGCCACGACTTGGGTGGGGTTGGCAATGGCAATAGAGAGTGGACTAATCAATGCTCCTCTGTCCTTTCAGGAGAAGGTGGCCCACAGCAATATTGAGAGGTCACAGACCGGCGGAGACCTCGCAAACATCCTAATACTAACCAGATACAAGCAGGACGCCTTGGAGCTGGAGAGGCGCCATGCACCCCAGTCAATCAGCTGCGGAGAGGCTGGGATGTCAGATGAAGATAAGAGTACAGTACACAGAGGTGAGAGTTTTGGATGGTGCAAACATTCTTGTGGAGTCTCATCATTGATGAGAGGCTCAAAACTGGATTCCCCATTAACCATTGAAAGATTATGGCACCATGATGCAGATTTCCATTGTCTCACCAGGGTGCCTGGCATGCATAGTGACAGTGTGATGGCTTAAACTTATGACATGTCATTGTTCTCCCTCAAGTTTACCACCACGCACCCAATCGCAGGACCCTGAAGACTCACCTCTGAAACCAGAGGACCATCAGGCTCCAGGTGCACCTGCATCACACCTGCTCTCTGAACCAGGCACCAGCACAAATACCAGCACCTCTGTGGGTGTTAGATCTTTGGTTAGAATGTCGGTGCACAGCAGTGAGGGCACTTCACACTCGCTTGAGGTGTAGGCGGAGGCAAAGTGCACCCAGGGCGCCGGCAGTTGGAAGACTGCTGGAGATCAGGATGATGCTGAGTCAAAGGCAGATGATGAGCCTTTCGAGTTGTCCATTAGACGGCAGATGCTGGATGTCCAGCGAGATTGTGTGGGAGGATCTGGTAGAGATCCATGAAGGTATACATGTCATGGTCTCCGATATGGAGGATTCCATGTGGAGCATCAGCACTGCGTTGACCCTCATGGCCAAGCGCATTGCCTCTTCCATTGAGAGAGAGAGAGGCAGCTCCAGGAACAAAATCAGGGTTCCTGGGGTTGCGCTTGGATCTGCAAGCCCTCACGCAGGCAATGACCTCAGGCGGTCAGTGCTAGTGTGGGAGATGGATAAGGCACCCAGCATCCCAGCTAGGCGCCCGTCCACCAATGGTGAGCAAGGAGGTCCAGGATGACCTAACGTTGGCGCATGAGCTGCCTGTCATCTCTGCGAGATCCTCTCAGGGCGCTCTGGATCACGCCAGCAGTTCCTCCACTCCTCTGCCAGCGACCATGACATCTGATGAGGCTGCGGTGACTGGAGAGATGCCAGCTGTGGCACTGGCCGCTCCCTCCCAGGCAGGGCCAGCACAGTCTTCACTGGCCAGAGGACACCCGCCAAGGTCATCAAGACCAACAAGATAGCTGAGTCAGCAGGCTGTCTCCAATGCCGTTGCCAATGAAGGGAGACACCAAGACATAGCACTGGGAAACGTAAGTTTAAGGCACCATAAGCACAAGAGGGACTTGTCAAGTGTGATCTTCTGTTGTGTAATGTTTCGTTTATGTTTAATGGTTTGGGGTTGAAGACCAGAGAAGGCTCTGTTAATTTGTTTTGACTGTCAACATAAGATAAATTTTCTTTTGTCATAATGGCCTGAGTATCCTTCACCTTTTTTGTTTAATATGGTGCAGGGTATACCAGTTTGTAATGCTGGACGTGGGTGGCTTGAAACTTTATTGCTCAGACACTGAGTGAACTTTGGGGTCAAAGGGAAGTGTCATTGCAGACATCCCGGGTGGTGGCGACAGCCCTGCCCTGAGGTGGTAGTGCTTATTTGGCAGCCTAGCTGAAGGAGCATTGGATTAACATCCCTGGTGTCCCTGCCTCCATGCCCTCAGTGTTCTCCTCACCATGCTCCTCTTCTGACTCACTACTGGATTCATCATTTGTGGCCAGTGGAGCTGTGTCAAGATCCTCTTCCTCCAGTAGGTCTCCCCTTGCCAGTGCCAGATTGTGGAGAGTGCAGCCTGTAACCGCTATCAGTGACACCCGCTCTCGGGGGTATTTAGTACACCACCTAAACGGTGCAGGCATCAGAAGCAAATCCTCAGAAGACCTATAGTTCTCTCTATCACTGCCCTTGTGGAGGTGTGGCTCCTGTTGTACCGCTGCTCTGCCTCTGCTCTTGGGTGGCAGAGAGGCGTCATAAGCCACCTTTTCAAGGGGATAGCCCTTGTCACCCAGCAGCCATCCATCCAGTTGGGCTGGAGCACTGAAGAGCCCCGGCACCTGGGAGTGTCTCAGGATGTAGGCGTCATGGGAGCTGCCAGGGTACCTTGCGCAGACTTGTAGAATCTGCATCCTCTGGTCTCATACTATCTGCACATTCATGGAGTGGAAGCCCTTCCTGTTGACGAAGACACCCGGCTGACCCGCTGGCACCTTGATAGCCACATGTGTGCAGTCTATTGCACCCTGGATGCGAAGCCTCTGGCTCATTCAGCCTGGCTGGCCTCGTCTGTACGGAAATGAATGAAAGTCAATATGCGCCTGAACAGAGCTTCTGTCACCAGCATGGCACAACTGTGGACAGCTGATTGGGACACTTCACACATCCCCCACTGGCCCCTGGAAAGAGCCGGAGGCATAGAAGTTGAGGGCCACTGTGACCTTCAGAGCCACTGGCATGGGGTGTCCACCCACACAGTTGAAGCTGATCTCAGCCCCAATCATCTGACAAATGGAAGTCACTGTCTCCTTGGAGAGGTGGAGCCTCCTTCGGCATTGCACCTCGGACACATTGAGGTAGCTGCATCGCCCCCTGTAACCCTGGCAGCAGGATAGTGGTGTCTTCTGCAGTCCCTAACATCTTGGACTGCCAGCTGGCTCTGAGTCCCCTGTGTCTGTGCCTCTCCTCCCATAGGTCACTCCCCTAGAAGCTGCATCGGGACGCCTGGCCTCCTCTTCCTTCTGCCCCCTACTTCCTCCTCAGAGGAGGTGCCACCAGCAGAGACCACTATCCCCATTACCAGGGTAACAGAAGGCTATCAGATACCTGGAAGGGTCCACACGGCTTCGTTGGAGACACTAAAAAGTCCTGAAAAGAGGTTTGGAAATGCTAACTATGAAGCCTCGAACAGAGATAAAGCTACCATATACCAGTAAGTCACCAGCAGCAAACTGTCCACCAAACTCCTCACTACTCACACTTGTTGACTCTTTTTATCCCGCACGTGGATGAGGTTTTTGAAATCATCGGCTGGCCGTCAGCCTGTTTTGCCCATGCGATAGGCGCGAAATCGCACGGGCAATGAAAAATCGTGTCAATTGCCTTTTTAATGGCCTTAGCTAGCCTCTTAATCCGCGCGCACCCACCGACTGAAATATTGTGCGAGTGCGCGCTGATGTTGGGATGCTCGCCTGACATCAACACTCGCTATTTTACTCTTGAATGGGTTGGCGTGCGCCCGCCTGCTCAGCAAAGAATTTTGGCCCATTGTTATGACATCATGGGGAGAATTTTTCCTATGGCGGGCGGGTTGTGCGGGAGTGGGCGTGGAGCCGATTGTCATCCGCGATCGGCTGCACACCGCCATTTTACGCGGGCGGGCCAGTTAAGGCCCGCCCAGTGTAACGCGCAGCCAGTAGCACTCAGCGCTATCTGGGAGGGCAGGAGGGAGAGGAGGGGCCTGCGCTCTTTCGCGCATGTGCACGAAAGAGCGCAGCAACCTCCTGGAGGCAGTTCCATGCCTCAGGGAGATTGAATGGATTAGAAAACTTTTGAATAAAGTAAAAATTGATTTAAACATGTTTGTGAAGTTACGAAAATTTATTTATTTTATGAAAGCTTCAGGAAACGTTAATCCCGCCCGTTGATGAGGTTTCCTGAAAAACGCGAAGGCTGCTTGGGTTCTTTGCCTACCTGCCAACCTTAAGGTTGGACGGGCAGCGTTCTTAACAAGTTTAAGTACTTTTTTAATGGCCTTAATAGGCTGTTGAGAGTTTGACGGGGCATGCAGCCACCTCCAGCGTGCGCACGCCGAACGAAATATTGAAATGACGCACGCCCGGTGTCATTGCGCATCATTTTATGCGTCGGGCCCGCCCCAGCACGCCAATGACAAAATTCTGCCCCATTAGTATGTACTTGCTGAATGTATTTGCAATATTACTATATAATGTGCCAAAGCAATTCTTACTGAGATTTGGTGGAGTAGCAGGATTATGGCTTAATATATCGCATATGCCTCCCAGAAGTCTTTTTTAAAGTGCAATTGAAAGTAACACAAATAAAGTATGTCTGCTCTCCAATGAGCTATTTTGCTCTCTCAGTGGCTGTAAGACATCCCAGGCCACTATTCATGGAAGAGAAGCACTGTTTCCCCCCATGACCTAGCCATCTCCCTCAGCCAACATCTAAAACAGATGATCTGGTCATGTATTTCATTGCCGTTTGTGGGAGCTTGCTGTGTGTGAATTGGCTTCTGTCTTTCCTAAATTACAACAGCAACTAAATTTCAAAAGTGCTTTATTAGCTGCAACGTGCCCTGGCCATTAGGAGTTCATGAAATGCGTTATATAAATGCAAGTTTTTATTGTTCAATCAGTGGTGCATTTCTCCTTTTAAGTGTTGAGCATGCACAAATATTAATCCAGTAATAAATATTTAATAGAAGTGCTGGTGGGATGCTTTAAGTAGCAATTTTTAAATATCCATAGATCATTCTTTGCGGGCTAAATTCTTGCTTGAAGGGATGATAGTCAGCTGTTATGCACAAAGTTCAACAAAATTATATTTTTACAAAATTCTGTAGTATGGTTTTGTTCTGTGTATGATCGGATATGACAACAGCTTTTTCTCTGATCCCAACACTAATTAAATGTTTTTCTGGGGATTTGTGTTGTCAGATGGTGTAGCAAGGATTACAACTAGATGCAGGGTGGAAAGAGATTATACATCTACCATCTGTGAAGGTGTGTGTGTCAACATATAAACTGTATGCATCTGTTCAAAGCCACAGAAAACATGCACAATTTTTGAGGATTTCTTTTGTGATTCCTGGCAGCCTCCTATGGAAAAAAAATCTGATGCTTTCACTGTACAATATATTCCTGCAGCTCCAACCTGGGTCTGCATTCAAATCCCCTTCATGATGATAAAAGCATAATTAATTGCATTATCATGTTGACAAATAATTCCACACTCAACTTTTAACTGCAGTCTTAGACAGAGCCTCAGGCTAATGGTGGTTGTTTCAACTTTCCAAAATGGCTTTTAGTGCTTTTGCCAGTCTAAAGAAGAGGCGAGTGCTAAAGCCAGCTTTGAGAAATGAGTCAAGTTACTGGCATCCGAGCAGCCAAGATGCACTGACCAGAATATCCCCAAGGGGATGGTGCAAACTTCTCAGCATTGTGAGCTAGCAAGATGAACTTACAAATTGCTGTTGAATTTTTCATGAGGCCATACTCATCTTGTCTGTGGAAAGGCAAGTGCCTAACTTCAAGTCTACTTTAGTGCACTTTCTGCCATATTTTAGATCTTGATCTATACAGCGATGACACGCATTTCTATGTGTGTAACGGGTTTTATTAATGGTGCTTTAAAATATCTACTCTAGTTTCAGCTCTGGCTTCCAGCTCTTTCTATTGTTTGTTTACTTTTCCCTGAGTCCACACTTAGGCTCAACCAATCAACACAGTGAGCATAAACAGACTCACATAATCAAATACAGAATAATTGAACATTACATTTTCCTATTTTATTACAAGCAGTAAATAGTTCACAAAGTATTTTGACCATAAGAAAATCTTGTAACATTGAAGAAAGTAATGAACACTGATGTGCAAGTAGGGAGTTAAGTTTCAAGGGCCATAAAACTTGGATGTGTAGTGTCCATTTTTGCAGAACAGTGAGTTCCATTTTGCTTCCATAATGGGGTCCACAGTAAGCTTGCACACATCTGGTGCTGGCCATGCCCGACACCAATTTCGGCAAGGATGAGGTGCTGGGAGTGTCCGCTGGAAGTTGCAGAGTAGGTGAACCATGACATCAATCAGTATGTAACATTGATCTGATGCCAGCACTGCAATTTTGGAGCTCAACGATCTTCTCTTAACCTCACACTGCTGAGCATGTGTCAGCAGCAGGAAGGACCCCCTTAAAAGTGTTATTTAAAAGATCAACAACTTACAGATTAGTTGATTAGTTTCTACTGGCTCTTGCTGTGGTTGTAGATGCGTTTGATGGTTTCTAGAGTTGTTTAACATTGTTGAAGGCTACAGGGAGTGAGGTGGAACATGCTGAAGGGCTTTGTCTTGACTTTAAGGAATCTGCACAAGCCACTTGCTCAAAGACATGGGTGTATAGTTTCTATATTCCATGTCCTACAAGGTGACAGGGAGAATAAGCAGCAGGAGCAATTTTCCTACCACAATTTCAGAAAAAAAGTGTGGCAGATGTTACAGCTTCACCAAGGAGTTCCTCAGTGAAATCTTCCACCTGCTGCAGTCATAAGTGGAGATGCAGAGCAGGGAAAGGATGGCATTGCCAGAGGCTGTGATGGTGACACTAGCCGTGAAATTTTATGCAGTTGACTCCTTTCAGGTTGAAGCAGGAGATATTTGAAACATTTACAAGTTCACCATCCACTGTTACATAAGGGTGGCCACTGAGCTTCTATATTCTGAAAGACCTGAATATGTTTCATGTTCTTTTGCCAGAGAGTGGGCATGTGGTTTCGTGAGCACTGCAGGCTTCCTCATGGTGCAGGGTGGCATTTAGCACATGCATGTCCCTTTGCAGTCACCACATAGAGAATCTGACATGTACTGCAATCAGAAGGAATTCCGTTCCCTTCATGACCAGCGGGTGTGCAGCCATACACATGGAATCATGTAGTCAATGTTTGGTATCCTGGCAGCTGTTAAGATACCTTCCTTCTGCAGCAATCCGTTGTACCATCTGCATTTGAGACAATGTGACAAACCAGAAGGTGGCTACTGGGCGACAAGGGTTATCTGCTGACCACATGGGAACACCACCACTTGCAAATGCATCTCCAAGCCACTCACCATCCTGACTTAGAAATATATTGCCATTCCTTCACTGTCACTGGAACTCCCTTCCTAACAGCACTGTGGGTGTACGTACACCACATGGACTGCAACAGTTTATGAAGGCAGCTCACCACCATCTTCTCTAGGGCAATTAGGGATGGACAATAAATGCTGGCCCAGCCAGTGATGCCCACCCCATGAATGAATTAAAAAAAACACGGTTCACGATTTGTGTCCAATCCATGAACATGTGGACAGCATGCATATAATGAAAACCACGCTGCCACATAAAATGTGATCTAGGTGATTTAAAAATCTAAAGACAAAAGTCAAGGCACTAGAGCTGCGTAGCGATTTGGGTAAAGGCAGAGCGGGACAGGAAGAGACAGAGAGTTTAATGGTTAAACATTGTGTGGTGTGACTCTGGAGCCCAACTCCAGCATGGCTGTCTGGCATGAAGGTGAAGGCAGTTGGCGGAGATGGCGCAAAATTCACTGACCTGATTTTCTCTGGGCCTTCCACTCAACCAGCTGAGTTTTCAGTTTTTCCTCACCTTGTCCGATCTTTTTAAAGCAGCCAGCCTCCAGAGGTCCCGGCCATTGGCAACCATCTGCCACCAGTCTGTATCAATGATCGCTATCTTCATATATCGCCTGCGCCTGAGATATGGACGTCCAGAAGTCGTACCCAGTGGCCAGTTCGCCGGACAGGTGGTTTTTAGGTATACAGCCGTCATCCATCTGATGAACTCGGTGAGCCATCACAGACCTGTTGGCTTAATAGTAAGTGTATGCCGATGGAATTAGCATGCTCCAGTACCTCAGAGTTGGTGATTTTGTCCTGCCAAGAGATGCCAAGGATACCTCTGTGACAGCAAAGGTGGAAATTGTTCAGCCTTTTCTCCTGCCTAGCATGTGTTATCCAGGTGTCACTACAGTGGAAGAAGGCATTGAGGACACAGGCTTGGTAGACACGTAGTTTGATGTTCTCAGTCGGGTTCTGATGTTCCGCACTCTCTAACTCAGCTTGGACATAAGGGCTGCAGCTTTTGCAATATGTGTGTTGCTTCCAGCATCAAGTGACAGATTACTGGTGATAGTGAAGATAATAAAGAACCTCCAGCATCACATTGCCCTACCACTATCAATCAGTACTGACAAAGTTCTAGACCATGACACTCATCTTCCTGATGCTGCTGGTCAAACCAAAGTCTTTACAGGCGAGAGAAAAACTGTCCATTTGCCACTGAAGGTATTCCTTGGTATGGAATTCTAGTGTGGCATCATCAGCGTGGAGCAACTCTCCAATGAAGAGTTGTCACACCTGTGTCTTGGATCTCAGGTGGGCAAGGCTAGACAGTTTTCCATTGGTTCTGGTGTGCAAGTAGGCAGCCTCTGTAATGAACTACAGGCATGACAGCAGCAAAGGGAAGAATATACCAAAGAGCTTCGATACCAGAACAGAGTCCTGATTGATTCCGCTGCGGATCTCAAAGGGTTCCATGTTGGATATCATAGCTGACCTTACCCCTCATGTTGTCATGGAAAGGAGAGATCACACAGAGCAGCTTCAGCAGGCAGCCAATTTTTTTTCAAAAGCTTAAGTAGGCCCCCTCTGCTCATATTGTCAAATACCTTGGTGAGGTTGATGAAGATTATATATAGTGGTCCCCTTTGCTCACGGTTTTTCTCTTGCAGCTGAAGATCATGTCAATTGTAAATCTTCCAGTTCTGAAACCACCCTGCAACAAATACTTTTCCTATGATGCTCAGTAGGGAAAATGCCTCAATAGTTGTTGCAGTTGCTGCAATTGTCCTTGATCTTGTAACAGTACGAGGTCAGAATCTTTGCATCATGCATATCCCCCTCCCTCCATTTAGACATTTCCCCCTCCCTCCAGCAGAGACTGAGAAGTCTGTGCAGATGCTGCAGAATTGCTGTTTCCCATGTTTGATAAGTTTAAATGGTGCAGCAACCTTACCTGGAGCTTTGCCAATGGCAGGTGAATCATTGGCTTTTCTAAACTGTCACCAGTAACTGTCACCGACTATAATAAACAGATGGAGAGATGGGTGGAATGAGTTATACTCCAAGGAAATGCTGTCACTGAGGAAGCTCTAGACAGCTTGCCTGTCATGGAAGAGCTAGATATTGAACCCACAGTGAAGTTTAGAAAGGAGAAGTTTGGAAAGGAGAGATCACACAGAGCAGCTTTTTGACCCCATCATATATGCCCCTAGTGTCCCTTTTGTCAGAGACCATCTGGATATTCTGGTAAAGTTGTAACCAGTAGCCATTCCTAGATCTTGTTCACCCGTGTGATGTCAGTTAATATGCTGTGGGCGCAGTATTCAGGCCCTTGGAGCTGGACTCCTCGCATTGACAATCATAGCTATATGGTTCCACTGCCTTCGCACAGGATGTGGAGGTCCTCTTGGTTTCCTGTAGATGGGTGACATCTCTCCTGCTCTCCCTTCCTGCACCAAGGCTTTCAGTGCACGGTCAGAACATCTTAGAGCCCGCTCTCTGCCTTGTTGTGCAATTGTGTGCCTTTTCCATTTCAAGCACACTCTTGCAAGGACTTAAAGCCTCTGCTCCAGTCAAAATCTACCTCCCCTTTAAGAGATGCAGACTGATTTCATGTAATACAGGCTAGCTTGAACATATGCCAGCTTCTCACAATTTTGAGCCCCTGCTCAGGTGTGCAGCCACTCATTAGCAAGCTTAGCACTGGCTACATTTAATCATTTAATTGAGCAGGCAGCACAAAGTCTGTGCACTGTCTGCATCAGAAGCAATAGGTGCAGACTAATATCGCATTGCAATCGCTGTGCTCATTTTTGGGTCTTGTCGAATTTCACAGACTTAGACTCTTAACTGAAAGAAACACCATTCTAACATCATAGACATTGTAGAACAAAGTAACCCATTGCTCGCAATAAAAAGTTCTGTTTTATTTGCTCCAATTGTTTTTAAAGAGCTCCCTATGGCCAAAGAGTGACCTACTTCCTCTCGCTGTTGTAACTCTCCAAGAGATATGCTGGTTTACACCTGCCTGATTCTCCTTTATGTTATGTCTCCCTCCTTGCAGAGGTTTATTTAGCATTTAGCCATAGTGGTAAAGTTGAATTGAAAGCTTGCCAAATGAGGATCAAGGGTGGTACCATGCGTATGGGCTCCAGTTGTCTAATGGTAGTAGCGTACTTCCTGGCTTATATTCCCTAAAGTCTTTGCTATAAAATAAACAGATGCGGAGGTTCCTTTAATGTGACAAATCAACCTAATAGGATCCATTCACACTATCCATGTAAAAGATAAGCCAGGTAACATATATCCATGTATATTTAAAAGAGTGACAGTTGGAAAATTTTGTAAGCTGAATGATTACACTTCTATTTTCTGTACAATAGTTAGTAAAATTGGTTAATAAGGATATGCTATTGTATTTAAAAATAATTAGCATCTCTGGCCTCCATAGTCAGTAACCTCTGGCATACAGATCAACCAGCTCAGAGCTTCTTCGCGAGCTTTATGCACAAGTCAAATTGCTCAGTCCAACACTGGCCAGAAAGCATGTATGTCCTCAATGGCAAGACTCTTTGTCTAACCCACAACTCTTCAGCATTCAGAAGTCTGGCAAATGTTTTTCCATTAAATTGCAGTTTTTAGTGCCACTGTTTAAATTATTTTGATTTTGCTAAATATTGCATACTGTAGGACAGATTTTGAAAAATCAAATAAAATTCCTGTAACCATATCATTCTCATAAGGTCAGTGAAAAAATAACCTTGGCTTCAACTAATCTACTGTAGTGGGTTTTTAAGAGTTCTGCTGCATTGCATGCTGAGGCTATGATGCTACTGAGTGGTTTTGCAGGGAGAGTCAGGAATGTGATTTGGGAGAGCTATGGTTGCCAATGCAATGAAAATCGGAATGGGGATTTGGATGCAACTATGGTTTCCAAACTGATGGAAGAAACAAAGCTCTTAAAGCTCAGTATTAGAAACAACATATGGGAAGAAAAATCAGACACAAAATCACTTCAAACAAGTGTTGTTTGGCTTGATGATTGTTAAACCAATACAAGGTTTGCAAGAGTGATCTAAGTTATCAGCATAGCTCTGATAGAGATTTGCCAGGATAAAGTTTAGCTTCAGCTGGAGATGGTATGTTTAGAATTATTTAGAGAAACAGTAATTGCTAGATTTTGCACCACAGGGATGCTTTGTACCTGTATGTTTGTTAAATTCATTTTCTGTAATTAAGTGTTTGAACAACCAACTTACTTTAAAAAACAGGCCAATTCTTTTGTTGTTTGGGAATGTAACGTTCCATGATGCTGCCATGTAGTTTAATGATGCAAGCTGCCCCATTTATACATTGGGATGAATTTACCAATAACAAAACAAATGCACATTCACTTATATGACTCGCATTCTACTCTCAACTTCCTTGAAGAAATCAACCAATTCAAGGCCAGAATAAAAATAACCAGCAAGATGCCAATAGCCACCGGCAGCTGCCATTTACTTATGCCTACTTTTCCTCTGGAGAGAATTAGCAATGCCCTCTGCTAATGAGCATTTTGGTGCCTTTGACAGCACTCATCAGGCTATTGAAGCAAGTAAGGTACATTTGAATGCACCGGAAAGGGTAAGCAAATATTAAATAGATCGAACAGTGCTGCATTGAAACGTCATCACACTTTGTGTACAAATATCATTCCAATTAAACTGAAAAATATTTTCTGGTATTAATTTGTTATATTCTCAGTTTACTGCATTCTTTGACTGCATCTTCAGTTTAAAAAAAGAACATTAATGTTATCAAAGCATAAGAAATAAAGGGTGGGACAGGAAGTTTCCAAGTGCACAAAGCTTTCTTAAAACATGCATCTTTTCCCACACTACCTTGCGCAAAGACAGATTTACACTTTATTGTTTATAGGCAGTAAGTAACACATCCCTTCCCTTACTTTCAACAGTGATCGTTTCCTTTTTCTCCATTAATTTTAACAAGGATCTGCGAATATGTTGAGATGCAATGGTCACAAATGTAATTCGTACTTACTACTTGAAGACATCCTGCTGGAATCAGACCTGTAAACAAATGACAATAATGCAAGATTAAGTACTATATATGCACAATCATAAAGAAAAGAACACTGCATAAAGAACACTGCACAGAATACATTATCAATGGGAGAAAGAAGCAAAGTTTTAACAAATTTAGTATACTAGGTTTCAAAGTTTTTGCCACATGCATAGTTGAGGCCTGAAATCTTTCATTCCATACATTTAGTGGCTTGTGGGACTTCCAGGAATACGGTGCAAGTCAGTTTTGGTTTCAGAATGCTAATTTCAGAAAAAATGTATTTTCTATTATGCTACCAATTGCAATAAAGTTTTTTTTTACACTACCTGTACCATTATTGCAGGATGTAAAAGTTAATATGAAATTGCTGAATTCTCCACTTGCAAATAATAGGTTGAATGTCCTAACTTCCTCTTAGTACCGATATGCAAATTTGATATTAAGCTATTACCCACATTTTATTTAAAACATGAGGGTATATGGTGGCATAGTGGCATTGTCACTGGATGAGTAGAGTCCCAGGGTAATGCTCTGGGGACCAGGGTTTGAATCCCAATAAAATCTGGAATTAAATAAGTCCAATGATGCCCATGAATCGATTGTCATAAAAACTCATTTTTCAAGGAAGGAAATATGCTATCCTTGTCTGGTCTACATGTGACTCCAGATCCACAGCAACGTGGTTGACTCTTAAATGCCCTCTGAAATGGCCTAGCAAGCCGCTCAGTTGTAACAAACTGCTGGAAAGTCAATAAGGAATGAAACCAAACAGACCACCTGGCATCAAGCTAGGCATCAGAAATGACAACAGCAAACTCAGCCCTGCAAAGTCCTTCTTACTAACATCTGGCAGCTAATGCCAAAATTGGGAGGGCTGTCTCACAGACTAGTCAAACAACAGCCTGACATTGTCATACTCACAGAATCACATTTTAAAGATCATGTCCCAGACACCACCACCACCATCCCTGAGTATGTCCTGTCCCACCAACAGGAGAGACCCACCAGAGGTAGCGGCACAGTGGTATACAGTCGGGAGGGAGTTGTCCTGGGAACCCTCAACATCAGCTCCGGACCCCATGAACTCTCAGCATCAGGTCAAACATAGGCAAGGAAACCTCCTGCTGATTACCATGTAGCACCCCACACTGCCCTCACCTCCCCCACCTCAGCTGATAAATCAGTACTCCTCCATGTTGAACACCGCTTGGAGGAAGCACTGAGGGTGTCAAGGGGCGCAGAATGTCCATCACCAATAGTGGCTCGGTAGCACCACTACAGACCGAGCTGGCCAAGTCCTAAAGAGCATAGCTGGTAGATTGGGTCTGTGGCAAGTGGTGACGAATGAACAAGAGGGAAAAACATACTTGACCTCATCCTCACCACCTGCCTGCCTCAGATGCATCTATCCATGACAGTATTGGTAAGAGTGGCCACCACACAGTCCTTGTGGAGATGAAGTCCCATCTTCACAACGAGGATATCCTCCATCGTGTTGTGTGGCACTACCACCTTCTTAATGGGATAGATTTCGAACAGATCTAGCAACTCAAGATTGGGCATCCATGAGGTGCTGTGGGTCATCAGCAGCAGCAGAATTGTACTCACCCACAATGGCCTGAATTTCACACTTGGCATGCGCGTCAAGACACGAAAGGCGCTTCTGCCCGCAATCAGCTCCCAAACACAATTTCACACTGGCTGGCCAATTAATGGCCAGCCAGCATGAAAAGTGTGCTGAGAAAGCCTCAGTGCTGCTGAGGGGGGCGGGAAGAGGATGGGCACCGACAAAAGTGAAGGTGTGGGTGGGCACTTCTAGGGAGCTCCCTGAAGGCACACAGCTGCTGCGGAGCTGCCTCTGGGAGCTGCAGACCTGGACAGATTAAATGACAAGAAAAAAATGCACCAAACTGTGTCTATGCAACATGTTCAAGCACGTGACAGCAGAACTCAAAAAACATCAGTTCCCAAGATGTCATTTTTTATTCCCGCCAGATATTTCATCCCGCTCTTGGATGAGGTTTAGTTAAAAATGGGCTGCCTGCCTTTCTGTTTTACATTGTGCGACGAGCGCGAAATTGCACGGGCAACGTAAAATTGCGGATAATAGGGGTTTTAATGGCCTTAATTGGCTCTTAAGTTGTCGGCGGGCATGGCTCTGACTCCCATGCACGCCCGACTGATCTCAATACTGCTCATGTGCATGATGGCGTCGGGACACACGCCTGACATCATTTCAAATACGTTCGGGTCGGGTACGCACCCGCTCGATCAACGTAAGATTCTGGCCCATCTGTAACCTTGTGGCCCGGCATATCCCCCGCTCCCAGGGATGGGCAATAAATGCTGGCCCAGCCAGCAACACCCACATCCCGTAAATGAAGAATTACCATCAAGTCAGGGGATCAACCCTAGTTCAATGAAGAGTGCAGGAGGGCATGCCAGGAGCAGTACCTGGTATACCTTGAAATGAGGTGTCAACCTGGTGAAGCTACAGCATAGGACTACTTGTGTGCCGAACATCATAAACAGCAAGCAATAGACAGATAAGTGATCTCACAGCCAACGGATAAGATCCAAGCTCTGCAGTCCTGTCACATCCTGTCTTGAATGACGGTGGACAATTAAACAGCTCAGTTTAGGTGGTGGCCCCACAAATATCCCCATCCTCAACGATGGGGGAACCCAGCACATCAGTGCAAAAGATAAGGCGGAAGCATTTACTACAATCTTCAGCCAGAAGTGCCGAGTGGTGGTCCATCTCGGCCTCCTACGGAGGTGCCAGCATCATAGATCCCAGTCTTCAGCCAATTCGGTTCAATTCATGTGATATCAAGAAAAGGCTGAAGGCACTGGGTACTGCAAAGGCTATGAGCGCTGACAATATTCCGGCAATAGTACTGAAGACATGTGCTCCAGGATTTGCCATGCCCATAGCCAAGCCATTCCAGAACAGCTACAACACTGGCATTTATTGCCAATGTGGAAAATTGCCCAGGTATGTCCTGTACACAAAAAGCAGGACAAATCCAACCCAGCCAATTACCGACCTATCAGTCCATTCTCAATAATCAGTAAAGTGATGGAAGAGGTCATTAACAGTGCTATCAAGCGGCACTTGCTTAGCAATAACTCGATTACGGACACTCAGTTTGTGTTCTGCCAGGGCCACTCAGCTCCTGGCCTCAATACAGCCTTGGTCCAAACATGGACAAAAGAGATGAACGCCAGAGATGAGGTGAGAGTGACTACCTTGACATCAAGGAAGCATTTGACAGAATATGGCATCAAGGAGCTGGAGCAAAACTGGACTCAATGGGAATCAGGAGGAAAACTCTCTGCTAATTGGAGTCATACCTAGCACAAAGGATGGTAGTTGTGGTTGTTGGAGGTCAAACGTCTCAGTTCCAAGACATCACTGCAGGAGTTCCTCAGGGTAGTGTCCTTGGCCTAACCACCTTCAGCTGCTTCATCACAAAGTCAGAAGTGGGGGTGTTTGCTGATGATTGCATGATGTTCAGCACCATTCATGACTCCTCAGACACTGAAGCAGTCCATGTCCAAATGCAGCAAGACCTGGACAATATCCAGGCTTGGGTCACAAGTGGCAACTAGCATTTGTGCCACACAATGACCATCTCCAACAACAGAGAATCTAACCATCGCCCCATGACACTCAATGTCATTACCTTTGCTGAATTCCCCACTATCAACATCCCGGGGGTTACCATTGACCAGAAACCAATCTAGACCAGTCATATAAGTACTGTGGCTACAACAGCAGGTCAGAGGCTAGGAATCCTGTGACGAGTAACTCACCTCCTGACTCCCCAAAGCCTGTCCATCATCTACAAGGCACAAGTCAGGAGTATGACAGAATACTCTCCACTTGCCTGAATGAATGCAGCTACAACAACACTCAAGAAGCTTGACATCATCCAGAGCAAAGCAGCCCGCTTCATTGGACCCCATCCATAAACGTTCACTCCCTCCACCACCGAAGAACAGTGGTAGCAGCACGTCCTATCTACAAGGTGCACTGCAGCAACTCACCAAGGCACCTTAGACAGCACCTTCCATACACATGACCACTACCATCTAGAAGGACAAGGGCAGCAGACACATGGGAGCCCCACTACCTGGAAGTGCCACACCAAGCCAAGCCACTCACCGTCGTGACTTGGAAATATATCACCGTTCCTTCACTATCACTGGGTCAAAATCCTGAAACTCCCTCCCTAACAGCACTGTGGCTGTGCCTACACCGCACGGACTGCAGCGATTCAAGAAGGCAGCTCACCACCACCTTCTCAAGGGCAATTAGGGATGGGCAATAAATGCTGGCCTAACCAACAACACGCACATCCCACGAATGCATAAATAAAAGTTAGCAAAAACTAAAGTACAGCAAATCAAAAAATGAGAGATAAAACTAAAATAGTTAAAATGGGAAAAAAAAGGTCTGCAAGGCTTGAGTTATTTTTAGAACCACAGGATCAACAAAGGGCATTGTGATTTATCTGACCAATGCCAGTTTTATATTGCAGGACTTGTATATTACAGTGTCTGAATCTGTAACTTGGAAATCTGCAAATTGGAATTTCTGTGTAATCAAACCAGTAATGTATTTACATACTATAGCAAAGCAATAATCCTAAAAGTCCTTTCTTAGCTCTTCTCAGAAAAAGAAAACACATTTTTCCGATTAAACATTGAAACTTATAAGTGGTATATCTTCCACATACCAACTCCAACCTCATTATGACTTTGGCAGCTTTGCATGAATGATGGTGAAACTATTATACGGGTGACAATTCTGTTTATACTACCTAAGTGGTCTGAAAATTCAGCTATTTGTTACATCCCTGCTGGATGAATGGAAAATTTCCCCAATTGTAAATAACTGATTTGCAACCTTATCATTCTAAGTTTCAGCAAGTTAGAACAATTTTATTTTGATGCTATACCAAACAAATCCTATGGCAAGGCTAAAAGCAAAACCTACTCACTCTATTTAGTTAAAAAAAATCCCCACCGACTATTGGTCAGAATGCACTAAACAGAAACGGCAAAGAAAAGTCTTTTATTTATACCGCACCTATCACATCATCAGGACGTCCCAAAGCACTTTACGGCCATCTACTTTTGCAGTGTAATTAGTCATTGTTGTTTTGAAAGCAAACAGAGTTAGGTGATAAATGGCCAGCTGACATGTTTGGCGATGTTGTAGGGTGAAATATTGACCAGGACATAGGGTGAATTATCCTGCACTTCTTCAAAAAGTGCAAAGGAGCCTTTTATGAGTAAGCTGTTGAATGTTTCATCCAAAAGTTGTTGAATGCTTCACCTATGATAATGCAGCACTTGCTCACTGGTCGAGTGAGGCTTGAATTTAAACCTACTGAATCAAAGGCAAGACTGCTATCACTCAACGAAGGCTGATATCCAAGGATGATATTTCACTAGGATTTCCATTTATAAAATTATAATAGTTTGTCACTGTTGGCATCTTTCCATTTATGCGAGGTGATGGACATTCACCAAATCGATGTTATAGCTTCATATGGTGCACTTTTGTGGATGGCTGGAGAGCCCAATTCATGAGAGGCAGGTTCTGCCACAAGTGCCGCATGTGAGGTGATTACTAGGGGTCATTGTTGGTTGCTGTTTTCGGCATTGGTGCCTGTTTTCAAGCTACTGTGGCCACTGATCACCATGGTGGCGTATGATGGCTCACAGGAAATATCGCCATTTCCCTCTGTCATTGATTACAGTCTCCTATGTGTGAAAATCAATGTTTAGAGCCTTCAGGTCATGCTTGAAAGCATCCTTGAATTGAAGCTTTGGGCAACATATTGGTCTTTTGGCTCTGGCTACCTTGCCATACAGAATAGGAGAGGCGGTGGCGTAACAGTAATGTCACTGGACTAGTAATCCAGAGACCCAGGCTAATGCTGCAGGGTCACGGGTTTAAATCCTACCACGGCAGCTGGTGGAATTTAAATTCAATTAATAAATCTAGAATTAAAAGCTAGTCTCCATAACGGTGATCACAAAACCATTGTCGATTATCGTAAAAACCCATGTGGTTCACTAATGTCCTTTAGGGAACGAAATCTGCTGTCCTTACCTGGTCTGGCCTATATGTAACTTCATACGCACAGCAATGTGGTTGACTCTTAAACACCCTCTGAAATGGCCAAGCAAGCTAATCAGTTGTAACAAACTGCTTATGAAGTCTAAAAGGAATGAAACTAGACGGATCACCCAGCATTGACCGAGGCACCAGAAATGACAACGGCAAACTCAGCCACGTCGACCCTGCAAAGTCCTCCTTACTAACATCTAGGGGCTTGCGCCAAAGTTGGGAGAGCTGTCCAACAGACTAGTCAAACAACAGCCTGACACAGTCATACTCATGGAATTATGCCTTACAGACACCACCACCGTCCCCAGACATGTCTTGTCCCATCAACTGGACAGGCCCACCAGAGGTAGTGGCACAGTGGTATACAGTCGGGAGGGAGTTGCCCTGAGAGTCCTCAACATTGACTTTGGACCCCATGAAGTCTCATGGCATCAGGTCAAACATGGGCAAGGAAACCTCCTGCAGATTACCACATACCGTTCCCCCTTAGCTGATGAAATCAGTACTTCTCGATGTTGAACACCACTTGGAGGAAGCACTGAGGGTGTCAAGGGCACAGAATGTCCTTTGGGTGGGGGACTTCAATGTCCATCACCAAGAGTGGCTCGGTAGCACCACCACTGACTGAGTCAGCCGAATCCTAAAGGACATAGCTGCTAGACTGGGTCTTCAGCAGGTGGTGTGGGAACTAACAAGAGGGAAAAACCTACTTGACCTTATCCTCACCAATCTGCCGTCGCAGATGCATCTATCCACACAGTATTGGTAGAAGCGACCACCGCACAGTCCTCATCTTCACATTGAAGATATCTGGTGTGGCACTACCACCGTGCTAAATGGGATAGGTTTCAAACAGATCTAGCAGCTCAAAACTAGTCATCCAAGAGGCACTGTAGGCCATCAGCAGCAGCAGAATTGTATTCAACCACAGTCTCTAACCTCATGGCCCAACATATTCCCCTACTTTACCATTACTATCAAGCCAGGGAATCAACCCTGGTTCAATGAAGAATGCAGGAGTGCATGCCAGGAGCAGCACCAGGCATACCTAGAAATGAGGTGTCAAACTGGTGAAACTACAACATAGGACTACTTGCATACCAAACAGCAAAAGCAGCAAGTGATACACAGAGCCAAGTAATCCCACAACCAAACAGATCAGTTCTAACCTCTGCCGTCCTGCCATATTCAGTCGTGATTGGTAGCGGACAATTTAACAACGCACTGGAGAGGATGCTGCTCCACAAATATCCTCATCCTCAATGATGGGGGAGCCCAGCACATCTGTGCAAAAGATAAGGCTGAAGCATTTGCAGTTATCTTCAGCTAGAAGTGCCCAGTGGATGATCCATCTTGGCCTCCTCCTGAGGTCCCCAGCATCGCGGATGCCACTCTTGAGCCAATTCGATTCATTCCACGTGATATCACAAAGCAGTTGAAGGCACTGGATACAGCAAAGACTATGGACCCTGACAATATTCCAGCAACAGTACGGCAGATTTGTGCTCCAGAACTATCTGTGCCCCTAGCCAAGCTGTTCCAGTACAGCTACAACACTGGCATCGACCCTGCAATATGGAAAATTGCCCAGGTTATGTCCTGCCCACAAAAGGCAGGACAAATCCAACCTGGCTAATTGCCATCCCAGTCTATTCCCATTCATCAGTAAAGTAATGGAAGTGATCATCAACAATACTATCAAGCGGCACTTTCTTAGCAATAACCCGCTCACTTATGCTCAGTTTGGGTTCCACCAGTGTCACTCAGCTCCTGACCTCATTACAGCCTTGGTCCAAACACGGACAAAAGAGTTGAACTCCAGAGTTGAGGTGAGAGTGACTGCACTTGACATCAAGGCAGCATTTGACCAAGTGTGGCATCAAGGTGCTTCAGTAAACCAAAGTCAATGGGAATCAGAGGGAAAACTCTCCATTGGCTGGAGTCATACCAAGCACAAAGGAAGATGATTGTGGGTGTTGGAAGTCATTTATCTCAGTCCCAGGGCCTCGCTGTCGGAGTTCCTCAGGGTAGTGTCCTAGGCCCAACCACCTTCAGCTGTTTCATCAAAGACCTTCCCTCCACCATAAGGTCAGAAGTGGGAACATTCGCGGATGACTAAACAATATTCAGCATCATTCTTGACTCCTCAGATACTGAAGCAGTCCATGTAAATATGCAGCATAAGCTGGGCAATATTCCGACTTGGGCTGATGTGTGGTGCGAATGTTACTTGCCACTTAAGTGCCGGGCAATAACCATCCCCAACGAGAGAGAATCCAACCATCTCCCTTTGGCATTCAATGGCATTACCATGACGGAATCCCCCTATCAATATCCTGGGGATTACCGTTGACCAGAAGCTGAACTGGAACAGCTACATAAATATTGTGGCTACAAGAGCAGGTCATAGACTGGGAATTCTGAGATGAGTAACTTGGAAATGTGCCCATCCTGCGAATATGCTCGATCCAGCAAAGTCATCTCTGCTTGATGAATGCTAGCATACTTGGGCGATTTACCTTTGAGAGGATCATTACATTTGTGATTTTGTCCTTCCGTGAAATGCCGAGATTGCACCCACCGACATTGAAGATGAAAACTGTTGAACTTCCTTTCTTGATAGCTGCAAGTCATCCATGCTTCGCAGGCATACAATAAGGTATTGAGAACACAGGCATCATAAATCAAGTATCTTGGTCCTAGGAGTTGTTCATTACAGTTTATTGCACATTTCGCGAGTCAGCCAATGGTGGTAATTGCTTTCCCTATGTCTATGTTGAGTTCTGGAACAATTCAGATTGCCTGTCACCATGGACCCAAGGTAGTAGAATCTGCTAACCACTTCAAGCATTGTGTTGTTTAGTGTGATCAAGAGCAGTGATGTGACACCCCCATAACTGTTTTCTTGATGCTTATAAAAACAGAGAACAAACTGCAGGCATGGGATAATCCATGAGTCTTTGTAGCTGAGTTTGTGTGTGAGTGACTAGCACGGTATCATCAGTGTGGAGGAGTTCCCTGATCAAGATGTACTGCATTTTTTCTCTTTGCTTTCAGTCTAGGCAGATTACAGAGCTTGCTGTTTGACCTAGTATGCAGGTAAGCTTCTGATATTATAATAAGATATTCTAATAAGCACTGTGTGTTTCTCCAGTTAGTAAAAGCTCATGAAAACAGGGTCAATGGTGTTTTAAAAGATCTATTTGCATTGCAGCGTCAAATGGAAAGACACAGTGGGACATTATGGGATAGCCTGCTAGGACAATGAACCAAAAATTCTAAAAAAGATACTACAATAATCTTAGTACTGAATTTGAGTACTGAAGTAGCGAAGTCTTGCTTCAATTGAATAGAATCTTGGTTAGACTGCACCTGGAGTAGTGTGTGCAGTTTTGGTCCCCTTACCTTTGGAAGGATGTTATTGCCACAGAGGGAGTGCAATGAAGGTTCACCAGAGTTGTTCATGGGATGGCAGGGCTGATCTATGAAGAGAGTTTGGGGAAACTGGGCCGGTATTCTCTAGAGTTTCAAAGAATGAGAGGTGATCTCATCGAAACCTACAAAACACTTAAAGGGATAGACAGGGTAGATGCGGTAAGGTGTTTCCCCTGGTTAGGGAGTCTAGAGCCAGGGGAGACAATTTCAAAATAAGAGGGAAGCCACTTGGAACTGAGATGAGGAGAAATTTCTTTACTCACAGGGTTGTGAATCTTTGGAATTCTCTATGCAGAGGGCTGTGGAAGCTCAGTCAACGAGTAAGTTTAAAGCTGAGATTGACAAGATTTTTAAATGCCAAAGATGTAAAGGGATGTGAGGTTAGTGTGGCAAAAAGGCATTGAAGTGCATAATCAGCCATGATAAAGTTGAATGGCAGAGCAGGCTTGATGGGCTGAATGACCTACTCCTGCTCCTATGTTCCTTTGCAATGATTTACTGATGAATTTTCTGGAAGGTAGAGTTGGGTGTTGGAGTGAAAGAGGAAAATAGGGTGACTAATTCACTACTCCAGTCTCATTTTTAAATATAATAGGGTAGACACTGTTTGAAAAAAGAACATTTTAAGAAAATGCATCTGCTTAAATATAGTTTTGCCACATCTGAAGTTTTCTTTCTCATTTATTGAGTTAAACCAGCCCAAAATTCTTCCTCAATTCTCTAATCAACAGTTGTACATTAGCATTTTAAACCTGCTAACCTCTAGCCCTGTATCAAATCCTCCACATCTTTCTATCTGTTTAACAAGAGCGTTCAGCAAAGGAACAATTAAAATTGGTCCAATGAGAGGGATCAAGAAAGTTAGCAACATTTAAACATCTCATACAAGGTCCAAGTTGGACTATTATATTTATTTCTCCACATCCTTTTCTGAAGAGATTGAATTTAAGTAACGGGACAAGGGAAACAAAGTTTCATTTTAATTATTAACTTAATTCCTGTAAATTTCTGATCAACAAAGGTCAAATTAATTCCTTGCAATAATTTTTTAAAAGAAGATTTGATTAAAATAGTCATTATATACAAGATCCTTCACATTATATGCAATTCACTAGAAGCATAAGGGAGATTGGAAAGGATTTTTTTCTTTCAAAGCATTATATGATAAAAATGCTGTACTGCAACTGTCAACTGGAACTGAGCTGATCAGGACATTTAAAATGCAATTAGATAAAAAAATATTAAAAGGGTACAGGGAAAGATCAATCAAATGAGGTTGGAGTTTATCGTTCCTTTGGGGAACGAGCATTGCCACAGGCAATCTAGGCTGAAAGTCACCTCCAGTACCCACAAAATGCATGTAGGTGTTTTTTGAAAAATCATTAAAATGTTTAGTTTTATATTTGGTCACAATGTTTACTGTTTTGTAAAATCTCTAGGATTCGAGCTCCTGAGCTACTTTGAACTTGTCTGAAAACACCTGGTTTTGTCGGACTCAAACACTGAAGTAGCTTAAATCAGCAAACTCAGATCTTCAAATAATCTCAGGAAGAAATCATTTAATTGACCATGGTTCACGTACGGACCTAGTTTTGTGGAATATTAAAGGTATAAAACACAAGTTCACGACGGCTGGTTCTATGCATAGTGAAACAAAACACCATCAGAAGCACAAACGAAAATGCAGCGCAAATACAGTTATGTCTAATAGTTTTGGGGTCTGAAAGGAAAATGTCCAATTCAGTACATTCACTGAAGAAAGCTGTTTGTTTGATGCTTAATTGGAAGCTTCATCGGCTAAAAAAAAAAACATTAAGTTCTTCGTGTTTGAAGTTTGATAATAGTATACAAAGGAGGCAGTGAATGCGCCAATGCGGTGCAGAGAAATTGAACTTGAATGGCCTGGGGGTTACCAGGGCAACTACTGTTTAATCACTGTTCTGAATTTTGATTTAGATTTCTACTTAAACCGCGAGACCACACATTTAATTGCCAAAACAGCACTGGCATAAGTTTTCTGTTTTCATAGTATATCAGTAACCGAACATTATTGTAATATCATGGAAAGTGTGAATGCATCGCGTCTTCACAACTGCCCTGCAATTAACACTATTTTAGTGGAGATTCTTTGATTATGTCAGACTCCTTATTGTTAATGTTATTAATTTAGAAACCTGATCTGCTTCAAAACTGCTAGAGTCGCGCCATATACATTTCATTTTGGCTCGGACTGTGGCATTTCGTTTTGTTAATAAGTGGCGTCAAACTATGGTGATCTAATGCATGCTGAAATGCATCATTCACAAAGGAAGAAAAAAATTACATAACGTCCGGGACAAAAACGCCGGGACTTCCCATTTAAGTAGCTTGTTACAAATCCGGTTATTCACAACGCTAATCGTGTTGGAAAATTCTTCCTTCGACCAGCAGCCTATTATACATTGCGTGAAGTTTCTTGTAGGAAGAAACTTTCTGCCCATCAGCCTCACCCAGAAAAGGATTCTTCCTTCTGTATAAGTAAAGAGGCATTAATTATCATCTTCCCAAACTCAGGTTCATTTTACCGTAACTTGGCGTAGCAAACCTGTTTGACCGCGTCAGTTGACTAGGAAGCGTTAAAAAGGGGCGTTCTGCCCTTTTCATTTTACTTAAATTCAAGTATAAAATAGGGGAACTCAAAGCCAAATAAAGTGACCGATTCGTACCGCTATCTTTTCCGCACACTCTATCAGAAGTCTTTTTTGTTGTTGCTTCTCCCGCCCCCTGTCGTGCCCCGCCTGGAGACAGTGGAACAAGCCGCCCCTTCCCCCTCCATCATCACACACTCCCTTTGAATCGCAATGGGCCCAGGAAGAGGAGCTGACAATGGCATTCACTTACCCTCCGGTCTCAGCTCCCGAATCTGCACAGTCCTCCGCAGCCGCGATCCTGGTTCTCATCATGTCCTTGCGCAACATTTGTGCCTGTGCTGGACGCTGCTGGTCAGTGTGCTGGACTCTGCTGGTCAGCGCGCCCGAGCTTCCAGCTTCGCTTTCATTGTTTCCCCGCAGGTTGATAATAGTAACACATCCCGCCCACTGACGTCACCATGGCTGACAGACAGGCGGCATTGCCTTTGCTATGGAGTTCAAATTAAAGGCGTGTGTTTTTCTGCTGCTTATCTGGCAGTTTATACGTTTATATTTTAATCGCAAATGTAAGAAGGGCAGAAAAAGAGAGGGGAGGAAGAGAGGGAGTATGGGACAAGAAAAAGTGAATGCTCTCAGTAACTGCTGTAAACAGGACACACTCATTGCTGCAGGCTGTAGTGACAATAATCGGAGTGCAGACAGGCAAATATTGGTTGCCGGAGCCAAGCTTGCTTGGAGGCTACAGAAATCAAAGATCTATCAGTCTTGGACGTTTGATACACAAGTTATGCAGGTTCATAACTGCGCATGGAAGGTTCTAGTTTATGAAATCCAGCATAACAACCCTGTCTCCGAGGGAAAGATTCTTCTAGTTATGCTTATTTATATGAATCGAATACAGGCTCACAGCTGGTCAAGTAGGGAAACTCATAAGTACGCTGAGAGAAACTTCACAAGTGAGGATTTCTCTCTGTCCAGGCCCTCAGCTTTGTCCAATGAAGTATGTATTGGGCTCTTAATTAGCCCATTACATTGGAGTATTTACAATAAACAGACAAGTTGAGTCTACTAGTTGACGCCTCCTTCCATCCATATCCTTCTACCCCCTTCTTCTCTAGCTTCCCCTTAAACGTATCCTCACTAGTTAACTCAATTACTCCTTGTGGTAATGAACTCAAAATTCTCACACTGTAAATATATTTTTCTATTAGATTTCTTAATGCCTATCCTATATTTATGGTGCCAAATTCTAGTCTTCTTCCACTTCCACCACCACCATTCCCCACCCCCGCCCCCCCACCCCCTCCCTTACATAGAAACATCATCTCCATGACTACCCTTTTATAATGTTCAAAGGGTGACCTGAAAGCGGCCTTTGTCCCCTTTTTTCTCAAAAAGAGCTTGATCTTAATTGTTCAATCCTTTCTGATGGGTATAACCTCTCAGTTCTGGTATCCCTTCAGTACATCAATTTTGTACTTTCTCCAGTACCTCTATTATTTTTAGAATATGGAGGCCAGAATTATTCAAAGTACTCCAACTGTGGTCTAACTAAGGTTCCAAACAAATTTAACGTAACTATTCTGCTTTTCAATTCTATCCCTCCAGAAATGAGCACCAATTCTTTATTTGTTTTTCTATGGCCTTATTAGCCTGCATTACTACCTTTAGTAACATATGTAGCAGTATCCTTAGAAAATAAGTGTCTGAATGAGGTATAGGAGCAAGGGATCTAAAGATAATATAGATGCTTCACACATCTCTACATTGAGGTTCATTTGTCAATTGGAAATTGCATACCACCGAGTTTATTAATGTCTTCCTGTATTCATCACAGTCAACTTTTGTATTAATTACACCTCCCATTGAGTGTTGTCTCAAATTTTGAAATCATAAAGCATTTGAAATCATGAAAGACACTAGATAAATGCAAGTTTTTTCTTCCATTTGTCTGTATTTCTTTTGGAGGCAACATGAAATTACACAGTAACTCTTCATGCTACTTACCACAGGAACTGTGATTTAGTTTGCTGCCACATTAGATTATGTTTCACATTTCTGCCAACAGGATGAATGGAGCAAATGCCCTTCACATTCAATTTAGTTTAAAAAATCTGGAAATTGAAAACTGGCATCTCTAAAAATGATCCTGAAATTGGCAGTTTCTTCCAAAAATCCAACTGATTCACTAATATACTTTAGGAAAAGAATTATGCCATCCCTAGCTGGTTTGTCCAATGTGTTACTCCAGCCCTAGACCAATGTGGTTTAACTCTTAAGCTCTGATGTGGCCTAAGAAGCCATTGACTTGTATTAAACCACTACAAAGAGTAAAAATTGGGCTGCAGAGATTCAAGGTGGCCCACTACCTGTTGAGGGCAACAAGGAATAGGACAATAAATGCCAGCCCTGTCAGAATACCCCCATCTGGAGAATGAATAAAAACATTTGCACTCAGGTATACAGTACTTCATAGCAGAGTGACAAGTAACCAATGCAAATCAAAATAATTATATTCAATCTTTGAATTCCCACTCTCACCCCTCCCCCCAAACATTTGCACTCAAAACACTTCACAGCAATGATGTACTTTTGATGTGTAGACACTCGTAATCTAGGGAAACATGGTAGCCCCTTTGCACACAGCCGTTTCCCACAAATAGCAATACATTATAGGCAGATTTCCTTTAGATTACTACATCCCAGATGTCCTGATACAGCAAATTTTTAATTCTGTGAACTTCTGCATAGAGTAGAATTCCATATAATCCAATTGCAGTGAGTTCCAAGCAATAGCAGTTTTATAACTGACTGAATACAGAACATTGAGATGAAGATGTAACTCATGCTCTAATACTTTCTAATTATTTCCATTTACATGGTTAAAAAAAATGACAATGTAAGCCAAATTTAATTGAGCTGAAAAGACAAATATTGGTATTGAAGAGTATTAAACCACAAACAGTTGTAGAAAGTTAGTCTACCTTTGACACATATTGGACACTCAGCACAAGAGGGATACATTACTCCAGTAGCACTTAGTTTAACCCCTAACCAGCACATTAAAAATATCAGATTATGTCTCTTGGTGGTTGTTCAAGTAAACCAGTGTAAATCTACTGTCAAGGAGATATAATGTCTATAATGTTATTGGAAATTATTTTAAAATAGAGTTTATTGGTGTCTGTGTCTATGTGTGGGAATGTGTGTGTGTCTTAATTGGATTAAAGCCAGTTGGTTTAGGAAGCTTTGATGAATAGAAGTAAGTTTGAAATGGTAATTAGATAAAGATAGGGAAATAGGAGGTGAGGTGTAAGAGGGAAAATTTGCATTTTTAATTAAAACATTCAAAAGAGCAGGTGAAATATTACACCTAACCAGGTGAAGCTCAGAAACAGTGTGTTTACTTCTTAAAAGCTTACTAGTATAGTAGGTATTATGAAAGGATTTTATCATTAGAAGATTTAAAGTTTTTTTAAAAAGCTAGTAGTGATAATGAGAATTTGCATTCAAAGAGGAAAATATGTATAAAGGAAGAGAAGGCTACTGGAAAAAGGAGGAGGGATTCTAAGATCTAAAGCTTCCAGTCTGTAAGCCTCAAGTCTGTCTGCAAGGTCCCAGAGCTGAAAGATACTCATTTTGAATGTGACTGTCCAGGGTGTGCTTTGCCAGAGGTCTATTTAATCTGAGTTTTACTGTTGCCTTAACAAAGATGTAACTGATATCGATAGATATACTCACAATCTTTGTATTAATAAATGTTTAACTTAGTTTTATTAAAAAAAAGCCTTGAGACTCAGTGGTCTTATTACTACAGAATTCAAAGCCTGCATCTTGAAGCATACAAATTTGGGTTATGACAGTTGTTTCAAATTTCCCTCTGAGATTTCAACAACTCAACCTTTACCATCAGCGGTGTCATAATACTAGTTATGATTGGCTGTAGAAATGTAACTTCATCTACAATGAAATCAGTTATAAGTTGAAGGTGTTGTCATTGCAGAAGGAGGCTGTGTTGAATTCCACAATTCCTCATCAAAAAATGTTTTAATGTCCACCGGAACATTAAATTGTACAGCACAGGAGGGCCTCATGCTGCCTATAGAGATCCTAAATGCCATCAACACAGTCACATTTCACCATCCATATATTGTTATGACCTTGAGGTAGACCATCAACTTTTAAAAAGAAATTCAAACACCCAGTGGTCAACAGAAAGAACAATGCCACAGGATTTCAAGTTTAAAAAAAAAACTTTACTGTATATAAAAAGATAAAACAAAACAAGCGCTAATAAAAACACGAGTTTGCCAATATAAATCCCTTTACTTCTTAATTCTACCAAAGTGTTTCCCAATACATATTGGGATCTCGCACATTCTTTCATTTATCTTTCTGGAACGAAACCAAATATGCCACAGCTCTCCAGAATTCACTTTTATTTCTCCTTAATATTCTAGCTATTCTCAGAGATGAGATTTCATGGAGATCCTTCAATTAGTTTTTGGCCAAGTGAACCTCCAACTTTCCTTCAAAAAACCTTAACTGTGGACCTCTCATCTCAAGCTTGGGTCTCACTGCATTTGTGCTTAGTGATTTAAACATCAGAAAGACCTTTCATTCTTAATAGCTTCTATGCGCCATGTCCTATCTTTAGGCAGAGAGAGACTGCTTTCTCCCCATCTACTCCCACAGCTCCTGGGCAGCTCTCGGTCCCACACCTGCTTTACAACTCCTGGCAGGCTATCTCTGCCTTCTCCAAGCTCCAACCAAGCTGACCGCTTGTTTCTCTGAGGAAACACACAGATGAATTAAAACAAAGGAACCTTCCTAAACCCCACAACCTATCTCCATGGCAACGTGGCATACTCTGGGATACTCCAGACAAAAGTGAACATTTTTTTTAAACCCAAATATTTTCTGTGACCCACATGAATAATTTCTCTCCAATGGAGTTAACAGCCCTCTTACGAGCCTTATTGGTTCCACCAAGAATACCAGTGTTTACAAGTTGCTTTTAGCTTCTTTGACCTGGGGTACCTACATGACCAATTGAAAGCTCCCCAGCTTAGGCTCCAACTTCAAAGCATTTTCCAAGGTGTCTTAAAACTGTCAAAACTGGCTCCTCCAGTTGGATTCTAAGTAGTCATTATAATCCTAGGTGGAATACCTTTTACCACCATCCCAGCAACATACATATGAACTAGGTGATAGAGTAGGTTGCTTGGCCCTTCAAGCCTGCTCCGACATTCAATATCATGGCTGATCTGATTGTAACCTCCCACCTACTGCCGATAAACTTTCACCCTAAAACTTCCCCATTGAACTGTTATTTTTGAAACAGGTATTTTTGAATTACACTTAAGGATTGTTTACCAGTTTCTCAATCAGATGTTTCCATTAATCTACATTTAAAATTCACTTCCTAAAACTAAAAGTTATATTCCTAAAACACATGCATTATGAAATTAAACATTTTAACATTACAGCAAAATATTTATTGCACTGAAATTTGAGCAGTTTCAATGCAGTGCTAAGATGTGGTATATCATTATAAGTTTCAATGCTACAATAAGCAAGTATTTAACTTCATTAAAGCTAAAATGGCTAATCCTGTGAGACTAAACCTACCCAGTTACTAGCTAAATTAATCACATTCACAGGCTTACTTTAGGAGCAGAATGTGGCCCAGAATGCCTCTGAGGGGCCGAGGAATGTATAATATTTACAAATGTGAATATTTCAGGGCATAGCATTATTTCTTCTGTGGAAATCTCAAATCCAGCTCATCATCTCAAGTGTGCCACAAAAGACCAGCCTCACAATTTTGGAATGAAGAAGGATCAAGCAATGAAAGCTTCTAGTCTGTGTTTTCCAACTAAGTGATCACTCCAATACTGGAAAATTAAATGGAGCTGCCCTATTTGCCTTTAAACCAACTTGCAGCCAGATAGTGGGTTTTTACAATTTTGGTATAGTTTTGACATCACTGCCAGGGTGTAATAACATTCTTCACTGTAGTACATAACTTTGATTTCCATTCAGATGGGCTATTACTCAAGTATTTGAAACCTATTAGCCAGGAAGCTATAGATGAAGGGTTGAAAATGCAAATTAGAGTTCTGAGATTAAATTTTTAAATGGAGTTTGTTTAATTTTGTTTGACCTGAATTCACCTGATTAGATTGTTGTACTGCAACTTAGGTTTTGACACACTATTTCCAATTCTAGATGATTTTTTTCCAATAAAATTCAAATACTCCTCTTTATTCAAAATTCACTTTTCTCAAAGACAGTTCTTCCATGGTGGAAACTGATTAATACATAGGGGAGGCGGTGACATTGTGGTACTTCCATCAGACTAGTAATCCAGAGACTCAGGCTAATCCTCTGGGGGAACAGGTTCGAATCCCGCCATGGCAGCTGATGGAATTTAAATTAAGTTAATTGGTCTAGAATTAAAAAGCTAATCTCAGTAATAGTGTCAAAGATCCAGCTGGTCCACTATTTCTTTTAAGGAAGGGAATCTGCCATCCTGGCCTTGCGACTCCAGATTCTCAGCAATGTGGTTGAAATGGCCTATCAAGCCAGTCAGTTGTATCAAACCACTATAAAGAATACAAAAAAAGGATCAAACCGGACCGACAACCCAGGCATTGACCTAGGCACCGGAAACAATAATGGCTGCAGCAAATCCCAGCCCTGTCAAGCCTGCAAAGTCCTTCTTACATCTGTGCCAAAATTGGGAGAGCTGTCCCACAGACAAAAGAAGCAACATAGTCATTCTCACGGAACCTTACATTACAGACAATGTGCATCGTGTAGATGGTACACAGTACTGTCACTGTGCATCAGTGGTGGAGGAAGTGAATGTTGAAGGCGGTGGATGGGGCGACAATCAAGCAGGCTGCTTTGTAATGGATGGTGTTGAACTCCTTGAGTGCTGTTGGAGCTGCAAGTGGAGAATATTCCATCACACTCCTGACTTATGCCTTCTCGATGATGGACAGGCTTTGGGGAGTCAGGATGTGAGTTATTCTCCACAAAATTCCCAGCCTCTAAACTGCTTTTGTAGCCACAGTATTTACACAGCTGTTCCAGTTCAGTTTCTGGTTAATGGTAACCCCCAGGATATTGATAGTGGAGGATTCAGAGATGGTAATGCCATTGAATGTCAAGGGGCAATGGTTGTTTCTCTCTTACTGGAGATGGTCATTGCCTGGTACTTGCATGGCACGAATGTTACTTGCCACTTATCAGCCCAACCCTGAATGTTGTCCAGATCTCGCTGCTATGGGCACAGACTGCTTCAGTATCTGAGGAGTTGCAAATGGCGCTGATCATTATGCAATCATCAGCGAACATCCCCACTTCTGACCTTATGTAGGGAAGGTCATTGATAAAGCAACTGAAGGTGGTTTGGCCTAGGACACTACTCTGAGGAACTGAGATGACTGACCTCCAACGATCACAACCATCTTCCTTTGTGCTCGGTGTGACTCCAACTAGTTCACATTGTATATCATGCAAATTCATAAACGGGCTGAAGGCCGCCAATTTTGGCCCTGAAAAGTGCCCAGTCTACCTCAGATTACCCTGGAAGGGCAAGGTGTCTCAAAAATTTGAGCAACAGGTGAAGCTAGCTGTTCATGCAACACAAGTGGTATTCACCATTAGCAGGGTGCTGCCGTCAATCCAAATGAGTAACGTGGTATACGAAATTTAGTACCAGTGTGATGCTAGGAATGTGGACCATACGTCCCAAAGACTGGCAGATCCTATCAAACAACATGTCCCAGCCGCTGTTCGCAACAGGCAGGGTACAGACTGTACTCAATCAGCCTGTGCTTGCAAAACTGTCCAACATTAGATGTGGCTTCACGATTGAGGATTATTTAGCATGTGCCTCCATGATTGAGGATTATTTAGCATGTGTTGTCCAATGTGCTAAGAATTACACTGACAACCAATTTAAAGTTGTCAGTCAGGTTCGCAGTGTGGTGCATTTGCGTGTACTGGAAGCTACATATATTAATACACAGGGCACTGTTCTTTGTAGACAGAATATGTACACATTTTGTTCATCTGAAACAGGTGCAATGTAAGTGACAGCCATTCGCTGGTTCATTCCTCAGGACAATGCCTTGACCAATCAGGGTCAAGCTGCCTGGTTTAAATTTCAAATGATGCCTGGCAGTTAACTGGTCATTCACCATCAATGGTGCATTCTCCATGGCAATGCCACTTGCCAACCAATCAGCACTCTCTTCACATAAGGAGTATAAATTATTGATTTCCCATTATATTGGTATTCTTGCAAGTGTCCTGACGAGTTCAAGATGAAAAGCTTAGACATGTCTCTTTTTTTCAAGCAATAGTGGAGAGTTGATGTCAAGGGCAGTCACTCACCTCACCTCTTTTGCCCATGTTTGGATTAAGGCTGTAATGAGGCCAGTTGCTGAGTGGCCCTGGTGGAACCCAAACTGAACGTCAGTGAGCAGGTTGTTTCTGAGTAAGTGCCAATTGATACCAAGGTGTCAATAACCCCTTCCATTACTTTGCTGATTGAGAGTAGACTGATGGGGTGGTAATTGGCCAGGTTGGATTTGTCCTGCTTTTTTGTGGACAGGACATACATGGGCAGTTTTCCACATTGCCAGGTAGATGCCAGTGTTGTAGCTGTACTGGAACAGCTTGGCTAAGGGTGCAGCTAGTTCTGGAGTACAAGTCTTCAGTTCTGTTGCTGGAATGTTGTCCAGGCCCATAGTCATTGCAGAATCCAGTGCCTTCAGCCATTTCTTTACATTATGTTGAGTGAATTGAATTGGCTCAAGACTGACAGCCATGATGCTGGGGAACACAAGAGGAGGCAGAGATTGATCAGCCATTCAGCACTTCTGGCTGAAGTTTGTTGCAAATGCCTCATCTTTTGCACTGATGTGCTGCACTCCCCCATCATTGAGGATGGGGATGCCAGGCACCACCATCCCCATCCCTGGATATGTCCTGTCCCAATGACATGACAGACATACCAGAGGTGACAGTACAGTGCAATACATTCTGTAAGGAGTTGCCTTGGGAGTTTTCAACATTGACTCTGGACCCCATGTGGTCCCATGGCATCAGTCAAACATGGGTAAGGAAACCTCCTGCTGATTACCACCTACTGTTCCCCCTCCAACTGATGAATCAGTACTTCTCCACGTTGAACACCACTTGGAGGAAACACTGAGGGTGGCTAGGGCACAGAAGATACACTGGGTGGCAGATTTCAATGTCCAATACCAAGCGTGGCTTGGTAGCACCACACCTGACAGAGCTGCGTGAGTACTAAAGGACATCGCTGCTAGACTGGGTCTGCCGCAGGTGATGAGGCAACCAACAAGGATGAAGAACATACTTGGCCTCATCCTCACCAATCTACCTGTCGCAGATGCATCTGTTCATGACAGTATTAGTAGGAGTGACCACCGCACAGTGCTTGTGGAGACAAAGTCCTGTCTTCACATTGAAGATACCCTTGATCATGTTGTGTGGCACTACCACCTTGCTAAATGTGATAGATTTCGAACACACCTAGCAACAAGTAGGTTGAGACGCTGTGGATCATCATCAGCAGTATAGTATACAACCACAATCTCCAACCTCATGGCCCAGCATATCCCCCCAGTCTACTATTACCATCAAGCCAGGGGATCATCCCTGATTCAATGAAGGTTGCAGAACGGCATGCCAGGAGCAGCACAGCACCTAAAAATGAGCTGTCAACGAGGTGAAGCTACAACACAGTTCTTCCATGCCAACAGCGAACAGCATGTGATAGACTGAGCTAAGTGATCCCACAACCAACATATCAGATCGAAGTTCTGCAGTCCTTCCACATCTAGTTGTGAAAGGTGGTGGACAATTAAACAACAAAGTGGAGGAGGAGGCTCCACAAATATCCCCATCCTCAATGATAGGGGACCCCAGCACATCAGTGCAAAGGACAAGGCTGAAACATTTGCAACAAACTTCAGCCATAAGTGCCGATTGGATGATCCATCTTGGCCTCCTCCCGAGATCCCCAGCTTCATAGATGTCAGTCTTGAGCCAATTCGATTCAATCCACTTGATATAAAGAAATGGCTGAAGGCACTGGATTCTGCAAATACTATGGGCCTGGACAACATTCCAGCAATAGTTCTGAAGACTTGTGCTCCAGAACTAGCTGCACGTTGAGCCAAGCTGTTCCAGTACAGCTACAACACAGGCATCTACCAGGCAATGCGGAAACTGCCCAGGTATATCCTGTCCACAAAAAGGACAAACCCAACCCGGCCAGCTACTGCCCCATCAGTCCACTCTCAATCTTTAGCAAAGTCATGGAAGGGGTCATTGACAGTGCTATCAATTGGCACTTACTCAGAAACAATCTGCTCACTGATGCTCAGTTTGGGTTCCACCAGGGCCACTCAGCAACTGAATTCGTTACAGCCTTGGTTCAAACACAGACAAAAGAGCTGAACTCCAGAAGTGAGGTGAGTGTGACTGCCCTTGGCATTAGGGCAGCATTTGACCGAGTCTGGTATCAAGGATCCCTAGCAAAACTGGAGTCAATGGGAATCAGGAGGCAAACTCTCCACTAGTTGGGTGTCATACCTAGCACAAAGGAAGATAGTTGTGGTTGTTATAAGTGAATCCTATCAGTCCCAGGACATTACTGCAAGAGTCCCTCAGGGTAGTGTCCTAGGCCCAACCACCTTCAGCTGCTTTGTCAATGACCTTTCCTCCATCAGGTCAGAAGTGGGGATGTTCGCTGATGATTGCGCAATGTTCAGCAACATTCGTGACTCCTCAGATTCAGAAGCAGTCTGTGCCCATATGCAGCAAGATCTGGACAACATTCAAGCTTGGGTTAAGTGGCAAGTATCATTTGTGCCTCATAAGTGCCAGGCAAGGACCAACTCCAATAAGAGAGAATCAGACCATCACCCCTTGACATTCAATGGCATTACCATCGCTGAATTCTCTATGATCAACATTCTGGGAGTCACCATTGACCAGAAACTAAACTGGAACAGCCATATAAATATTGTGGCTACAAGAGCAGGTTAGAGGCGGGTACTTATGCAGACAGTAATGCACATCCTGACTCCCCAAGCCTGTCCACCATCTACAAGGCATAAGTCAGGAGTGTGAATACTTTCCACTTACCTGGATGAGTGCAGCTCCAACATCACACAAAAAGCTTGACAGCAAAAAGCACAAAGCAGCCCACTTGATTGGTACCCTATCCACCACCTTCAACATTCACTCCTTCCACCACTGATGCATAGCGGCCACACTGTGTACTATCTACAAGACACACTGCAGCAACTCACCAAGGCTCCTTAGACACCTTCCAAACCCACGCCCTATGCCACTTAGGACAAGGTTAGGAGATGCATAGGAACACCACCACCTTCAAGTTCCCCTCCAAGCCACACACCATCCTGACTTGGAGGCATATCGCTGGATCAAAGTCCTGGCACTCGCTCCCAGAGCTGTGGGTGTACCTACATCACATAGGCTGCAGTAGTTCAATAAGATAGCTCACCACCACCACCTTCTCAAGGGCAATTATGGATGGGCATTAAAAATGCTGGCCTAGCCAGCGATGCCCATGTGCCATCAAAGAATTTTAAAAATACAGCTTCCAATAACTCTGGTCCCTCCAAAAATCTGTTTGAAGCTAGTCTTTGACCTTGGTAAGTTCATGATGAGATCTTCTCGTGTTAGTATTTGATAGGTTGTCTTTCTGATACTCTGCAGAAGTGATGATTTGCCTAATTTATGTAATCTTTCCTCAAGATCTAATACTGGTAACATTCTGGTGAATCTACGTTGCACTCTGTCTAAAGCCAATATATCCTTGCTAAGGTGCGATGTCCAAAACTGTACACACTACAGAAATGGTCTAACCAGAGCTTTGTATAGTTGGAGCAAAACATCCTCCCCTTTTATATTCTGGTTATAAAGGCTAACATTCAATTTGCCTTTTTGATTATTTTTTGTACCTGACTACTACATTTTAATGATCTGTGTACATTGTCCCCCAAATCTCTTTGGACGTCCACTTTCCTGGTTTGTCATAATTCAAATAATACTCAAGATTTATCCTCTTTTCGCTCAAAATGGATGACCTCTGCATTGAAATCCATCTGCCCATCAAAGAAAGCTGCCCATAAAGATCTAGCAAGCTCTATGACGTGAATTTCCCCTTTCCTGATGTCAATTTGAATCTTGCTTCAAGTCAAAGGGATCTCCAGGCATCCAAGAACAATTAAGTCATTAAGCAGAGTAAACAGACAATCACATTGAAGTATTCTATGAGACAGTAAACCAGAAAGCAAAATGCACTGAATTATACACTGAATGGATTTTTAATAAAACATTTTACAGAGAGCAAAATAAATAGATGGGACATATGAGATTAGGGTAGAAGCTGAAACATCAAAGCAAAAATTATTTTTAAAATATTTTAGTTCAATAATGTGCATCATATTGGAGTAACTTGACATTCCACAAATATAAAATCAGTTTTATATGAACAGGGAGGCTGTTCAGCCGTAAATACGATTTCAGTACAATGTTAAAAACCCAGACGCTTGGGGACATCCACTACCTGCGAGTTTGCCGCCAATTCAAAAGTCATCCTGACTTGGAAGTATCTTTCACTGTAGTTGGATCAAAATTCTGGAACTCCCTCCCTAACAGCACTGTGGTGTACGTCCACCACATAGACTGCAGCAGTTCAAGGTGGCAGGTCATCACTACCTTCTCAATGATAATTAAGGATCGACAATAAATTCTGGCCTTGCCAATGACACTTGCATCCCAAGAACAAAAAAAAGTTACATCTCATTCAACAGGTTGCAAGTTTTTCCAAGGGTCTTTTACAGTGAGACTTATAATGTAAAAAGGCAAGCTTTCAATAATTCAATGATTTCTACTTGGTTGCAATCTGGGGTGGACTTAAGCAGCATTCCTTGTGAGGAAGTGTAGAGGCGCTGACAGTAGCTTCTGGACTTCCGTATTTGACTGCACATGTATGAGCTCTTGAAGTTGCTGTCAGTTTCAGGGGAGCAATGACAGCAAATTCTACCAGTTTTGTTGTCATTACTGTTGCGAAATCTTGGCCAATTATAAAATCAGGAAACTGCTTGAGGTATGGCTGGTACTCAACAGGCAAAAATCTGCTGGTCCTTTAAATTCCTCGGGTCCAGTTCGATAACTAGTGACACAGAATACATACTGCTGCAAACTACTACAGAAAACCATCAATTCTTTGGCGATTATATATGCTTCATATAAAAGTAGTTTGCACTGTAATAGTATATACACAAAATATTCATTGCTTACTTAGCCAACTCAATGATTAAACAATTTTTGCCCTAGACGTGTAACATGCATACTCATGGTTTTCAATTAACTGAAAAATACTTTTACCCACTGTACACGCACATTTAGAAAATATATTACTTACCAAGAGAGCCTTTCAAATAGCTAAATTGTAATTTTAGTATCTTCAACTAATTACATAAGAACCTATCCACACTTGATACACAAGTAGAGTCCAGTCAATAAATTCAACATTTTTTTTTGGTATTTAAATTCATATTCCACAAAACTGTACATGAATCCCCACGGATAAGACAAATGTCACCCAAACTGAAATGCAAGTGTTATTACTTGAAGTTCACAGAGCAGGCATGCTTGGTTACCTTATAGTGACACTGAACAGTTCAGCAGCCAAACAAAATTGTATGTTTGTGTATAAGTTGCTTAAGCTCAATGTAAGTATTGCATACAATTAAATCAGGTAATTAGAAACTTAGAAACATAACTTTTTGATTAGAAAGTCTACTCTCAAGTCTTTAACAAGAGTCCGACTTAAATAAATGTCATTTAGGGAATACAAGAAACGTCCATTCATTCATGCAGGTACATCAGTGGAATGGATGATGAATAGGGTCGAGGGCCATGATTGAATATGTATTTTAAAACATTAGGTTAGACTGGTGTATAATGTTGCATTCTTCATGCAACACATTACTATACAAAACAAGGGTGTCAGAAAATGTACAGAAGGCAAAGTAATCCAATTTGCATTTGATGCAATGCAACTTCAACATATACCTGTACTGATTGCAGTAAGTAAAACGTTGTGTACTAAGAACAACTTAGTAGCTGACTAGCTTGGCAAGAACAATTTAGATAAAAGCTGCAATAAATGTGAATAAATTAAAATGATACATCGAAATTCTAACATCTCTATTAGAATTACACAAATCAAGTTAATTTATCCAGATCGAACTGCAAAGACCATTAGTTTTCACAGATGAAAATGTCATTGGTTTTGCCATAACTCTCAAAGCAGTGAATCATTAGTAATAATTTTTATGGTACATTAGCCTGCACCAGTTTTGAAAGATTCATAGAAAGTGTTGGGTGTAATTATCATAGGACTTCTAAATTTTAATTTAACTTATACTTTCAGTAAACTCATGACCTATTATTTTTGAATGAATGTGCACATTGAGCTATTTCACAGTACTTACCCTGGACCAATCATCCTGGAAAATTCAGAATAAAATGTCTTGAGATTTGCTGAAATAACATTATGAAAAAGTTTACAACACAAGAGCAATAATGATCACACATCAAAATTTTCAGGTTTTTATGCAGAGACCTGAAGATCCTTTGATCACAACTTAAGCTGGACCTTTATCACCTACTGGCATTACTGATTATTTGATAACTTAATTCAGGGCAATAAACATACTATTTTCCAGAACAAGGATGGTTGAAGATGGAAAGCTGGCCAGTTTTGAAGTTAATAGAGCTTTACTAGGTTATGTCACTAGACTAGGAATAGAGTTTTCACTTGTAATCCAGAGACAGCAAATTCAAATCCTGCCATGACAATTTGAGAGTTTGATTTCAGTTTAAAATAATCTGTATATAAAAAGCTATGAAGAAGCTGTCAGGTTGTCATAAAAACCCAAATGCTTCACTAATGCCCTTTAAGCAAGGAAATGTGCCATTCTTACCCAATCTGGAAATGTGAGATTCTAATGTTAGTTCTTAACTGCTCTCTGAAGTGGCCTGGCAAGAAACTCAGCTGTAACAAAACCACAGTAGTTCAAGAAAGCAGCTCATCAACATTTATTCAGGGCAGCTAGGGATCAGCAAACATGCTAATCTTGCCAACGATACCAGCATCCCAGGAATAATAAATATTAACTAATTGAATTCAAATAAGAAAGAACGTGTTTTAGCCACATAACCTTTCATAACAAAGCTGATTTGATGGATGTTCCATTTGTTAGTGGAAATCTTTCTTCCTGTCCTTTACAGCATGAATGAGCTCAACAAAATGTTCGAAACTTTGAAGCTCAAACAAAGATCCTCCTTGAATCTCAAAAAATACTCGAGTCAAATTAAATGTTTTGACGATATATATTATCAAGTATGAGTTTCTAAGCAAAACTGTGAAGATCCACATGAAAAGCCAATTCTTAGAGTATTGTGAGCACTCCTTTCTAAAATATTAAGTAAAACCATTATGTTTCAGAACACCATCCATTAACACTATATTAGCAGAAAACAATATTAGCATACTTTCAAATAAATATTAACTTTTGCAACAGCCCTTCAAAAACAATAGCCTGCATAAAGATAATTATTGACTTTTCAGAAATGTAGTAAGTGAGGATAAACATAGAGAAAAGTTTCTTGTATTTAAAGTGACTTCCATTAAACCAAATTAATTTCCATTTTATAAATATAGAAATTTACTAATTCCAGGTTTAGTAATCAAGTCGACAAGAAAAAACCTATATGGGAATATTTTCTGTAAAGAAATTATGTGCCTTCGTAGCAAAATAGCTAGATTAAAATATGAACTGCAGAAAATAGAAGGTGACACATCTAAATAGGTGACGTTTATATAAACAATTTCTCCAGTCAGTCTTTTTATTTTAAATGGACTTCATTTCCTTTCAGTATTGTCCTAGAAGTTACATCAAAACATTCAACTTTGTACTTTGTGTAGAACCTTTAATGTGCATTCCACTGGGTGGCACCATAACAAAGACCTTGGCTGAACTGGACTGATCGTAATATGCCCTTAAAAAGCAGTACAGCAAACAATCTGACATTTACCTCAAAAAACAAACCTCATAACTTAAAATAATCAATAACCCATTAAGATTAACCTTTAAATATAAATTATGGTAGGTATACATATATTAAGTGTTCCCAAAATTTTGCTAAACTTTTTTTTAATTAAAAAAAAATAATCCCAGAAGGGATCACTTGCATCCACTCTCACTCCACTATAGCACTGGATAGGGCTTTAAGAGAGCAACTCCAACTTAATTGTGGATAGACTGAAGTCTCAATACAAACAAAGAAACTGATTATCGAGGTATTACCCCAGATTATTTTCAGCACAGTAGCCAGGAGACATATTTAGCTACTTTGTTTGCATGTATTAAGAGCAGACTGTATAAAATTCATTGAGTCAGAGCATCACAAAGAACCTTCTACCAATGAATAATGTAAATTCATTTTCTAGGTAAAGTTCTGAAAAAGTAGATTGTGAAGTGAGTTAGGTCACATACAGAAATGATGGGTATCCCTTAGGTGCAAACGCTGTTCAATGCTGTGAAGGGGAACAAGCCTAATGAGTCTTTAGTATACTTCCTAAATGGGTATGGAATTCTACAAAAAGAAAATGACTACTCCACTCCCTGTCAAGAGGGGAACTTTCAATTTTCGCAGACAGCCTTGCTTAGTTTGATACAAAACATATCCCAAAGATAAAATGCAAGCAAGTTTTCAGCTTATCCACGATTGTAACTAAACAGGAGTTGTTCTTTAAACGCTCCCATCATAAAAAATTATCTATTTTATGCATATGTCATGTCTATCTTAGTATTCATCTGAAATGAAGTACTAAGATAGGAAAATCATCTCAAGATATTACGACTGTATACGTCTTGTGTACAATGTGGATTTTCTCTAGTTTACTAATTTTTTTTTATTTTGAATTCCTCTGTCTACAAGTAATGTGATGAAAACAATGCCCTGTACAAGCTACTATTAGCAGTGAGTACAACAGCAAAAGTATTATACATTTTATACACTGAAATAAAACTTAAATCTTTAGAAGTAACTGGATATGGACTGCACTTGCCATCGACAAAATGAGAAACAATTTTTAATACAGTATTAGCGACGTAATGGGCAGTTTTACAGGGGCCCCATCCAAAGATTTTTACTGAAATAACTCCTGCAGTTATTAATGATAAAATACAGCATGTTCAAACAGCACATTCTTGGCATTTGAAAAATGTGCACGCTATTTGGGAGTTTCCATTCAAGGCTTCATCCAAGCAGAATATCGCAAAAGCAGGGCAATAAAAGTGAGGCAGCTGCAGTTCATTCAACCAGCTTTATATACCCAATCCTTACAAGCACAGAGGTGCCAAACACTTCAGAAAAAAAAAATGCTATTACATCAACATTGAGAATCGGGGGAAAAAGAAATCGAACAATTATTTTATTTTTATTGATGGTATTTCACGTTTTCTAGATTTTATTTTATTTTTTTTTTACAGTACTGAAAACAAAATGAAAACACATTCACATTTTCTCGAAGAACTGTTAAAGATGATCTCTACATGGGTAAAACGGTGAGCAACCAGAAGTTGGGTCCATTTTTGTTCAAAATTATCACAGGGAATGAGGGCTTGATCTGAATAATCTAGTACACTTACTGCAATTTATTTGGAGAAGGTCTTCTTAATATTTTTAAAACGAACCTCCCAATTCATGCGATTATACAGTCCAGAACAGATAAACCTGTTGAATGCATCTTATGCTACATAAGTGTATACTTTGCGATCCTCAGGTGTTCGTGCCAAATATTCTCTCTCAATAAGTCCCTCGATTCTTTTTTTAATAACCACTGGGCTTGGTAAGAAGCGAGCCTTCAGCTGCTGGGTCACCTATGGATGGGAAAGGGCGAAAAAAGTTACTGAAGTCTCTTTAAACTGAACTACAATAAACTTCAAACTGTTGAAAATTCATTGATTTCTGTATTTTAAAGAGTGATCCTATTTCTTTTTACAGTATTGAAAACACATTCACATTTTCTCGAGGAACTTTTAAAGATGATCTCCACATGGGTAAAACAGTGAGCAACCAGAAGTTGGGTCCATTTTTGTTCAAAATTATCACAGGGAATGAGGGCTTGATCTGAATAATCTAGTACACTTACTGTAGCATTGAGGAAATGGTTCTAGGATTTCACAGCACTCAAGTGGGGGGATCTTGCAATTTTATAGAACTTGAGAAGCTGTGCAAAGGAAAATGCTGGTCTTTGATAGAACTGTAGATTGGGAATGCCATACTCAATTCACAGGAAAGGCAGCAGGGTGGGGTGGGGGTGGGAGGGCAGTAAGACAGAGCTTATGGGGAGGAAGCAGGATTCCTGGCAGCACTGAGTGCTAGTTTTCAAATGGGCTGTGGCAGCACTGGGGAGAAAATTCAACAATCGAACATCATTGGGGAGGCTGCTGGGATTTGGCAACGCTAAAAGGACTGGCATGAGGAGAACTGAGTGAAAGGGAAGGGTCGGGCGGGAAAGGCCAGGTAGATAATCTCACACACCGCTTAGCCCAAAGTTAAAGTGTAGACTTAAGTAAGGTCAAGGAGGCTAAACTCGCACGGCAGAAAAACACGACAGGAAACGTGCTACAGAAGAGTAAATTACAGGACATATGGATAACATTTGAGGGCCAATGTTATAAATGTGGATTTGATTCTTGGACTTTGATATGAGAAAATACCTTGTAAATGAACTATATACAAAACAACCAGTTTTAATTATTAGATATTTTACATGTACTTTTCTTTTTAAAAAAAATTTAAATCTCACCTCTGCTACCAGAACATTATGCTGCATCTTCTTCCTCGATTTCATGATGCGTACAATGGCAGCTTCAATTTCATGCTTTCTGTCATCATCAACTTTCTGGCGTGTTTCTTTTCGTTCTGGGTCAGACTCTCCTTGTTTGGCAGCAACTGTAAATTCAAACCAATAACTAATTTAAATCTTTAAGAACCAAATAATATCAAACTCACAATGCCTAAACTACTGACATTTCAATACTTGGTAAATCTAGCTTTTCTTTGACGAAACCAGAAGGAATTAATTAATTTCAAGCAGTGAAGTGAAAGATGCCATAATCCCAAAGCACCATAGGCTGCTCTATCATTAGAGAGAGACGACTGGTGGTGAGTTTAACCTGAGGGTCACCACACCTCAGGAGAGGGGCGAGGTCGAGAAGGCAGGGACTTCATGGATGACCTCAGCCAGTAAAGGAATTGAACCCAAGCTGTTGGCATCACTCTGCATCACAAACCAGCTATCCAGCCAACTGAGCGAATTTCAAGCAGAGCTACAGCATAGAATACAACACAGTAAATTAATATGGTCTTTTTTTTTGAGTAGCGGAAATATCAGCAAATCATACAAACATATGAATTAGGAGCAGGAGTGGGCCACTCAGCCCTTCGAACTTGCTCCACCATTCAATGAGATCATGGCTGATCTGATTGTAACCTCAACTCCACCCTCCCGTCTACCCCTGACAACTTTTCACCCCCTTGCTCATCAAGAATCTATCCACCTCTGCCTTAAAAATATTCAAAGACTCTCTTCCTCATAAGGCGTTGGAAGCAGTGTTCCAAAGACACTCAACCCTCAAAAAATTTTGTCTCATTGCTGTGCTAAATGGGTGACCCCTTATTTTTAAACAGTGGTCCCTTGTAGTAGATTCTCCCACAAGTGGAAACATCCTTTCCACATCGATCTTGTCAAGATCCCTCAGGATCTTATATGTTTCAATCAAGTTGCCTCTTACTCTTCTACAGCACACTAGCCTGTCTAACCTTTCCTCATAAGTTAAACTGCCCAATCCAGGTATTAGTATAGTAAACCTTCTCTGAACTCCAACGCATTTATATCCTTCCTTAAATAAGGAGATCAATACTGCACAGAGTACTCCAGATGTAGTCTCACCAATTCTCTGTATAAGTGAAGCATAATGTCGCTACTCTTGTATTCAATTCCCCTCGCAATAAACGATAACATTCTATTAGCTTTCCTAATTACCTCCTGTACCTGCATACTAACCTTTTGTCATTCATGCACTAGGACCCCTAGATCCCCCTGCATCTCAGAACTCTGCAATCCCTCACCATTCAGATAAATGTTACTTTTTCATTCTTCCTGCCAAAGTGGACAATTTCCTACTTTCCCACATTATACTCAATTTGTCAGGTCTTTGCCCACTCACATAACCTATCTACATCCCTTTGTAGCCTCCTTGTCTCCTCTTTATAACTTACTTTCCTACCAATCTTTGTGTCATCAGCAAATTTAACAACCATAGCTTCGGTCCCTTCATCCAAGTCGTTTATATAAACTGTAAAAAGTTGAGGCCCCAGCACTGATCCCTGTGGCACACCACTCGTTACATCTTGCCAACCACAAGAAGATCCATTTATGCCTACCCAATCTTCTATCCATGCCAATGTTACACTCTACACCATGAATGTTTATTTTCCACAATAATCTTTGATGTGGCGCCTTATCAAATGCCTTCTGGAAATCTAAATACAGAACATCCACGGGTTCCCCTTTATCCACAGCACATGTGGCTTCTTCAAAGAACTCCAATAAATTGGTGAAACTTAATTTCCCTTTCACAAAACCATGTTGACTCTATAACATTATAGCCCTGCTATAACATCTTTAATATTAAATAGCCTCTAACATTTTCCCTATGACAGATGTTACGCTAACTGGCCTGTAGTTTCCTACTTTTTGTCTCCCTCCCTTTTTGAATAAAGTCATAAGAACATTGACTTTTGCAGTGAGGATATGTGCTTCTGCAAATGCCCAGGAGTTTCCGCTCCACACAGTACTAATAGCTGAACCCAAGTGAATACTTCACTGCTAAACTACATACCTGCTGGTGAACAGGTGACTTTAGCAAAGCTGCGTAGATTGTAATGGCATACAATCAAGTACAAAGCTTTATTAAAAATCAAATTTCTCAATCAGGATACAGACTTCAAGTCAAGCACATGGGGCATGAAGACACAAATATATTTGCTGTTTTCACTCGTAAGAAACTTAACTTCTATATACGCTATTATTCAATTTTAAGAGGATGGGCAAAATAAGAGAAAAAGCAGTGATACTAAGATACTTAATCAACGCTTTATCCAGCCCAGTCACAACTCTGTGGCCTATTCTCCTGCAGCACCAAAACAGACAGTAGACAGGGACAGGAAAGCCTTAAAAATGGGGGGGGGGGGGGGGGGAATAACTATGAGCTAAGATCTAGGCCTAAAAAGCTAGTGTTAAATTGAGACCACTTCTCAGCCCTCTATATGAGCATTATCATCATCTTCCACCTGGCTGTCCAAGGCAGCAACTGTAAGTGGGGTGGCCCCAATGCAAACCATCATTTACATTTGGCAGGCAGGGAAGAGGCAGGATTGTAGCAGTTTTTGAAATTTAGCTCTATATTCAGAACTAGCAGGTTATACAGCCAAATTTTGCCCCCTTTTTCGTCATAATGCAATGTAGGATCTGGAGAAAAATCCATCTTGCCATTTCATTATATTAAATCTTCTGCTCTATTTGTCAGATTAGTTCGTCTAGCCTCTGTCTGAAATCTACCATTAGTCTTTGATCAGGAAAGGTAGAAGTAGAAAGAAGTAACAGAAATGACTTCTTCATAAAATTTAGGATCAAACCCCTGCCCAAGGAAAATGTGCAGATCGTATGAAAACTATAATAAAACTAACCAAATGTTTAATGAAGACCTACATAGAGTGGTTACTGGCCAGGACCAGATTCACCTCAGACTCCATAGAGTGCAGAGCTTGCAATTAATTTTGGAGCAGCTCAAGGATCCTGATGCCATCTTTTCAAATGCACAAATCAGCATCAGGTACAGTCACCTAATGAGCCTTTGCTGAAGCATTTTCCTTACATTTAAGTCCTTGTTTTCCCAGAAAGTCTACTCGTGTGCTTATTATCAGAATGTTCAAGATAGCTCTACACTTTGAGAAATTGAACAATGGTTAAATATAGAGGAAAAATCTGAGCTGATCAAAGTTTTTTTTCAGTGATCCAACTTCGTATCAACGAAGGAAAACAGCTATTTGGTGTAAATTTTACTGAAAGGATATTTGAACCCATTACTAGAATTATTTCCCCAACAAATTTTAGTAGTGTACAGTGAAGAAAATATTATGAAAACCAACAAACAATCATTCTATGAATAACAGTGGGGGAAAAAAGCTTGTGGTTTGGAACAGGGCAGGGTAGCAGCTCAATGGGATTAAAAACCTTAAAAGGGCAGGTGCACGGGAGGGTGGGGTGGTGCATCTTCAGTGGGGTGACACTAATATTTTATTGTTGCATGGAGGCCGAATGAAAGAAGAAATAAAATGTTTGTAACCAACTTATATAAAGTTGTCTTGAGCGTGAAATCCCTTCTTAAATATCCATTTTGCTGCTTACTTCATCTGATACACCATTGCACACTTTTGCCTCAACCTCAGCCCCACTGAAACACTTACACACATGCCTCCGTCAATCAATAATACTCTCTGCAAATTTCAATCTGTTAAAATCTCTGCTGCTCACATCCTGCCTAACACAAGGTCTCATTTGCTTAACACCCCGTGACTAATGAACTACATTGGTTTCCAGTTCCCCAAAGTATTGCATTTAAAATCCTCTCTCATAAATCCTTCCATGGCTTTTCCCATCTTTTGAAGCCTCAAGTTCCATATCTCTGATTTTGTCACCATGTCAACTGATGGAGGAGTTTTCCTTTGCATTGTCCTACATTTTTGGATTTCCTCTCTACAATGAGAAGCCTCAAGGCTCAACACTTAGATCAAGTTTTGGTCACACCTTGTAATCTCTTTTTTGTTCAACATCTATTTTTTCTTAAGTCTATTTGGGGAGCTTTTTAGAATGTTTCTAATAATAAATATCTTAATTGCAAGTTGTTTGTTTCGTATTTCCAGCAATGTTTAACACTGTTATGCATTATTATTAACTTTTTCCCACATTACTTCTGGAAATACTTCTTAAGAGGGAGAATTTTTTTTAAAGAAAGTACTTGCACTTCTCTTCTTTCCATTGTTATCCTTCCTTTTGAATATCTAGTATTTCTAATATGGTGTTACACCCAGAACAAGGGGATAAATCCAAAAAAATGCAGATGCTGGAAATCTCAAAATAAACTGGAAACACACAGGTGGTCAGTTGACATCTGTGGAGACAATACACATATTTACCTTTTAAATGCAGACTCTTCACCAGATAATATTAATATGTCTGTTCACCTCTTACTTTTCTAATTCTTAAATTCAAATTTAACATTTCTTTCCACAAATGCTGACAGACCTGCAGTGTGTTTCCAGTCCTGTGTTTTTGTTTGATGCTATCTGCAGAGATCCACAGCAATGCCGAATAGTGAATTTATGTTAAAAATGGTTAGCTTGGAGTGATAACCAGTTGACAAACAGTAAGTTTGAACTCATCAGATAGCTGGGATTTAAATCCTGTCCAAGCAGGATATAGGCCTCCTCACCAAAAGCCTGCAATTCTGGAGAATGTTGATAACTTATCCACTCTTAATTTATTTGGCCAAACACTGTGTGCAGTTACCCTTATCAGTGCAAAAAAAAAGTTTAATTGATTTTTTTTAAACAAACCTGTTTGAATCTTGACTCTGTGCAACTTTGACGTGAACTGATCATTCACTATAAAAACATGACCAGGCTCAATTTCTTTTGACTTGGGCTCTTTGCTAAGGACTCGTTGTGTTGGTTTGCCACATGCTAATGACTGAAGAGCTCTAATCAATTCTCGTTCAGGAATATCTGTCTCTTGCTGAATTTCCTGCAAATAAATTATAGCACTTTAAAAGGGGTATATTCACAAATATACCACATTTCTATATGCACTATTTTGTTAAGCATTAGCCAAGTGATAGGCCTTTTAGAAAAAGCATCTAAGTATTTCAATGAAACAATTCTAATTTTGACTTGGTCCGCATCATTGTAAAGTTTAAGTGCTTAGTAGAACAGGCACAAATATAGGAGAATAGAAAATATTGCAATGGGGAGAAATGCCAGGGCTCTCTCACAAACATCCTAGGATAACGTACCATCTTTGATATTGTTGTTTGCAGCTCATGCATTAACAAAGAAGAAACATGGACACACCAGCATCCCTCTGATAAACACATTTTTGGACAACTTGCAAGCATCATTATAAATAAAAACAAAAGCAAAATATTGCAGATGCTGAAAATCTGAAATGACAGAAAATGTGTTAACATTTCAGGTCGCTGGCCTTTCATCAGAATTAGTAAAAGTAAGAGATGTAAACAGTTTACACCACCTCTAGGCCCATTTCTTGTGTCTTTACTTATTCCATTACCACCTGCCTTGCACCATCATCCCTTTTGTCAATTAATCTCTCATGTCTTGTGACTCATCACAGATTTTCCCTTTTGTTCTCTCCTCCTTCCCTCACTTCTTTAAAAACATCTTCCTCATCTCTAACTTGTTTTCGGTTCTGATGTTAACTCCTTTTCTCTCTCCACAGACGCTGCCCGACCTGAGCACTTTCTGTTTTCATCTCTTTATAAATAACGTGCACTGTGTTAAGTTGCATTGCAAGTTTTAAATCAATCTGTTTAAATTTTTTACTTGAAAGATTGAGCTATAAGCTCATTTTGAAGTCAACCAGCCTCAGCATCCACTCTGGATCCTATTAAGTGATTTAGTTTGCTTCACTTACCAGTACTGCAAAGACTTTTCTGTTGATAAACATTCACACATAGGATCAGTCTATTCTGAAGCACGTTTAACAACAAATAAAGCAATTATCTATCTCACAGCAGCAATTGAACAGTCATTTGCTCTTTACATACAATTATTTTGCTATTAAGAAAGGACATGCAACATCACTTATATAGGAAGTCAAGATTTCATCTTGTGAAGAGAGCAAGAACTTATTTTTCCTAACATGGCAGTCTTTAACATGCATCACATTTTTGTCATATTCTATTCTCACCTCAAATGTGTATTTCTCTCTGTTGTTGAACAGCATTAATATAGTCATCTGGAAAGTAGATACTTGCAATATGTGCTTTCTGGTATTCGAGCCAGTTACTTGAGCTCCACCTACTCCAACTTCAGAACCATCTTCCTGTTAAGACAAAAATGTATAATTTATAATAAACAAACATTCAACCCACTCTTATATGATTATTTTTGAAACATTAGTATGTAACATGGTTTTTCCAAGACAGTGAAATCATATTAAACACAAGTTTGCTAGCTCAAAAATGGCACAAATTTGGCTAAACTTTCTGGCATTAAAATCAACGGACTCCACCTCAGTGAGTGCGTAGTTGTAAGAGCAAATGATGTAAAGCTAGGTGCTTTTTAAAATATTAACAAACCTGCAAAACAATGCTACAAATGGTTTCACATCAAAAAGGATGAGTTAACATTTTAAAAATTTCCTTTAAAACAAATGCCAGACACGATGCTGCAGCTGACATTTTGGTGGTCTCCTAAGCTTAATTAATTGAGACTAAACTTCAATTCACTATCAAGAATATAATTTCTCCCTATCATCCACTCAAAATTATGTTAGTAGCATGTTATTCAATGCATCACCCGTCAACCGCTATTGGTTTAACAAGCACTCCATTCATCAGCACATTAATAAAGTCAAATCTTACTCAAACTCTATAGTAAACTGAAAATAGTTGTCAATTGCTTTACCCTCTCAAAAGGTGAGGTTTTGCCTGGCTTTTTTCAATATAAATTCTGAAGGATAGGTTTAACCCTTTCAGAAAGAAGAAAAAGACACAGAGTGCATCTCAGAAGTATTTTTAATTAAGGTCGGATAGTTTAAACACATAGCTTTAAGCTAAATAGCTTTTCTGTTGAGCAAAATACTGCAGATGCTAGAACTCTGAAATAAAAACAGAAAATGCTGGAAACATTTAATGGGTCATGCAGAGTTTGTGGAGAGGATTAATATTCACCATTTGGAACCTTGGTCAGAACCTTGAAGAGTTACTAAACCTGAAATGTTAACTCTACCTTCCTCCCTCCACAGATGAAGCTTGATCTGCTGAATGCCACCAACCTTGCTGATATTGATCTATTGTGATGAAACTTATACTTATCCAAGTTTGCAGTTCGGAGGTCAGGAATTCCAATTCCTGATGATCCTCAGGCCTTTCACACATGCACCGGCCTGGAACTGGCTGTACATGCGCAGTTTGGTTTTTCTCACACTTTAAGCCAAGGACGTGCCCTGCGCACCTGCGCAGAAGAAAGAAAGAAGAACAGCGCAAAAACCCAGGTCAATGGGCCTGATATGGAGCACCATTATCAAGTATGCATCCCAGGGACAGGGACAGGTCCCAAGCCAGGAAGGGGTCAGGGAGAGGTCCCAAAAGGAAGTCCCAGGTTAGGGATAAAAGACACGGACAGAAATAGGTCTTAAGATGAAAAGATAGGAGCAAAGAAATAGACTCCAAATTAAATATAGAGCTGCAGGAAGCAGACTTTAAGCGAAGTGGGCATTAGAGAGGCCTTGAAAATCCGAGAAGGCAGCTGAAGGTTGGTGATTCCATTCTGCAGGCCTTGGGGCAAAGGTACCTCTTTGGAGCAGTGATGTTCTGCTTGGCACATCCGAAGATCTGAGATTGTGCTTGGACGATGAAGTACTCAGATATCCAGGGGAAAAGAATCTTGGAAGGCGAGATTGAAACCCTACAAGGTGGGTCATTGTTGAAACTGAGAGCGAGTGGGAGCAACTTTTGGAGAAAATTCCAAGGCAAGATCTTCAAATTGGAGATTGGAAACCCTCGTGAGAAGATGAAGTTTCAGTGAGGTTGGCTGGCTTACAATGTGACAAGCGCCTGGGAGGGCCATTGAGAAATCCATGGAATCGGTTTTGGTCACATCTTACATTTATTGCATAGTATGGTGTGTTCGACCACACTTTACCTGTTGATTCATATATACTCTCACATTCAGGGTAATTACAAGGTAGATAATGTAAATTGTTTTATCTTTCTGAAGTTGTATAGTAAAGGTTATTTTTGTTTGTTCCAAACCCGTGGAATCTTGTGGCTTTATTCACTTAGTAAACATCTTGAATCTCATACATTTTCTACTTTAAACAAAACGTTATTGGTCCCCAACTGGATCTATCCCCATGACCCAGGGTCTGGCCAAGGATCATAACACTATGCATTCATGAATTTAGCTTTGTCTACAAGAATTGCTATGTAGCAGTGCCAGCACCTACTTCTCAAGCTTTTGCCCAGAAGCACTGATTGTCTCATTGCGTGATGTCACTTGGATATATTATCTCAGGCACACTGCAATTAATTTTGATTACTTTTCTTTAAAAGGCACTAATACTATTGCCTGAAATGGGCTAGTGATATAAGCATCTGTATACTTCAGTGAGATGTGTTTATGCATTTAACTGGAATATTTAACACTGAATTAATGAAAAAAGAATGTCTATTTAAACTGTTTCTATTGAAAATGTGATTCTTTGTACAGCTAGTTTTACAGCTCAATATATACAAAATGAACCAAATGATTAAGCTCCAGATGCAAAGATTGAATTCCTGATTAAACTTGAATCCTCCCTTCCACTTTCTGTCAAACTTAACCTGCAATGAAATGTGTGTAAATTTATGCTTTTTTAAAAAAATATGCTTTTGATGCAATTTATGGACCACAGCATCATCTTTGAAGTCTTTAATATTTCATCTTAGCAGCTAAACAAAAGCCACTAAAAGTATGCATAACTTTCATTGCATACTACCAGACACTAATCGAGATTACTATCAAGACGACAATGGTTCCCTTTATTTCCCTCCCTATAATCAACCTGTAACCAGTTTCTAGGTGTTGAATTTTTTTTTCATTAATTACTGTGAAGGCACTTGCCTTTTTCACAGGTCCATAGAAAGTGGCATTTAAGTCTGCCGAACCCATGTGGTGTTGGAGTGTGAGCTGTCGACCACTGTGCTTTGCCAAATAGAATCTGCAATGAAAACAAAAGTCAGCATTTCCAAAAACTTTCATAAAAATCTCTATATTGAAACGTAAGACAAAGACAATAGCATTTAATTATACTTGATTATATGATTTATATGATTAAGTTCAAGCAGTGGTCACTAAAAATTCATTCATTCTTGATTGGCGTTGGCCACAAAGTGTTACTAATGCAGGACTTTACAAGGCAGTTATGTTTGAAAATGCCTCCTTTATTTTGAGGTGAAACAGGATGTTCTGGAGGGGGGGGACGGTGGCCACACTAAACATCTGCCTGGAACTGCAAATTAACTTTTATGATTGTGGAGTTTTATTCTTTCAGCTTTTAATCGTTGTTGCAGATGCAAACATTTTTTAAAAATCTCCCTCTTACAGCGACTTGCTGTGGAAAAATGCATGGAAAATTAAATGGGCAAGGGAAAGTCTAAGGAATGGTGCATGATACAGTAAATTCTGGCCTATTATTCAGTTTGCATTCAGAACAATTCAGGTTGGCACATTACTAACTTAATACAGATTCTAAAAGGCTGTCAGTTTGCACACTTTAAAGGACAAAAAAAGGCCCAAACTTACAAGTAACACCATTGAATAAAATAAGATAAAATGATTTGTTTCCAGCTGAAGTTCAGAGCCATTAAGAACATAAGAAACAGGAGCAGGAGTAGACCATATGGCCCCTCGAACATGTTCCACCTTTCAATATGATCATAGCTGATCATTGGTCGTAACTACGCTTTCCTGCCTACTTCCCATATCCCTTGATTCTGAGAGGCCAAAAATCTTTATTTCAGCCTTAAATATATTCAATAATGGAGCATCCAGTGGATAAAGAACTCAAAAGATTCCCAACCCTTTGAGGATAGGAACTTCTGATCGTCTCAGTTCTAAATGGTTACACCTTTACCCTGAGACTGTACCCCAATGTTCTAGATTTCCCAGCCAGGCAACCCACCTTTCAGTATGTACCCATTGGAGTTCCTTCAGAATCTTGTATGTTTTGATATGGGCTGAGGGGGTGGGGTATTGCATTCAAGAGCTCAGAATATACAAACGCATTAAGTAGACTAAATACACGAAGTAGCATTATGCAGATCAATCATTTCCATGAAAAACGGTGCCAATTAACGTCAGAGCAACTGTCACATGGCAACTAAAATTAAATGCATAATCATACAGTTGTGGATGCCAAGAAATAGTTGCATTATATATGCAGGTCCAATCAATAAGTTCTATTTGATAATTTATTCACTCCATATAAAACATTAGCTAGGTAACAGATGGAGTACTTGGTCCAGTTGAGGAAGAGCATAAAGAATCCAGTGAAGAGAGAGAGATGATTCTAGACTGTGTATTAGTGAGAGATGAAGAAAGCAAGTTGTTCTCCATTCAAAGCAAGACTGGTCAGGACGTGATTCAAACTGAAACTAAATGAACTGAGTCGGTCAACATGGAATGGTATTCTATATAATTCCATATTACAGAACTTGAATATACACTAAAAGAGCTCACAAACTTAATTTTAAGCACTGCATTTTTTTTTTAAAAAGGAGCCAGAGCTAATTCTGGTAGCTCCAAACCAGGGTGAAAGTAGGAGGATAAAGAGACATGGGATTAGAAGTACTGCATGTGTGGCGTATAAATAAGAAAACGGGTGGGATTAATGATCTGTTTGCAATTTACTTTCTAAATAATTAATTTCAAGCACCTTATTTTATGCATGGAGTTGTTGACATTTGCTGCCACAAATAAATTCAGCTAAACAATATAAAGGCAGACCAGATTGTCAATTAAGCAGGCTCGTGGATGAAAAAGCTTAAAAAAAACTCAGGTTCTGAAACAGATTAGTTGGATTGGATAGGATATCCTTTCCTTATACCTATATTTTTGGATCTCTGAAGGTCCAATTTACACAGGTTCAACTCTTTAGAAAATTCCACAAAGCTTGCTGCTGAAACATTTTCCATCTTGCCATCCGCATTGTTATGCTTGCCAAAACCACTAAATTGTCCTGCAGTTATGGCTCTTGAGATATTCATGTATCTCATGTTTCATACAGGTTTTATATAGTTACACAAAATAAATCAGACTCCAATTCTTTGTTACAAATAGTTAATCCAAACATTGAAATTTTACATTTAATAAAGCAGATGAATCAAAATTCTTACAGGTTAGTCAACTTAGAGCTAGGCTTTTAGATGTTTTAAAAAAAAGTGATTGTGCAGCAGTGAAAATTAAAATAAAACTTTTCACATGTAATGCATTTAATTCTGCAGCCAAACCACTCTAGTGTTAAATTAAACAGAAAACAATTTACTTATTTTTATCCACAATGAGAACATTTTAATTAATCTAGCTTTTAATTTTGATTCTGTTACCATGTAACTATGACATCTCAAGCTACTATTGAAGTAGAATAAAATAAATGATCAAAGGCTCTTAAAACAAAGTTTTTTTTCTATGAAGTTTTACCTTCTAAAGACTTCAAAGGCATGTCGTGGTGCTGGGGGGATGTTACATTTTGGTGTTGCGGACTGAGTAGGCCAATAACCTGTAGTCAGAACTCTTACTGTCAAGTCAACACCCCCTAGAGACACCTGAGAAAAAAAGAGCATAGCTCATTTTTATATATTTCTGTAATTACAACAGGCACTGCACATGGCAGAATATAATGGTCTAGATTTTGTGGTTAGCGGTAAACCGATGGCATTTCCCACAGACCTCAAAGAAAACTGCCCACTAAGATCTTGTGATCTTTATGGTGTTGATTTCACCTTTCCTGACATTAGTTTGATTCTGCCACCAAATCTAAGGGATTTCCATGTCTCCAGCAGCAGTGTTATCATTAGGCAAACTAAGCAGCCAATCACTTAGAATTTTCACAGAGAGCAAACCCAAAAGTAAAAAGTGTGCTGATTCTCATTCACTTCTTACACAATTTACAGAGTGAAATAAAGACTGGGACATACATATGGGAATATGGTAGGAGTTGAAATATCAAACTATAAAAATTGAAAAACCTATGGAATTTAATCAATGTAGAAGTTTGATATTCCACAAATATAAAATTAGTTTCTCAGAGCGAGTTGTTCAGCAGTATTTATGAATTTAGCACACTATTAAAAACCCAATTACATTTTATTCAACAAGGTGCAGCATTTTTTGTTTCTTTAAAAAGACAGCATAAAGGGAAAGTTCGTGCCAGTTAAAGTGATTTTGAAAGGCTACCTTCTGCATGGATTTCAACAGTGCACCCCTGTGGAGGAGCAGGGAATCACTAATGGCAACTTCTGAATTTTGTGTTTACTGCACAAATGTGGGCAGCAGCAGTTGCCATCAGTTTCACAGCTGTAAACGCCTGTAGTTCTGCCATCAATACAATCACAAAATCTGGACCATTATTCATTATATACTAAAATTTAGTTTGTCTTTTTAAAAAAAAATAGATTCAGTCATTATAAATCTTAATTATCCATATATATTACATAGTACCATGACATAAGGCCATTGCTGGCCCTATGTTTACATTTCGAGGACAAAACTAGTATATCATTTATAGCATTTGTGGTGGTGGGTGGGGGCAAAGAGAGGTCAAAACTTGAACACAGAAAATCTACTCTTCTAATTATACAATCTTTATCAATTATAGTCTACAAAATAGAAACATTCAATAGTCAATAAATAATAGACCAATGGGTTACATGTCAAATTAGAAACTTTGATTTTCAAATCACATGGAATTTGTCCATACCTAGTACTATACTAAACACTTTACTGAAACATCATCTTACCCCAGTAGTTTGTAAGTGCTGTCGAAACTCATCCATTGTTGTATTCGAGATACTCATGTCCCTGAACATTCCTTCTAGTTTAGATGTGAACTGGCAGCCACACTCCGTCTGAAGGAAAAGAAACATTTAATGTAACAATTGAAGAAATCAGATGTAATCTCAATGTACATGCAACAATCCAAGACCCAAAAATAGGACTCATTAAATAATATATATATTTTGCATATCCTAATCGCTGAATTCAACATAATTAAATACAAACTAAAACAAACATTCTCACAAAATTATACTTTATATTTATTTTCTAAGAAGATGCAAAAGAGATCTTGTTTTGAGTCCGTATGACTCTTCTTCAGATCTGAAGAAGAGTCATACGGACTCGAAACGTTATCTCTGTCTCTCTCTCTACAGGTGCTGTCAGACTTGCTGAATTTTTCCAGCATTTTTTGTTTTCATTTCAGATTTCCAGCATCTGCAGTATTTTGCCTTTACAAAAGAGGTCTTATTGAAGATAAAATGAAATAAACTGCCAGATTATGATTTTAAATAAAGTTGTTTCAAATGAAAATCTCAATATTTTGAACAATATTAGTTAACGATCCCAGGAATGAAAGGCTTAACATATGAGGAACGTTTGAGGGCTCTGGGTCTATAATCGATGGAGTTTAGAAGGATGAGGGGGGATCTGATTGAAACTTACAGAACACTGAAAGGCCTGGGATAGAGTGGACGTGGGGAAGATGTTTCCATTAGTAGGAGAGACTAGGACCCGAGGGCACAGCCTCAGAGTAAAGGGAAGACCTTTTAGAACAGAGATGAGGAGAAACTTCTTTAGCCAGAGAGTGGTGAATCTATGGAATTCATTGCCACAGAAGGCTGTGGAGGCCAGGTCATTGAGTGTATTTAAGACTGAGATAGATAGGTTCTTGATTGGTAAGGGGATCAAAGGTTACGGGGAGAAGGCGGGAGAATGGGGTTGAGAAACTTATCAGCTATGATTGAATGGCGGAGCAGACTCGATGGGCCGCATGGCCTAATTTCAGCTCCTATGTCTTATGGTCTTAAGTAAATCTTGACAGTTAATTTATTCAAATTCAGAAAATTTCATTCAATTGAATAATGTTGAATCCAATTATGTACTGTGGAATTTCAACTGAAATAAGTAGCAACTTTGACATATTGCTGCTCCTTCTGAACATTATTATTTGCGGAATTCAAGTTCTACCATAAAGAAAGCAACCTTATTTTAAAATCAGTCAAAGCCTGTACAACAGAGTATAGTACAGCTAATGGCAAAGTTTCATACAGCAAGCTGGATGCACTGAACTAGATAGTGCTTAAATTAGTAGTAACTGGAGGTAAATTAACTTCACACAATTAAGTTCTTGATTGCCCAAACAATATAACTATATTTATAACTCATAACAGACCAGTCCTGCTTCCCTCTATAGCAAAAGAAATTTATCTTTTGTTAACTCAATATAAAATGACATGGAATCGAAACAACGATCACACAATTTCCTTACAGGTATAAAGCAGATTTGCATAACTTTTTTTTTTACCAAAACAAGTTATATTAAAGTTTCAAGCTTCACTTTACTTCTGATTCATTGTCTCAACATTTGATGGCAGTCTTGTGAACTAAAATTGTCACTGTGCTTTTTACAGAACTTGCTCAAAAGATAAGTTAATAAATGATAAACATTTTAAATTAACCAGTGGAAGCTTAAATAATATGGCATAGTCTCATTAGCATTTTTAAAAACTTATTTAGGACCTATCCATCCTCAGAATCATGCTTTTCTAACCAGTGGCATTTATAATTCACTATGTAATTTTTCAAGCTGCATCTTGTACTTCCTTCATGCCATTTCCTCTAAACATTGTACATAAATAACCTTTGATTTTTTACAATTATACTTTTGCAGTGGAAGATTACAGTAATAAGCGTTCACCAATATTAATGCAAATGTGACTAGAAATTGTTTAATACTATAATTTAAGATTTACATTTTCACCTTAAGTTTCGAGATCATATTTTTCTCTGAGTCATCAGATACACTTTTATTAGTGAGGAGCCGTCTGGCCAGATGTTGTTTGTAGTATCGTTCAAATACATCTTTCTCCTGCATAAATCGGAACAGAACCATGGCCTTGTCCAAGATAGTCTCTACTTCTTGTTCTGTCAACTTAAAACAAAAAAAAATGAATCTCACCTTTATAACAGGACACCTTTGTCTTAGATTAAATGCTACTTTAAATGTGTCTAGGAGTTCAATTTCATCACAGAACATTTAATCATTTCAAATGATAGTCATCTGTACAGATCTGTAACCCTGATTGGCATTTAAATCTCAATTACAGCTCACAATATACATCCTCAGAGAGTTAACAATTCAACCTAATACTAATAAAATCTTTTGTCTGAACAAGTTGCAAGTGGAATTTCTGAATTTATCCACTTAATCACAGCACATAGATATTAAAACATGGCCTTGAAATTTCTGCAACATTTCCACCAGATAAAACTGAAATCTGTACAGAAACAAATCATGGTACAGTGTCTTAAAAATGAGTTACGGCCATAACCATTTGCTGGAGAATACACAATTTGCTATGCGGATTCAAAAATCCATTCAGATGAAGGAGCCATCATCCATAAAGCCAAGTCCCAGATCAGAATGTCAAGTTTCAGATGATTGTGCCCAGAATCTCAAGGATACTTGCATTCATGGTCACATGAAATCAGCGTTAGTCACTCGTACCTGCAGTCACCTGTACCTGAAGGCTGATCCAGGTCCAATTCTTCTGCAACTATAGCCTGCATTTTGCTGTCAGTAGTGGAGCTTCAGCGCTCACTGCTGACCTCGAAATATGCTACTCACAAAGACCTAGCAATCTCTGCGGCATGCATTTCCCTTTCTGAAGGTCAGTTTGAATTTAGTGCCAAGTCAAGTGGATATCCAGGTGTCCCAGCAGCAGCAGCATCAAGCAGGGTAAACAGCCACTTACAATGAAGAATTTTCACATACAGCAAACCAGGAAGTAAAATGCACTGAAGTTTTCAATTTAATTAAAAAATTTACAGAGAATGAAATAAAATGACTGGAGCATAAACATGGGATTAAGTTAGAAGATGAATTATCAAATTAAAAAAATAAAATGATTGTTTATGAATATAGAAATCCAACATTCCACAACTATAAAACTAGCTTTTTAGGGCCAGTGCAGCTGGTCAACAGCAATTATGAACTTAAAAAACATAATTCAACAAAATACAACTTAAGAGGTTTAACAACAGGATTAATATCACAAAAAGGACAAGTTTTCATCAGTTCAGTAATTTCTACTTGGCTGCAGTTGGGGAAACGTCCAACACTGCACCCTATGGGGAAAACGTAGGCCGGTGTTTTACATGGAGACGTTGGCCCCGGCCCTTAATTGTGGGTAAGCGAGCCTCCACTGGCCCTGGGAGCCACAACTCAAATGTTACATTCTTCAGGCAATTAATTGCCTGAGGTCATGGCTTCTTACCTCCAAGAGCTGTTGGCTAATCAGAGTGCCAGCAATGTGGCCCTAGAAGGGCCACCGGGAGTGGTGGCTGCTGCTGGGACTTCAGCAGGCTGTAGTTCAGCTGTCATTGAGAAAGCCCAGAGTGCAGGTGAAGTGGGGTCAGGGCTCACCAGGGCCAATCAGGCAAGCCCTGAGCAAAGAGGCATGGGGGGAATGGAGTTCGATCACGGGGGTCTTCCAGTCGGGCACCCCTTGCCACTGGGAGGACCCTCCACGAATCACAGGGTGCCCAGTCAGGAGAGGCCATCACATCAACTGCGGATCCTGCAATGAGGCCACCAAGTTTACCGGGCGGCCACCCGAGGTGGCAAACTGCCCATCCAGCAACAGTGGGAAGAGGCCCGTCTTATGTGCCAATTTATGGTCACTTGTAGTCCTCAATTGGTCTAAGGGCAAGCAGGCCACCTACCTTAAGGCTGGTAAAAATGCCAGCAGAGGCAAAAAGACAATGGGCATGCCACTTCTGCCATGCCACACAATTTTACACTCTCCACCTCCCAGCCCATTCCCATGGAGTGGGGGTCTGTAAAATTCCAGCCGTAGAATCACTGACTACATTGTCTATATTTCCTTGCTTAACTGCGTCTCTGCAGACTCCAGGGGCAGAATTTTTAGGTCGACGGGTGGGGTTGATCAGTGGGTCCGGGATAGGCCCGGTTAACAGACCTCCAGTCTCGATCGGCCCCCAACCACAATTTGAAGCTGGCTAGCCAATTAACGGCCAGCCAGTGTGAAACATGCGCTGAAATGCTCAGCGCTGCCAGGGTGGGGGTGGGAGAGGACAGGCACTGACTTAAGCATGCGCAAGCGCTGAATGAAAGCTCCCTGAAGGCAGAGAGCTGCCTCAGGGAAAAGACTCAAAAACAATTAAATAAAGTTTTTAAAATCAAGAAAAAAATGTCCAAGCATCGCAATTGGTCACCTGAACATATACACAATAAAAATGATATCCATAGATTTTTTTAAAATTTTATAACGGAAACCTCATCCATTTCATGAGGATGAGGTTTTGCGAAAAATGCAAAGTCTGCCTGGCCGATTCGCCTGTCCGTCAACCCTAAGTTTGGACCATGAAAAATCAGAGACAATTGCAACTTTAATTACACTAATTGACCTCTAATTGCTGGCGGGCGCGCTTCCGACTTATGCATGCGTCCGCTGACCAAAATATCACACAAGCACAGGATGACGTTGGGACGCTTGCCCGATGTCATCTCGCGCGATTTTGCATCCAATCGTGTCAGGCACCCGCACGCTGCCCTAAAAATCCTGCTTCAGAAGTTGCAGTCAGTTTCAGAGGAGTAATGAATAAACACTGACAGTTTTGCACTCATTAGTACCACAAAATCCTGGTCAACTACCTTAAGTTCAATTTTAATTAATTTAAATTCAATTAGAATAAAGCAGGACACACCTGTGTGTTCTCAACTAACTGCTGGTCACAGGTCTTATGTACCAAGGGCAGATCAATGCAGGCAATTGAAGTCAATTAACCAATTAAAAAATAAGACCAAGAGCATTCAAACAGCCAACTGAAAAATAGCTGATTTTCTGGCAATTGCACTCCTGTGTTTCAATCGCAATTTGAGTACACTTTTATTGCATTGATTCATGAGTGACACCTAGTTGGACTTATCCTAAATGAGTTTCTGCAGAAACTTGAGCATATCACCACCTCAGCAAACAGCAGTGTCGTGCACATTTTTTCTGGGTCAAAGAGTTTTGACAGTTGAAAGGTCAAAGATACACCAACTAGAGCATGAACTTAGCAAGAAAGTCAAAATTAGAAAGTTAATGAATTGTGGAAAAATATTGAAGACCTGATAAAGTTGTAAATTGCAAAACAGATGTGCCAATCCTATTAAGAACCAAAATGTCATGCAACAAGGACAGCAAACAACCAATAGGCTATGATACAACAGTCAAAGATTAACTGAGAACCCAGGTTAACAACAACCTAGTCGCAACAGCAGAAAACAGTGTAGAATTTTTTTTTATTGTACTCTTTCATGGGATGTGGGAGTTGCTGGCTAGGCCTGCAATTATTGCTTATCCCTAATTGCCCTTGAGAAGGTAGGAATAAGCCACCTTCTTGGAACTGCTGCAGTCCATGTGGTGTAGGTACACCTACACTGCTGTTAAGAAGGGAATTCCAGGATTTTGACTCAGCGACAATGAGTTCCAAGTCTGGATAGTGTGTGGCTTAGAGGGTAACTTGCACATGGTGGAGTTTCCATGCACCTGCTGCCCTTCTTGGTGTTAGAGATCACAGGTTTGGAAAGTGTTGTCGAAGGACCCTTGGTGAGTTGCTGCAGTGCATCTTGAAGATAGTACACACTGCTGCCATTGTGCATTGGTGGTGCAGGGAGAGAATGTTGAAGATGGTTAATGAGGTGCCAATCAAGTGGAATGCTTTGTCCTGGATGGTGTTGAGCTTCGAGTGTTATTGGAGCTGCACTCATCCAGGCAAGTAACATTACATTCTATCACATTAAACTTCATAGTGCTTTGATAGGCCATTTCAGAGGCTATTTAAGGGTCAACTACACTGCTGTGGGTCTGGAATCACATGTAGGCTAGAACAGGTAAGGACAGCAGATTTTGTTAATATGATAGAATTTACCCTGCAATTTGAGAGGAAAAAGCTGGAATCAGATGTAACGGGACTACAGTTGAATAAAGGCAACTACAGAGGCATGAGGGAGGAGCTGGCCAGAATTGACTGGGAGATGAGCCTAGCAGGAAAGACAGTGGAACAGCAATGGCAGGAGTTTCTGGGAGTAATTTGGGAGACACAGCAAAAATTCATCCCTAGGAAGAAGAAGCATACTAAAGGGAGGACGAGGCAACCATGGCTGACAAGGGAAGTCAGGGACAGCATAAAGGCTAAAGAGAAAGCATACAATGCGGCAAAGAGCAGTGGGAAACCAGGGGATTAGGAAGCCTACAAAGACCAACAGAGGACAACTAAAAAATAAATAAGGAGGGAGAAGATTAAATATGAGGGTAAAGTAGCCAGTAATATAAAAGAAGATTGCAAGAGTTTTTTTTTAGATATATAAAGGGTAAGAGAGAGGCAAAAGTGGACATTGGGCCGCTAGAAAATGATGCTGGAGTAGTAGTAGTGGGGAACAAAGAAATGGCGGAGGAACTGAATAGGGACTTTGCGTCAGTCTTCACAGTGGAAGACACGAGTGACATCCCCAAAGTTCAAGAGAGTCGGGGGGCAGAGGTGAGTATTGTGGCCATTACCAAGGAGAAGGTGCTAGGAAAACTGAAAGGTCTGAAGGTGGATAAATCACCTGGACCAGATGGATTATACCCCAGAGTTCTGAAGGAGATAGCTGAAGAGATAGTGGAGGCGTTAGTGGTGATCTTTCAGGAATCACTGGAGTCAGGGGGGGTCCCAGAGGACTGGAAAATCGCTAATGTAACCCCCCCCTGTTTAAGAAGGGAGTGAGGCAAAAGACGGGAAATTACAGGCCGATTAGCCAGACCTCGGTCGTTGGTAAGATTTGAGAGTCCATTATTAAGGATGAGATTTCAGAATACTTGGAAGTGCATGGTAAAATCGGGCAAAGTCAGCATGGTTTCATCAAGGGGAGGTCATGCCTGACAATCTGTTAGAATTCTTTGAGGAGGTAACGAGTAGGTTAGACAAAGGAGAGCCAATGGATGTTATCTACTTGGACTTCCAGAAGGCCTTTGACAAGGTGCCGCACAGGAGGCTGCTCATTAAGATAAGAGCCCATGATGTTAGAGGCAAGGTACTAGCATGGATAGAAGATTGGCTGTCTGGCAGGAGGCAGAGAGTGGGGATAAGGAGGTCCTTCTCAGAATGGCGGCCGGTGACTAGTGGAGTTCCGCAGGAGTCAGTGTTGGGACCACAACTTTTCACTTTATACATTAATGATCTAGATGAAGGAACTGAGGGCATCCTGGCTAAGTTTGCAGATGATACAAAGATAGGTGGAGGAACAGGTAGTATTGAGGAGGCGGGGAGGCTGCAGAAGGATTTGGACAGGTTAGGAGAATGGGCAAAGAAGTGGCAGATGGAATACAACGTGGGCAAGTGTGAGGTCATGCACTTTGGTAGGAAGAATAGAGGCATAGACTATTTTCTAAATGGGGAGAGAATTCAGAAATCTGGAGTGCAAAGGGAATTGGGAGTCCTAGTCCAGGATTCTCTTAAGGTTAACTTGCAGATTGAGTCAGTATTTAGGAAGGCAAATGCAATGTTGGCATTTATTTCGAGAGGACTAGAATATAAAAGCAGGGATGTGCTGCTGAGGCTTTATAAGGCTCTGGTCAGACCACATTTAGAATACTGCGAGCAATTTTGGGCCCCGTATCTCAGGAAGGATGTTCTGGCCCTGGAGAGGGTCCAGAGGAGGTTCATGAGAACGATCCCAGGAATGAAAGGCTTAACATATGAGGAACGTTTGAGGACTCTGGGTCTATATTCGATGGAGTTTAGAAGGATGAGAGGGGATCTGATTGAAACTTACAGAATACTGAAAGGCCTGGATAGAGTGGACATGGGGAAGATGTTTCCATTAGTAGGAAAGACTAGGACCCGAGGGCACAGCCTCAGAATAAAGGGAAGAGAAACTTCTTTAGCCAGAGAGTGGTGAATCTATGGAATTCATTGCCACAGAAGGCTGTGGAGGCCAGGTCTTTGAGTGTATTTAAGACAGAGATAGATAGGTTCTTGATTGGTAAGGGGATCAAAGGTTACGGGGAGAAGGCGGGAGAATGGGGTTGAGAAACTTATCAGCCATGATTGAATGGCGGAGCAGACTCGATGGGCCGAATGGGCTAATTTCTGCTCCTATGTCTTATGGTCTAAAGGAGATTAATGAACCAGATGGGTTTTTATGACAATCGACGATGGTTTCATGGACATTTTAACTGTCCATGACAGATTTTATTAATTGAATTTAAATTACACCAACTGCCGTAGTTGAATTTGAACCCATGTCCCCAGGGCACTAGCCTGGGCCTCTGGATTACTAGTCCAGTGACATTACTGCTACACCACTGCCTTCCCTTGTTTAAGTTCAACAGTTGCACTGCAGTTCTTAATTATTGTTATGATCCCCAGCTGAGGTTACCACTGGACAAACCTGATCCCAGGGTGGAACCCAACTTGATAGATCCTAACTTTTATTTGTTTGTCTAGATACGTGGAGAGGGGCTACTGAACAGAGTCACCGGAGGCAGCTAAGAACTTTTTAACAAAATAATAAAACATTTATTAAACCAGAAAAGGTGAAGTATATTAAATACTCCCTTACCCACAACTATACCTTTACAGATATATACAGATTTGTAAGGATAACACGTTACAAAAACTATCTTATACTCTAATGTTCACAGTCCATGTAAACCAATTGCAACCTGTCGTCAGATACACCACAATCTGAAACCAAGTGACAGATGCCATCCCACACAGATGCTATGAATCTCTCCTCAATTCCCCCCCAGACACGTGTTACACTGTGAGCCAACCAGTCTCACCAAGCTCCGTCTTTCACATGATGGCTTCCAATCTCCACTCTCCAAGGACTTGCTTTGGAATCTTCTCTCAGACCGATGCTTTCTCTCAGACGCCTTCCGCAAGGGTTCACCTCCAGGGTTTTGAACTCTCTTTCAATGTTCCTCTTCCCTGGGTCACCACATGCATTCAAGCTGTCTCCCACACGCGCACTCACCGATTCAGCTGTCAACAGTACACCACTGCTTCACGTGCCCAAAGCAAAGCGTCACAGACCTTCAGACATCTCTTTGGGCCTTGCTTCTTGCAAGCTGTTCTCGCTTTAAATCGGCTTTCTGCAGATTTTATCTCTTTAAATCTGAAACTTGGAGCCTCTCTCTCTGACCCTCACTCTTAACTTCACTTAACAGGGCCTTTGCCAGGTTCCTGTCCTTCCTTTGACTAGAAGGTCTGCTTGGGACTTTCTCCTGTTCCACTCCTCTGGATTTTGGGGTCTTCTCTTTGGCCTGGCACTTGCTATCTGTCCCCTTTGCTGACATCTATCCTGGACGCTACTTTCAAAACCAACTGAGCTCAAACTGCTTCTAAATCAAACTGCTGTTTTTAGTTTCTTGTGTGTGTATCTGTGGGAGTGACCTAACTCTCTGGACCCCTGTTGCTAGGCAATAGCCTACTTTCTCTACTCTTGTTTGTTTAACTTAACTGCGACAGTCCTAAAACTCTCATTAGAAATGCAAGCACCTTTTAGAGTGAAACTAAAACTCAACTTGACCTCTTGTTAACACACAGATACAGAAATACAAATCAAACTTAAACATTAAAGCTAAACCTCATTCACAAATAACAATATAACTTACTTTAGCTACCTCTATTTCCTAACATTATGCAAAGTATTTTTAAGAAGGACAGGTGCAAAAAAATAAACAGCCTAAACAACATCAACAAAACTTCTGGTTGTACAACTGTCAAAAAAAAGTACAAGCTAAGTTTGATGTTGGGACTGAAAATTGAAGGAAAGCATCAGTTCAAATTTTGAGAATTGAAAGTATTGTCTGTGGTTTACATGTATCAAGTACAATGTTACACTGAAAACCAGCATTTAAAAATAGCAAAATAGTCCATTAATTTATCCAAATATTCTGCATGCCCTTTGTGCTACTTTGCAGATATTTAATGGCTACTGTGGGCTCACAACTTGCTGCAAAGTGTATATGATCAAAGAGTAATTACTTTTGGTGAATTTATCAAGCCATTTGAAGTTAAATGGTTTAAAGATTGACAAAAGAATGCCCATGGCTTTTTTCATTGCTCTATTCAAGTGGTGCAGGCAAGTTAAAAACCTAGCACGAACTACCACATTCACAATGAAAAATCTGCAATTTAAAAGCCACCCCTAACAAAACAATCAGTGTACATGACTTAAACAAACATCCGTATATTCCCACATTCTTTCTCTGGTAGATGCGGAGTTAATGAAGCAGAGCTTCAAACTCCAAATTCTTCTTGTCACTAAGACTTACTCAGTGTCCTAAAATTGGCTCCCCTGCCCTTAGTTTGCTCTACTGACAAACATGTTCCATGCCCTCAATGTGTTAAAAACACCTTTTTTTCCCCCAAATTCCTCCTTGCACCTGGTACATCCTAACTCTGAAATGTACCCTTCATTCTCCCTATATTGTCCTTCCTTGCATCCCAACATTTTCACCTAACTGATGGTAGAATATTTTGCCACCTCAACCTTCTTCAGGAACTCTCTTCAGATTCCTGTTTCTCTGGTACCTTTGTTTCCATCTTTTCACCAAACGATTTAAACATCTCTCTCCCTATTGTTTCAATGTTCCAATCCTCCAATTAGAAGCACAGAATGGTACTACGCAGGATGAGGCCATCTGGCCTACTGTGCCTATGCCAGCACTTTGAAAGAGCTATCCAACTAGTTCTATTCTCATGCTCTTTCCCCATAGCCCTTCAATTTTCCCCCTTCAAATATTTATCAGATTCTTTTTAAAAAGTTATTAGCAAACCAGCTTTCACCACCCTTTCAGGCATTGTACTCCAGATCATAACTTGCATTAAAAAAATTCTCATTGCATCTCTGTTAGTTTTGCCAATTAACTGTAAATTTGTGTTCTCTGGTTATTGACCCTTATTTACTCTTTCGAAGCTCATGATTTTCAACATCTCAATTAAATCTCCCTTTAGCCTTTAGTGACACCACCAGCTTTTCTCGTCTCTCAAATAACTGAGAGTTTTGCTTTAAACAATACAGCCTTGTCAACTTGCCCTGCCAATTTCAGATGTGTGTGTATACACAGCCAGGTCTCTGTCTTCCTGCATCACCTTTTTAAAATTGTACCATTTAGTTTATATTGTAACTCCTCATTCTTTTGACAAAAATGTATTACTTCATACATGTGTCTGTCCATTTCACCAGTCTTAATGTCCTCCTGAGGTTTGTTATTATCCTCATTGGTGCTTATTACATTTTTGTGTTTCAGATGCTTTACATATTTAAAAAGGCACAAAAGCATGCAAATTGCTGGTGACACCACAAATGCCACCAGCATTTCTAATCTACTGAGGCGAGTGAGGGTTGAGACGCCTTAGGGCATTGTTACAATAATGGGCCATTGGCTTCCTTCCATTCTATAAAACTCCATGGTTCTGGATGCCAGAGTTCTTGACTGCTATCCTACACTTCTAATGGAACTGTACACGTGATCATCAGGTGGAAACAGTGACCAATTATTATTCAAGCGGCCTTTAAATGGGCTGACACTTAAAACACCAAGGAAAAATCAGAAAGGTGCTAAATTCCAGAGAACTGCATGACTGTGCCTTAAGGAAGAAGAAGGATAAAATGTGAAAAATGATAAGAAATACTTACGCCTTTTACTCCCTTTTTAAGTTTGTCATCAATAAATAATGACAAATATTCTGGGGACCTCGAGTTGAGGTTGAGGAAGTATTCAAAGTCACCAGCAATGGTCTGTTTAAAAAGACGATCATTGTTGAATGAATCCTGAAGGAAACGATCAAATCTGCCTTTCAGATCGAGGAGGCCCTGTTTAAACAAAAACATGCATGCTTAGTCTGCAGGTTCAATCTGCATATTTTCATTTCAATAAGCTTGTAGTTCTAAAAACCTATGATAATCTTCCATAGTTATATTTCAATTAATTATTTCGCAATTGCATTTATCGTAGAATAGTTTTTAAAAATTCTTTCATGGGATGTCAGCATCGCTGGCCAGGCCAGCATTTATTACCCATCCCTAGTTGCCCCCTAGTTCAGAGGGCATTTAGGAGTCAACCACATTCCTGTGGGTCAGGGGTCACATGTAGACCAGACCAGGTAAGGACAACAGATTTCCTTCCCTAAAGGACATTAGTGAACCAGATGAGTTTTTTTTTTACAACAATCGACAATGGTTTCATGGTCATCATTAGACTTTTAATATAAGTTATTCAAATATTGGCTTTGTTGATGGCTTAGTCATTCAACATTTTTAAAACCAGCTGCCAACTACCACAGCCCTTGTATTGTTCAGACCGTGGGAGTGATGTTCATAGAGGTAAAGCTGCATCACTTGTCCCTATAACAAAAATCGCATCCATGGAAGTCTGGGTCAGCAATACTACTTTTGATTTAATGGCGCCAGCACCCCACTTATTCAGGTCACCTTACAGATTTCTCTTTCCCCGCCTGTTTATTTTTTAATGCTAGTTGTGCCCAGTCAGTTCCCATATTATCCTTGTAAATCAATTATGTATTTTCTCCTATGCTTCTGTATCATTTTTGTAATATGGGAACCACAACTGTGCACAGTAGTTGTCCAATCAAAATTCCATATGAATCTAACATAACTTATTTGCTTTTGTATTCAAGTCCTCTAGAAATGAATCCCAGTACACTTTTTAGGGCACTGTTGACCTGCTTTGCTAATTTTAATGATTCGTGAATCTATATGCTTAAATCCTTTTGTGCCTCTATTCCATTTAGACTCTTTTTGGAAGGATGACTGAATCCCTTATTCCTCGTACCAAAATGCATGACCTTACACTTATCTATGTTGAAATTCATTTGACATTTATATGCCAATTCTGCAAGTTTGTTTGTATCAGCATGAATTTTTGCCAGTTCTCCTCAGCATTAACCATTCCCATTCCCCTCAACCTCGACCTAGCACAGCCATGAAGTTAATTGACCAGAAGTAACATAAAAGTGCCTTGATTTGTAAAAGTACACAACTAAAGTTACAAAGACCAGTTACCAAGAGTCTCCTTCAACCACAAAAATCCAGCTCCAAATTTATAACTTGGAACAATTTCTGATCTATTAGTCAGCAAAATTTGGCCTTCTCTCATTTCCTGGATGCCGATTCTTACATTTCAATAAAAGATATGAGCTCTAGTAAAATTTTGACAAGGCCCAGAAATATTTTCTCCCTTTTTTAGGTAGGGAGAAGGGACGCTGGAATCAATTGAGTGTGTAGGTAGAGAGAGAATGCTACATATATTTCTCATCTTGAGTATTGTTGAAAAAAGAGACATGTTGAAGCTTTTCGTCTTGCACTCATCAGGACACTTGGCAAGAAAAACGATATAAGGGGAAGATAACAATTTATACTGTATGTGAAGAGTGTGCTGATTGGTTGGCAAGTGGACTCTGATTGGTAGAGATGTTGCCATGGAGACTGCACCAGTCATGGTGACTGACAGTTAACTACCAAGCATTGTTTGAAACTTAAATTAGGCAGCTTAACTCTGATTGGTCAAGGCATTGCCTTGAGGAATGAGTCAGCAAATGGCTCTCACTTATTTTGTTTAGCTGAAACAGGTGCAATGTACGTACATGTTCTTTCTGTTTGCAAAGAACAGGGCCCTATGCAATAATATGTAGCTTCCAGAACATGCAAATGCGTCACACTGCAAACCTGACTGATGATCTTAAATTGGTTATCAACGTAATTCTTAGCATACAGAATTATTTAGCAAATGGTTGTCCATTCGCAGAATCACACTGTGTTTTGAGTTTTGCAAGCACGGGCTGGTTGGGTACAGTTTGTATCTTGCCTGTTGTGAACAGAGGCTGGGACGTGCTATTCAATATGAACTGCCAGTCTTTGCGACACATGGCCTACATACCTAGCAACACACTGCACTGAAATTCATTTACCATATTACTCACCTGTGTGATCTGGGTAACGGTCAGCACCTTGCCCTTTCAAAACAGCTGGTGGGACATGCTTTTTTTTTTATTCATTGAAGGGATGTGGGCTTCACTGGCCAGGCCAGCATTTCTTGCCCACCTCCAGTTGCCCTTGAGAAGGTGGTGGTGAGCTGTCTTCTTGAACCGCTGCAGTCCAATAGCTGTAAGGGAGGGAGTTCCAGGATTTTGAGCCAGCAACAGTGAAGGAAAGGCCATATATTTCCAAGTCAGGATGGGCAGCAGCTTGGAGGGGAACTTCCAGGTCATGGTGTTCCCATGTGTCTGCTGCCCTTCCTTCTAGGTGGTAGTAGTTGTGGGTTTGGAAGGTGCTGTCTATGGAATTTTGGTGAGTTTCTGCAGTGCACCTTGTAGATGGTACATAGTGCTGCCACTGTGCGTTGGCAGTGGAGGGAGTGGACATTTGTGGATGGAGTACCAATCATGCAGGCTGCTTTGTCCTGTATGGTGTCAAGCTTCTCGAGTGTTGTTGAAGCTGCACTCATCCAGGCAAGGGGAGAGTATTCCATTGCACTCCTGACTTGTGCCTTGTAGATTGTGGACAGGCTTTGGGGAGTCATGAGGTGAGTTACTTGTCACAGGATTCCTAGCCTCTGACCTGCTCTTGTGGCCACAGTATTTTTATGGATAGTCCAGTTCAGTTTCTAGTCAATGGTAACCCCCAGGATGTTGATAGTGGGGGATTAAGTGATGGCAATGCCATTGAATTTCAAGGGGCAATGGTTAGATTGTCTATTGTCAGAGATAGTCATTGCCTGGCACTTGTGGCACAAATGTTACTTGCCATTTGTCAGCCCAAGTCTGGATGTTGTCTATGTCTTGCTGCATTTGGACACAGACTGCTTCAGTTTGAGGAGTTGTGAATGGTGCTGAACACCACTTCTGACCTTATGATGGAAGGAAGGTCATTGATGAAGCAGCTGAAGATGATTGGGCCTAGGACACTACCCTGAGGAACTCCTGCAGCGATGTCCTGGAGCTAAGATAGGTGACCTCCAACAACCACAACCATCTTCCTTTGTGCTAGGTTATGACTACAACCAGCAGAGAGTTTTCCCCCTTATTCCCATTGAGTCAAGTCTCACTCGGGCCCTTTGAGTCAAATGTGGCCTTGATGTTGTTGCTCGCCTCACTCCTTGAGTTCAGCTCTTTTGTCCATGTTTGAACCAAGACTGTAATGAGGTCAGGAGCTGAGTGACCCTGGCGGAACCCAGACTGAACATCAGTGAGCAGATTATTGCTAAGCAAATGCCGCTTGATAGCACTGTTGATGACCCTTTTCGTCACTTTACTGATGATCAAGAGCAGGTTGATGGGGCAGTAATTGGCTGGGCGGATGTGTCCTGCTTTGTGTGTACAGGACATACCTGGGCAATTTTCCACATTGCGGGGTAGATGCCAGTGTTGTAGCTGTACTGGGACAGCTTGGCTAGGGGCATGGCAAATTCTGGAGCACAAGTCTTCAGTATTATTGCTGGAATGGCCCACAGCCTTTGCAGTATCCAGTGCCTTCAGCGGTTTCTTGATATGTGGAGTGAATCGAATTGGCTGAAGACTGGCATCTGTGATGCCAAGGACCTCAGGAGGCGGCCGAGATGGATCATCCACTCGGCATTTCTGGCTGAAGATTGTAGCAAATGCTTCAGCCTTATCTTTTGCACTGACATTCTGGGCTCCCTCATCATTGAGGATGGGGATATTTGTGGAGCCTCCTCCTCCAGTGAGTTGTTTAATTGTCCACCACCATTCACATTAGGATGCGGCAGGACCGTAGAGCTTAGATCTGATCTGTTGGTTGCAGAATCGCTTAGCTCCATCATTTGCTGCTTATGCTATTTGGCATGCAAAGTCCTATGTTATAGCTTCACCCAGTTGACACTTCATTTTTAGGTATGCTTGGTGCTGTTCCTGGCATGCCCTCCTGCATTCTTTATTGAACCAGGGTTGATCCCCTGGCTTGGTGTTAATGGTACAATGGGGGATATGACCGGCCATGAGATTACAAATTGTGGTTGCTGTTTGATATGATCCGCCTGTCTTTGGGACAGCCTTGCTTGAAAGTACGCTAAAAAATCGCTTGCTGGACTTGTGTAAGAGCGATGAGCTTCTGCGTGATATATACAACAAGGTTCGTCTTCATGGTTCACTAAGTCCTCGTATGTATGAGCTGCCCAAAACACAAAAGTGATGTCCCTTTACGCCCATTCTTATCTATGACTGGTTCAGCGCAACATGAATTGGCCAAATGGTTGGGCAAATTGTTACAACCAGTTTTGAACAAGTTTGCCACATACACGGTGAACGATTCCTTCTCATTTGTGTAGACCATACAGGACTTGCATATCGATAGCAATGTTGTGCCCATATGCTCATTTGACCATGCTAGCTTATTCACCAACGTTCCACTTAATATCTAGCATCACACTGGCACTGAAATTCATATACCACATTACTCATTTGTATGATAAGCAGGACGTCTTTTTGGCTTGATGGCAGCATGCTGTCAGTGGCGAGTATCACTTGTGTTGCTACTCCATAGTAGCGGTGTGAAACAGTTAGCTTCACCTGTTGCTCAAAGTTTTGAGATACCTTGCCCTTCCAGGGTAATCTGAGGTAGACTGGGCACTTTAGGCCAAAACTGATGGCCTTAGGCCTGTTCATGAGTTTGCAAGATATACAGCATGAAATGATCTGACCACAGTAGCCATTATCCTGCAGGATACCTTTGATGCACCCTATTTCGGCATCAAGCTTATATGGTGAGCAAATGGCTCAGGGACTAGCCACAAGGGTGCCGATAAGGCCAATCTGATAGCATGTGGAACTGTAAGAATCTTAATGCATTTATTTACCAGTGAAGGTAGGCTTGTGGTAGACCGTGGTAGAGAACCCTTGAACAGATTTCTCAACTAGTACGTCAAGGGAGTTAATTTGGCTGCTCCATTTCAAAGGTGAATTTGAGTGTAGGATGGAGCAATTAAGGCATGCAAGAAAATTATTACATACACTTGCTATGTTTAAATCCACAGCTGCATCATCTACATATGGAAAAATGCGAGGGGTAGGTGGTTAGGTGGCATTCCATCCAAGACATGTTTCTCATGGAGCCCAACGAAGATGTTTGAGAGCTGGGCCTAGAGGGGATCCCATGGCAACAACATCTATTTGGGCATACATGGTGTCATTAAAACTGAACTCAACTGTGCAAGTGGCCAAGTTCATAAGTTCAATGAATACTGATTCACGCAATGGTGGGGGATCTAGATAGCCATGATATAGTTAGCAGTTCAAATATTAATGGCTTCTTTAAGTGGAACATTGGTGAATAAGCTAGCATGGTCAAATGAGCATATGGGCACAACATTGCTATCGATATGCAAGTCCTGTATGGTCTACACAAATGAGAAGGAATCGTTCACCGTGTATGTGGCAAACTTGTTCAAAACTGGTTGTAACAATTTGCCCAACCATTTGGCCAATTCATGTTGCGCTGAACCAGTCATAGATAAGAATGGGCGTAAAGGGACATCACTTTTGTGTTTTGGGCAGCTCATACATACGAGGACTTAGTGAACCATGAAGACGAACCTTGTTGTATATATCACGCAGTAGCTCATCGCTCTTACACAAGTCCAGCAAGCGATTTTTTAGCTTACTTTCAAGCAAGGCTGTCCATTCATGGTGAGCAGCAGGTCCAATGGAATACAAATTTGGACCCGTCATTAAAAATGGAATGCATTTTGTTGATATAGTCACACTCGTTAAGGATGACTATTCCCGTCCCTTTGTCAGGTTTACTGATGTGTATGTCCGGGTTGGTCTTAAGGCCTCACAACACTGCAAGACATTTGCGTCGCATGTGAAAATCAAACGGGTCATTCGGAATTCCCGAACTAGCAACACAAGTGATATTCTCCACTAACAGGATGCTGCCATCAAGCCAAAAAGACGTTCTGCCTATCACATAAATGAGTAATACAGTATATGAATTTCAGTGCCAGCGTGATGCTAGGTATGTAGGCCGTATGTCGCAGACTGATGGATCGTATCAAACAGCATGTCCCAGCCTCTGTTCACAACGGGCAAGGTACAGACTGTACCCAACCAGACGGCGCTTGCAAAACTCAAAATAGTGTCCAACATAAGATGTGATTCTGCGATTAGACAATATTTGCTTAATAATCCTCAGTGTGCTAAGAATTATGCTGACAACCAATTTAAGGTAGTCAGTCAGGCTTGCAGTGTGGCACATTTGCGTGTACTGGAAGCTACATATATTAATATATAGAGCCCTGTTCTTTACAGACAGAAAGAACATGTACATTTATTGCACCCGTTTCAGCTAAACAAAATAAGTGACAGCAATTTGCTGACTCTTTCCTCAGGGCAATGCCTTGACCAATCAGGGTCAAGCTGCCTGGTTTAAATGTCAAACAATGCTTGGTAGTTAACTGTCAGTCACCATCACTGGTGCAGTTCCCATGGCAACGCCTCTACCAGAGTCCATTTTGCCAACCAATCAGCACTCTCTTCACACACAGTATGAATTTTTTTCCCTTATATTAGTATTCTTGCAAAGCGCCCCAATGAGTGCAAGAAAAAACCTTCGACGTGTCTCTTTTTTCAGTAATACTCAAGTTCTACCAAATAACTATTTATATTTCTCATCCTACCCCTATGCTTGGATGATGTTCTCTCTTATTCAAATTTTTTATTCTGATTGATTTATTTTAAAGACTTTTAGTACAATGCAACGTTCAAAGCAGTATTATATATTATGAAGTGAATGCTAACTGAAAATATTTTCAACATTCCATTATATACAACAAAAATCTAAAATGTAGTTAAACTGTTATAGATTGAAGTGAAATTTATGAAAAGCACATTGCAATCTAATTTACATGTTCAGTTTGATTCAGGTTACTAGCTATTTTCCTTTTTACTTAACAGTTACAATGAAAGGACAGAACTGTCATGTGCTAACCTGAATGTAATCCACTGGGTTCTTGCCTTCTCCTTCCTCAGACACCAGTGCCTTGCCCTGTTCTCTCAGGTAGGAACTCATACATTCACACATAGTTTTCAGGCCATTTGGCACACGACTGAAAAGCTTGTACATACAAGCTAGGTCTGAAATAGGATATAAAGTACATTTTGTGCTAGCTTGATTGTGCATTGCAGAGAGGTTCTACAGTGTACTGGTTAAACTTTAAAATACAGACATATAAATTTTAACTTTAAATGTTAAAGTCAACAAAGCTAAATATTTCTATGCAGCACAACTCTTGGCTGCACAGTCACTATTATTTTAACTGAGGGTGTCCCTTTCAATAAAAAACAAAACAGCATAACGTTAAGAGATTCAGATGCCAGCTTGGCTTGATTTAGCATTTCATTTTTCCAGATGACTTTCAAGATCTTGATTACTACTGGATGTTCAAGTCGATTTTTCATTAACAACAAATTACTGGTTCAATAACCAACGAGGAAAAGCTCAACGAACTAAGTGATTGGTAAATGCTGCAAATAAATGAAGGTAGCGGGAATCAGTCCACAAGGGCTTGACCATTACTCTAGCAGCAATAAATAAATTGGTTCCAATAAGAATAAAAGACTTATGCAAAGAACCTTTTCAGAAGGCTAACAAGGCACCCATGACTGAAGTAATTCTGCAGAGACAACTTGGCCTTTAAAAGTGTCATCTCAACAAAAGGAAACACATTGCCATATCTGACCTTTCAGCTGAGAACAGGTCTTCTTGGCACAGATTTAAATGGGTCAACTGATATAAAATTTCAATAGATTTGAGAATCACATGGCTCTCTGTTAACAAGTGATTACAAGTATGACCAATTCTATCCAGATCTTGTGAATTACCCTGGGTGTAAATGGTTACTGGGTTTATATAGTGAAAGTTCTCCACCTACATTAGATGGAGCCCCACAGTAAACTGTCCTTCTTCCTGCAGAAAAAACCTAAACATTGTATTGCTAAATGTAAGCCTGAGATTTTCACGTAGCCATTTGTTAGGCATAGAAAAGAATGGCTTTGATTTAAATAGTACACATGAAACTCAGCCCATCCCTGCTCAAAGAGCTGCAATGAAACTCTGTCTTTACTCTTTGTGCTCAACACTTGTAGTGAGTTTTGCCAGTAAAAAAGCAATGCTGTTTCTGTATATTGTAGAGGTATGCAAATGCCTCCATACTTGTGTCCCTTACCAGTTCTTCAAAATTGGCAGAGCTGGTCACATTACTTTGTTTCATGTTTGTGTATGAACCACAAGAAATAGGAATAGGGGTAGACGAACACAGCCCCTTGAGCCTTCTCTGCCATATAATACGATCATCGCTGATTATCGGCCTTAAGTCCACTTTCCCACCTGCTCATGTCCCTTCATTCCCTGAAAAACCAAAAATCTGTCTATCTCAGCCTTAAACACATTCAACAAAGGAACATCCACAACTCCCTGCAGTAGTTAATTCCAAAGACTCTCAACACCGAGCGAAGAAGTTGCTCATCTCAGTCCTACATGATCAGTCCCTTATCCTGAGACTGTGCCCCCATGTTTTAGATTCCGCAGCCAGAGGAAACTACCTCTCAGTGCCTATCCTATCAAGCCCCTTCAAAATCTCAAATGTTTCATTGCGATCATCTCTCATTCTTCTGAACTGTAGAGTATAGGCCCAATTTACTCAGCTTCTCATCATAGAACAACCATCTCATCCCAGGTACCAATCCAGTGAACCTTCGTTGCACTGCCTTCAATGCAAGTACATCCTTCCTTCAATAGGGAGACCAAAAATGCAGAGTACTCCAGGTGTGGCCTCACCAAAGCTCTGTATAACTGTAGTAAGACTTCCTTATTCTTGCACTCCAATCCCCTTGCAATAAAAACTAACATGCCATTTGCCTTATTCTGCTTGCTGTACTTGCATGCTAACTTGCTGTGTTCCTTATACGAATACACCCAAGTCCCTCTGATTAAGACTGGAAGCCTATAATTACATGGGAACTGTAACAATGTCTGAGAAAACAATGAATATTGACATTGACAATGACAAAGTAGACAGGTTATTTTGGAAGGCCCAGCAATCATTGCATGGACCACACCAGTCCTTAAAATACCTTGATGACTTGGGGTTCAGAAACCCAGTTGGAAATTGGGACATTCAGAGGTGGCAGCTCAGAAATTACACGAGTCAGCAAAAAGTTGGCAGAGTAATGTCAGATATAACTTAATATGAACTGGTGTAACATACTGGTCACAGAAAAAAAAAACTGGGCAAAATGTTTACTCCGAAATAGCTAAGGCAGAAAACGAAAGAGAGCTAGGAGTCTTCGACTCGAGGCATAACATGTCAAAGCAACACAAAGTAGCAAATAATAAAGCCAACAGAACACTTAATGGCACAGCCAAACCAGAAAGCACAGGTCTGATTCAAACGGTGCTGTGCTCTGGTCAGATCACACCGAAGCACTGTGCTCAACTCTGGTCATCAAAAAAAGGAGGCGACATTCAATCCATGCAGACAGAAGTTGGAATAATAGCTTTAGAAATCCGAGTTGTGAGTAAAAATTCTGGAAACCTGAGTATCTGAGCAGCACCCATAGAGGTACATGAGAGACAGTGAAGTGTATGTATAAGACTAATCTGAAACATTACTTTAAACTAAATTGCAAACAGAACAGAAGTTTACTTTGATTAATTTGAACTTAAGATTTTAACCAGGTCACCAGAGAGAATGTTCATCATATGGAATGGGCTTCCAAATAGAGCAGCAGAGATGAAAACTCTGAAATCATTTAAGGAATAACTGGATGCTGCAATAAGGCTACTTCAAGGTCTTTCCAGATAAATGTGAAGCATGTCACTTGGCCTTCTTCATTCATAATTATCTTGTAACATGACAATAGAATAATAGAGATTGCATCTAAAAAGTGCACTTTTGTACCAAGGCTACCATTTTAAAGCAATGGATGCCTCTTAAATGATCTCAACCTCCCGAGACAAGAGAATGTGCCTCCATTTTACAAAGCAACTCTTGAAAAAGATCAAAAAAGAATGGAAAACAAACCGAAAAATCATTAAATCCCTATAACTAATCCAAGAATTCTGTACAATTGTGTAGAACATCCTTTCCTAGTGACAAGTGGTGCAATGGATTCCAACTAGCCTTTCACCTCTTTGACAACAGTTCAAATCCAGCTTAGGTGATAAGACGAAAAGGATATGCTGGCTATGCAGATCCCAAGTAAATTTTATTTGAGGAGCCTCAACCCAGTTCCTCATTAGCATGGTCAAAAACAAAAGGTCCTAATTAGGCATAAATTGGAGATCAGACGCAAAACAGAAAATACCTTTTCTGGAAAATAGAACAATGTCACAAAAGTGCAGTAGGAATGCTCAGTTAAAACTGATGTAAAAGCCACTGATAGGACAAAGTGAAGGTCAACTCAGTTCTTGCTCTGTACTACACTTGACCTGAGTGGCCACTGTTGGTGTTTGGCACCAAAAACGGTTAAGTGTTCCATCACAGTGCCAACACTGCTGAACTTGATCAGCACAAAAATTCACCAAAAACATAAAAATTTTCCGTTTGTCACAAGACTCAACAGTTGCATACAAGAAAAAAATGACATGAAAATGGAAATATTCAAATTAAAAAGGAGTTTGTACACATTAAACTGAATTTTTGGAGTGTGTTCAAGGCTGCCAACAAAGGGTTTGGATGATATTTGTAAATTGACTCTTGCATATCAACTTCAGTTTTGCCCTCATTGCTTATATCATGCAAATTCATGTTACAACCTTGTGACAGTGCCAAGCCATCCATTATTCTCAATGTAATTTATGTGAGAGATACATAGAACTTATAAAAAAAACTGAGCGAAATTAATTACAGCCTTTAACTCACTCTAACATTTATATTTTTTTAAAAATTAAAAATAACTTCTGTTTCTTACTATTCTTGGGATTGTTCCAGTGTCTCCGTACTGTGACAAAAGGATACTTTGTGGTTTCTACACAAAGGAGGCCAATAATGTAGGTTATAAACAAGACAGTTATACACTATTTCTCATACCTATTGATTTTTATGCCTTTTCAATCACTCAGATCATTTGTATAATTTAAGTTCATGGAAAATTTGCTGTTTGATGTTTTGGGAAAATCCTGCCTTACTGTAAGAAATATGTTTAATTGAAAGCAGCAAAAAAATCGAGACCATAAAGGACAGACACCTTTCTGGTTGGGTACTCAGAATATACCAAAACCAAACCCATTTTTTCCAGTTGGCAGAATAAGATAAATTTGCAATTAGAGATATTTTTGGAACATCCTTTCAGGTACCATAGTTTCTTCTCCTAACTAAACCTATTTGTAAAACAGTAATGGGAGCAAATTATTGTAAATGGTTTGGATTGCTGCATTGGGACATGATAATTTATTGGAAAATTTGTAAAATTCTGCAGTATACAATAGAGAATAAATGGTGACTGAGAGCATAAAAGATAGTAACACCTGAAACTTTAGAAAATATTAAACTGTGAATTTATTAGAAGGTTGTATAATCACCTAAACCCAGAGAGTCTATTATAAGCATTGAACACATTTCCCAACAGCCAATTTGCAACCTCAAGCAGTGCCAACCAGATCAGCAATTTTCAGCTCCCTGTACTACTGATGGGTCCACGTCTGACACTTGGATTATTTCAAACTGTTGAATGATTCAGATTTCAGTGACCTGACCACTCCAACAAAACCAGGTTAAACTATAGTGCTCACTCTTACTTTCTAAAAAAAAACTCCACCTAGGAATCAATTTTGAGCAAACCGGGAAGCAATTTCAAGTTACGCAGGCTCCGGCCAGGTCTGAATTGGGAAGGTCATGGAGGTGCAGCAAAACAGTCAAGTGTCAAAATATAGTATTTGCGTGTATAAGTACTTAATATGAATAGATCTAGATATGTTTTATAAAATTCAAAAATTCAAGTTAAAATTGAAGCACAAAGAAATAGAAGAAATAGAAGAAAGGAAAAGGAGGAAAGACAGGTGAAATATATTAAAGGCTATATATTTAAAATATTAGAACAGGTTTAGAAAAGCAACTCCAAGTAGCTGAAATATTAAAGAAAACAAAACCATCCCTGGGAGAATCAAATTCCCTGGAGCTGCTAGCAGTTAAAGGGTTAAATACAGTTCACTGCCATTTGCATTTTCCAGAGACTTCGTGTTGGAAGATTCATCAAGAGTTTACATTTTCCATTACCGTCGCTGAAAGACACAGTTGGTTTTGATGCAACTCCACATCATTCACAAAGGATGGAGCCGCTTTACAACATACAGGTGCGAAAGTTATCGTTTTCTTTTGTTAAATTTATACTTGGTAAAACTCCTGGAGCATTTTCTCCACGAAAGTGTTCACAAATATACAATCTTACTTAACAGACTGCAAACAGAAATACAAATTCTCACTTGTTTCCTCAAATAAAAATAGAATGCTGTGACATTCAGAAGGTCAATAAAACCTGAGTTAATATTAAATCCAATTCTCAACAAAATGAACTATACCCTGAATTAGAAGCATTGCAAAGATGAACAGTTATTAGCCCAAAAGTTCAGATAATTGCAACCATAAACTCAACACAAATTAATCTAAATATAGATAAAACTGATTTCTGAAAATATTTATATTCCTCAAAAATGAAACTTGCACACAACTGAACACAGCAAATACCATCTTCAAGGAAAAGATTGTCCCTTTGAATTTACCTTCTGTCTTTCCATTCTTTAACATATGGACTAAGCCCGAGTTTTCCATTTCTACTATAGTCTTCATGTGTTTAGAAATTAGTTCTCTCTCCACCACCTTCACAATTGGTTCTTCTGTGGATTTATCAAGACAGTGCATAACTCGTTCAATTTCTTCGTTAATCCGTGCTTCCACTTTCTTAATGTACACAGATGCACTATTCTCTGCTAAGAACTTCTGGCTTTCCATCTGTGTAAAAAGAACATTTGACCATTTTACTAATTAATAAATTTGAAGAACTGCATTACATATTCATGTGAACACCATAGATTTAATAACTGCACATCATATCTAAAAGAAATCACAATTTAAAGCATGTAACCTTTAAATGAGCTATAAAATTATAGATACCTGGAAGAATTCAGCCGACATTTCTAAGAATGGAGCCTCAAAATCTTCCTCATACACTGATCGGCCTTCTAGCCCAAGAATCATTAGCATCTGACAGGCATTCCGAATTGCACCTCTAGTAAAACAAAAAAAATAGAAAAATGTAATTTACTTATGAATGCTGTTTTTAGAAAGAATCAAAAGGTTCTCTTTTTAAAAAAAGGAAAGCCTAAATTGAATAGATCAGACCAGAAAATGTAATACTGTATTAATATTATCCTGGCCAATTTTAAATATTAAGTTTAAAAAAAAACGTTTCAAGAACAAGCTCAAATTCATTGATGCTCACCAGGTGTAACACTATCTACAATCTTTTAAATGGAAAAGAAGTCAATCTGATCAATTGTAAAATAGATGGTTCTTCAAATAGCTTTCAGCTCTATAAGCTAGCAAAGAACTGTTATACTCAAATCACTGTTGCACAAGTCAATCTCTACCATTAATGGCTACTAAGGCATTTGTGTCACTCTAGCAAAGTCTGTTAGCCTGAATACTAAGCATTGGAGACATTGCACACTGAGGAAATAAGTACAAGATAACTGATAATCTCATCAGTTTCTAGACCAGTATGACTTTTTATTAAAAAAGTCAAATTGCACAAAGTGGAGCAACAGTCACCACAAATAATACCATGTCAGCAAGTATATATGATACTAATGAAGGGTTTATATAATTGTTATATTTTATGAAAGGCATCCATCTAAGAATCACAACTGAAAAACTCTTGTGGAACAATACAATTTTGCACTTAACAATTAGGCTACATAATAAAAGTTTCTGGTTAGGACCACAAAAGGATACTATAACTAGGACAGGAACTTTCCAACTGGATTTGAAAAATGCATCTGCATTGTTTGTTGGTGACAGAATTGTAACATTTTAACAAAACCTAAGATGGGCTCCTCTTACCTCCTCCTCTTACATAAAAAGAGGGATAAACTTTTGATGCTTCATTGTTGAGTATGTATTGCAAAATGTAAAATGCAGTATTTCTAAAAACAAAAATTCTCAGCTTAGTCAAACTTACAATTTTTGTCAACAAAAATATTTTGCATTCACAGTAAAGGTGCCAGCACCATTCTATTAAAACTGTAGAAAATGGTAATAAATTTCAAAGCTCCAGTGTAACTAATAAGCATACAAAGCCACCCAAAATTCACTGCACCTCAACGCATAGATTATATTGGTGCAATTGCTAACATGCTGGTTGTGATGCAACTATACAGTGTTTAGCACATTTAATATATAAACATTTTACATTTTGCACTAATCTAACCGCTTCTCATCATTTTTAATGATAACAGCTTATCATTAAAAATGAGGAGAAGTGGTTAGATTATTGCAAAATGTAAACAGTGTTTAGATAATGTATTCTCTTCTTCAATGAGTCTTGTTTCAAGGCACAAAATGCACAGAGGGTACAGACTCTGATTTCTGCTCCTACAAAACTTCCATAACACTAAAATTCTCAATAATCCAAAATCACGGAGTGCAGTACATTCACAGGATCTACACTTAGTTCCTTCAGCAGTGAATGCAAAAAGCCACTCACATCAAACATTCCCTTCCTTACTCCAGTGCAAGTTTTCAATACATTTTTTGGTAACACTCAGCCCTTTGAAGAATTAGGCCTGGTGTTCTGCTTCCTCAAACTTCAATCTCTTCTCCCTTGCATGGAGGTCTTAATTGTTCTATTTTATCGTTTATTTGTCTGAGGTTTTACAGCAAATTCCATTCAGAAGAATGCAGATTTGTCTTGAAACACCTTAGCTTTGAGGGAGCACGGCAATAATCATGAGAGATTTTAATCTACACATGGACTGGAAAAGTCAGGTGGGCAAAGGTAGCCTAGATGAGTTCATAATGTTTTTGGGATAGTTTCTTAGAACAGCATGTTCTGGAGCCAACCAGAGGCCAGGCTATACTAGATCTGGTGTTGTGCAACGAGACAGAATTAATTAATGATCTCATAGTGAAAGTGCCCTAGGTAGCAGCGACCATAATATGATTGAATTTTACAAATGGTTTGAGGGAGAGAGGAGTGGGTCCAAGATGTGTTTTTAAAACTTAAATAAGGGCAATTATGAGGGCATGAAAGCAGAACTGGCTAAAGTGAATTGGCAAATTAGGTTAAGGTCAATAGAGATGCAGTGGCAAACAATTAAAGGGGATATTTCAGTATATACAGAATAAATACATTCCAACGAATAAGAAAATGTCCAAAGAACAGACACACCATCCGTGGTTAACTAGAAAGGTTAAAGATAGTTATCAAACTTAAAGATAAAGCATATAATTGTGCAAAGACAGGTGGAAGGCCAGAAGGTTGGACAGAATATAAGAAACAGCAAAGGATGACAAAAAGATTAATAAGGAGGAAAGAAAAATAAAGTACGAGAGAAACCTAGCCAGAAATATAGAAATAGATAGTAAGAATTTCTATAAATATTTTAAAAAGAAACAAGTTAATAAAGTTGGTTCTATAGAAAGTGAGTCGAGAGAATTGCTAATGGAAAATAAGGAGATGGCAGATGAATTGAACAGGCATTCTGCATCAGTCTTCACTATAGAGGATACAAGTAACATCCCACAAGCCGCTATAAATCAGGAAATGGAAGGGAGAGGGGAACTCAGGCAAATTACAATCAGAGAAGTGGTACTGAGTAAATTGTTGGAGCTGCGGGCTGACAAGTGCCCGGGTCCCGATGGACTTCATCCTAGGGTCTTAAAAGAAGCGGTTAGTGAGGTAGTTGATGCACGGGTTTTAATTTTCCAAAACTCCCGAGATTCGGGGAAGGTCCCATTAGATTGGAAGATAGCGAATGTAACTCCACGATTCAAAAAGGGACGGAGACAGAAAGCAGGAAACTACAGGCCAGTTAGCTTAACATTTGTCATAAGGAAAATGTTAGAAGCTATAATTAAATGTTATGGCAGGGCATTCAGACACATTCAAGGTAAGCAGGCAGAGTCAACATGGTTTTGTGAAAGGCAAATCATGTTTAACCAACTTATTGGATTTCTTTGAGTAAGTAACATGTGCTTTGGAAAAAGGGGAAATCGGTACTTAGATTTCCAGAACGCATTTGATAAAGTGCCACATCAGAGGTTATTGCCTAAAATAAAAGTTCCACGGTATAGGGGGTAACATATTGGCATGGATAGAAGATTGGCTGGCTAACGGGAAGCAGAGAGTAGGCATAATGGATCTTTTTCAGGTTGGCAAGATGTAACGAGCGGTGTGACACAGAGATCAGTGCTGGGACCTCAACTGTTTACAATTTATATAAATGACTTGAAGGGATGGATGGGATGGTTTCCAAATTAACTGATGACACAAAGATAGGTAGGAAAGTAAATTATGAAGAAGACATAAGGAGGCTACAAAAATATATGGATAAGTTAAGTGAGTGAGGAAAGATCTGGCAAATGGAGTATAATATGGAAGATGTGAAATTGTCCATTTTGGCAAGAAGAATAAATGAGAAGCATATTATCTAAATGGAGAGAGATTGCAGAGCTCTGGGATACAGCAGGATCTGGGTGTCTTAGTGCATGAATCGCAAAAGGTTAGTATGCAGTTACAGCAAGAAATTAGAAAAGCTAACAGAACTTAACTTATTGCGAGGGGAATTGAATACAAAAATAGGGAGATTGTGTTTCAGTTATCCTGAGCACTAGTGAGACCACATCTGTAGTACTGTGTACAGTATTGGTCCCCTTATTTAAAGGAAGGACGTAAATGCGTTGGAAGCAGTTCAGAGGTTTGCCAGATTAATAACTGTCTTAGGAGGAAAGATTGAACAGGCTAGGCTTGTATCTGCTGGAGTTTAAGAGTAAGCGGCAACTTGATTGAAACATACAATATCCTGGTGGGGTCATGACAGGGTGGATGTGGAGAGGATGTTTCCTCTTGTGGGAGAATCGAGAACTAGGGGTTAAAATTAAGGGCTCACCTATTTAAAATAGAGATGAGGTGAAATCTTTTCCTCTCAGAGGGTCTTGTGTCTTTGGAACTCTGCTTCCACGCCTTTTCAGGAAGAGAGTCTTTGAATATTTTTAAGGCAAAGATAGATAGATTCTTGGTAAGCAAGGGGGTGATAGGTTATCATGAGTAGACGGGATACAGATGAGGTTACTATCAGATCAGCTATGGTCTTTGAATGATGGATCAGGCTCGAGGGGCCGAATGGCCTACTCCTGCACCTTGTTCGTATGTTCGTAGCAGACCTCAGGAAGTGAATTCCAGAGTGCACTGCCTAAGCAGCTGAAGGAATGGTTCCCAACTGGGGTGGGGGGGGTGGTTTAAAGGGGGCGAATGCATAAAAATTCTGAGGCAGAGGAGCAGAGTGTTCAAGGGGTTGTAGGAGCTTACAGCTAAAGACAGGGTCAGGCATCAAAGGGATTTAAGCATTAAGGCTAGACCATCATTGATTTTAGAACATGCATATCCGTTTAAGTAAAATGTAAATCTAAGTTATCAAATAACAAATTTTTGAACTATCCACAAACATTTTCAGACAGGAGGATAAGTTCTTCGATCCATCTACTCTACTTCAATAGTATTCCCTTGCTGCATTTCGAGTAATTCTGAAGCCCAATCATTGGCAAGAACCTCCTTCTTGAAATCCATAATGGTTCCATCAACCATGCTAGCAACTGTTTCATATATTTACCATGCATTTAGAAAAACACACCTCCTGAATTTTCTATTTTCTTTCTTGTCGAAAAATTCTAAATACCACACTACGCTCATATGCTGCCCACAGCAGAAAAACTTACTAGGATTCAAAGTGTCCAAGCTTCACAATTTTAAATACTATCATGTCCCATCTCAATTTTCTCTTTTGGAAGACAAAGGATCTAGGGGTAATGAAATTTTACTCATACGTTAGACAAATGTTATTCAAAAGAGTCTTCACCAAACCTCGTAGGAGACAATTTCTTGCATCCACAAATGAATAATTAGCTTCCTCAGTATAAGTCTAATCTTCAAAAATTGCAGCATAAAGATTATGTCTACAAAACTGTCAACATTTTGAAATTATTAGTCACAATTTAATTTTCGCATGTTATGAATGTGAGGTTTTATAATATTGTGTTAAATTCTCTTTAATTTAAGGTAAAATAAAGTGAAGAGGGTCATGTGCTCTGTGATGAGCTCTGCTCGACAACAAGCCTGTGTGGTTTGGTTACCAGGGAGACTAGGGGCGCAGGTTGAAACTTACTGGAAGCAAGGTGCAGAATTTTCACACCTGAAGGCAAATGCAAGAGCAGCTGAGCTAACCGTGGACAGACTTTCAGTCTCCGGGGGAGGGCGAGCGCGGGAGGGCGAGCACGGGAGGGCGAGCGCGAGGGCAGGAGGGCGAGGGCGAGCGCGGGAGGGCGAGCGCGGGAGGGCGAGCGCGGGAGGGCGAGCGCGGGAGGGCGAGCGCGGGAGGGCGAGCGCGGGAGGGCGAGCGCGGGAGGGCGAGCGCGGGAGGGCGAGCGCGGGAGGGCGAGCGCGGGAGGGCGAGGGCGGGAGGGCGAGGGCGAGGGCGGGAGGGCGAGGGCGAGCGCGGGAGGGCGAGGGCGAGCGCGGGAGGGCGAGGGCGAGCGCGGGAGGGCGAGGGCGAGCGCGGGAGGGCGAGGGCGAGCGCGGGAGGGCGAGGGCGGGAGGGCGAGGGCGAGCGCGGGAGGGCGAGGGCGAGAGGGCGAGGGCGAGGGCGAGCGCGGGTGGGCGAGGGCGAGGGCGGGAGGGCGAGGGCGGGAGGGCGAGGGCGGGAGGGCGGGAGGGCGAGGGCGGGAGGGCGAGGGCGGGAGGGCGAGCGCGGGAGGGCGAGCGCGGGAGGGCGAGCGCGGGAGGGCGAGGGCGAGCGCGGGAGGGCGAGGGCGAGCGCGGGAGGGCGAGGGCGAGCGCGGGAGGGCGAGGGCGAGCGCGGGAGGGCGAGGGCGAGCGCGGGAGGGCGAGGGCGAGCGCGGGAGGGCGAGGGCGAGCGCGGGAGGGCGAGGGCGAGCGCGGGAGGGCGAGCGCGGGAGGGCGAGGGCGGGAGGGCGAGGGCGGGAGGGCGAGGGCGAGGGCGGGAGGGCGAGGGCGGGAGGGCGAGGGCGAGCGCGGGAGGGCGAGGGCGAGCGCGGGAGGGCGGGAGGGCGAGGGCGAGCGCGGGAGGGCGAGGGCGAGGGCTGGAGGGCGAGGGCGAGCGCGGGAGGGCGAGGGCGAGCGCGGGAGGGCGAGGGCGAGCGCGGGAGGGCGAGGGCGAGCGCGGGAGGGCGAGGGCGAGCGCGGGAGGGCGAGGGCGAGCGCGGGAGGGCGAGCGCGAGGGCGAGGGCGAGCGCGGGAGGGCGAGTGCGGGAGGTCTCAGAGAGGTTGAAGGCTGCAGCTGGTGTGGTCAGCAGAGAGAAGGCGGCAATGAGTTCTCAGCGTGTCACCGGGTAGAGTTTACAAGGAAGGGCGATCTCTAGTTGAAGAGGTGCAACCTGTGGCAATCTAAAGGCTGGAAGATTTGTTCTGGCAAGGCCGGGAGGAAAAAAAAATTCCTGAAGTGGATCTTTCTACTGATAGTCAGTTTGGAATTCCTGCAAAAACTGAGGGAAGTGCTTTGACTGTTACTCGGCATTCTTGTGAAATGGGGAGATGTGAACCCATTGGAAGCTGGGAGTGGCTGTGAACCGTTTCCTATAGAAGACTGCAATCTTGCGGAAAACACATTGTAATGCATGTGTCTATGGTGTGGGGTTATTGGTCACTTTCAAACATTAGTAAGGGTCAACTTTTCTGTAGTTTAAAATATTTGCTGCTTACTAGGGAAGGTTTAGTTGGCGTTGCTTTTAGTTGGTGTGTTACAGTCTTAAAACTTGAAATCTTGGTGTGCAATTAAGTCGGTCACTGGGAATTCAAATCTCGTAACAGCCAACATAGCACTGCAATTAGCAAATTAATTTGGTCATATCTTGAAAGTACAATACAAGGTCATTTAGTTTAATAAGTTTAATTTTTAATTTCTTTCATGGGATGTGGATGTCTCTGGCAAGACCAGCATTTGCTATCCAGCCCTAATTGCCCTTGAACAGAGCGGCTTATTAGGCCATTTCAGAAGGAAATTAAGTGTCAACCACGCTGCTGTGGGTCTGGACTCAGACCAGATAAGGATGGCAGATTCCCTTCCCTTAAGGACACCAGTGAACCAAATAGGTTTTTAATAATAATCGACAGTGGTTTCATGGTCACCATTACTGAGCAATGTCCCATGAAAGAAATTAAAAATTAAACTTATTAAACTAAATGACCTTGTATCGTGCTTTCAAGATATAACCAAATTAATTTGTTAATTGCAGTGCTATGTTGGCTGTTACGAGACTTGAATCCCCAGTGACCGACTTAAAGAAATTGCACACCAAGTTTTAAAACTGTAACACACCAACTAAAAGCAACACTGACTAAACACCTAGTAAACAGCAAATACACTAATTCAGATTTTATTAATTGAATTCAAATTCCACTAGTTGCCATGGTGGGATTTGAGCCCATGTCCCTGTAGCACTAGCCTGGGCCTCTGGCTTACTAGTCGAGTGAAGTTACCACTACAACCAGTGTCTCCCCCTTTAAAACAGAAAAGAAATAGGTCAATATGTACAGCAGTTTTACAAGCAGCTCTGAGGCACTAGTACCAAATAACAAATGATTGCCTTGATTTACCTGTCCACTACCTCTCCTTTCCTCTCCCTTGCAATCATATCCAGGAGAGTCTGACGTAGGTGGTCTCGGATGCAACCATAACGCACAACCTGATCTCTGAAAATGATCAAGCCCAAGTTGTAAACATTCTCTACGTTATTCTGTTGAACATACACACGATCCTGCAAAGGAAAATAAAAGAGAAATGACAGTAATTTGGAGTACAACAGTTTCAACCAACAACCTGTTAATTTCTGGAAGTTGTAGCATATTTTATTCCAGTTTAACAAAATAGAATGCCTCGCTGTCAAAATTTCTAGTTCAGAATCAACTATCACTTTCCTACATAGAAGTTGTATGCCCCAAAATATGGAGTGCAAATTTTACTGTCCAATTTCGAACAAATGAGAGGGCGACCTGTGGAATTGCAACATAAAACCTTTGCCGTAATTTGTTTAAATTCATCATAGTCACTGTCTAGGCCAGCATTTACTGCCCCTCCCTAATTGCCCTTGTTAAAGTGGTAGTGAGCTGCCTTCTTGAACTGTTGCAATCCTTGTGGTGTAGATCTAAGGAAGGGAGTTCCACGATTTTGACCCAGCAACAGTGAAGGAACAGCGATATATTTCCAAGTCAGGATGGCGGGTGGCTTGAAGGTGAAGGTGATGGTGTTCCAATCCGTCTGCTGCCCTTGTTCTTCCAGAAGGTAGTGGTCGTGGGTTTGGAAGGTACTATCTATGAAGTCTTGGTGAGTTTCTGCAGTGCCTCTTGTAGATGGTACACACTGCTGCTACTGTGCATCGGTGGTGGAGGTAGTGAACGTTTGTGGATGGGGAGCCAATCAAGCAGGCTGCTTTTCCTAAATAGCGTCAAGCTTCTTGAGTGTTGTGGGAGCTGCACTCATCCAGGCAAGTATTCCATCACACTCCTGACTAGTGCCTTGTAGATGGTGGACAGGCTTAGGGGAATCAGGAGGTGAGTCATTCACAGCAGGATTCTTAGCCTCTGACCTGGTCTCCTAGCCACAGTATCTATATGGCTAGTCCAGTTCAGTATCTGGTCAACAGTAACCCCAGGATGTCAATAGTGAGGGATTCAGCCATTGAATGTCAAGATGTGATGGTTAGATTTTCTCTTGTTGGGGATGGTCATTGCCTGGCATTTGTGGCGCGAATGTTAGTTGCCATTTGTCCGCCCAAGCCTGGATATTGTCCAGGTCTTGCTACATTTGGACATGGACAGCTTCAGTATTTCAGGAGATGTGAATGATGCTGAACATTTTGAACAGCAGCAATAATCCCCACTCCTGACCTTATGATAGAAGGAAGGTCATTGCTGAAGCAGCTGAAGATGATTGGGCCGAGGACACTACCCTGAGGAACTCCTGCAGTGAAGTTCTGGAATTGAGGTGACTGACCTCCAACAACCACAACCATCTTCTTTTGCACTAGGTGTGACTCCAGCCAGTGGAATATTTTCCCCCTGATTCCTGTTGACTCCAGTTTTGCTGGGCTGCTTGATGCCACACTCAGTCAAATGCTACCTAGATATAAGGACAGTCACTCTCACTTCACCTCTGGAGTTCAGCTTTTTTGTCCGTGTTTGAACCAAGACCGTTAATGAGGTCAGGGGCTCAGTGGCCCTGACGGGACCCAAACTGAGTGTCAGCAAGCAGGTTATTGCTAAACAAATGCAACTTAATAGCATTGTTGATGACCCCTTCCATCATATTACCGATGTTCAAGAGTAGGTTGATGGGGCAGAAACTGGCCAGGTTGGATTTGTCTTGCTTTTTGTGTACAGGACATACCTAGGTCATTTTCCACATTGTTGAGTAGGTGCTAATGTTGTAACTACTGGAACAGCTTGGCTAGAGGTGTGGCAAGCTCTGGAGCACAAGTCTTCAGTACTTTTGCCAGAATATTGTCAGGGCCCACAAGTTTGCAGTATCCAGTGCCTTCAGTCATTTCTTGATATCATGAAATGAATCGAATTGGATGAAGACTGAGATCTATGATGCTGGGACCTCCGGAGGAGGCCAAGATGGACCACCACTTGGCACTTCTGGCTGAAGATTGCAGCAAATGCTTCAGCCTGATGTGCTGGGTTCCCCCATCATTGAGGATGGGGATATTTGTGGAGCAGCCACCTAAACTGAGCTGTTTAATTGCCCGTCATTCAAGACAGGATGTGGCAGGACTGCAGAGCTTGGATCTTATCCGTTGGCTGTGAGATCACTTATCTGTCTATTGCTTGCTGTTTATGCCATTCGGCACACAAGTAGTCCTATGCTGTAGCTTCACCAGGTTGACGCCTCATTTCAAGGTATACCAGGTACTGCTCCTGGCATGCCCTCCTGCACTCTTCATTGAACCAGGGTTGATCCCTTGACTTATAATTAGTATAAACCTTGCAGCAAAGATTGGAGGTCAACTTTGAAGGCACGTAACTAACTTTTTTGTGAAACCAACTGGTATAAAATCTTGAGCATCTTTGTAACAGATATCATCTTCAGATATCTGTTCAACGCATCGCCTTTCTTTGCTCCTCATTATGGTGAAACAATTATTGTGCAATAGCAATATGATGCTAATTGGGAGCCTGCAAGTGCAAGTTGCACTGGCATGAGCAATTATATAGTCTTCAAAGTTAATAACTGATTTGGCTGGGTGTGTTTATTTCTTAAAGTTTAAGAAGACAATTGGAATAATTTTGAGAGGCCAGTCTTTTGAAGTTTGGTGAGAGTAAAGGATGAAGTAATGTGTAATTAGACAGCCCTACTGGGCAAAAATATCACTTGGGACTGAAATAGGGTTGTAAATGGTTACAGCAAATAACAGTACAATACATGGCCAGCTGTGTGGTCCTCATATCTGAGATCTATCTGCTTTTCTCCTGCCACACTTCTGGGTGACAGTTTTCTCAACAGACTTCTCATGCTTCCCTCACCCTTTCCTGAAGCCATTTACATCACCTCTAAATCCATTTTTTGTTTCTATACTTCTCCAATTACCTCTTCCTTTTGACTAACATTACCACATATGTTGCATAATCACTCCTGCCCTCTTGCCCATCACAAACCTGTCTCTTCTGTTCTTTCTCTGCCCCCTTTTCCCATGCTCTGTACTTGCTGAATAGCTGTTCATCCCTCAGATGGTCACTAATAAATCCAATAAAGAATCCAGGAGAAACTTATTTACCCAGAAAATGGAAATCACTACAAGTAGTAGTCAAGGTGATTAGCAGAGATGCATTTAAAAGCGGGTTATAAACATTACCACTGACCAGTTGAACCAACTGTGTCAACCATTCTATGTCACATCTTGCAGTTTTGATAATAAGCTGTCAACCTGAAATGTTAACTGTTTCTCTCTCTACAGATGCTGTGGGACCCAATTGTCTCCAGCAAATACTGAAAACAACCTCCTGCAAAGAATAATCAAATGCAAGGTGGGATCCTCAAAAGAATAGATAGCAAATTACTGGAAGGTAAGCAGAAATTGGCAGATATATTGCTTTAGTGCTTACAAAAGAGGATTTTAAGAAGGAGGTAAATCCTGAATTGATTAAAAAAAGGCGATATATATTCCAGAACAGTAGAGAAATTAGTTCAGCTAAAGAAAGACAAGACTGCTGGGATACATCCCAGCATCCAAAGTGAAATTAAGCAAGAAACTGTGGAGGCCCTAGAAATAGTATTCAGTGTTTCTATTGAGAGTAAAAGTGTGCAGGAGGACTGAAAAGTAGCCAATGAAATGCCGATTTTCAGAAAGATAAGCTGAGCTAACTCAGGGAATTACGTAAACACGAAGTGCTGGAAAAACTCAGCAGGTCAGGCAGCATCTGTAGAGTCAGAAACAGAGCTAACATCGAGTCAAATATGACCCCTCTTTGTAACTCAGGAAATTACAGTCCATTTAATTTCGTGATAGAGAAAATTTAAGAACAAGTGGGATGCCAGAATTTCTCATCTTAATTAATTTCACAATTCATGAAAAGTATACCAATAAATCCATAAAATTAGTTATTAGAAATGCCTTCAAATTTTGCCAAATAGGCTTACCGCTTGTTCAGATCTTCAGGTTGGAATTGGTATATGAAACATGCATCATGAAAGGTGTAATTTTCACTTTACTTCTATAGTATTACAATTACTGTCTGGAGTGCATATCAACAAGCAGAAAGAAAATGACTAGGGTGTTCTAGCTCCTGTGGATAATTGTGCACACAAGAGTGAGAGGGTAATGAATCATGCGAGTTGCAATATATGCTTTTCTATGGAACTACAATACTATGTACAGTGAAAAACGGGCCAAAAGTTTACAAACTGCTGAGAGGAATGAGTAACAGAAAATAAATTCATGGACAGGGTCCAATCATTTTGTTCATAGGATGTGGGCATCATTGGCAAGACCAGCATTTACCATCCATCCCTAATTGCGCCCAAGGTGCTGCTCAACCACCTTCTTATACCACTTAGATCTTCTTATACCAGTCTGGATAATGTAGGTACACCCACATTGCTGTAGGGAGCTACATGATTTTGACTCAGCCACAGTGAAGAAACAGCAATTTATTTCCAAGTTAGCATTATAGGCAATCAGAGGAGAACATGCAGGTGGTGGTGTTCTCAGCTTTAGTTACAGCTTAAGAAAAAATTGAAAGTTCACTGCGGAAGAGTACAGAAAATAAACTCAATCTCATAAATAAATTGAAAGGAGGAAGTTTGGGAGAAGGAAAGAAAATGAAGCCGATGAACTGTATAAAAGTCTTGTAAAATATCCACAACACACATATTTGAGGCAACAATTAGAAGCACACATATTGAAAACTAAAAGCCGATTTCTAACAACCAATTGTTTCATATAGAAACCTACTGATGGTAGCTAGTGATTTATGACATTTCACTAACGATCAGATGTTGAATTGCATTAAATTATGGTGTTGCTACTTTTTAACAATTGAAAGCTGTTAATGCTTCTCCACACAAACTCCCGAAGATCTGGGGCTGTGTTTTTGTAAAACTATTGAATTCACATTTTACATTACTAAATAAGAAAGATTAGTCTCACTAGATCTGAAGAATTAACATTGGACTAATCACAAAAATACACACCAGTAGAACACAAAAGCAGTATAGCAACATCCTGAGTAAATTTTAAACAGAAAAATTTGTGTTAACCATATTCTACGTTATCAATTATAGCTCCTCTAAGTAATGGTAATCATAAATCTTAAAAGTGTCCTTAACAATTTCTGCGATTGACAAATCAGATTTCACCCATTCACAAAAGATTCACCCATTTCAACTGTAGACAAAGTTTAGATAGCTTATTTTCTGCATCTGTGTATTGATAAATGAAGTTTAATGGGACTGTAATGCCAAAGCAGTTATTCAAACAAAATATACCATTACCACTGATTAAAATTTCTCATTTAAGCTTAAATCAAAGCATTAATAGTGTGTTGCACTTTTATACAGGTACCAGACCCTTTATATTGTGTCCCAAAATCAGGAAGGACCCAAAAACTAGCTACATTCGAAGCTGGCACCCTCGGTAGCAATTTGAATAAAATTCTTCATTTTTCATACTTTTATGTATTCTAAGTACACGCTAGGCCAAAGACCCAAAATCCATAAAATCCCCAAATCTGACACGGGTCCAATCCCAAGCTTCACAGATATGGGGTCCAGGATCTGTACAGCAAATGTTAAATTATAAGACCTGGTGGCAAATTCATTCTATTAGACTGCCTCACTGACTGATTTTAACCTATCCAATGGTTCCTAAAATCCATCATTTCCACCAACTCTACAAATTGTAAACTTGAATTAAGTATGGTGGAAGAAGTTATAGTTTAATTAGTTTAAATTAAGTGATGTGTATCAAGCCTACCCACCATGTACATGAGGATGTCTCTTATCATCACCATTGCTGTCTGGTGGTCATTCCATGCTTGATTTAAGGTCTGTAGAAAGTTATTATTTAACGAGTTCAACACATCTTCCCGTACCTGTGAAAGTAACATGCAGTTAGCTTTTATGGGTAATCTTTTTAATACTAGTATCATTTGGTAAAACTATTGATAACTAACCATAAGAATACAATCAAATCAAATCTGAAAACTGCAGACATACTGAAAAAAAAATTTGCTTTTGCCATTTAATGTTTCCTGTTAAATGAAATGGAATGATAACATTAAGCACTCACATCCCCCTCCCCTACCCAGAGTTCTTCATTGATGAACCAACTTTACCTTATTGTTTACGTAATCTGTTTAATGTTGTTCTTTACTCAAATTTAGACAGTGGGGTTTATGAATTTATCTAAAGTCAAGGTGAACTCAAACTCTTCTCCCAAAACACCCACACACTGAATTACTTTGTTTTTTCATTAAAAAAGACACACATACCTTATTGATCAGATGTTCAGTTACAACTTCTCTCAGTCCAGTATATAGTTTCTCACCATGCTTGTGCAATACCATTGTATATGCATTCCTGTAGAGTTCCTCAAAGCTGAGCCCACTATTATTTTTACGCTGAATCTCTTGGATGGCATTCTTCAATAAGTCCCAGATGCTATTTACATACTTCTCATCCATAGTCATCTGGAAGGCAAAATGCACATAAAATTATGAATTTAAAATTTCAACAAATCAAGTGTAATCAGGATTTGGGAGCAAATTCTAGAGTTTAAGCCTAGTCAGCTGAAGGCATGGTTTCCAATCGTGGCATAATGAAAATTGGAGATGAGCAAGAGGCCAGAATTGGAGGAGTGAGGGATCGAAAGATGTTACCAAGTTAGTGAGATACGAAGCCATACAGGAATGAGAAGTTTCAAATCAAGACATTGCCGGACTGGGATCCAATGTAGACCAGCGAGGACAGAGGAGATGAGTGAATGGGACTTGGTGCGAGTTTTGGATGAGTTCAAGCTTGCGGAGGATACAAAGCAAGAGGCCAGCCAGGGTGGCATCAGAATAGTGATGCAAGTGTAAGACTTATAGATGAAGAGAGTGGGGAAAACCCACTTAATCATATGAGCAGCATGAAGACCCATAACCTAGCAGTACAATTAGTGATTACTGAATACTAGAAAATCAGAACACAGAAGTGTGGTTCAATACATAATCTTTCATAAGTACATAAGAAATAAGAGTAGACCATTTGGCATCTCGACCCCTTAATACAATCATGGCTGATCTCTCAACTCCATTTTCCTGCCCATTCCCCATATCCCTCGATTCCCTGAGAACACAAAAATTTATCTCAGTCTTGAATAGACACAATGATTGACCATCCACAATCCTCTGGAGTAGACAATTCCAAAGTTTCACAACCCTGTAAGTGAAGAAATTTCTCCTCATCTCCGTCCTAGATTGTCCAGCCAGGGGAAACAACCACTCACTGTCTACCCTGTCAGGACCCTTTAGAATCTTCTATGTTTCAAAGAGATCAAGTCACATTCTTCAAAATCCAGCGAATTTAGGCCCAATTTACTCAGTCTCTCATTCCAGGAACCAATCTTATGAACCTATGCTGTACCACCTCCATATGCTTCCTTAAATATGGAGCCCAAAAATGCACACAGTACTTCAGGTGTGGATTCAGCAAAGCCTTGTATAATTGTAGATAGACTTTTCTTATGTACTCCAGCATGCTATTTGCCTTCCTAATTGTTTGCTATACCTGCATGCTAACTTTCTGCTGGTCTCTTCAATTAAATCATTAACATAGATTGTCACTAGCCGAGGACCCAGCACTGATCATTGCCACACTCCATTAGTTACAGCCTGCCAACTTGAAAATGCCCTATTTATCCTTACCTTCTGCATCCTTTCCTGTGACCAATTGTCCATCCATGCTAATATATTACCCCCAAATGCATGAGCCCTTAACCTGATAATTAACCTTTTGTGTGGCACCTTATCAAATGCCTTTTGGAAATCCAAGTTTACTACATCTATTGATTCCCTTTTGTCTACCCTACCAGTTACATCCTCAAAAAACTAATAAATTTGTTAAACATGATTTCCCTTTTACAAAGCCAAGTTGACTTTGTACGGTCATACTATGATTTGCTAAGAGCATTGTTAAATCTTCTTTAATAATTGATTCCAGCATTTTCCATAACAACTGATGTCAAGTTAACCGATCTGTAATTGCCTGCATTCTTTCTCCCTCCTTTCTTTCTTTAAGAGAGTTAGATTTGCTAACTTCCAATCTGCTGGAACTGTTCTAGAATCTCGGCAGAGAATTCTGGAAAACCACACATCAGTATGAGTAGAGATTAGGAATAACAAGGGTCAGAAAAGGATGGTGGGAGTAGTTTATACATCTCCTAACAATGGTTATACCGTTGGACAAAGCATTAAGCAAGAAATAATTGGAACTTGTAACAAAGGCAATCTAGTAACCGTTGGGGACTTAATTTTCATGTAGACTGGACAAATCAAATTGGCAAAGGTAGCCTGGAAGACAAGTTTGTAGAATGCTTTTGCGACATTTTCCTGGAACAATATGTGGTGGAATCAACTACAGGTAAAGCTATCATAGATCTCCTATTGTGCAATAGGCCGATTTAATTCGTAATCTCATAGCAAAGGATGCTCTGGGAAAAGCGATCAAAAATATAACTGAACTCCACATGCAGCTCAAACAAAAATCTTAAACTTAAAAAAACACAATTACATGGGCAGGAGAGGGAGGGCAGCTAAGGTTGACTGGTTAAATAGATGAAAAGGAATGGTGGTAAATAAAGAAACATTTAAATGAACAATTCAAAATGTTCAACAAAAATACATTCCATTAAAAAGCTCAGCAAGCAAGATCCATCTATGGCTTGCCAGGGAAGTTTAACGATAGTATTAGATTAAAAGCAGCAGTTTATAATGTTGCAAAAAAATAGCAGTAAGCCTGAGGATTGATTAAAAAGGGAAAAATAGAACGAGAGTAAACTAGCCAGGAGTCTAAAAACAAATAAGAGCTTTCACAAACAGATAAAAAAGGAAGAAAGTAGCTAAAGTAAATGTTGGTTCTTTACAGGCAGGGATAGGAGAAACTATCATGGGGAATGAGAAAATGGCAGAGACACTGGACAAATATTTTGCCCGTCTCATAGCAGACAACACAAGTTACATAACCAGAAATAAGTGTAATCAAGGGGCTAATAAGAGCGTAGAATTCAAGGTAATTAACATCAGCAGAGAAAAAGAATTAGAGAAAATTAAGGGGCTAAAGCCAACAAACACCCAGGACCTAATGGTCTACATCTAAAAGAGGCAGCTGCAGAGATAGTGGATGCATACTTCCTGATCTTCTCAGCCAAGATCCTTTGTCACAAATGTCCTTATGTCATAATTTATCAAGGCTCCTCCTCCTTTTGGGTAGCCTGGAATATTTAGTTCCTATCCTTGGTCACCTTGTAAACATGTCTCTCTAACAGCGATTAGTTCGAAATCATTTCTCTCTATGTGTGCCACTAACTCATCAGCCTTATAAATGCTTCGTGCATTACGATAAACATTCTTTAATTTTATTTTTATTGTTGGTCTTCACGTGGGCCTCATTCATTGATGTACTATACCTTTAAACTCTCCGTTCCATCCTGTCCCACTCTGCTTGACTTTATCCAAATCAATATTGTGCTCTATTACCCCGACTTTTCTCTTTAGGTTTCTAAATCTCCCACCAACTTATTCCTCCCCCTGCCCTTTTAATTTAAAATCCTGGTTATGTGATTTGCTAGGACACTTATACCAGCCTGGTTTAAATAGAGTTCATCCCAATGGAACAGCTCCCTCCTTCCCCAGTACTGATACAAGTGCTCCACAAATTGAAAACAGCTTCTTCCAACACCATTCTTTGATCCATGCATTTAATTTTTTAATCTGTTCGGCCCAATGCTAATTGGTGTATAGCTCAGATTACAATCCAGAGATTATTGTCTTTGAGGTTCCGCATTTTAATATGGACCCTAAATCCTCAAACTCTCTCAGCAGAACATCAATCTTAGCTCTACCTATGCCTTTGGCTCCTACATGAACCACAACAGGATCCTCCCACTCTAAGCTCGTCTCTAGGCTCAAGGAGATGCCTCTACCTCTGGGAACAGGCATGTAACACAACCTTGGGAACTCTTGGTCGCAGCAGCAGAGAACAGTATCTCTTCCACTTATGATAGTATCACCACCACATTCCTTGTCACTCCCCTCTGCCACTTGAATTGCTTCATGCATCATGATATGGTTTGCTTGCACACCCACCCTGCAGTCTTTGTGATCATCCAAACAGGTAGCTTGTACCTCACAGCTGTTGGTTAAAGCCAAGGGCCAAGCCTCCTCCATCGCTACTATCTGGATTCTCATACCTGCCTCACTTGCAGGCACACCTTTCTATCTCTGACTATTGACTATCTCAAAGTTCTACTTAATTCAACGGGTGTGATTGCCTCCTGGAAGTGTCCTGGTAACTCTCTCCTCCCCGAACACCTCACAACTACTGCATCTCAGACTCCAGTTCAACAATTCTGAACCGAAGTTGCTCAAATCACAGCAGATATGGTTGTCCGAGATCATAATGTTTTCCATAAACTTCCACATGATGCAATCATGATGCACCTTGCTGCCTTGCCATGTCTGTTTATCCTTATTTAACTGTTAGGTTAATACTTTACTAAATTAGTAACTAAAGTCATAACATTGTTTATACTTAGTTAAGGAACACAGAAACAGGAGTAGAGTGTCAGCTCAAGTCTATCAATTAGATCACAGATGATCTGTGCCTCACCTTTAATTATCTGCATTTAATAGGCTTACTCCTATTTCTCATCTATATGCTGCCCTTTGGAGACATCAGGCTGAATTTTATGGGGAGAGGCGGGTGCAGACAGGTCCAATCAGGGGGAGGTGGCGGCTTAATGGGAATGCCAGTGGACTAGTAATCCAGAAGCCCAGGCTAATGCTCTGGGGACATGAGTTTGAATCCTGCCACGGAATCTGGAGGAATTTAAATAAATCTAGACTTAAAAAGCAACTCTCAGTAATAGTGACCATGAAACCAATGTCGATTATCATAAAAGCCCATCTGGCTCACTAATGACCTTTGGGGCAGAAAGTCTGCTGTCCTTACCTGGTCTGGCCTACACATGATTCCAGACCCACAGCAGTAACTCTTTGATGGCCTAGCAAGCCAATCAGTTGAATCAAAACCGCTACAAAGTCTACAAAAAGGAATGAAACCAGACAGATCAGCTGGCATTGGCCTAGGCACTGAAAATGACAGTGACAAACCCAGCCCTGTCGACCCTGCAAAGTCCTCCTTACTAACATCTGGGGGCTTGTGCCAAAATTGGGAGAGCTGTCCCACAGACGAGTCAAACAGCAGCCTGGCATAGTCATTCTCATGGAATCATACCTTACAGACAATGAATGCCCCAGAGATCACAATCACCATTCCTGGGTATGTCCTGTCCCACTGGTGAGGTGAGCTGGCAAGATGGATACAGAATTGGCTTGGTCATAGAAGACAGAGGGTAGCAGTGGAAGGGTGCTTTTCTGAATGGAGAGCTGTGACTAGTGGAGTTCCGCAGGGATCAGTGCTGGGACCTTTGCTGTTTGTAGTATACGTAAATGATTTGGAGGAAAATGAAACTGGGCTAATTAGTAAATTTGCAGATGACACTAAGGTTGGAGGAGTTGCAGATAGTGAAGAGGATTGTCAAAGGATACAACAGGATATAGATCGGTTGGAGACTTGGGCGGAGAAATGGCAGATGGAGTTTAACCTGGACAAATGCTAGGTAATGCATTTTGGAAGGTCTTATACAGGCAGGAATTATACAGTAAATGACAGAACCCTTAAGTGCATTGACGGGCAGAGGTCCACAGGTCACTGAAAGTGGCAACGCAGGTGGATAAGGTAGTCAGGAAGGCATATGGCATGCTTGCCTTCATTGGCAGTGGTATTGAATATAAAAGCTGGGAAGTCATGCTGCAGCTGTATAGAACCTTGGTTAGGCCATACTTGGAATATTGCGTGCAATTCTGGTCGCCACATTACCAGAAGGATATGGAGGCGTTGGAGAGGGTGCAGAGGAGGTTTACCAGGATGCTGCCTGGTCTGGAGGTTATTAGCTATGAGGAGAGGTTGGAGAAGCTCGGACTGTTCTCACTGGAGAGAACGGAGATTGAGGGGCGACTTGATAGAAGTTTACAAAATTATGAGTGGCATGGACAGAGTGGATAGTCAGAAGCTTTTTCCCAGGGTGGAAGAGTCAATTACTAGGGAACATAGATTTAAGGGGAGAGGAGAAAACTATAGAGGAGATGTGTGGGACAAGTTTTTTACGCAGAGTGTCTGGAATTCGCTGCCAGAGGAGGTGGTGGAAGCAGGTACGATAGTGGTGTTTAAGAGGCAGCTAGACAAATATATGAATAGGATGGGAATAGAGGGATACGGACCCCGGAAGTGCAAAATGTTTTAGTTGACAGGCAATATGATTGGCGCAGGCTTGGAGGGCCGAAGGGCCTGTTCCTGTGCTGTACTTTTCTTTGTTCTTTGTTCACTGACAGGACAGACCCCACAAAAGTGGCAGCACAGTGGTATACAGTTGGGAAGGAGTTGCCCTGAGAGTTCTCAACATCAACTCTGGCATCAGGTCAAACATGGGCAAGGAAACCTCCTGCTGATTACAACCTACCCCTCAGCTTATTACTCAGTACTCCTCCATGTTGAACATCACTTGGGGGAAGCATTGAGGGCAGCAAGGGCACAGAATGTACTCTGGGTGGGGGCTTCAACGTCCATCACCAAGAGTGGCTCGGTAGCACCTGGCTGAGTCCTAAAGGACATAGCTGCTAGACAGGGTCTGCAGCAGGTGGTGAGGGAACCAACAAGAGGGAAAAACAAATTGGCCAGGTTGGATTTGTCCTGCTTTTGGTGGACAGAATATACCTGGGAAATTTTCCACATTGCCTTTTAGATGCCAGTGTTGAAGGTGTGCTGAAGCATCTTGGCTAAGGGCGCAGCTAGTTCTGGAGCAGAAGTCTTCAGTACTATAGCCGGAATGTTGTTAGGGCCTGTATTCTTTGCAGCATCCAGTGCCTCAGGTGTTTCTAGATATCATGTGGAGTGAATTGAATTGGCTCAAGACTGGCATCTGTGATGCTGGTGACCTCAGGGGGAGGCCAAAATGGATCATCCACTCGACACTTCTGGCTGAAGGTTATTGCAAATGCTTCAGCTTTGTCTTTTGCACAGATGTTGATGTGCTCCCCATCATTGAGGATGGGGATATTTGTGGAGCCTCCTCCTCCAGTGAGCTGTTTAATTGCCCTCCTGCACTCTTTATTGAACCAGGGCTGACCCTCTGGCTTGATGGTAATGGTTAAGTGGGGGATATACTGAGCCATGAGATTACAGATTGTGGTTGAATACAATTCTGCTGCTGTTGCTGGCCCACAGCACCTCATGGATGCCCAGTCTCGAGTTGCTAGATCCACTTGAAATGTATCGCATTTAGCATGGTTGTAGTGCCACATAACACATGGCAGGCATCTTCAATGTGAAGACTGGACTCCACAAGAAATGTGTATGGACAGATGCATCTGCGACAGATAGATTGGTGAGGGTAAGGCCAAGAATGTGGCATCAAGGAGCCCTAGCAAAACTGGAGTCAATGGGAATCGGGGAAAAACTCTCCACTGGCTGGAGTCATATCTAGCACAAAAGAAGATGGTTGTGGTTATTGGAAGTCAATCATCTCAGACCAAGAACATCAATGCAGGACTTGCCCGGGGTAGTGTCCTAGGCCCAACCATCTTCAGCTGCTTCATCAATGACCTTCCTTCCATCATAAGGAATGTTTGCCGATGATTGCACAATGTGCAGCACCATTTGCGACTCTTCAGAAACTGAAGCTGTCCATGCCCATATGCAGAAGACCTGGACAACATTCAGGCTTGGGCTGATAAGTGGCAAGCAACATTCATCCCTCAGAAGTGCCCGGCAATGGCTATCTTCAACAAGAGAGAATCCAGCCATCGCCCCTTGATATTCCATGGCAGTAGCCTCGCTAAATTCCCCATTATCAACATCCTGGGGGGTGGTTACCATTAATCAGAAACCAATCAGGACCAGCCATGTAAATACTGTGGCTACAAGAGCTAGGAATCCTGTGGTGAGTAACTCACCTCCTGACTCCCCAAAGTCTGTCAACCATCGACAAGATACAAGTCAGGAGTGTGATGGAATACTCTCCACTTGCCTGTATAAGTGCAGCTCCAACAACATTCAAGAAGCCATCCAGGGCAAAGCAGCCTGCTTGATGGCAACCCATCCACCACCTTCAACACCCATTCCCTCCACCACTGATGCACAGTGGCAGCAGTGTGTACGATCTGCAAGATGCATTGCAGAAACTCACCAAGGTTCCTTTGACAGCACCTTCCTAACACATGACCTCTACCACCTAGAAGGACAAGGGCAGCAGATGCAATAGGAATACCACCACCTGCAAGTTCCCCTCCAAGCCACTCACCATCCTGACATGGTACCATATCGCTGTTCCTTCACTGTCGCTGGGTCAAAATCCTATAACTCCCTCCCTGACAGGAGTACTGTGGGTGTACCTACACCACATGGACTGCAGCTCACCACTACCTTCTCCAGGGCAATTAGGGATGGGCAATAAATGCTGGCCTAACCAGCGACACCCACATTCCATGAAAGAATTTTTAAAAACACCCTGCATGTGGGCTACATTGGCTAACAGTGAGATTTCCGCCCCTCAGTAATGGGCACTACTGGGACTGTTGGGACCAGTCCCAAGGAGGCAGCCTAATGAATCCGAGAGTGAGCCAAATCTGAGGTATTGGGTGAGGAGGGTTTGGCCAGCTTATAGAATGGAGTGGGGGAGTGTGTTTTGGAGAACAGGTGGGGAGGAGGGGTGCATGTTATCTTAAAGGGGCTGACCTCCAATGTGTAAAGGGCACCTCCTAAGGAGAGTACCCCTTCCTTCCTGCCCCTTTGAAAACTTTTTTTTTTAAATAAGTGGCCTGCCCATTCCAATTGTATTATGGCATGGACAGCATATTATCAGGATCAATTGGCTTGTTAACAAGTTCAGTTGATCCTTATTTATTTACAAATGGAAATGGGGACCCAACTAGCATGGTATGAGTGGGAATGTGGTGGTCTGGGCAACTGCTCTGTTTTATGTGCTCCGCCTCCCACTGAAAACATGCCCAGCAGGGACACGTAAAATCCAGCCGATCAGCTTAAGGCATGGCATTAGTTTTCACACGTATGCCAACGATACCTAGCTCTACCTCACCACCACCTCTTTCGACTCCTCCATAGTTGTTAAATTATCAATCTGCTTATCAGACATCCAGTACTGGGTGAGCAGAAATTTTCTCCAATTAAATACTGGGGAGGCTCAAGCCATTGTTTTTGCCATTCCCTATCTACTGACACCATCCTGCTCCCTGGCAACAGTCTGAGAATAAGCCAGTCTGTTCACAACTTTGGCGTCGCATATGATCTTGAGTTGAGCTACTGACCTCATATTCGTGTCATCTCTGAGGCCACCATTTTCCACCTCGGTAACATCAACTTCATCCTTGTCTCAGCTCATCTGCTGCCAAAACCATTATTCATACCTTTATTACCTTTAGACTTGACTATTCCAATGCACTCCTGGCTGGTGTTCCACATTCTTCTCTCCACAAACTTGAGGCCATCCAAAACTGTGCTACCTGTGTCTTAAATCACACTGGCTCCGAGTCAAGAAACATCTTAATTTTAAAATTCTCATCTTTGTTTTCAAATCCCTCCCATGGTCTTGTCCCTCCCTACTTCTGTAATCTCCTGCAACTCCACAACCCTCCAAGATATCTACACTCCTCTAATTCTGGCCTCTTGTGAATTCCCAAACATAATTGTTCAACTATTAGAGGCCAAGCTCTGGAATTGCCTTCCTACACCTCCCTGCCTCTCTACCTCGCTTAAGACACTTTTGGTTATGCAGCCTAATAACTCATGTGGCTCATTGATACACTTTGTTTTATAATTCTCCTGTGAAGCGCCTTGGGACATTTCAATATGTTAAAAGCATTATGTAAATATAAGCTGCTGTTGTCATTGCCTAAAAAAACAATGCATCAATCTAAATCTTAAACTCTTCAGTTAACCCAACATCCTCAGATTATTTTTTGGGGATGGGGGTGGGGGGTCAGGGTAGGTGGGGGAACGAGTTTCATATTTCTACTACACTCTGGGGGGGCGGGGGGGGGAGAGAGAGAGAGAGAGAGAGAGAATAATTCCTGGAATAATTTTAAAACAGTACCTCCTGTTCTGGATTCCATACACCAGCGTAAATAGTTTCTCTGTGGCTAACCCATCAACCCCTGTCATTTTAAATATCTTGATTAGATCACCCTGAACCCTCTAAGCTAAAGGAGATACAAGCCAAACTTTTTTTGCAAGCAGCCCTCATAATTTAAGTCCTTGCATATTCTGGCAGATCTAGGCTGCACGCCAGATGGGTCTGGCCAAGACTCTGTACAACCAAAGCACAATTCCCTCCCCTTTGCATTCCAGTCTATCAATTTAAAGGCCCCAATTTCATCAGCTTTTCTGATTATTTTTGTACTTGTCAATAGCTTTAGAATGATTAGTATACATGAACATGCAAATCTTCTTGCTGGTTTCTGAGTTTCTTACCATCAAGAAAATATTCCAATTTGTCTTTCTTGAATCCAAAATTAATGGCATTATGCTTTCCCGCATGGAACTTCATTTGTAACAGCTTTGATCACTCCTTTAAACTGCCTATGCCCGTGTAACTTCCTGCTCCCACCTGCGCAGCTTAATGTGCCTCCCAACTTAAGTTTCATATGCAAACTTGAATATACAATTGTCTACACCTTCATCCAGCTCACAGGTAAGAATGGTTAAACACTGAAGGGTCAGTACAGATCCCTGACCAGCAGCACCGGTCACATCCTGCCAATCTAAGTAAGTTTCCTTCATCTCATCTTCTGTCTGCCCCATTCCAAATAACTTGCAACGCATGTTCAAGGTGAACTCCAAATCTGTAAACTTTTATTTTTTCTAATAATCTTTTGTGTAGAGCCTTTAAATGCCTTCTGGAAGTCTGTATAACCTATATATACACAATCCTTTATTCCATACTAATGATCTCAAAAAATTCAATGTGATTAGTCAGATGTGATTTATGCTTTACAAACTTACATTGACAGGTATCAATCTGTGGATCGGAGAGTCAGTCTCAGTCACTCAGGACAGATTCCAGTACTTATCCCTACAACTAATTTAGGATTTATTAAATCTGCAGTTAACTGTGTTTTCTCTCCCTTCTGCTTTAAATCATGGAGCGATATTACAATTTTCTCAAACAATTCGCAAATCAAGTGAGTTTTGGAAAATTACGACTCCATGTAAAAATAGGAACATCATTCCATGTGGAACAAACACAATGCATTAACCTACTGAAGTGTAAAGCACATATTCTATTAAAGCTTGAAAGTTTAACTGTTGTTAAATAATCAGTGGGTTTATATTGGTCAATCAAGAGGCTAAAGACATTCTTCTTCCAGTTGTGTGTGCACCAAGAGTTCCTTTTTGTATTACGATACTTTGATAACAATAGTGTAAAAAAAAAGTTTGAACATGACATTTGAAGTGACGGTGGTGTACTGGTAATATCACTGGACTAGGAACCCAGAAGCCTAGGCTAAAGCCTAGACATGGATTCAGATTCCATCACGGCAGTTGGTGGGATTCAAATTTAATTAATAAATCTGGAATATAAAGCTAGTGTCAACAATGGTGGCCGTGACAACCAGCATCTATTATTGTAAAAACCCATAATGCCCTTCAGGGAAGGAAATCTGCTACCCTTGCCCAATCTGGCCTCCATGTGACTCCAGGCTCTTAACTGCCCTCTGAAATAGCCCAACAAACCACTCAGCTCAAGGGCAATTAGGGATGCACAACAAATGCTGGCCCTTCCAGTGACATCTACATCTCATGAAAGAAATCATACTGCAGTAGAAGTGCCATTTTTTACATCATAACCCAACATCCTAGACAATTGTTCACAGTTAATGGGATGTTTTGATGCATACAGAGCAAAGCATTAAACCATGCGACCTGGTATGCATTATTTTTCTACTACGGTCAAGCTGTTTCCCTAATAGGTTGCAAAGTCTAATTTTGAAGATCATACTGAGTGACTTCATTCAAAGACAACCAGCATAAAATTAGCATTAAAAGAGTCAATTAAAATAAGACCATAAGACCGTAAGATATAGAAGCAGAAATTAGGCCATTCGGCTCATCGAGTCTGCTCCGCCATTCAATCATGGCTGATAAGTTTCTCAACCCCATTCTCCCGCCTTCTCCCCGTAACCTTTGATCCCCTTACCAATCAAGAACCTATCTATCTCGGTCTTAAATACACTCAATGACCTGGCCTCCACAGCCTTCTGGGGCAATGAATTCCATAGATTCACCACTCTCTGGCTAAAGAAGTTTCTCCTCATCTCTGTTCTAAAAGGTCTTCCCTTTACTCTGAGGCTGTGCCCTCGGGTCCTAGTCTCTCCTACTAATGGAAACATCTTCCCCACGTCCACTCTATCCAGGCCTTTCAGTATTCTGTAAGTTTCAATCAGATCCCCCCTCATCCTTCTAAACTCCATCGAGTATAGACCCAGAGTCCTCAAACGTTCCTCATATGTTAAGCCTTTCATTCCTGGGATCATTCTCATGATCCTCCTCTGGACCCTCTCCAGGGCCAGCACATCCTTCTTGAGATACGGGGCCCAAAATTGCTCAATGTGGTCTGACCAGAGCCTTATAAAGCCTCAGCAGCACATCCCTGCTTTTATATTCTAGTCCTCTCGAAATAAATGCCAACATTGCATTTGCCTTCCTAACTACCGACTCAACCTGCAAGTTAACCTTAAGAGAATCCTGGACTAGGGCTCCCAAGTCCCTTTGCACTCCAGATTTCTGAATTCTCTCCCCATTTAGAAAATAGTCTATGCCTCTATTCTTCCTACCAAAGTGCATGACCTCACACTTGCCCACGTTGTATTCCATCTGCCACTTCTTTGCCCATTCTCCTAACCTGTCCAAATCCTTCTGCAGCCTCCCCGCCTCCTCAATACTACCTGTCCCTCCACCTATCTTTGTATCATCTGCAAACTTAGCCACGATGCCCTCAGTTCCTTCATCTAGATCATTAATGTATAAAGTGAAAAGTCGTGGTCCCAACACTGACTCCTGTGGAACTCCACTAGTCACTGGCCGCCATCCTGAGAAGGACCCCCTTATCCCCACTCTCTGCCTCCTGCCAGACAGCCAATCGTCTATCCATGCTAGTACCTTCCCTCTAACACCATGGGCTCTTATCTTACTGAGCAGCCTCCTGTGCGGCACCTTGTCAAAGACCTTCTGGAAGTCCAAGTAGATAACATCCATTGGCTCGGCTTTGTCTAACCTACTCGTTACCTCCTCAAAGAATGCTAACAGATTTGTCAGGCATGACCTCCCCTTGATGAAACCATGCTGACTTTGCCTTAATTTACCATGCACTTCCAAGTATTCTGAAATCTCATCCTTAATAATGGACTCTCAAATCTTACCAACAACCAAGGTCAGGCTAATCGGCCTGTAATTTCCCATCTTTTGCCCCACTCCCTTCTTAAACAGGGGGGTTACATTAGCGATTTTCCAGTCCTCTGGGACCCTCCCTGACTCCAGTGATTCCTGAAAGATCGCCACTAACGCCTCCACTATCTCTTCAGCTATCTCCTTCAGAACTCTGGGGTGTAATCCATCTGGTCCAGGTGATTTATCCACCTTCAGACCTTTCAGTTTTCCTAGCACCTTCTTCTTGGTAATGGCCACAATACTCACCTCTGCCCCCCAACTCTCTTGAACTTTGGGGATGTCACTCGTGTCTTCCACTGTGAAGACTGACGCAAAGTACCTATTCAGTTCCTCCGCCATTTCTTTGTTCCCCACTACTACTACTCCAGCGTCATTTTCCAGCGGCCCAATGTCCACTTTTGCCTCTCTCTTACTTTTTATATATCTAAAAAAACTCTTGCAATCTTCTTTTATATTACTGGCTACTTTACCCTCATATTTAATCTTCTCCCTCCTTATTTCTTTTTTAGTTGTCCTCTATTGGTCTTTGTAGGCTTCCCAATCCCCTGGTTTCCCACTGCTCTTTGCTGCATTGTATGCTTTCTCTTTAGCTTTTATGCTGACCCTGACTTCCCTTGTCAGCCATGGTTAGCTCGTCCTCCCTTTAGTATGCTTCTTCTTCCTAGGGTTGAATTTTTGCTGTCTCCCCCAAATTATTCCCAGAAACTCCTGCCATTGCTGTTCCACTGTCTTTCCTGCTAGGCTCGTCCCTCAGTCAATTCTGGCCAGCTCCTCCCTCATGCCTCTGTAGTTGACTTTATTCAACTGTAATACTGTTACATCTGATTCCAGCTTTTTCCTCTCAAATTGCAGGGTAAATTCTATCATATTATGGTCACTTCCTCCTAAGGGTTCCTTCACCTTAAGCTCCCTTATCAAATCTGCCTCATTACACATCACTAAATCTAGAATTGCCTGTTCCCTAGTGGGCTCCACCACAAGCTGCTCCAAAAAGCCATCTCGTAGACATTCCACAAATTCCTTTTCTTGGGATCCACTACCAACCTGATTTTCCCAGTCTACCTGCATATTGAAATTCCCCATGATCACTGTAATCTTGCCTTTCTTACACACCTTTTCTATCTCCTGGCGTATCTTGTGCCCCACAACTTGACTACTGTTCGGAGGCCTGTACATAACTCCCATTATGGTTTTGTTACCGTTGCAGTTCCTCAACTCTACCCACACAGATTCTACATCATCTGACCCTACATCATTTCTTGCTATCGATTTAATTTCATTTCTTACTAACAAAGCAACCCCACCCCCTCTGCCAACCTGCCTATCTTTTCGATAGGATGTATATCCTTGGATATTTAGCTCCCAGTCCTGATCCCCTTGCAGCCATGTCTCCGTAATGCCCACCACATCATACCTGCCAATTTCAATCTGCGCCACAAGCTCATTTACCTTATTTCGTATACTGCGTGCATTCAGATACAACATCTTCAGTCCTGTATTTCCCGTCCCCTTTCTCATTGTCGTCCCTTTATCTGATGTGCTTGAAGTTAGATTCCTAGCCCTTTCCAAACACTCTGTCCTATTTTGTGTTCTGGAGACTTTAATAGCCTCTCCGGGGCTCTCCTTTTTCAGTTTTTTCATAATTTTCCATGAAGTTGAATCCACCCCCCCACACGCTAACCTGGTGCTTTGTTTCCCATTAGTCATATTTCTTGGGAGTTTTACCCTTCCCTCCCCCCAACTTTCTAGTTTAAAGTCCTGTAAAATAAGTGATGAGATTGGATGAAGGGAATTTTCTAAATGAAATTTAAGGTGTCACTTGGCAAAAGAGCATTGTTAGAAAATTTAGGCCATGCTACATACTTTGCCACAGGATGTGGTTGAGGTAGAGACCATTGCACCTTTTAAAGCAAAGCTGGATACATATTTGAAGTCAAGAAGGTGAATGGCAATGGGGAGAAAGTGAGATAGTGCAACTGCTTTTGCAAAGAACTAGCATAGACCCGATGGGTTAAATGGCCTCCTTCTGTGCTATAAATCTCTATAAAAGATTAATTGTTATCTAGATTGGAGGTCTGATCTCAGGCATTGCTTGTGGAATGCTCATTTATAAAACTGCTACTCCAATATTCTCTGTTCCTCGAGTTTTACCTCTATGCTCCAAATGATTGCCTTTGGTCATAGGTTCTTTAAACATTTTTATTAAAAGGTGCAATTTAAATTTGCATTATATAGATTGTGATATCTTTAACAAAGTGTTTGAGACACACCATTATTCTTACACTATGGAAAATGTGACATAGTATTTGCAGCCAATCCTCTCTTGGAATACTCAATCATGAGCAAATTTACTTTAGCTAACTTAATTCTCCTTCATCTGAAGGGCTATTCTGCCTACATGATTAACTCCCAGCACCAACTTCCATTTGTTCCAAAAAGAGGAATGATCATTGACAACTGAGTTTAAAGGAACTAAAAATAATTGTACAGTTCCAATCTAAAAGTAAACACAAAATAGTTCTAACTTTGAAGTAATGATTATTTCAATTAGGATAATGTACACTTTCTACCATTGTTTTTTCTTCCATACAAAGCAATTTAAAATGCTTTGTGTTTCAGCTCTATCTCTGCAAGAACATACTAGTTTCACAATGTCTCTAACTTAACAGACCAGTAAATTAACGTGCAAATGAATGCCAAGAAATGATAGCTTAAAGGGGGACACACAAAGTCGTTTTTAGATGCATAATGCTCATTAAACAGAACATCCTCTTAAAATTATTGCAAGCAGCACACAGGTTTACTTGTAACAATAAAAATTGTGCATCTACTGATTTCCTGTTACATTTCTCCTTCACACTTCAAGCGTCATACATATAAAAGCAAAAGCAGTTATACAGTGAAACCGATAGTCCAGCTGGGGCTGTTCTTGAAGCAAAGGAGATTGAGGGGACATTTGATAGAGCTGTACAAGATTACGACAGGGTTAGATAGGTTGACAAAGAAAACATGTTCCCATTTGCTGATGGTACAAGGCCTAGGGGACACAGATTTAATGTTTTGGGCAAGACGCAGGGGGATGTGAGGAAGAACTTATTTTATGTAGCGAGTGATAATGGAACTCATGGCCTACGGGGGTGATGGAAGAGAAGAATGTCAATTATTTCAAAAAGAAACTGCACGGGCACTGAAGGAAATAGAATTACAAGACTACAGATTTAGAGCAGGGAGAATGAGACTGATGTGATTGATCAGAGTAAGCTACCTTGGTGATGGACAGAAATGAACTTTGAAGCTCATCTCAGGTCAAATAGAAAACAGAGATTGCATCCAGTCTAGTTCAACCTTAGCAAGCTGTTGGGTTGGGCTGAAATCAGGGGCAAAAATGTATTGCTGGAAGCCAAATAAAGTGGCAGGGATTCCCAATGCACATTTAAACAAAATTAAAACTCATCCACAACTTTATATCAGACATGCAATCTGACAATATGTAGGTTTTTCTCGAGCCAGAAATGATGGTGGACAGGTGAAGCTCAGTGCGATTATCACACACGTGGATACTGCTATAGATGAATGTTCCTCAGAGGTAAAGGAGGCCAAGTGTCCATGCAGGAGCAGCTATGCTGGATAATGCAAGAGGACAAGGAGCAATTAAGTTAAATTCAAATACACCAGAAAGGTGGACCATGAAGGAGAGGCAGAGGAGACAGATGGATTGGTGGTCCATGTTGTATGCAATGGAAAAGTTGAGCAGGATGAAGGGTTAACATTCCACAATTGCAGTCTCTGAGGATGTTGTTGGTAACTTGGACCAGGGAAGGTTCAAAAGAGTGCAGGTCGGAATGAAGGGAGGTAAACACAACTATTTAAATACTGGGAGCAGTAAAATGCCTTTCACGAAAAAGAACTGATTCAAATAAATAGGCACCTGCATTCTATTCTGTATCTTGGCATCACAAGTCATTAAATATCTAACCAATTAGCACCACATGGGAATGCGATAGCTAATCTGAAACTAACACTTCTCAACTCATATCCCTCCGGATTAGCATAATATGGAAGCAAAAAAAGTGTGTGTGTGTGTGTTGGGGGGGGGGGGGGAGGGAATGTGGGGAAGAGGAAAAACAGGAAACAGTTACTGAAAACAATTATTAACTTTCACACCTCTTCATTAGTCGAATGTGTATGAATCCTGAACATCTGGGATTGACCAAATCACTCAATCACTACATTTTTAATAAAAACCATTAATTCTACATTACATACAAAAACAAAATCTAACATGCCCTACTCCTTCCTAATCACAGAGTCCACTTCCAAAACACAGTCATTTACAGCTCTTCAGACATCCTGGCCCCTGCCAGTAGTATTACCACTAATATGCTGAAAAGATGACAATACTGAATGCTCAGAGTTCAATGCACAGCATTTGAATTTTATAACAAAGGTAAAGTTTCACAATGGTTGGATGGTAATTATACAAATACAAGCACAAAAGTCTCACTATGCCATAATTTCTAATTAGAGACTTTGAGAGAGAAATCAGAGGTTTGGTGGGAATCCAAACTTTTATAAAAGTTATCTGGTCACAAGCTGGTATTCAAACACAATGTTTACAGACATGCTCCACTGCACTGGTTTTGGTTGTTAGACTCCTTAGAAAAGCCCTCTGAGTGAATTAAAAGAGTCATTTCTGAGACCAGTCTGACTTAAGCCCACATGCATTAAATGCCTGCAAGAGCAACAAATGAAATTAGTTGGGCAATCGCAACCTAGTTTACGGCAGATATGAAACAGCCCACAATGTAGCAAGAAACTGATGATGTACAATCAGACGTGCAACTTCCAAGAATATCCACTGTGATGAAAGTATAATAATTTTCATAATATTTTTCTGGTTTTTGTTAAGTAGGTTTATGGGGTTAAGTATAGTTGGGTCCTGTGTGTGATGTAATTGCATTTGGAGTCAAGTAGACTGCAAGTTCAAAATCATCAAAAGAATCTAAGAGCTTGACATGCTTATGAGTAAACATGGATGCTGGCTTAGCATGTAAGGTGTGAAGGGAATTTGCATTTTTCGATAAACGAAGGTCTGGTTACAACTAGCCAGATAAGCAAAGCTAAGGAATGTATTTATTTTTCCCCAAAGGTTATTGACTATATCTTGGCACATGAAAGCTTTTATATTATGAGGAAGATACAGTTTCAAAGACATGTGGAACAATAGAATTTAGATATTAAAAAGAGAGAAACATTATTAAGGAGAATGAAAGGCTGTGTGTCAGAAGGCCATGTAAGATCTAACTGGAGTGTGTAAAATAGCCTTAATGAAGCCTCCAGCATTTGTGCATAAGTCTGCTACCTAACTAACCTGAAGCTGGGGAAAAGCCATTGGAATTCCACTGACCAGGGTAGTGTTCACTTGTTGAGTTTGTTTTAACTCTAAAATCTATTTTAGACCGTTGCCTTAAAGGGAGTGTAACTGGAGATCAGGTTAGTTAGGAATTTTAGGAGTTATTATAGTAGTAATTGTAGTCTTATGTATGTGCTAGAAATCTTTTATATTTTGCTAATACTTTAATTTTTAAAATCTCTAAAGGTCTTGGTGGAGTTATTACTTCTGAATTCAGTGCACAAATCTCTTAATAAATACAAATTGCAAAAACGTTGTTATAGCGCAACCAAGTTTCTCTCATGGATTTGGTCCGCCTGGCACACATCATTAGCCACGTCATAACACCACACTGTAAATTAAAAAGAGTGAGAAAAAGATCATCAGGGCATTTATATAAAAGGGTTGTAACAGTTAACCAGGTAAATAGTCTGTCCATGAATATACATAGTATAAGGATTAACAATGAGTTATAAACACAAAATCAACTTTACAAATTAGGAAGAGTAGGCCAATGGTCCTGAAAGCCTCTCCGACATTCAATAAGATTACAACTGATCTGATTGAAACCTCCCAACTATATCCCATAACCTTACACACCCTTGTTTATCAAAAATCTATCTACCTCCGCTTTAAAGATATTCAAAGACTTTGCTTCCACTGTCTTTTGAGGAAGGAGTCTCAAAAAATTTCCCCTCAACTGTCTTAAATGGGCAACCCCTTAATTTTGAACCATGACCCTCAGTTCTCGATTCTCCCACAAGAGGGAACATCCTCTCCACATCCAACCTGTCAAGACCCTTCAGGATCTTAAAGGTTTCAATCAAGTCATCTCTTACTCTTTTAAACTCCAGCAGATACAAGCCAAGACAGGTCCAACCTTTCCTCATAAGACAACCCGCCCATTCCTGGTATTAGTCTAGTAAACCTTCTCTGAACTGCTTCCAACGCATTTACGTTCTTCCTTAAATAAGGAAACCAATATTGTACACAGATCTGCAGATGTGGTCTCACCAGCATTCTATACAACTAAAACATAACCTCTTTACTTTTATATTCAATTCCCCTCGTTATAAAAGATAACATTCTATTCGCTTTCCTAATTACTTGCTGTACCTGCATACTAGCCTTTTGCAATTCATGCACTAGGACACCTAGATCCCTCTGTACTTCAGGGGTCTGCAATCTCTCACCATTTAGATAATATGCTTCTTTTTTATTCTTCCTGCCAAAATGGAGAATTTCACATTTTCCCACTTTATACTCAATCTGCCAGATCTTCGTCCACTCACTCACCCTATCAATGTCCCTCTGTAGCTTCATGTCTTCTTCACATCTTACTTTCCTACCCATTTTTGTACCAACAGCAAATTTAGCAACCATACCTTCGGTCCCTTCATCCAAGACAATTATATAAGTTGAGACCGCAGTACTGATTCCTGTGGCATACCACTCGTTACATCCTGCCAACCAGCAAAAACCCATTTACTCTGCTTCCTGTTAGACAGCCAATCTTCTATCCATGCCAATGTGTTACCTGCTATACCATGAACTTATATTTTCCACAATGACCTTGGATGTGACACTTTATCAAATACCTTCTGGAATCTAAGTACAGTACATCCACCAGTTCCCCTTTATCCTGAGCACAGGTGACTCCTTCAAAAGAACTCCAATAAATTCATGAAACTTGATTTCCCTTTCACAAAATCATATTGACTCTGTCTGATTGCTTTGAATTTTTCTAAGTGCCCTGCCATAACATCTTTAATAATAGTTTCTAACAATGTTCCCTATGAAAGATGTTAAGCTAACTGGCCTATAGTTTCCTGCTTTCTGCCTCCCTCCCTTTTTGAATAAAGGAGTCACATTTGCTCCAATCTAAAGGAACCTTCCACAAATCTAGGGAATTTTGGAAAATTGAAACCAACACATCAACTATCTCATTAGCCACTTCTTTTAAGACCCTAGGATGAAGTCCATCAGGACCCAGGGACTTAGCAGCCCACAGCTCCAACAATTTGCTAAGAACCACTTCCCTGGTAATTGTAATTTTCCAGAGTTCCCCCCTCCCTTCCAATTCCTGATTTACAGCTATTTCTGGGCTGTTACTCAAATCCTCTATAGTGAAGACCGATGCAAAATACCTATTCCATTCATCTGCCATCTCCTTATTTTCCATTATTAATTCTCCAGGCTCACTTTCTATATGACCAACACTCACTTTATTAACCCTTTTCTTATTCATCAATAGAAACTCTTACTATCCATCTTAATATTTCTAGCTAGCTTTCGTTCATATTCTGATTTTCCCTTATTGATCTTTTTGTCACTATTTGCTGTTCTTTACATTCTGTCCAATCTTCTGACCTGGCATCCATCTTTGCACAATTATATGCTTTTTCTTTAAGTTTGATACTGTCGTTAACTTTTTTAGTTAACCACAGATGGTGGGTCCTCCCCTTGGAATTTTTATTTCTTGTTGGAATGTATCTATTCTCTGTATTCTAAAATGCCCCTTTAAATGTCTGCCACTACATCTCTATTGACCTACCCCTTAATCTCATTTGCCAGTTCAATTTAGCTAGCTTTGCTCTCATGCATCATAAGTGCTTTTGTTTAAGTTTAAAATATCAGTCTCAGACCTACTCTTCTCTCCCTCAAACTAAATGTAAAATTGAATCATATTAATGATTGCTGCTATCTAGGGGTGCCTTCTCTATGAGGTTATCAATTAATCCTATCTCGTTGCACAATACCAAGTCTAGTATAGCCTGCTCTCTGGTTGGTTCCAGAACATGCTGTTCTAAGAAACTATCCTGAAAACATTCTCTGAACGCCACATCTAGACTATCTTTGCCCATCTAATTTTGAGTCCATATTTAGATTAAAATCTCCCATGATTAACGCTGTACCTTTTTGACCAGCTCCCATAATCTCTTCCTTTGTCGTTACAATTAGGGGGCCTGTACACCACTCCCATAAGTGATTTCTTGCCTTTATCATTTCTCATCTCAACACAAACCACATCTACATTCTGGTTTTCTGAACTTAGGTCATCCTTCTCTTATGTGCTAATACCATCAATAATTAGCAGAGTCACCCCTCCACCTCGTCCTGGCTTCCTATCCTTCCTAAATGTCACATAACCTTCAATAGTCAGGTCACAATCTATACCATCCTGTAGCCAAGTCTCTGTAATGCCTATCAGATCGTATTCATTTATTTCTATTTGCACTATCAGTTCATCTGTTTTATTTCAAATGCTACATGCATTCAGATACAAAGCCTTTATTTTTGTCCTTTTATTATTTTTGTAATGTCTAGCCTTATCTGCTGATTTACTCAGATTTGCAATCTCTGTCCCTTCCTGTCATGGTCAATTTATTGCTCCCCATATTAGTATCTTGTTCTCTTGCCTCGTCTCTACTCTTTGGTTTACCACGTCTTCCCAAATTTGATCCCTTACCCTCTACTTCCCAAGTTATGCAGCTCGATAGAACACCAGCCCCAGCACAGTTCAGGTATAGACCGTCCCAACAGTATAGCCCTCACTTTCCCCAGTACTGCTGCCAGTGCCCCACAAACCAGAACCCACTTATCCCACACCAGTCTTTGAGCCAGGCATTCATTCCTCTAATCTTATTTGCCCTAGGCCAATTTACCCATGGCTCAGGTATCAGAGACCTTTGAGGTCCTGCTTCTTAATTTGGTGCCTACCTCCTCATACAGAGTATGCATAACCATCTTCCTCGTCCTGCCTATGTCGTTAGTACCTAAATGGACCATGACAACTGGGTCCTCCCCCTCTCATTGTAAGTTCCTCTCCAACCCTGAGCAATGTCCCAAATCGTGGCACCAGGCAGGCAACACAGCCTTCTGGGCTCTCGCTCTTTGCTGCAGAGAAGAGAGTCAATCCCTCTCACTATACTGTCCCCCACTACCACTACATTCCTTTTTGCTCCCCCACTTAAATGGCTTCCTGTACCACAGTGCCATGGTCATTCAGCTCATCCACCCTGCACCCCCCACTCTCACCCAAACAAGCTCAAACCTGTTGGACAATTGCAGAGGCTGACACTCCTACACTGCTGACCTCTGGGTCCCCTTACCTGCCTCAGCTGCAGTCACACCCTCCTGACCCTGAACAGCAACCAAATCAGAAGACCCTATTCCAATGAGTGTGATCGCCTGCTAGTACAAAGCGTCCAGGAACTTTCCCCCTCCCTGAAGTATTGCAGTGTCTGCAGCTCAGCCTCCTGATATTGTAGCCATTACAGCGACCAGACTACAACGTGGGTACAAGGAAACTAAATATTCCAGTTTACGGAATCTTTAATAATAACAAATCGGGGAAGGAATAGCAACGTTGATGAGAAACAAATAGAAAGAGACTGCAATAAAAGCTGATTGGGCGGTGGGAACAGTGTGCATGGAGTTAAGAAACAGCAAAGGATATAAGGCTCGGATGGGAGTTGTCTTCAAAGCTCCAAATACTAATGATTTAAGGTGGAATATTTAAAGAGAGATCATGGCAGCATGCAGCAAAGAAAGTGGTTTGAGATTTTCTATTTTCACACAGACAGAGAAGCGAAATAGTTCAAGTAGTAAATCAATGGATTTCCAGAATGTATCAGGACAGTTTTCAAGAACAATATCTTTAGAACTGACAAGGGAAAGACCATACTAGACTTACTGATGAGCAACAAGGCAGAATTAGGTAATAATCTGACTGATAGTAAGGCACATTATCTCACACATACTGACCATAATATTATTGAACTTGTTGCTGGTTTGCGATTCTCCCTTCTTGAAACTATGGTTTTAAATTTAAGTAAGGCAAACTTTGAAGGGATGAGAAATAAATTGTGCACAGTAAACTAGGCTGAACAATTAATGATAAATCTACAGACAAAGGGCGCAAAGTATTCAAAGTAATATTTGGTACAATAGAAAACCGGGACATACCCCTAAAAGGCAAAGGCCCCACTTGTGTAGTTAAGCAGTTGTGGTCAACAAGTACAATAAGAGTTAGTAACAAACCAAATGAACAGATTTACAGAATAAAAAATGGAAATCTAACAGGCTGGGATATTTGTAAAAAAAAAACAGCATACAAATAATAGAAGTAATAAGATGAAAAGGAATATAAAAAAAAACTTACAAGGGACATTAAAGCTAATATTAAAAATTTTATAAATATATTGAGAAAATGGTAGAGGGGAATGTGGGTTTTTTCTTAAGATGAATGCAGGCAAGATGATAATAGATAATAATATGTTGAATAAGTACACTGTATTTGTCTTAAAATGGAGGAAGACAAAATACCAGTGGTGCAATGGAACCTAAAAATAAGTTAAGGCAAGGAACTTAGTGAATTTGAGTTTTTCAAAAACAGAGACACAAAATAATGGAACTTAACATAGACAAATGTCTCCACCCCAGGATATTAAATCAAGGTATTAAAAGGTGAGGAAATATAGAATTTTTCATAATTTCCCAACGTTGCCTCGACTCACGAATTATGCCTTTGAATTGGAAAACTGAAAAAAGGAGGCAGGCAGGAAGAAACTATGCAACCACAGACCTGTCACTTTAACATCAATTGTGGGTTATGGGTGAGCAATTAGATTACTAAAATCTATTCAGCGACTAAGCACTTGGATAGATATCAGTTGACCAATGGGAGTCAGCATGGATTTGTGAAGGGTATGTCATGTTTGATTAATCTAGTTGAATGTATTTTTAAAAAGGGAATCATTAGCATGGTGGATTGGGGAGTGTCTATGGAAACTATCTAAATGGACTTTCAGAAGGCTTTTATAAGGTTCTGCACAAGAGATTAATAGTTAAAATTAGAGTATAACAATTGGAGGTAATCTTCTGAAATGGGTTAGAAATTGGTTAAGTGATGAGAGACAGGAAGTATAAAAAGGTTCTTTCTCCCATTGTTAGGATGTGACAAATAGTGCTTCACAGGGATTTGTACTGGACCCTCAGCTTTTCACTACATTACTGACATTGTTAAAGGAATGAACTTGTGTTTCAAAGTTTACCAATGATGCCAAGTTAAGAGACACAGCAAATCGTGGGGTTAGGACCAGGGAATTACAAAGTGAGTGGGGAAATCTATGATAGATGGAGTTCAATGTTAAGGAACATTCACTTTGGACCTGAAAAAGACAAATCAGAATACTTTCTTAATGGTGAGTGATTGAAAGCACTGGAGGAACAAAGGGATTGAGGTGTCCATGTATGCAAATCACTTGAAATCCAAGCACAGGTACAAAAATAATAAAAAGGTGACAGAATATTGGCCAACATCTCAGAAGGATTAGAATTAAACATTCCTAGGATAGGGAGGGAAAGTTATTGAGGATTCCTGATCGCCATCCAACAGTAACCGCTGGTGGTAAAATGTGGATATTGGTTGACAACTTAGTTACTTGGGAAACACACAATAAGATGATTGGTGCCTCTGAAACTAACCTCTAGCAAAGGTCAAGTGTCTTCAGGAGACAGAGAGGAGAAATTTATCAAAAAGGAAGCAAAAAAAGTGCTTGAAAAGATCAATTAACCTGAAAAAATAGTTTACATTCAAATTTAAAAACTAAGCTACAAATTCTGCACAGAAAAAAAAATACCTTGGCTGACCATCAGGTGCAATAATACATATGAAGTGTATTTTTCTGTCACTGTTAGCTGCTATCAAGTCTGTTGTCAATATCACAAAACCAGCTGAGTTTCAAAAATCAAACACATTCACTTTAATAAAATAAGAACACTCAATTATATTAGCCTGGATATTGCAAAAGTAATGACAATGAGACTGTCAATGTTGGCTGTCATCACTCCTTTGAAATTGCAAACAAATTCTGTAATTCGCACTTGCACAGTTAAACATGAAAACAGAATAAAAGCAAAATACTGCGATGCTGGAAATCTGAAATAAAAACAGAAAATGCTGGAAAAACTCAGCAGGTCTGACAGCATCTTCCATGTGTACATGCCAATCATTTATTTTGCTCTCTGTAATATTTTAAGAATGAAAAATTCAGTGCCTTGTTTTTCCTGGTTTGCTGTCTGTGAGAATGCTTCAACATGACTAACTGTTTACCCTGCTAGATGACATTACTATTGCTGGATGCCTGAGATCTCCTCAATTTGGTGCCAAATTTAAACTGGCATTGGGAAAAGGGATATCTACACCAGAGATCACTGGATCTTTGTGAGCAGCTTTCAAGGCCAGTGGCAAGCATCGTTACTTTGCCACTAATTGCAAAATCCAAGCCACTGAAACAGATGCATTTCATTGAAATTGCACTCTATCCTCCAATATAAAATTTTAAAATGCTGATTGCTAGCGTTATACAGGATAGCAATAAGTTTGGTTCATTTCCAGCAAATTCAAATATAAAGAGCAGCATGTGCTCTCAGATGTCAAGTGTTTTGGCAGTCACCCAGAAACTAAAAATTAGGCTGTTGCTAGCTACAAACATCTACTATATGAACATGTCAAATAAGGGATGCAATATCCATTTGCTTACTATCCATGCAATAATTCCAGCACACTTACTTATTCAGAATTCACCCTCTCCCCTTACATTACCTCCCTGCTCCTTTGCATTCCCAACTAAAATGGAGGATGCTCAGGGAAAACATGAAGCCAATGCAGTCTATGCCTATCATTGTACAAATTTTATTTCACTGTATTACATGTTGTAAGCAGCTTTAAAGCCTCAAAACAGCAAGTTACTTTATGTCAGTTAGTCCCGTCTTTAAATCTAAATTGAGAACAGCAGGCTTTTTACAAAATTCTGTCTGTGCTACTGCAAGCTCTATAACCACAATTGCTACATAAGCCCTTTCTCCATAGCCTTTTATGTTTACTGTACCCTTTTCAAATAGATACCCAATTCTTTAAATTTTATATCTGTTCAACAGCTACCCGTTTAAAACATATCATATTTTAATAGTGAATCTCAACACTTTTTTGGTTGAAGGATCCGTTTCCAAATTGATTAATAATCATCTAAATTATAATACAATACAATAGTCATTAAACCTGGGCAAATTTGTATTTTGACACCCTTTGAGTTTGAGGATGATAAGGTCTTGGGTTGCAGTGGGTAGCTTTCCTGCCTCTGAGCCAGAAGCTCCTCGTTCAAGTCCCATCCCAGGACTTGATGGAAGGTGCATACATAATATGGCCAAATAGGTTGAACATCATCCTGCAAATGCTTCCAACACACACCAGTGGCAAGCAATAAGAGCAGGTGAGATTCCTGGTCAGCCATTGTGATGGAAAGAACATTGGAACCTCTACCACCACCATCCATAGCTCCAAGCTAAAACATGCATCTAAAGTTCATTTTGGCACAGAAACTCAGACTCTGAGTAAACAGCAACACCATAAATATTTTTTGAAAAGTCCATTCTCCTGATCATCACCAAACTCACTTGGCACTCAGCACAAGCATCAGTAATTGTAGGTCTACCTGGCGATCTTCCTGCTAGACTCTGCTTCTCCACGCACGCTCACCTCGAGAGGTGGCCGCAATTTGCTCCCACTTCGCAGCTCACATCAAACCTACCTCCAGCTGCTGCTTGTTCACATACTGCTCATCTATTTTGCAGAACCCAGTTTGAAAACACTGTTCTATTATACAGCTGTGAATTTCATCTTTCATTCTTCCACTCCTGTTACAGATTCATCCAATCCTTCACTACTTACTTTCTCAAATCCTTATTAGAAAATCCTAAGCCTCTGGTCTGGTGAAAGAACCAACAATGTTTCAGCCTTTCTTCAAAACTATAACCATTTAACCTTGGTCTCATATTCTAGGCAATTCTATGCTGTAGCCTTTCCACAAGTCTCTCATTCTTTCTGTAATGAGGTCCCCAGAACTGCACTTAAAACTTCAACCAATGTCTTGCAGAAACTCCATGTTTGTGTATTCAGAGCTTCTGGATGTAAAATCAAGATTCCCATATGACTTACAATCATTTCAACCTGCATTCCCACCTTTAAAGACCTATGGATCTACACCAATGTCTCTCTACTGCTCTATTGTTAAGAATCTTGGCATTTGTGGTATATTTTCTTTTATGCTTCTTGTCCTTCCTCCCTACCCTAAGCAAATGCAAGTTTTTTGTGTTGTGTCAGGAAGATATAATAATGTTATTGGAATTTATTGTAAAATATGGTAACTGTGTCTATATGTGCCTGTGTGTGAGAGAGACTTAATTAGATTAAAGGCAGCTATAGGCAGGTCTGAAGGCTTTGATGTAAACATGGTAAACATGGGGGAAGTTTAGAATGTAAGGTGTAAAAGGACATTTGCATTTTTAAATAAACCAGACTAGAATGCTTTCAAAGGAGGAGTGAAATGAGTCACCCAGCCAGGTGAAGTTTAGAAACAGTGTGTTTATTTTTCCCAAAGATTACTGGTAAAACGTGGTGCTAGGAGAGATTTTTATTACCAGAAAAGGTAAAATCCAAGGACATAGTGAAACAATGGGAATTTGCATTCAAAGGGGAAAATATGTATAAAGGAGCGAAGGCTGTGTGTAAGGGTAGGCATTTTTAAGATCTAACAAGTGAGAAAAGCCTTCAGAGTCTTTGCCTCAAACTGCTGCCTTCAAAGAACTGAAATTAAGAAAACTCACTTGTAATTCAACTTGTTCAGGATATTGTGTGTCACCTTGCCTGGGTCTTTTAAAATCTGTGTTTCTTACTGTTGCCTTGACGAAAGTGTAACTGGGAGTAAGATTGAATAGGGGATTTAGAAGTTATCGTAGTAATTTGTAGATCTAGGTAGGTATTTAAAATCATTTCCCTTATTAAGAAATGTTTAATCTAGTTTTGTAAGAACCTATAAGACTTGGTGGTCTTATTACTACTGAATTCAAGGCACACATCTCGATATTTATACAAATTGCAAAACAAGTTGTGGCAATTGTTTCAAGTTTCCCTTTGGGATTTGAATAACTCAGCATTTACCATCGGCTATGTCATAACACATTTGGGGGCTCGTCCGGGATATATTTGAAATTCCTTGATCGGTTTGGAGTAGTTGAATCTCAAGGTTATGAGTACGAGAAACACTGTGAATTCAGGAGTTGGTGTGAGATTTTTTTTTGAAGTGATGAGACTGCAATATGGCTTTGACAATCGCTCAGACTTGTCTGGGAGTGGAGATTATAACTTTGACTGGTTTACAAAAGGTAACTAAAGTCAAGTTAATGGAATTGGTGAATAAATTACAACTGGGGTTACCTGCAGGGGCTAAAAAAGCAGATATAATAGATATTATAGCACAGCATTTAATGTTGCAAGTGATACCTGACATTAGTGAGTCACAGCTGGAGGTAGTGAGACTTCAGTTAGAAATGAAGAGGCTTGAATTTGAACAAGCAAAGGAACTGAGGAAACTTAAATTGGAGGCAAACGAAAATGAAGAAGAATCGGAAATGAAAAAACGAGCTAGAGGCAGCAGGAAACGACATGGCACTTCAAAAGGGAGCAAGTGAAAAGGCAGAAGCAAGAAAGGAAGCTAGAACCGGAATTCCAGACAAGAGGGGCAAAGCAAAGGGAGAGGGCAAAGGAAAAGGAGAGGGCATACCAGCTTAAAAGGCTGGAAGTTAAAAATGAGATTTCAGATGCTGAGGGAAGTTCTAATGAGGAAAAAAACTTTTAACCTAAAACCCATTGGGGAGATGTTTAAATTTGTACAAGCTCTTCCAAAGTTTGAGGAAAGCGATGTGGAAGCATTATTTATTTCATTTCAGAAAATAGATAAACAAATGAAGTGGCCACAGGAAAACTGGACATTGTTGTTACAATCCTGGTTGGTGGGTAGAGCACATGAGGTTTATGCTTCAGTGTCAGAAGAAATGTTGGTGAACTATGATGTGGTAAAAAAAGGCTATTTTGAGTACATACGAGTTGGTTCCTGAGACATAGGCAGAAATTTAGAAATATGAGAAAACAGTCTTGGCAAACTTATGTTGAGTTTGAAAGAGTAAAACAAAGTAATTTTGACCAGTGGATACGGGCATTAAAGATAGAGACAACATATGCAGCTCTTAGAAAGGTAATTCTTTTGGAAGAATTTAAAGATTCAATCCCTTCGGTAGTGAGAACTCATATGGAGGAACAGAGGGTTCAAACGGTAAGATAAGCAGCAGAGATAACTGATGATTATGAGTTAGCTATTAGAGCTAAAAAAAATTTCCGTCACCCTTTTAAATTAAAAAAGGATAGAAAGTGGGAAGGAGAAAGGAAGGTGGGAAGTCAGGGAAGAGAATGAGTCGGTAGAAATTCCCAGGGGGCTTTTTCTCAGGATAAAAAGGAAGGTGCTGAGTGTAGAAGTCGCATTCGAAAATTGAGGTGTTTTCATTGTATTAAAGTTGGACATACAAAATCAGTGTGCTGGAAATTACAGGGAAAATCTGTTGGAATTATAGGGGTGCAGAAAAGTTCTGGAAGTAAAAGTACGGTGGGTTCTGAGGTTCAAGCACAGGAAAAACCAATGGTCTGTGTATAGGTAAAATAGGGAGAATCGGTGAAAGGTAAAGAAATGGGAATGTGTTGACAATTTACCCAAGAGAATTCTGAGGAGCAGGTTGCAGAAATGTTTGAAGATTTTGTATGTGAAGAGATCTTTATGTGTACAAGGTGGACTAGGTAAAGATATTAAAATTTTAAGGGACACAGGGGCTAGTCAATCCTTAATGCTGTGGGATAGTGACATTTGTTGTTCAGAGGGAGTATTGCAGGAACAGGTGATAATAACTGGGGGCCATTGAGTTGCTAAACCTATTCCATTGTGGAAGATACATTTAAAGAGTAAGTGGAAAACAGGTGAGGTGATTGTTGGAGTAGTGGAAAACTTGCCAATTGCAGGGGTTCAATTTATTCTGGGTAATGATATAGCCGGATCATAAATGTGGGTGATGCCTATCGTGGTTCAGCACCTGTAAAATGTTTTCAACAGAAGTGTTGTAGGGAGAGCACCCTGGATTATTTCTACATTGTATGATAAAGGAAAGCCACAGCTTGTAGTTTTGTTGCTGGGGAGAAAGCGGTACTTCTGTTACCAATACTGGGTGACTCATTAAAGGCAAGGTTTAGTGGGCCTTACAGGATTGAAAAGAAGCTGAGTGAAGTGAATTATTTAATAAATACTCCAGATAGAAGAAAGAAGCAGAGGGTGTGTCATGTAAATATGCTTAAAGAGTACTTTGACAGGGAAGAAGACCAAAAGGTGGTATTAGTGGTGGTAGATAATGAGAAAGAAGTAGAAATACAGGATTCTGAAATTGACTTTCCTCTAATAAAATTGGATAATGAGGGGGTACTTTAAAATTTAAATGTAATATTGAGTTACCTTCCAGACAAGTGTCAAAGTGATTTGGAAAAGCTATTGCGGTGACACAAAGTTATTTGTGGAAATAAGTTGAGAAGGACAAACTTAGCTACACATGATGTGTAGGAGTTTCATCTTTGCTAAGGCAACATCCTTATAGATTAAATCCGGCAAAGTTATCACAAGTACAGAAAGAAATCGAATTCATGCTTCAAAATAATATCATGGAGTCCATTTGCAGTTAACGGGAGTTTGCCTATTGTGCTGGTGCTGAAACCAAATGGAACACAAAGCCTATGTGTGGACTATCAAAAGGTGAATGTGGTGAGAAAAGTGGATTTATATCCTATACCACGGTTGGAAGACTGTATTGGGAAAGTGGAACAATCAAAATTCGTTACTAAGATTGACTTGCTAAAAGGATATTGGCAATTACCGTTATCGGAGAGAGCAAAGGAGGTATCAGCTTTTGTGACACCACATAAACTATATCAGTTTAAAGTCATGCTGTTTGTTATGAAGAATGCACCTGCAACATTTCAAAGACTGACAAACAAAGTAATTGTAGGTCTGAGCAATTGTGCCGTTTATACTAATGACTTGATAGTTTTCAGTCAGACATGGGAGGAGCATTTACAACATCTGGAAGAATTATTTACTCGATTACAAGAAGCAAATTTGATGACGAACTTGGCAAAAAGTGAATTTGCAAAAGCGCAAGTATCTAGGCCATGCCATTAGACATGGCAAGGTAGCTCCAAGAGATGTGAAAAACAAGGCTCTCATGGATTTCCCCGTGCCTACAATAAAATGAGACATTGAGATTTCTGGGCATGAGTGGGTTTTACCAGAAAATTACACTAAATTTTAGCAGTGGTGTTGCTCCACTGACTGAACTATTAAAAATGAACAAGAACAAGAACAAGAATGGGTGCAAGAGTGTCAGAAGGTGTTTGATGGTTTGAAAACTGTATCAACTATGACACCAGTTTTGGTAGTACCCAGTTACACCAAGCAATTTAAGTTGGCCATTGACACAAGTGATATAGGCATTGAGGACATACTGTTACAAGATGAAGAAAATGGGATTGAAAAACCGATAGGGTATTTCCACGGAAGTTGAATGTAAAACAAAGAAGATTTTCAACAAGGAGGCTTTGGGTTTGGTGTGTGTTTGGTGTTAGCACTGCAGCATTTTGAGATTTATGTTGCAAACAATTCGTCAAACAATTGTTTATACAGACCACAATCCTTTAAAGTTTCTGGACAAATTTCGAGACAGAAGTAGATGCACTATCAAGAGTTGAAGCTTAATGGGAAAATTGGACATTTAAAATCTGGACACTGAACTGAAATGATTTCAGTTGACATGAAGAATCTGTATATATATTATGTTAATGCATGTATCTGGTAATGTACAGTGTAAGTATGTAGCAAAGTATAGGAGATAGAATAAGATGGGTTAATAAAAATGAAGCCATCTTTTTAAATTACAACGGTTCATTTTTTAATTAAGGAGGCGGATGTCAGGAAGATATAATGTTATTTGAATTTATTGTAAAATGGTGGTGTGTGTGTGTCTTAATTGGATTAAATGCAGTTGGTCTGAAGGCTTTGGTGTAAACGTGGGGGAAGTTTAGAATGTAAGGTGTAAAAAGACATTGGTATTTTTAAATAAACCAGACTAGGCTATTTTCAAAGGAGGAGTGAAATGTGTCACTTAGCAATGTGAAGTTTAGAAAGAGTGTGTTTATTTTTCCTAAGGATTACTGGTAAAACTTATTGCTAGGAGAGATTTTATTATCAGAAAGGTAAAGTCCAAAGACACATTGAAACAATGGGAATTTGCATTCAAAGGGGAAAATATGTATTAAGGAGTGAAGGCTGTGTGTAAGGGTAGGCATTTTTAAGATCTAACACGTGTGAAAAGCCTGCAGCATCTATGCCTCAAATTGCTGTCTTCAAAGGACTGAAGTTAAGAAAACTCACTTTTAACTCTGGTTCAGGATACTATGTGTCACCTTGCCTGGGTCTTTTAAGGTCCGTGTGTCTTACTGTTGCCTTAACGAAACTGTAACTGGGAGTTAGATTGATAACTTCTAAATCCCCTAATCATGGTAGTAATTTGTAGATTTATGTATTTTAAATCATTTCCCTTATTAATAAATGTTTAATCTAGTTTTGTAAAAACCTATAAGATTTGGTGGTCTTATTACTACTGAATTCAAGGCATGTATCTTGAAATTTATACAAATTGCAATACAAGTTGTAGCAGTTGTTTTAAGTTTCCCTTTGGGATTTGAACAACTCAACATTTACCATCTGCTGTGCCAATACAGTTGATAGGTTGGCATGCCTCACTCACCACTAAATGGCAACCACATTCAAAGAAGTCCATAAGGTGGTCGATGGGGAAGAAAATGTCACACACAAGTGAGATATAGAGTACTCTTGAAATATGGCTTGCTTTATTAGTAAAATGGGAAAAATTCCACTACCCAGCAGAGACATTCCTCACCTTAATAAGCATAAAAAGGGAAAACATTTCCCTGGAATGTACTTACCCCATGAATATAGGCAAGTGGAAATGGACAGTGGTACTGGTACAGTAAGAAAAACTCCTTTTGTGATAGGACATATACTACTTCTAATCGATGGAAGGAGCAAAGACAGCCACGATGGCCAGAGTTAGTGATCACCCAGGCAACAGTATAATGGAGTGGAGGGAGAAGGCGTGGGGTGGAGCGGAGTAAGACAATTCAAACTTTTGACTGCATTTCGTGATATTGTGACTGCATAAAATAGTATAGTCTTACTGTTGGCACGCTTTCAACAAGTGTCTAAATTCTTTGACATTACTACAGAATTTTGACCCAAGTTTCAGAATTCCAATCACCTTAATAAAAATCAACTGGTATGACAACAAAAAAGCACAAGGTTTGTTTAGCATGCACTTGAAAGTAGATGTAAATGGTTAAGATGATTATATGATTCAAACATTAAGCATATCCAAATCAATATAGCGTACTTGGGTGATATTCATTCATTCCACGTATCATGGTAGATGTAAAATTTCATTCTCCCCAAAATAATCATTGGGAGGATGTTTGTACTCTTTACAGATACACACACAGCACAAATTACTTAAAAAAAAATTCCTAAAATATAATTAAGCTGTGACATATTTACACAATTTAAAAATCAGATTCTACCAGTGATTCAGTAGTTAGTTTTGCAACAATACTATGCCACCAAGTAGCAATGTGTGGGTTGACAAACTTGATCTCACTTACCAATCTCTGCCACATTGTTAAGTATTTTACTGCAGTGAAAAAAAGCTATTTCTGTGAACACCCTAGTCACCAGTAACACTCCAAAGAATGGCTTTTGGAAACAGGGTCCCTGTCACACTCAAGCAATGAAGGACACAGATCAAGGAAAATCTACTTTAAAACTCAAACGGCAAGAACATTAAAAAAATAATTTTCCAACAACCTAAACTTGCATATAAATCCAGAGATGAGTTCAACTTGAACAGACTAAGTGGTGAGAATCATGAATGAAGCAATTTCACTTTGCTAGGATCAAACACTGCATGGAGTACAATCCAGTGTGGCACCAAACTGAACATACAAATTGATTTATATTGAAATTTAAGAAAGTCCCTTGATTTAAAAAAAATATTTTTAAAAGCTTTACCTTGAAATTAGCTTAAGTGCTTAACAGGTATGGAACAGTTCCTTTCATTCCTTAAGCAGTTAGATTTAAAACTGTTTGGAGAAGAGCTCTGTTGTAAGCAGGAAAATTGCTAGGTAGCCTAAATTATTTGTAATGTATGCACTTAAGTGGCACTAACTAAATTAACCCTTGCAGAGCTCCCAATAGCTACAGCCTACCAACTGCTACTGGCTTACAGGCTGTGGTGTTGCAAATATGCTAGAATAGGTTCTGCCCTTCTTCCTCTATCTGCAAAGTGATGGATTAGTCCTTACCTTGTTCAAATACTTCTAGCAGAGTCTCAAAAGCATTTCTTACAATGTTTGGAATTCCCAGATGATCTGCAGGTAGATTACGATGAAGTACATGATCCCATATTGCTTGTTTTTGGATTAACTATATCCTCTTGATCCATGGGTGGCTCAGTGGAGCAGATTGGATGACCACATTCTAGGACTTGATGGGCAGAAGCTTTGTATTGTCTAAGGAAAATTCTGAGGCTGTTCTATGCATCTTGTCAGAGATGTCTCAGTTTGATCAGACTTGTTGAGACCTAATTAACAGCTCAGCTTCGGTTCTTCCTACTACTGAAGTGTTAGGAGACAATTTCTGATTAGTCTAAATCCACTCGTTTTCCTGGACCAGAAAATTTTAAATAGCTAAGGCCGATGTCTTTTTAAAGCTTTTTTGTTTCAGGGGAGGGAGAGGATGGGTTTCAGAGACTAGAAATGAAGATGATGGGAGAGTAGAGAAAGTGGAGGACAGTGGGGATAGCAAGTACTGTATTTGTTTGAGAGTTTGGATTTTTATACGCAGCATCTTGATTCTTTCATTGGGCAGGGAAACAATGATCTTTTACAAATGGACAATTTTCAAAAAAAGTGTATGGGGGAAACATGGCTTTTGCATGTCAAAGTTCACAATTTTTGTGTATGTGCAGTGCCACTTTTTTTTTTACATGGATGCTCCTATTTCTTATTTGCCAGTGGGATCTTACAAGTTTTGATTATATAAATTTGAATTTGTGTGTATGGTGTGTGTGAGCTTTTTGTGCATTAGTGCTCTCTTTTTAAAAATATTTGTTCATGGGATATGAGAACCACTAGCAGCACCAGCATTTATTGCCCACTCCTAATTGTCCTTGATAAGATGCCAGCACTTCATTTCCGTAAACTGCTGCAAACCTTGTGGTGTAGGTACACTGATAGTGCTGTTAGGTAGTAAGCTCCAGAATTCTGAACCAGCAATATAGTTCCAGGTTGAGATGATATGTGACTTGGAAAAGAGTGCCTGCAGCCCTTGTTCTTCTAGCTGTTGCGAAATCATAGGTATGGAAGATGCTGTCAAAGGAGTCTTGGCAATTTGCTGCAATGCAAATTGCAGATGGTACTCAATGCAGCCATAGTGCAATGCTAGTGGAGGGAGGGAATGTTTAATGTAATGGATGGGATGCTGATCAAGCAGGTTACTTTGTCTTGGATGGTGCTGAGCTTCTTCAGTGCTATTGCAACTGCACTCGACTTGGTGTTCTGTATGTCATCACTCTCCTGATTTATGCCTTGTAAACGGTGGAAAGGATTTGGGGAGCCAGGAGGTAAGTCACTCAATTAGCACACCCAGCTTATGAACTTGCTCTTGTAGCCACAGTATTTATGTGGCTGGTCTAATTAAGTTTAGACAGGAAAGGCTAGACATACTGGGTTTGTTTCCATTGGAGTTTAGAAGAGTGAGGGGTGATTTGATTGAAGTATACAAGATCCTGAATGGCCTTGACAAGGTGAATATGAAAAGGATGTTTCCTCTTGTGGGTGAGTCCAGGACTAGAGGGCACTATTTTAAAATTTGGCATTGCCCTTTTAGGACAGAGAGGAGGAGAATTTTTTCTGAGGGTTGTGAGAGTTTGGAACCTCTGCCTCCAAAGGCGGTGGAGGCGGGGTCATTGAATATCTTTAAGGTAGAGATAGACGGATTCTTCTTAGGCAAGAGAATCAAAGGTTATCGGGGGCAAATGGGAATGTGGAATTCAAAACATACGCAGATCAGCCATGATCTTATTGAATTGCGGAGCAGGCTTGAGGGGCCGACTGCTCCTACGTTCATATGTTTCTGGTCAATGGTGACTCCTTAGAATGTTACTGGTGGGAGATTCAACAATAACAATGCTGTTGAATGTCAAGAGGTGATTAAATTCTCCCTTATTGAAGATGGTCATTGCCTGACACTTGTGTGGTATGAATGTTGCTTGCCACTTATCAACCCAAGCTTGATGTTGTTCGGGTCTTACACGTGGGCATGGGCTGCTTCAAAGCTGGTTTCATCCCTAGTTAAGAGTTTGATTAAAACAGATCACAAGTGCCACAGCGCGTGCTAAGTCAGGTGACCACCTTTTTTATAAGGACTGATGTGTTAAAACGCCAAATGTGCAATATATTCTTCTTCTGTTACGGTGAACTGACATTCTTCATGACTGTAGCATACAACAGGGACCAAAACCAGTCCCATTACTCATGAAAAACACTTAAAAGCAGTTACAACTACTGTCAGTTTCATTACAAGCTGAAAGCAACTGCAGCTGAAATCAGTGTTTGCTCTTCATGAACAGGGGCTGGATGAAATGCTATTAACATTGGGAGCCAGTTAAGGATGGCCCAGGGTTTGTTACTCTTTACATATCTTTGTATCAGACTGTTATGTGTAATGTGTGCATTTAAGTGTCACTAACTAAATTAACCCTTGCAGACCTTCCAGTTGCTATAGCCTACCATCTGGTCCACTCATGAGTTTTGACATGAGAATCCAATAGTTCAGACATGCATGCTTTAAAGCCAGTAAGTTGAACCATTAAGCAAACACTGTTTCAAGTCAGTGTTTAATTATTGTTAGTGAGGAAACAATGGAACATGTATACAAGTTTCAGGCTCCAGGTCAGGACCACTGAGCAATTAATGGAATTGCCTTTACTTTAAAACAAAAAAAAAATCAAGAATATGATGGAAAAATCTTAGCCCATGGTTTTTATAGAAAGACCAGCAAATTGACCATGGCATTACCTATGGTTATTTGGAAAATACAAGTTCCACATAAAAGATAAGGACGGAGCTGGAGAAGACTTTAGAAAGCAGAATGAACTAGTGGTCAAGAGATTGGAAAAATACTTCGAATGTCAACTTTGTAAATTTGAATAGAAAATGTTGATGAAGCTAATTACAATGTTAGATGTTGACTCAAAAGTATGACCAAAAATTATGGCCACAGGAAATGCATGCCCTGCCCAAGAATTTTTGTATATAATTAAACATGTATAAATGTTGGGTATGTTGAAAGCAAAATAAAAATAGCGGTTTAAGTTGCTGCACATAAACTTGATCCAGCATTGCATGTTTTGTATCTTTTGTAAGCGGACGACACCTAGTTTTACCTCCCCACCACCTCTATCAACTCCTCCACTGTTGCTAAATTTTTAGACTACTTTCCTGATCTCCAATACTAGGTGAGCAGAAATTTCCTCCAATTAAGTATGGGAAGACTGAAACCGTAGTCTTTTGGTGCTTACTCCAAACTGTTTTGTAGCTACTGATTCCATCCCTTTCACTGGAAAAAGAGGCTGAACCAGGCTCCTCACAACCTTGGTAACATAACTAACCTCAAGATCAGCTTCCAACCACACCTTTGTAACATCTTCTGACTCTGCCCCAGCCCCAGCTCATCTACTGCCGAAACCCTCATTCGTGCTTTCATTACCTTTAGACTTGACTATTTCAATTCACTTCTGGCTGGCCTTCCACATCCTATCCTCCATAAACTTGGAAGTCATCCAAAACTCTACAGCCATTGTCCTTGTGCCAAGTCCTATTCACCCATCACCCCTGAGCTCACTGACCTACACTGGCTCCCAGTCAAGCAACTCCTCGATTTTAAAATTTTCATCTTTGATTTCAAATCCTTCCATGGACTTGCCCCTCCCTACCTCTCTAATCTCCTCCAGCCCGACAACCTTCGAAGATATCGACACTCCTTTAATTCCGGCCTATTGAGCATCCCCGATTTTAACTGCTCCACCACTGGTTGTGCCTTCAGCTGCCAAGGCCTCAAGCTCTGGAATCCCCTCCATACACCTCTCCTCATCTCTCTCTCTCCTCCTTCAAGACACTCCTTAAAATGTACTCTGACCAAGCTTTTAGCCTTCTGCCTTAATATCACCTTACATGGCTCAGTGTCAAATGTTGTGCTATAATGCTCTGTGAAGCGCCTTGGGGAGTTTTATTACATTAAAAGATGCTATATAAATACTAGTTGTTGTAGCAAGTTTTTTTGGTATTAACCCCTACACTACAGACAAGAATTAAGAGCCAAACTACAGAGGAACAAGTTACTTATAACAACTGATTATCCATGCAGAAACAGAAATCAAGGATGTTTACCTGCTGTGCCACAGTACCTCATATGGGGAATATTGTCAGATTACTATATTGATCCAAATTCTAGATGCAGATCAGTAAAATGTTGCATGCCTTTCTCTCTACCTCTCTCAAATAACCCACAAATTTAAAAGTTTGAAAAATGTCCAAATACAAAAAAACTGCACATCTGACAGGTCTCCCCACAAAAGTGAATCCCCATACAAAATACAAGGTTTATTTCTATGGCTTATGTAAAATAAATTCATGATTGTATTCAAAGAAAGCATTTGCACTAATATTACACTTCATTGTCCTTCAGAATCTCATAAGAACAAAATATGGGAGGAGCAGACCATTTGGCCACTCAAGTCTGCTCCACCATTCAATACGCAATGGCTGATTTTCCACCACTTTCTCGTCTGCTCCCGATATCCCGTAATGCCCCGAGAGTTCAAGAACCCATTGATTTCAGTCTTTAATATACTTAACAATGGAGCATCCACAACCCTCTAGGGTACACAATTTCAAAGATTCACAACCCTCTGAATGAAGAGGTTTCTCCTCAGCTCAGTCCTAAATGTTCAACCCTGTATCCTGAGACTGCTCAATATTCCCCAGCCAGGGGCAAACAACCTTTTTCAGTGTCTACCCTTCTCAACCCCACCAGAATCTTTTTAAGTTTCAATGAAGTCACCTTCTGTTCTTCGAAATTCCACAGAGTATATGTCCAATTTAGTCAGCCTATCATAGGACAAGCTGCTCATCCCAGGAACCGATCTAGTGAATGTTCACAGTACCACCTTCAGTGCAAGTATATCCTTCCTCAGATATGGAGACCAACACTGTGCTCAGTACTCCAAGTGTGGTCTCACAAAGCCCTATACAACTGTAGCAAGGCTTCCTTATTCTTGTGCTCCAATCCATTTGCAATAAAGGCCAACATGCCATTTGCCTTCCTAATTGCTTGCTAAATTTGTGTCCCTTGGAAGGGCACACCCAAGCTTTTCTGAACATCAATATTTAAGTTTCATGCCTTTTTAAAAAATTCTTATTTCCAATTCTTATAACCAAAGTGAAAAACCTCACATTTCACTCCATCGGCCGCCTTGTTCATTCTGTCTATATTTCTTTGCAAGCTAAGTGCGTCTTCCTCGGAGTTTATATTCCCACCAAACTTTGTATCGTCAGCAAGCCTGGATACATTACTCTTGGTCTCGTCATCTAAGTCATTAGTATGGAATGTAAATAACTAAGGTGGCAGCACTGATCCTTGCGGCACTCCACTTCTTGCAGCCTGCCAACTTTGTCCTGTTTATACCTATGCTCCATTTCTAGCCCTTTAACCAATCTTCCATCCTTGCTAACATTACCCTCAAATTAATGAGCCCTTATCTTGTGGATTTATTTTTTGTGAGGCATCTCGTCGAATGCCTTTTGGAAATCCAAATACACTGCATCTACTAGTTACCCTTTATCTACCCTGTGAGTTACATTCTCAAAAAACTCTAATAAATTTGTCAAACAGGATTTCCCCTCAGTAAAACCACATTGACTTTGTCTGATCATACAATAAGTTTCTGAGTGGATTGCTCAGGCTTCCTTAATAATAGATTCCAACATTTTCCCGACGATTGATGGCAGGCTAATGAGCCTGTAGTTCCCCGTTTTCTCTTTCCCCCCTTTCCTGAATAGCAAAGTTTCATTTGCTAACTTCCAATTCACTGGGATCTTCGAGAATCATGGGGATTTTGGAAAGCCATATCCACTGTCTCTGTAGCTACTATTTTTAGAACCTGAGGGTGTAGACTAGCAGGTCCTGGGGATTTGTCAGCTTTTAGTCCCATAAGTTTCTCCAATAATTTTTCCTCACTGATATTAATTAACTTAAGCTCCTCACTCTTAATAGCCTGTTGGCAACTCTCCATTTCTGGTCTGTAATTTGTGTCTTCTACTGTGACATTAATGGGAGACCCTTCATTTTGGAACCATATCCCCTCGTTCTAGATTCCTCCATGAGGAGAAACATCCTCTCAGCATCTACTCTATCAAGTCCTGTCCGAATCCTATATGTTTCAGTAAGATCGCCTCTAACCTCTCATTCTTCTATGCTCCAATGAGTATAGGCCCAACCTTTACAACCTTTCTTCATGAGAAAACCCTTTGATCCCAGGAATCAGCCTAGTGAACTTTCTCTGAACTACTTCTAATACAGATGTATTCCTCCCTAAGTAAGGAGACTAAAACTGTAGACAGAACTTCAGGTGCAGTCTCACCCATGTCCTGCACAGTTGTAACAAGACTTCCCTATTTTTATACTTAATCCCTCTTGTAATAAAGGCAATATTCCATTTGCCTTCCTAATTACTGGCTGTACTTGCACGCTAACCTTTTGTGATTCATGTGCAAGGACAGTTAGATCCCTCTGTATCACAGCATTCTGCAGTTTCTCTCCATTTAAATAATATTCTGTTTTTTTATTCTTCCCACCAAAGTGGACAACCTCATTTTCCCACATTATATTCCATCAGCCAAATTTTTGCCCACTCACTTAACCCATCTATGCCCCTTTGTAGACTCTATGCCCATCTCAAAGCTTGTTTTCCTACCTATCTTTATCATCAGCAAATCTGGCTACAATACTATCAGTCCTTGCACCCAAGTAATTAATATGGGTCATAAATAGTTGAGGCCCCAGCACCGATTTCTGTAGTGCTCCATAAGTTTGCCAACCTGAAAATAACCCATTTACCACAACTCTTTTTTCCTGTTAGATAGCCAATCCTCCATCCATGCAAATATATTAGCCCCAAAACCATGAGCTCTTGTGTAGTAACCTTTTATGTTGCACCTTATTGAATGTCTTTTGGAAATCCAAATACACTACATCTACTGGTTCCTCTTTATCCAGCCTGATACTGAAGTTACATTATGTGTGTATTATTCAACAATTTAGCTGCAGTAAAAATTCAAACTTTCTACTTTTGATGATAGTAATAATCTCAAACATTATCCCTGATGAGATAAATCCTTTGTTCAAATATTCTCTCCATTCTCATGAGTTTACACAAATGAAGTCTGACTGTGAAACAGAGCTTGATGCATGTCAACATCACACTACCAGCAACTTATGGACTCTATTAGATATATCATGTTTATCAGTGCTGATAAAAAAAAAATGCTCTTACTAATTTTACTTAAATGCTAATAAGGCTAGCCATACTGTAAATAATTCAGCTAATTACTCTAGATTCTTCATTTAATTAACAAGACTGTACTTGTGTCCAATCAAATGGTCTTGGTAATTAGATTGCTGCAGATGTAATTTTCTGATTTTCAATACAAAGCCAATTTTACAAATGGGTCAATACAGCCAAACCTTGTTTACAAACAAGGTACTTTTCTGCCCCATTAAAAATACATGTTTCACATTAAAATCAGTCACATGAAAACACTGATGCATAAAATGGTCAACAACTGTTTCATTATGAGAGTGTAAATGCTCTGCTGAGGGCCCATATTTCCAGAATATAACTGGCATTAAATTAGGTAACTACTTTTGGAGATTAGATAGTACAGCAGTAGTATATTTAGAAAAATCACAATTGAATAGGCATAGGAATATCAATATAATTCATAATAAAGGGACTTTGTTTAGCTATTTCAAAATAACTACCATTGTAGCATTATTTAGTGCACTTACTGTTAAAACATGTATGACATTGGAATTTTTGTTTGAAGGATTTGCAAGTCAGCATCACACCCTGACTCCCCAAAGCCTGTCCACCATTTCCAAGATGCAAGTCAGGAGTGTGATGGAATACTCTCCACTTGCCTGGATGAGTGCAGTTCCAACAACACTCAAGAAACTTGACACCATCCAGGACAAAGCAGCCTGCTTGGATCGGCAACCCATCCACAAACATTCATTCCCTCCACCACCGACACACAGTAGCAGTTGTGCGCACCATCTACAAGATGCACTGCAAGAACTCACCAAAACTCCTTAGACAGCACCTTCCAAATCCATGACCATTAACATCTAGAAGGACAAAGGCAGAGGACACATGGGAACACCACCACCTGCAAGCTCCCCTCTAAGCCACTCACGATCCTGACTTAGAAATATAATCGCCTTTCCTTCACTGTCGCTGGGTCAAAATCCTGGAACTCCCTCCCTGACAACACTCTGGATGTACTCACACCACATGGGATGTGGGTATGCTGGCAAGACCAGCATTTGTTGCCTATCCCAAATTGCCCTTAAACTGAGTGGCTTGCACAGCCATTTCAGAGGGCAGTTAAGAGTCAACCACATTGCTGTGGGTCTGGAGTCACATGTAGGCTAGACCAGGTAAGGATGGCAGATTTCCTTCCCAAAAAGACATTATGACAATCAATGATAATTTCATGGTCGCCATCACTGATAATTAGTGTTTAATTCCAAATTTTATTGAATCCAATTTATTGAATTTTATTTTTATCAAATTTAAATTCCACCAGCTGCCATGGTGGGATTTGAACCCATGTCCCCAGAGAGCTGGCCTTCTATCCAGCTCCACCTGCCCCACCTCCCTTAAACAGTATAAATTTAATCACATTTCCACTTCTCTTTAGTATTGAAGGCGGCTTATACGGACTCGAAACATTAACTCTGTTTCTCCCTCCACAGATGCTGCTAGACCTGCTCTTCCAGCATTTTCTGTTTTTGTCCCCAGGGAATTCGCCTGGGCCCCTGAATCATTAGCCCAGTGATATTACAACTACACCACCATCTTCCCCTTCCTTCAATCACTGCAGTGTTTCAAGGAGGCAGCTTACCGCCACCTTCACAAGGGGAATTAGGTATGGGCAATAAATGCTGGCCTAGCTGGTGACACCCGCATCCCATGAATGAATTTTTAAAAAATTCCCATACACAAGGTCCCAAGCGCTGCTGTGGAAAAAGGCAATCAGTGCAGACCACAATAAAACATCTCAAAACCTGCTGTTGCCCAAAAACACTGGTAGAACTTGAGGCAAGTAGTCTAATCATCCTCATCTGAAGATAAGTAGGCTGCACGAGTAGCGTTCTTTTTAAATACAGAAGGTATCAAAAGCTAAGAGAAAATAGCACTGCCTTTCAAGTTATTTTATTTGAACGGATTAAACTACAGTGTAGATGGCATTCTGTTACAGCAATTTAGTCTTCCATTAACAATGCTCTATATAACAAATACAGATTCTTAAACTAAATGGAATTTCAGTCCCTCTCTGCTAGAGCAACCAGATGTGCATCAATTTCAGCTTCTGAAAGAATCCTATATTCCCACCTTTCAGTTGTGTTTCGATTAAACACAGCTGATTTTCATTTGGATATCCTGAACCACATCAGAAAGGAAACCTATTGGAAGCACCTGCTGGTAGTTGCATAAAGCTCAATGAGTGAATTCCCTGTCCAATGTCACTGCTGTCCATTTTCACAAATGTCTGTCAGCTAAATGTCAATCAGCTTGGCTTTAATGTGCAACTTTTTAGCAGGACAGTTACTCCTACAAAGTGAAACTTCTCTAGAGCAAGTGACAAAGGAATATAAGTAATTTACATCAGCAATATATCACACTACCTAAAACTTTTAATCATCCAAATGATGAACAGTGATCTTTTATGCTATTTAGGTATAACTTCAGTTGGCTTAGCAGAACCTAGAGAAAAGTCCAATCAATATTTGGTTGGTAATGTTTAATTCCACTTTAGTAATTGAAAGTTAAAATATATTTGACAATACACAAAGAACATTCAACAAGCAGTGCAACAATTTCAAAGTTAGTATGCAAGACCAGCAGTGTCAAAATGTTACAAAAAGTCATGTCAGAAGCGACATGCCTAACGCTCAACACAAATTACTTCCAAAGAACACACACCACTGGTAAACCTGCTGCTGAAAACAAATGTTATGTGGTAAGCTTGTGTGTGTACATCAATCTTTATCTAAGTGAATAAAACTTCCAATTGCAATATCTACATAAGCAGAACAAGGAACAGTTCCTATGTACAAAGGTTATTTTGCACGTTCAATCTACCGTTATTTTTCCAGGTAGAAAGCAAAAACTGCATGATTCCACATCAATGTGTGCTTTGATCAATAACCTTGCTGCTTGCTGTATAGTCTGTACCTTTTAAAATGCACTCATTACTGCGAACTTTTGTAAAATATTTTGAAGTAGGAATGAGCTGTCAAAATACAAAAACTTTCAATGATAACTAGAAAAATGTATTTGGTTTGACGAAATATTTCATAACATAAAACTGCTGGAAATGATTCGGGCACGGCTATTACGGTTTCTAACTTGCTGACGTCAATTCCAAAGAGGACATTCATACACATTCATCGCACCTTTCAACTCATTCAGTGTAAAGCATTGAGAAACAAATATCCCCACGGGGTGGGGCATGAGTTCCGTTCACAAGATCTTACCATTTAAATTCTTACACTATAACCTAAATTATAACCCAAGTGTAACAACAAGTTGAAGTATTCAGTAGCGAGGTTACAGACCATGTTGGAATTAAGAGCGTTTCAACTGAATTGAAGACACAGCAAATAGGTAATACTCTACACTCCCATCCCACCACCTTCAGAAGCCAATCGAAAATATCCGAGAGTTGTGAAATAGTTTCAGAAAATTAAAGCCGCGCCTGATGACATTGAAACACAAGGAAACAAGTTATGTCAGAACCAACAATATCCTATTGTCCCAGGAATCTATACTGAACAAGGCCTCCCAATGCAATGACAATATTTTTTTTGAGGGGAGGGTGGGGGGAGGCGAAGGATGGAGGAAGTAAATTATAGGATGACAAAACTGTCAAAGAAAAAGAGAGCGCTTCGTCTTCCACAATGGGGAGGGTATCACAGCAAACAGCCAAGGATTAAACAGCCTCCCTGTTTGGCTTCCACGGAGCACCATGAATATTAATCAAACGATAAGGGGCCTGCTCCTGTGTTGACATCCGCAGAAGCCCGGGCCCTCGATTTGAAGCATTCGCAGCCTCTCTTGTGCCTGTGTGCGGCGGGGTTTTTTTTTATTCTCTCTCTGTTCAGTTGTGGCTGCCAGATCCTTACTTACGGGAAACGCTCGTATCCTCATCTTGGTGTCTTTCTTCGTCCCAGCTTTGCCCAGGTTTGACATGTTGGCGGATGGCTTCTTTCACATAGGACTCACTTACAGGGGAGGAGAGAAAAAGGAAAGTGGGGAGGAAGGTTCCGATAAAAGACCGAGCTACAATTAAACGTCTCAATTAGACGAGATCTCCGGGCGGTGATTCGGGTCGATCCGACCCCTTCAGCAGAGAGGCGGCGGGACCTTCGACCATGAAACTGTTTTTAATATGAAAAAAAATCTGTTGGAAAATACCAGCCCGGCTCTATGGCGGCCGAAACCCTCAGTGCGCAGGTCATTCGGCGGCCCTGATATCGCGAGAACTCGGCCCAGTCCTCGCAGAGAGAATCCGAGACTCGCGGCTCCGGCTCGCGCAGTCGCTGCAGCTGTCAAGAACCCAGGGAGCTGTCAATTACCCAAGGAGCTGTCAATCACCCGGGTGGAGTCAATCACCCGGGTGGAGTCAATCACCCAGCCAGCTGTCAATCAAAAAGACAGCTGTCAATCACCCAGACAGCTGTCAATCACCCAGGAGCTGTCAATCACCCGAGAACTGTCAATCACGCGGGAGGGGCCAATCACCCAGGGAGGTGTCAATCACCTGAGAGCTGTCAAAGGCCCGGGAGTGGTCAATCACCCAGGGAGGTGTCCATCAGCCGGGAACAGTCAATCACCCAGGGAGCTATCAATCACCCAGGAAGGTGTCAATCAGCCAGGGAGATGTCACTCACCCAAGAGCTGCCAATCACCCCAGAGTTGTCAATCAGCCAGGGAGGTATCAATCACCTGCGGCTGTCACTCACCAGGGAGCTGCCAATTACACAGGAAGCTGTCAATCAGATGCGAGCTGCCAATCACCGAGGGAGCTATCAATCACCCAGGGAGAGGTCAATCACCCTGGGAGGTGTCGATTACCCGGGATCTGTTGATCACCCGAGAGCTGCCAATCATCCATGGAGGTGTCAGCCACCCAAGAGCTGCTAATCACCCAGGGAGGTATCAATCACCCACGAGCTGTCAATCACCTGAGAGCTGTCAAGAACCCAGGGAGTTGTCAAGAACCCAGGGAGGTGTCAATCACTCGGGAACAGTCAATCACCCGGGGAGTTATCAATCACCCAAGGAGGAATCAATCACCCGCGAGCTGTCAATCACTCAAGAGCTGCCAATCAGTCAGGGAGGTGTCAATCAGCTGGGAGCTGTCAATCACCCATGAGCTGCCAATCATCCAGGGAGGTGTCAACCACCCAAGAGCTTTCAATCACTCAGGGAGGTATCAATCACCTGCGAGTTGTCAATCACCTGAGAGCTTTCAATCACCCAGGGAGCTGTCAAACAACCAGGAGCTGTCAATCACCTGAGAGCTGCCAATCACCACGGAGCTGTCAATCACCCATGGGGCCGTCAGTCACACGGAATCTGTCAATCACTCAGGAGCTGTCAATCACCCAGGGAGCTGTCAAGAACCCAGGGAGGTGTCAGTCAGCCAGGAGCTGTCAATCACCCAGGAGCGGTCAATCACCCAATGATCTGTCAATCATCCAGGAGCTGTCATTTATCCAGGAATCTGTCAATCACCCGTGATCTGTCAATCACTCAGGGAGGTGTCAATCGCCCGAGAGCTGTAAATCACTCGGGTACAGTCAACCATCTGGGGAGTTATCAATCACCCAAGGAGGTGTCAATCACCCAGGGAATATTCAGTCAGTCACCCAGGGAACAGTCAATCACACAGGGAGGTATCAGTCACCCAGGGAGGTGTCAATCACACATGGGAGTTATCAATCATCTGGGAGCTGTCTATCACCCGCGAGCTGCAAATCACTGTGGGAGCTATCAATCACCCGGGGAGGTGTCAATCACGTGGGAGCTGTTAATCGCCTGAAAACTATCAATCATCCTGGGAACTGTCAAGCACCAGGGAGCTGCCAATCACCCAGAAGCTGTCAATCATCCGGTAGCTGCTAATCACCTAGGAGCTGTCAATCACCAGGTAGCTGTCCATCACCCAGGAGCTGCAGCTGTTATTCTCCTGGGTGCTGTAAATTACACAGAAGCTGTCAATCATCCCAGTAGTGGTCAATCACCCCGGAGCTGTCAATCACCCCTGGATCTGTCAATCACTCTGAGAGCTGTAAATTACCCTGGGAGCTGTCAATCACTAGGGTGCTGCAGTTGTCAGTCACCCAATGAGCTGCAGCTGTCAATCACCCAGGGAGCTGCAGCTGTCAGTCACCCAGTAAATTGTAGCTGTCAACCCCCCAGGGAGCTGCAGCTGTCAGTCAGCCAGGGAGCTGCAGCTGTCAGTCAGCCAGGGAGCTGAAGCTATTAAGCACCCATGGAGCTACAGCTATCAACTATCAGGGAAGCCTCCACATGAACTTGTGGGACACACGCATGCAGAATATGCACATACTGCATGGCTTGCTTTGCACAGCTGTCCACATCAGGCTTATGGTGGGGGTGGTAGACTATTTGCAGTGACCTGTTGGTTGATTCAGCTTATCAAGAACTGGAATTTTGAATTTATGGAGAAGTCTCCATTTTAAAGATTGTAGCAAAATGTGTATGATTGTCATACAAAGAGTAACCTTGGCACATCTGATTGAACTCCTTTGTACAGGTCTTTTTAACATCCTATTATGCACCTAAAACAATGGACTGTATGTATAACATTTAGATGTGTACATGCAGGGTGAAAAGCTTCACTTGTGCACATTTATGTCTTCTGAAAAAGGAAAAACAAATATTTATAAGCCAAACAACATTTACAAAATAACTGAACAGTGGAAGTTTCAAGTACCTTCTGGAATTTGGGGAATATTGTACAAGGAATTTAATTATGAAAATGATAGTCAAATGCATAATTTCCATTGTATTAAATATAAACATCATTCTGTTGCTATTCAATATATCAACTGGAAAGCTTATGTTTATGAGGAAACAAAAAATCAATATGTAACGTTGTAGTTTGAAACCCAGATTCCTTAGCAATTGGTAGAATATTTTGAATCATTACTGAAGAAATACTTCAACTCTCCTGAAGCTCTGTGGCTTAATATTCAAAAATGAAATTGAGCCACACAGGGTGGAAGATTCAGGTCCGATCTCTCGCCTGTGCTAAGTTAGTTGATCTCAACAGGGAAGATAATATGATTTCCTTCAGCATGCCTGGAATTTTGAAGAGAAAAATCAAGCTTTTAATGACATATCCTGCTCATTCTGGAAGTTAGTCAGCTCCTATCCTGACCCAAGCTGCCAGCTTATCGGGTCAGGGAGGGTGAGACAGTCCTGAGGGGGGCCTCCAATTGGCTGGCATTGAGCCATCATTTTTAGGTGACAAAGAGAAGCACTCTTGAACCATCAAAAAAATCGAAAGATTCCAAGGTCATGTTTTGAACAGTCTCCGGCAATCCTGTTGTCACAAATGTATAACAATTCTCATAATATCATTGTGAAAGTAGGTTAATAGTGGGATTTTGAAAGATTCTATGTGTGCGTGTGGTGTGTGTGTGTGTGTGTGATTTAATTGAATTGGTGACAGCTGGATTGGAGCTTTTGACTCATCAAAAGAAGCTGGGTTTGAAATGCTAAATACGTAAACATGGCTGTATTCTTGGAATGTGAGGTGTGGAGAATTTGCATTTTTAGATAAATCAGGGTAGTTTGAATTTCAAAGAGATGGTAGAATGTTACACCTAACCAGAGAAGCTAGGCCAAGCAGTGTGTTTATTTTTCCCAAAGGTTACTGATAATATTAGTACCATGAAATGATTTATATTATGAGAAAGGTAACGTTCCAAAGACATTTGGCACCAATGGAATTTACATTAAAAGGGAGAAACATGTATAAAGGAGAATGAGGCTATGTGTTAGGAAAGGCATTGTAAGATCTACCAGAAGTGTGAAGAGCTTCCGGTATTTGTGCATTTAGCATGCTGTTTACAGAAACCGAAGCTGGGAAAAGCCACTTTGAATTCGACTGTCCAGGGTATTGTGTTGACTTGCCTGGATCTGTTTAAATTTTTTAAAAAATTTTTACCATTGCCTTAGCCGTTGCCTTAACTGGAAGCCAGATTAATTAGGGGTTTTAGGAGTTATTATAGTAGCAATTTGTAGACATATTTATGTGCTTGAAATCTTTTGTGAATAAATGTTTAATTTCGTTTTCTAAAAAAAACCCTGAAGTGTTGGTAGACTTATTACTTTTGAATTCAGAGCATGCATCTCGAAATAAAATACGAATTGCAAAACCATTGTGACCGCGTGATCAAGTTTCCCTCATGGATTTGATCCGCCTAGCACATATTATCTGTCGCATCATAACAAATTGGGGGCTCTTTGCAGGGTATTTAAAGTTCCTTGATTGCTTTGGAGTTGGTGAATATTAAGGTTACGAACATGAGAAACACTTTGAATTCAGGAGTCGGTATGAGGGATTTTAAAGTGGTGAGACTGCAAAAATGGCTGTATCCATGCCTAAAATGTTTTTAGAAGTAGAAAATATAACGCTGGTTGGGTTACAAAAGGTATCTAAGGGTAAGTTAACAGAGTTGGCAGATAAGTTGCAGTTGAGGTTACCTGTAGGGGCAAAGAAAGCACACATAGTTGAAGTGATAGTACAGCATTTAAAGTTGGAAGTGATACCTGACATGAGCAAGCCACAGCTGGAGGTAGTGAGGCTTCAGTTAGAAATGAAGAGGCTTGAATTTGAACAAGTAAAGGATCTGAAATAACTCGAATTGGAGGCAAAAAAAAGAGAGGTTAGTTCAAAAAGAAACGGAAATGCGAAAGCTTGATCTCCAGAAAGAAAAGTTAGAGATGGAGGAGAGAGAGAAGGAAAGGTACAAAGAGTACCGACTTACAAGACTGGACTTTAAAAAAGAGACATCAGATGCTGAGGAAAGTTCTGATGATGAAAATACCGTTAACCTAAAACCCAGTAAGGAGATGTTTAAATTTGTGCAAACTCTTCCAAAGTTTGAAGAAAGAGATGCGGAGGAGTTCTTTATTTCATTTGAGAAGATAGCTAAACAGGTGAAATGGCCACAAGAAAACTAGACATTGTTGTTACAATCTAGGTAATGGGTAGAACACATGAGGTTTATGCTTCACTGTCACAAGAAATGTCAGTGGGCTATGATGTGGTTAAAAAAAAAGGCTATTTTGAGTGCATGAGTTGGTTCCTGAGGCATACATGCAGAAATTTAGGAATATGAATAAACAGCCTGGGAAAACTTATACTGAGTTTGAGAGAGTAAAACAATTTTGGCTGGTGGATACAGGCATTAAAGATAAAGACAACACATGCAGCTCTTGAGAAGTAATTCTTTTGGAATAATTTAAAGATTCAATTCCTTCAGTAGTGAGAACTCATGTAGAGGAACAGAGGGTTCAAATGGTAAGACAAGCAGCAGAGATAGCTGATGATCATGAGTTAGTTCATAGATCTAAACCTCTTTTTTGTCACCCTTTTAAATCAGAGAAGGATAAAAAGTGGGATGGTGAAAGGAATGTGGGTAGCCAGGGAAGAGGAGTAGGTGGAAATTCCCAGGAAGTTTTTTCTCAGACTAAAAAGGAAGGTGCTGAGGGTAGAAGTGATACTCAAAAATTGAAGTACTTTCATTGTAAAAAAGTTGGGCACACAAATTCAATGTGTTGGAAATTACAGGGAAAATCTGTTGGAATTATTGGTATGCAGAAAAGTTCTGGAAGTAAAAGTACTGTGGGTTCTGTGGTTCAAGCACAGGAAAAACCAGTGGTTTGTGTACAGGTAAACAGAAAGAATCAGTGATAGGTAAAGATGTGGGAATGTGTTCACAATTTACCCAAGGGAGTTCTGAGGAGCAGGTTGCAGAAATTTTTAAAGACTTTGTATGTGAAGGGGATGCCTTTCCATGTGTACAGAGTGGAGTAGGTAAAGATATTAAACATTTAAGAGGCACAGGGGCTGGTGAATCCTTAATGTTGTGGGATAATGACATTTGTTGTTCAGATGGAGCGTTGCAGGAACAGATGATAATAAGTGGGGTTCATGGAAATGCTAAACCTATTCCATTGTGGGAGCTAAATTTAAAGTGTAAGTGAAAAACAGGTGAGGTGACTGCTGGAGTAGTGGAAAACAATGCCGATTCAGGGGTTCAATTTATTTCAGATGATGATATAGTTGGGTCACAGATGTGGGTGATGGTCATGGTAGTTGAGCAGCCTATAGAGGTGTTTTCAACAGAAGTGTTGTAGAAAGAGCGCCCTGGATTGTTTCCAAATTGAAGATCACAAGCTGACTGGTTAAAATTGGAAGAACAAGAAGTAAAAAGGCAGGGAAAAGATTTCGAAGTTCAATTAGCTGACACTGTCTTTTGTCATGAAGAAGTATTAATGTATATAATGTTATTGGAAATTATTTTAAATTGGACTTGTAGTAGGATCTGTGTCTGTGTCTGTGAGTGTGTGTGTGTTAATTGGATTAAAGCCAGCTAGCCTGGGTGCTTTGATGTGTAATAGTTTTGAGATGTTAACAGTAAGGTAAAAGGTGCATTTGCATTTTGTTGAATAAACCATTCAAAGACTAGGGGTGAATTCTTGCACCTAGCTAGGAGAAGCCAAGCAATATGTTTATATTACTAGCAAAATTGGTACTATGAAAGAGGTTTTATTGATAGAAGAGGTGGGGTTCAAAGGGCCTGGTGATACAACAAGAATTTACATTCAAAGGGAATGCTAGGTATGTGCAGAAGACTTTTGTGTGTGGAAGTCTGGGGGAAGCCATCTGTTAGATGACAACTGTGCGAAGGAACCAAATTGAAAGGAGTCATTTTGACTTTGTAAGATAAAATGTGCTTTGCCTGGTGTCTGTTTAAGTCTATGGGTTATTGTTGCCTTGAGGAAGATTACCTGGGAGTGATTAATTTGGAGATTTGTTTAAAAGCTATTAGGGTAGTAATATATAGAAGTGAATGTGTTTAATACCTTGTAAAATTAATAAATGCTTAACTTAATTTAAATAAAAAACAACTTCTGGAGGCTTGGTGGTTTCATTTCTGAATTCAGAGTTGCATCTCAAACATACCAACTGAAAATATAGGTTATGACAGTTGTTTAAAGTTTCTCTCTGGGATTTTAAACAATTCAGCCTTTACCAACTGCTGTGTCATAACACTAAGATAAAAGCAAAAAACAGTGGATGCTGGAAATCCAAAACAAAAAAAAAATACCTGGAGAAACTCAGCAGGTCTGACAGCATCTGCGGAGAGGAACACAGTTAACGTTTCAAGTCCGTATGACTCTTCAACAGAACTAAGGAAAAATAGAAAAGAGGTGAAATATAAGCTGGTTTAAGTGGGGGAGTGGGACAAGGAGAGCTGGATAGAGGGCCAGAGATAGGTGGAGATAACCAAAAGATGTCATAGACAAAAGGACAAAGAGGTATTGAAGGTGGTGATATTATCTAAGGAATGTGCTAATAGGTGACATTAAGGGTAGAAAGCAGGATGAGCAAGGTACAGATAGCCCTAGTGGGGGTAGGGTGGGGGGAAGGGATCAAAATAGGCTAAAAGGTAGAAATAAAACAATGGATGGAAATACATTTAAAAATAATGGAAATAGGTGGGAAAAGAAAAATCTATATAAATTATTGGAAAAAAGGGGGATCGGAAAGGGGGTGGGGATGGAGGAGAGAGTTCATGATCTAAAATTGTTGAACTTAATATTCAGTCCGGAAGGCTGTAAAGTGCCTAGTCGGAAGATGAGGTGCTGTTCCTCCAGTTTGCATTGAGCTTCACTGGAACATTGCAGCAGGTCAAGAACGGACATGTGGGCATGAGAGCAGGGTGGAGTGTTGAAATGGCAAGCGTCAGGGAGGTCTGGGTGATACTTGCGGACAGACCGAAGGAGTTCCACAAAGCGGTCACCCAGTTTGCGTTTGGTCTCTCCAATGTAGAGGAAACCACATTGGGAGCAGCAAATGCAGTAGACTAAATTGAGGGAAGTGCAAGTGAAATGCTGCTTCACTTGAAAGGAGTGTTTGGGCCCTTGGACGGTGAGGAGAGGGGAAGTAAAGGGGCAGGTGTTGCACCTTCTGAGGTTACATGGGAAGGTGCCGTAGGAGGGGGTTGAGGTGTAGGGGGTGATGAAGGAGTGGACCAGGGTATCCCGGAGGGAACGATCCCTGCGGAATGCCGCCGGGGGGGTGAAGGGAAGATGTGTTTGGTGGTGGCATCATGCTGGAGTTGGGGCATGTGAGTTAGCTAGAGAACATTTAAAGATATTGCAGCAAGTGATGAAAGTGAAGGCAGATGTGAAAGCTACAGCTGTAGTTTTGTTGCTAGGAAAAAGTGTTAGTAGTTCTGTTACCAGTATGGGGTGACTTGTTAAAGGCAAGGTTTAGTGGGCCTTACAGGGTTGAAAAGAAACTGAGTGAAGTAAATACCCAGTTTAATAAATACTCCGGATAGAAGAAAGAAGCAAAGGGTGTTTTTTATTCGTCCATGGGATTGTGGGCTTTGCTGGCTGGACCAGCATTTATTGCTCATCCCTAGTTGCCCTTGAAGGTGGTGGTGAGCTGCCTTCTTGAACCATTGCAGTCCAGGTGGTGTAGGTGCACCCACAGTGTTATTAGGAAGGGAGCTCCAGGATGTTGACCCAGTGACAGTGAAGGAATGGTGATATATTTCCAAGTCAGGATGGTGAGTTACTTGGAGGGGAATCTCTAGATGGTGGTGTTCCTACCTATCTGCTGTCCTTGTCCTTCTAGATCATAGTGTTTGTTGTTTTGAAAGGTGCTGTCTAAGGAGCCTTGGTGAATTCCTGTGGTGCATCTTGTAGATGGTACACACTGCTGCTACCATGTGTTGATGGTGGAGGAAGTGAATGTTTGTGGATGTGGTGCCAATCAAGTGGGCTACTTTGTCCTGGATGGTGTCCAGCTTCTTGACTGTTGTTGGGGCTACACTCATCCAGGCAGGTGGGGAGTATTCCATCACACTCCTGACTTGTGCCTTGTAGATGGTGAACAGGTTTTGGGGAGTCAGGAGGTGAGTTACTTGTTGCATGATTCCTAGCATCTGACCTGCTCTTGTAGTTGAAGTATTTATATGGCTAGTCCAGTTCAATTTTTCGTCAATGGTAGCTGCCAGAATGTTGATAGTGCGGGATTCAGTGATGGTAATGCAACTGAACATCAAGGGATGATGGTTGGATTCTCTCTTGTTGGAGATGGTCATTGCCTGGCACTTGTGTGGAGTGAATGTTACTTGCCACTTGGCAGCCCAAGCCTGGATATTGTCCATGGACATGGACTGCATCACTATCTGAGGAGTCGTGAATGGTGCTGAACATTGTGCAGTCATCAGTGAACATCCCCACATCTGACCTTACGATGAAAAGAAGGTAATTGATGAAGCAGCTGAAGATGGTTGTGCCTAGGACACTACCCTGAGGAACTCCTGCAGTGATGTCCTGGAGCTGAGATGACTGACCTCCAACAACCACAACCAACTTCCTTTTTGCTAGGTATGACAGTGGAGGGTTTCCCCCTGATTTCCTTTGACTCCAGTTTTGCTAGGGCTCCTTGATGCCACACTTGGTCAAATGCGGCCTTGATGTCAAGGGCGGTCACTCCCTCCTCACCTCGAGAGTTCAGTTCTTTTGTCCATGTTTGGACCAAAGCTGTAATGAGGTCAGGAACTGAGTGGCCCTGGCAGAACCCAAACTGGGCATCAGTGAGCAGGTTATTGCTAACCAAGTGCCACTTGATAGCATTGTTGATAACCTTTCCATTACTTTACTAATGATCGAGAGTAGACTGATAGGGTGGTAATTGGCTGGGTTGGATTTGTCCCCTTTTTGTGCACTGGACATACCTGGGCAATTTTCCACATAGCCTGGTAGATGCCAGTGTTGTAGCTGTACTGGAACAGCTTGGCTAGGGGTGCAGCAAGTTCTGGAGCACAAGTCTTCAGTACTATTGCTGGGATATTGTCAGGGCCCATAGCCTTTGCAGTATCCAGTGCCTTCAGCTGTTTCTTTATCACGTGGAATGAATTGATTTGGCTGAAGACTGGCATCTGTGATGCTGGGGACCTCTGGAGGGCCAAGACGGATCATCCACTTGGCACTTCTGGTTGTAGATTGTTGTGAATGTTTCAGCCTTATCTTTGCACAGCTGTGCTGGGCTCCTCTATCATTGAGGGTGAGGATATTTGTGGAGCCTCTTCCTCTTGTGAATTGTGTAATTGTCCACCACCATTCATGTCTGGATGTGGCAGGACTGCAGAGCTTAGATCTGATCTGTTGGTTGTGGGATCACTTAGCTCTGTCTCTGTCTATCACTTACTGCTTATGCTGCTTGGCATGCAAGTAGTATTGTTATAACTTCACCAGGTTGACATCTCATTTTTAGGTATGCCTGGTGATGCTCCTGGCATGCCCTCCTGCACTGTTCCATTGAGCCAGGGGGTCAACCCTGGTTCAATCAAATGACAGAGTGGAGGATATGCCGGGCCATGAGGTTACAGATTGTGTTCGAGTACAATTCTGCTGCTGCTGATGACCCACAGTGCCTCATGGATGCCCAGCCTTGCGTTGCGAGATCGATTCGAAAGCTATCCCATTTAGCACCGTGGTAGTGCCACACAACACCATACAGGGGTCCTCAATGTGAAGGTGGGACTTTATCTTCACAATGACTGTGTGCGTTGGTCACTTCTACCCATACTGTCAGGGACAGCTGCATCTGCAGCAGGCAGGTTGGTGAGGATGAGGCCAAGTATGTTTTTCCCTCTTGGTTCCTTCACCATCTGCCACAGACCCAGTCTAGCAGCTATGTCATTTGGGACTCGGCCAGTTCGATCAGTAGTGGTGCTACCAAGCCACTCTTGGTGATGGACATTGAAGTCCCCCACCCAGTGTACATTCTGCACCCTTGACACCCTCAGTGCTTCCTCCAAGTGGTGTTCAACATGGAGGAGCACTGATTCATCAGCTGAAGGAGAGCAGTATGTAGTAATCGGCAGGAGGTTTCCTTGCCCATGTTTGACCTGATGCCATGAGACTTCATGGGGCCTGGAGTTGATGCTGAGGACTCCCGGGGCAATTCCCACCTGACTGTATACCACTGCACTGTCACCTCTGCTGGGTCTGTCCTGCTGGTTGGACAGGACATACCCAGGGATGGCGATGGTGTCATGTAAATATGCTTAAGTACTTTGACAGAGAAGAGGACCAAAAGGTGTTTTAGTGGTGGTAGATAAGCAGGGAGGTAGAAGTGAAGGATTCTGAAATTGATTTTCCTCTAATCAAATTGGATAATGAGGAGGTACTTGAAAATTTAAATGTAATATTGAGTTACCTTCCAGACAACTGTCAATGATTTGGAGAAGCTGTTGTAGTCTCTCAAAACTAGTTGTAGGAATAAGCTGGGGAAGACAAATTTAGCTACACATGTGTAGAAGGTTCATCTTTGATAAGGCAACATCTTTGTAGTGTAAATCCAGCAAAGTTGTTACAAGTATAGAAATAAATTGAATTTGTGCTTCAAAATGACTTCACCAGCGTTCACCTGTTGTGCTGGTACTGAAACCGGATGGAACACAGATGTTGTGTGGACTACTGAAGGGCAAATGCAATGACAAAAGCAGATTCATATCCTACACCAGGGTTGGAAAATTGTATTGAAAAAGTGGTACAATCAAAGTTTATCACAAGATTGACTTGCTGAGGAATTTGGCAAATACTGTAATTGGATAGAGCAAAGGAGATATCGGCTTTTGTGATGCCAGATGAACTATATCAGTTTAAAGTCATGCCATTTGCTATGAAAAATGCACCTGCAACATTTCAGACTGACTAACAAAATAATTGCAGGACTGAGCAATTGTGCTGTTCATATTGATGACTTGATAGTTTTCAGTCAAACGTGGGAGGAGCCTTGACAACATCTGGAAGAATTATTTCGCTGACTACAAGGAGATAACTTGGTGATGAACTTAGGTAAAAGTGAATTTGCAAAAGCGCAAGTAATATATCTAGGCCATACCATTGGACATGGTAAGGTGGTTCCAAGAGATGTGTAGGTCAAAGCTATCATTGATTTCCTAGTGCCTACAACAAAATGAGAAGTTGAGATTTCTGGGCATGAGTGGATTTTACTGGAAATTTGTGCCAAATTTTAGTAGTGTGGTTGCTCTATTGACCAAACTATTAAAAACAAGAAGTTTCAATGGACACGAGTGTCAGAAGGCATTTGACCATTTGAAAACTGTATTGACTATGACACCAGTTTTGGCAGTACCCAATTATGACCAGCAATTTAAATTGGCAATTGATGCAAGCAATATAGGCATTGGGGCTGCATTTTTGCAAAGAGATGAAATTGGAATTGAGAAACTGATGGGGTATTTTTTATGGAAGTTGAATGTACAACAGAAGATATTCAACAATTGAAAAGGAGACTCTGGACCTGGTGTTAGCATTGCAGCATTTCAAGATTTACACTGCAAACAATTCTTTATACAGACCATAATCCTTTAATGTTTCTGGACAAATTTCAAGACCGAAGTGCAAGATTATTCAGATGGAGTTTATTATTGCAACCATTTAATCTACAGATTATACATGTGGCTGGACAAGACAATCTAATTGCAGATGCATTGTCAAGAGTTTGAAGCTTATAGGGAAAATTGAACATTTAAAAACTGGACACTGGACTGAAATGATTTCTGAAATATTAACATAACTATATGCATGCATCAGGTAATGTAATAATGTACAGATAAGTATAGGAGATAGTGTAAGATGGGTTAAGAAAATGAAGGTGCCTTTTTAAATTATGACGGTTCATTTTCTTGTAAGGAGGAGGGTATAATAGTTCTCAATATTATTGTGATTTTATCGTAAAAGTAGGTTAATAGTGGGCTTTAGTTTGTGTTTGGCGGGGGTGGGGGGAGATTTAATTGAATTGGAGACAGCTGGTCTGGAGGCTTTGACTCATCAAAAAAGCTAGGTTTGAAATGCTAAATACATAAACATGGCTGAAATTTTAGAATGTGAGGTGAGGGGAATTTGCATTTTTAGATAATCAGGGTAGTTTGAATTTCAAAGATGCTAGGATGTTACACCTAGCCAGGGAAGCTAGGCCAAGCAGTGCTTATTTATACCAAAGGTTAATGATAATAACATCAGGGAATGATTTATGAGAAAGGTAAAGTTCCAAAGACATAGGACCATTGGAATTTACATTAAAAGGGAGAAACATGTATAAAGGAGAATGAGGCTGTGTTAGGACAGGCATTGTAAGATCTACCAGAAGTGTGACAATCCTCCAGTATTTGTGCATTAAGCAGAAACCGAAGTTGGGAAAAGCCACTTTGAATTCTACTGTCCAGGGTATTGTGACTTGCCTGGATCTGTTTAAAATGTTTTTTTTTAAAACTGTTGCCTTAACAGGGGTGTAACTGGAAGCCAGATTAATTCGAGATTTTAGGAGTTATAGTAGCAATTTGTAGAGCTATTTATGTGCTTGAAATCTTTTCTCTTGTTAATAAATGTTTAATTTTTTTCTAAAAAAAAACAACTGAAGTCTTGGTAGACTTATTACTTTTGAATTCGGGGCATGCATCTCAAATTAAAATACAAATAGCAAAACTGATGTGACTGCGTGATCAAGTTTTCCTCATGGATTTATTCTGCCTGGCACATATCATCTGCTGCATCATAACACTGTAAAGGACTTCTCATTCAGCCATTGAGGCAACTGGTGCTACATGATCAGCAACATTTTGTGCATTTTCAGCTAAAAATGTGAATGCCCTACAACTGACACGGAACACTGCTTTTCATATTTAAGCAGTCTCATCAAGGAAGCCAAAGGCATCAAAGGGGTGACTGACAGAACCACCTGATTTTAATTTGCTGGCTAGCCACTCTTTGGGCAAGAAGCAGAGATGTAGCAGTCACAAAGTCTCAACCAAGGATGGTTTGTTACAATCCCTGTGGAGATCAATAACTTTTAAAGAAATTTGAACTTCCAGTTAATTTTTTACTGTAACAAATGGCTAAAAGCACTTTATCTTTGCAGGCAGCTTATACTTTAAACCACAGAATGGAAAACTGCTCTTCCTATTCTTAGCCCAACTGACTCTCCTCCTAACCCAAGCTAGGTGACTCCACTTTTTTAGCCTGTAGCTGCTCCCTCTCTCCCAGATCCAGGCAGATTCAAAACATTGTCTGTGATATTCATTGATTTGTCAGAGCCTGTAACCTAATCTCAAAATGGCTTCCGCTGCAGTCTTCCCCATTGGCAACATGAAACACATTAGCCTTCCATCCAGGTAGAAGTACTAATTGGCTATTCTTGAGCCCAATTCTCTTTCATCTTGGAACTAAATGGACAGTTTAAAGTACAACTGTCAACAACCTGACATTCTCAGCACTTTACTCGGACTTTGAAGACTCCCAGTTTCCATTGTTAACACAGGCTGATGCCATTGTCTCCATGGGTAAATACTTTTTTTTAAACTGGAAAAAAGGTGCAATCTAAGCCTTCCTTTGATCTCTAACAATCCAAGCTTACTGTCGCGTAGACTTCAGAACAGGTCACATAATCCCCTTCCTTTAAATTTAAGGATGATAGTCCCAACATCTAACAATCCTTTAAACTTCAGAATTGAAAGAGGTTGCCACAGTTTCCAGCTTTTTATAGCATTCAGCAATAACAGTCATTTTATGGGCTGCTTGGGCATGCCACAGAGTTCCTCCCAGTAGCAGAAGGGTCCCTGATTTAAGGACCAAGCCTGGCAGGTGCCTGGGGGCAGATGGCCTCAGGGCCTGTTTTAACCTTCCACTGGAACCATGGCCATCAGCAGGCCACAGCTGCTGCAGCCAGCCATCCTGTTGAAGAATTCCATGGGGTAGCTACAGCTAATTTTATTAAGGTTCAAAGTTTTCAGAGAGAAGTATCCTCAGTGCCCACCTCTGCCAGTGAGGCTGCTGCCCTCTGTTTGGGCCTAAACTGTCAGGGACCCACCCACTCTCCTTAATTTGATAGTGGATCCAAAGGCAGTCTCTTAATTGGCCACCTCTGAGAAGATCCCCCAGGCGATGGTCCTGAATCTTGTTCATGGCCAAATGGCAGAAGATTTTGGCCTGCATCTCTTGCAAGTTCTTCCCTTAGGTCTGTGAGAATGTGTGTCTAGCCACTGAACAGTGAGTCACAAAAAAATGCAGCCAATCAAGGACCTAAGTGTTTCTTTAAAGAACTCCATGATATGTCAGTCAACGTTATCAACTTATGCCAAGGGCCTACTTGTTGATGTGAGCCTGCCTATGCTTCCATTGTGAAAACTTAAAGAACAAATCCTGAAACAATCAGCTATTAAAAAGAGCCAACGCTAACAATGCCATGAGTTGTTTAAGATTGTTAAATAGCAACCCCAAGCAACTTTAGTTATTATCCTGTGATAATTATACCAATTCAAGTCAATATCGTGTGCACCTAAATTAACTTGTATCTAGCAAAAAGCTAATTGGCAAATAGGCTAGTTCAGGCTTATAGATTTCTATTGAAAAGGGTACTATGTGCAGCTTTGAGAGTTGATACATTACCTGCTGAATCTAGCATAACACAATGTATATTAAATTCAACACAGGCAAAAGACATTTTACCACAGTGGTACTAGTAGTATTTTTGTCTACAATATTGGAAAAAGTAGTAACTTTCACAACACTTCAGGAAATAATAAGCATTGTGAAAAGATTGGAAGGAGATGTCTTTGTCACTACAGGAGGGAAGAAATTGAGAAACTTTACTTTGCTCAATTATTTCACATTCAAAATACTACAAGGGTACGATGCAAAGTGCTGTATTGTCTCTTATTCCCTTAGCATTGTTTATCATTTTCCTTACCCATGTGAAGAAAACTTAAATCCATGTCAGCAAATTCCATTTTCTCTAGACATGTTTTGTTTTGAGTTTTATATGCCTGAGAAAAGGAATATGAGAAATAAAATAGAGTAGAATTCTTCAAATGCTGTGATCTTGCAGGATTTTTGCAAGTGTAAAATGTTTGTTTTTCACAATACCAGAAGGATGTTAGGTGCCAGCTGAATTTATATTTAAGGAATGATGAGGCTTTGTTCAATATCGAACTCGTGGAAAGGCCTGACCGTACTATCAGAGACATGATAGTTAGTGAGTGAGGGATGTATCTGATGTTCAAAAAGTTTTCAAATATCTCCTTAAATTTAGAAACCATTAAAATTCAATGGGGCTTAATTTGCTGGATAACAGTGTCCATTGTTAGAGACTTGCCTTTGCTTCCTGTGGTGAATTTAGTTTGTATCTATCACAAGGACAGCAACTTGGCGCATTCAATGCCTTTCAATAGTGATGCAATTTCAGCAAAGCTAGAAGCAGAGCAGCATACGTCAGACAACAATTTTTGGATATCTACACCTCGCCTAAAGTTGCTGTACCATTTGTGCATAATTATGGCAAGTTCTATTAGCCTCATTATTATTATTTTAACAGCAAATTCTGGCCTATTTGTTAACTGACCTGCACAGTCAAGAGTCATGACAAATGTGGAATTGTTATAAATGCCCTGCATTATAGACTGTTAACAGCTGGCACTTCACAGCAACTCAGTGTCATTAAGTCCTGTCCTATTAATCAAGATTTTAAAAATATTACTTTTAGCTTTTTTGTTACTCTGACATAGTTAAGTAATGTTAATTAACCTTTTTATTGTGTTTACTTAAATTTCAATTTTGGTGCAGTAAATAAATAATTTGAGGCGTGGCAGGTCTGCTCATACCCATCGAGTGCACACCCTGTACCATGTGGGGACTCCAGGATGCTACTCATATCCTGGACAACTACATGTGCAGAAAGTGCCACCAAATGCAAAAACTCGAGTGCCGTATCTTGGAACTCAAGGAGCAGCTGGTGTCACCAAGGAACGTTTGCGAGAATGAAAGCTACGTGGATAGCATGTTTCAGAAGGTAGTCATCCCGCAGCTTATGAAAGAGCAGGTAGCGAGGGACTGGGTGGCCATCAGGCAAACAAGAAAGGCAATGCAGATAGTGCAGCAGATCACTGAAGACATCCCACTTTCTAACAGGTACTCTGTTCTGAATACCTATGGGGGAAGAGGGTCCCTCTGGAGAAAGCAGTAACAGTCATGACCATGGGTGGCTCAGTTGTGCAAGGAGGGAGGAGAAAAGAGAGGAGAACAATAGCGGTAGGGGATTTAATAGGGAAACAGACAGGCATTTCTGTGGTCCCCAACATGATTCCAGAATGGTATGTTGCCTCCTTGATTCAAGGGTCATAGGTATCACCGAGTGGCTTCAGAACACTCTGGAGGGTGAGGGTGCACAGCCAGAGGTTGTGGTTCACATTAGTACCAATGATATAGGTAGAAAAAGGGATGAGGTCCTGCAGGCTAAGTTTGGAGAGTTAGGAAAGAGATTATCAAGCAAGACCTCCAAAGGTAGTAGTCTCCAGATTACTTCCATGACCGTGTGCTAGTGAATGTGGAAATAGAAGCATACACCAGATGAATGCGTGGCTGGAAATGGTGCAGGAGGGAGGGCTTCAGATTTCTGAGGTATTGGGACCAGTTCTGGGAACGGTGGGGTCTACACCTGAATAGGACTGGGATGAATGTCCTTGCAGGGGGATTTGTTAGTGCTGTGGGGGAGGGTTTGAACAAGATTAGCAGGGGGATGGGAGCCTGAGGCAGAGTCATAGTCATAGAGGTCTACAGCACAGAAAAAGGCCCTTCGGCCCATCAAATCTGCGCGAGTGAAACAAGTACCTAACTATTCTAATCCCATTTTCCAGCACTAGGCCCATAACCTTGTATGGCATAGCATTGCAAGTGCACATGCAAATACTACTTAAATGTTACGAGGGTTTCTGCATCTACCACCCTTTTCAGGCAGTGAGTTCCAGATTCCCACCACTCTCTGGGTGGAAAAATTCTTCCTCACATCCCCTCTAAACCTCCTGCCCCTTACCTTAAATCTATGCCCCCCGGTTATTGATCCCTCCACCAAGGGGAAAAGTTCCTTCCTGCCTACCCTATCTATGCCCCTCATAATTTTATACACCTCAATCATGTCCCCCCTCAATCTCCTCTGCTCCAAGGAAAATAACCCCAGTCTATCCAATCTCTCCTCACAACTGAAACTCTCCAGCCCAGGCAACATCCTGGTAAATCTCCTCTGCACTCACTCTAGTGCAATCACATCCTTCCTATAATGTGGATTCCAGAACTGCATGCAATACTCTAGCTGTGGCCTAACCAGCATTTTATACAGTTCCAGCATCACCTCCCTGCTCTTATATTCTAAGCCTTGGCTAATAAAGGCAAGTACCCCATGTGCCTTCTCAGCCAACTTATCTACCTGTTCCACTACCTTAAGGGACCGGTGGACATGCACACCAAGGTCCCTCTGATCCTCGGTACTTTATCACAAACAGCAAGGGACCCAACACCGATCTGTGTGGAACCCCACTGGACACAGGCATCCAGTCATAAAAACACCTCTCATCCATCACCCTCTGCTTCCTGCCACGCAGCCAATTCTGGATCCAAATTGCCTTGGATCCCATGGGTTCTTACCTTCGTTATCAGTCTCCAATGCGGGACCTTATCAAAAGCCTTGCTGAAGTCCAAGTAGATTACGTTAAATGCATTGCCTCCATCTACACGCCTGGTCACCTCTTCGAAAAATTCAATTCAAATTGGTCAGACATGACCTCCCCTTAACAAAACCATGCTGACTGTCCTTGATTAATCCCTGCCTCTCCAAGTGTAGATTAATTCTGTCCCTCAGAATTGCTTCCAATAGTTTCCTCACCACTGAGGTTAGACTGATTGGCCTGTAGTTCCCTGGTTTATCCCTTCCTGCCGCCTTAAATAACGGTACCACATTGGCTGTCCTCTGGCACCTCTCCTGTGGCCAGAGAGGTATTGAAAATTATTGCCAGCGCCCCTGCTATCTCCTCCCTTGCCTCACCCAACAGCCTGGGGTACATTTCATCCAGGCCTGGAGATTTATCTACTTTTAAGCCTGCCAGACCACTTAGAATTTCCTCCCTTTCTATGCTAATTTCTTTATTTATATCACAGTCCTTCTGCCTGATTTCCATACCCACATCATCCCTCTCACTGTGAACACTGACACAAAGTATTCATTTACAACCCTACCTACATCTTCTGGCTCCACACACAAATTACCACTATGGTCCTTAATGGGCCCTACTCTTTCCCTACTTATCCTCTTATTCTTAATGTACTTGTAAAATAACTTTAGATTTTCCTTTATTTTATCTGCCAATGTTTTTTCATGCCCCCTTTTTTTCTCTCCTAATTTCTTTTTTAAGTCCCCCCCCCACCACACATCCTATACTCTTCTAGAGCTTCTGCTGTTTTGAGCCCTCAGTATCTGCCATAAGCCTCCCTTTTTCTCTTTATCCAATCCTGTACATCCCTTAACATCCAGGGTTCCCTGGATTTGTTGGTCCCGCCCTTTCTCTTTACTAGAATATGTTGGCCCTGTACTCTCCCTATTTCCTCCTTGAATGAGTCCCACTGCTCTGACGCAGATTTACCTAAAAAGTAGCTGCTCCCAGTCCACTCTGGCCAAATCATATCTGATCTTATCAAAATCAGGCTTCCTCCAATTTAGAACTGATTTCTGGCCCATCCTTGTCCTTTTCCATAACAACCTTGAATCTAAAGGAGTTATGACTGCTATCTGTAAAATGCTCCCCCACTGATAACTCTACCACTTGCCTGGTTTCATTCCCTAAAATTAAGTCGAGGACTGCCCCCTCTTGTAGGACCTTCTACGTACTGGTTTAAGCTCTCCTGGATGCATTTTAAGAATTCTGCTCCCTCTAAACCTATCACACTATGACTAACCCAATTAATGCTGGGTAAGTTGAAATCTCCCACGATTACTACCCTATTATTTTTACACTTCTCTGAAATTTGCCTACATTTCTGCTCTTTTTCTCTTTGACTGTTTGGGAGCCTATAGTACACTCCCAGCAATGAGATTGCTTCTTTTGTTTTTTAGTTCTACCCACATGGCTTCATTTGAGGAGCCTTCTAAGATGTCACCCCTCCTTACTGCTGTAATTGATTCCTTGATCAATATTGTAACGCCCCTCCTCTTTTACCTCTTTCCCTCGCCGGAAGACCCTATATCCTGGAATATTGAGCTGCCAATCCTGCCCGCCTCTCAACCATGTCTCTGACAGCAATGACATCATACTTCCATATGTTAATTTGTGCCCTCAACTCATCTGCCTTAGTCATCAGACTCCTTGCATTAAAATAAATACCATCCAACTTTGCCAAACTCTCTTGTGGCTTAACTGGCTTATAATTTCTATACCTTCCAGATTCACTTGCTCTCTCTTCTAATTTTGGCTATGCATCTCCCCCTGCTGAACCTCCTCTCAGGATCCCATCCCCCTGCCAAGTCAGTTTAAACTCTCCCCAACAGCACTAGCAAACTTCCCTGCAAGAATGTTGGTCCTATTCTGGTTCGGGTGCAACCCATCTGCCTTGTACAAGTTCCACCGCCACCAGGTCCCAATGTCCCAGAAATCTAAAGCCCTCCCTCCTGCACCATCTCTCCAGCCATGCATTCATCTGGACTAACTTCCTACTTCTGCACTCACTAGCCCATGGCACCGGAAATAATCCAGAGATTACTACCTTTTTGAGGTCCTGGTTTTTAATCTGTTTCCTAGCTCCCTAAATTTCTGCTTGCAGGACCTCATCCCTCTTTCTACCTATGTCGTTGGTATTAATATGATCTCTCTGTTTGCCTTCCCCTTTAGAATGCCCTGCAGCTATCCAGTGACATCCTTGACCCTGGCATCAGGGAGGCAACATACCATCCTGGATTCACGTCTACAACTGCCGAAACATCTGTCTATTCCCCTTACTATCGAATCTCCTACCACTATTGCTCTTACCCTCTTTTTTCCCTTCCTACCCCACCCCACCACCACCCCCCCGGTACAGCTGAGCCACTCAGTGCCATGAGCGTGGCTGCACTCCCCAGAGGAACCGTCACTCACCATTTTCCAACACAGAAGAACGGTTCTCGAGTGAGATGCACCCTGGGGATTTCCTGACTACTTGCCTGACATTTTTGTTCTGACTGGTCACCCATTCCCTCTCTATCCGCATCTCCGTAAGCTATGGGGTGACCATGTTTTAAAAACATGCTATCCACGAACCTCTCAGCCTCGTGGATGCGCCTCAGTGCCTCCAACTGCCGCTCAAGCTCTGAAGCAGAGCTCAGGTAGCTGCAGCTGGTGGCACTTCCTGCACACGTGGTTGGTCAGAGCACAAGGAGCATCTGGGACTTCCCACATGTTGCAGGCGGTACATAACATGGAATTGAGCTGCCCTGCCATACCTCTATTTGGAAAAAAATCTCCCTTACTTTAAGTTTAAATACAGTAAAAAAAACATTAAATTATTTATGTACTTTAAATGAAAACTAGGACCCTTACCTTTCCTTTGCTTAATCTATTTTAAACTGGAGAAATACACTTACCCACTACTCACCAATCAGCTCTCACCTTTGTGCTGATGTCACTTTTTTTGTTGAAGCTTTCCCCGCACTTGTACTGGTTCTGATCTCTCCACCACACTCTTGCGCTGTCTTGTGATGTCACTTCTTATTTTCAACAAGAACTACTGCAGAACACTCTTCTCAGATAGGATAAATTCAGAGCAGGGAGTTGGAGAGAGAAAATTAGGTGACTCTGAAAGACCTAAGAAGCAAAGGTTAAAAGGGTTACAGCACAGGCATTTGGCAATGTTAAAAGGTATTTATTTAAATACAAGGCGTATAGCAAACAAAGCCAATGAGCTGAGGGCACAGAAACATAGCAGCACAATATCACTGCTTTCATGAAAACTTGGCTTACAGTGGGCAAAAAATGGCAACTCAACATCCCTGGATATAGGGTTTTCAGGCACGATAGAGGGGGCTAGAAAAGGTGGGGGTGTAGCATTGTTGGTTAAAGAATCAATTACATATGTGAGGGGATGGTATGCCAAATGAATCATCAATTGAGACCATATGGGTTGAGCTCAGGAATAAAAAGGGGTCAGCCACACTACGAGGAGTGTAATGTACACCCCCAAATAGTGAGAGGGAGATAGAAAAGCAAGTGTAGGCAAATTTGAGTGCAAAAACAACAGGGCAATAATAGTTGGGAACTTCAACTACCCTAATATCAAATGGGATACAAACATTGTAATAGGCACAGAGGGTACAAAATTCTTGAACTGCATTCAAGAGAACATTTTTAGCCAGCACGTAACAAGCCCAACGAGAGGGAGTGCAGTTCTAAATTTAGTATTGGGAAATGAAGCTGGGTAAGTCTGTGACATCTTTTGGTTATCTCCACCTATCACTGTCCCTCTATCCAGCTCTACTTGTCCCATCACCCCCTCCCCCCTTAAATCAGATTATATTTCACCTCTCTTCTAGTTTTACTTAGTTCTGTTGAAGGGTCATTCGGACTTGAAACGTTAACTGTGCTCCTCTCTGTAGATGCTGCCAGACCTGCTGAGTTTTTCCAGGTATTTTTGTTTTTGTTTTGGATTTCCAGCATCCGCAGTTTTTTGCTTTTATTTTTATTTTTATTATAGTAAAAGTTTTAAATTTGGGAAAGACACATTTTACAAAGCTGACAGATGATCTGGTAAAAGTGGACTGGTTACAGCTACTTGAAGGAAAATCAGTGACAGATCAGTGGAATGCATTCAAAAGCAAGATTCTACAGGCAGTGTTGACTTTTGCCCACAAAGAAAAAAGTGGTACTGCCAAATCTAGAGCCCCCTGGTTATCTAGAAGTATACAAGTTAAGATAAAGCAGAAAAAGCTTATGGCAGTCACAAAAAACTTAATACTGTAGAAAGCCTAGAGTATAGAAAGTACAGGGATGTAGTAAAAATGGTAATTATGAAAGCAAAGAGTTTATGAAAAAATCAAAGAAAACCCAAAGATGTTTTACCAGTACATTAAGAGTAAGAGAATAACTAAAAGGGTAGGGCCGATCAGAGATATACATGGTAACTTGTGCTCTGATGCAGAAGATGTGGGAAGGGTTTTCAATGAGTACTTTGTCTCTGTCTTCACTAAGAGGGATGAAGCAGATATTCTAGTTAGAGGAGGAGCGTAAAATATTAGATACAATAAGCATAGTGAGAGAGGAAGTACTGGGGAGACTGACATCCTTGAAAGTGGATAAGTCACCAGGGTTGAATGGATTGTATCCCAGGCTGTTAAAGGAAGCCAGGAAGGAAATAACGGACACTCTGAGGATCATCTTCCAATCCTCACTAGATACCAGAGGATTGGAGGTCTGCGAACTTTGTACCATTATTAAAGGGTGCGAGTGATAGACCAAATAATTATAGGCCAGTCAGTCTGACTTCTGTGGTGGGTAAATTATTAGAATAAATTCTGGGAGACAGGATAAACTGTCACTTAGAAAGGAATTGTTTAATCAGGGATAGTCAGCATGGTTTTGCTAGGGGAAGGCCATGTATTACTAATTTAATCAAATTTTTTTTTTTGAGGAAGTAATGAGGTAGATTTGAGGGTACTGCAATGAATGTTGTCTATGTGGATTTCAGTAAGGCATTTGACAAGGTCCCACATGGCAGACTGTTCAGGAAAGTGAGATCTCAAGGGACACGGGGAATGTGATGAGTTCGATTCAAAATTGGCTCAGTGACAGGAAACAAAGAGTAATGATTGATGGGTGTTTTTGCGATGGAAAGCTATTTCCAGTGGCATTCCACAGGGCTCAGTGTTGGGACCCTTGCTGTTTGTTGTATATATTAATGATTTGGACTTCAATGTGGGTGGCATGAATGGGAAACTTGCAGATGATATGAAAATTGGCCGTGTAGTTGATAGTGAAAAGGATAGATGTTGTCTCCAGAATGATATCAATGGTTTGGTTGAGCGGGTGGAAAGTGGCAGATGGAATTCAATCTAGAGAAGTGTGAAGTAAATGCATTTGGGGAGGACAAAAAATGTAAGGGAATACATATAAATGAGAGGATATTGGGAGGGTAGAAGAAGTAGACCTTGATGTGCATGTTCACAGGTCCCTTAAGGTGGCAGGACAGGTGGATAAGGTGGTAAAGAAAGCATATGGAATGCTTTCCTTTATTGGACGAGGTATTGGATACAAAAGCAGGGATATAATGATGGAACTGTACAAAATGCTGGTTAGGCCACAGCTGGAATTTTGTGTACAGCTCTGGTCGCCACATTACAGGAAGGCCATAATTGCTCTGGAGAGTACGGAGGAGATTTACAAGGATATTGCCAGGGCTTGAAAATTGCAGCTATGAGGAAAGATTGGATAGGCTGGGGTTATTTTCCTTGGAGCTGAGGGGCGACCTGATTGAGGTGTAAAAGATTGAGGGGCCTAAATAGAGTAGACAGGGATGCCCTGTTTCCCCTACAGAGAGAAGTTACCAGGGGGCACAGGTTTAAGGCGATTGGTAGAAGGATTAGAGGGGGGACATGAGGAAAAACTTCTTCACAAATGTGGTGTGTTTGGAATTCACTGCATGGTTTAATGGTGGAGGCAAAAACCCTCAATTCATTTAAAAGGCACCTGGATCTGCACGTAAAGTGCTGTAATGTAACCTGCAAGGCTATGGACCAGGCGCTGGAAGATGGGATTAAAATGGGCAGATAGGGTTTTTTTATTTTACAGACATGATGGGCTGAACAGCCTTTTTCTGTGCTATAACTTTTCTATGGTTTTAATGTTGGCTAGTCTGTTAGGGGATTGCAATGGGGATCTGTGACTCCAAGTATTTTTAATTCTCCTAATTTTCAGAATTTCAACCTGACTTCGCAAAACAATGCATACTATAAACAATTTGTTATCGAAGAAGTCTAAGCATGAGTGTTTTCAGATGCCTGCTAATACTGTAGCTGAACCAGTTGCTGGGAAATGCATGCATGGATTCAAGAAAGACTCATCTGTGGATACTGTGCCACATCACTGTAGTGTTGGAATGTACAGATGGCAATTCCTGCGCAACGTGCACATTGGGCAATTGTGGTTGGCGTGATTGTATCGCTCATCCTATGGCATTAGCAAGAGGCACAAACTATTTCCATGATTGAGCCTCATTTGAATTTGATTGGTGATGGGTGGATGGGCTGTCGACGACTGCACAGTGAAGCCTAATGTATAACCTTAAAAATAGGGAGGCAATTCCAGATGACTACTGGTATTTGTAAACATTGGCAAATGCTATTTTTTGCAAAATTTTGGCAAAGTTGTGCTTTCTTAGAGAGACCAGAGAGAGAGAGAGGCTCAAGTTTTGGTTTTCAATTTCAGTTTATCTTAAGTTTGTTCCCTTCTCTGCAGACAGTGACTCACCCTATTGAGTAATTGTCAACTTCACCATCGAATGATAATCTGGAAGAGTGGATCACCTGCTCAGATAGAATTTGCCTCATTTTCATTCCAATAAACTCGAACATTCTTCAGCGGGTGGGAGATCTGCTCTTCCGGGCTACTATCCAAGTCATGGTGGAAAATTATCCCCTATAATTCTACGGGACATAATGCCCTCTTCAGTACAAGATTCTGACGGGGCTTGACAGGGTAGATGTTGAGAAGATGTTTCCATCAGTGGGGTAATTTCAAACTAGGGGACATAATTACAGAATAAGGGGGCACTCATTTTAAACTGAGATGTGAAGGAATTTCTTCTGAGGGCATGTCTGGAATTCTCTACCCCAGAGAGCTGTGGAGGCTAGATCACTAAGTATTTAAAGAGGCAGTAGATAGATTTTTGGAATATCGGGGAGTTGAGGGTAATGAGGAGCTGGCACGAAAGAAGAGTTGAGGCCTAGGGCAGATCAGCCATGATCTTATTGAATGGGAGGGCAGGCTTGAGGGGCCAAATGGCCTACTCCTGCTCCTATTGCTTATGTTCTTCAGCAGGTGTCATTGAAAAGTATATGGGAGCAGGAACCTTGCTTGATATTTCCTTTCATTTAGCATTCAATATTGAGGGCAGTTGCAGTGCTGCTTTATTATGTAATTGAAAACAATTGATTTAGCCCAGAGCAGAAGTTCAAACCTGGAACTGACTGGGTTAGGATGGCTGGGTGCCACAGCACTCAGTCTAATTAACTATTAAAGAATGGTGGATATTTTTATCAGAGCTCTTCAAGTGATAATAAAATAGGAGATAACAAGATTATTTTAAATTGATCTGATTATGATAAGAACTGGCTTGTAAAGTGTAACAGTTTATACAGTGAAGGAACTGGAAGCCAGCAGCAGAGAACTGCTTCAGTAGCTGGACAACGTGACAATAAGTGGAATAACAACAGAATTCAGCAAAAGACATCTTTAACCCTTTTCTGTTAGAGTTCTCAGTCCCACATGTTTGCACTGTTAGTGCTGCAGATAAGAAAATTCAGCACTAAATATGAATTCTTGATGAAGCAAATAATTTGTTGCCTGTATCAACAATGACACTATAGCTGAAAAATGAAAATCCCTAAAGACACAAACAAATCTTAATTTCTATGTTTGTTCAAGGTTGTTTGTCCTAATTCATGGAGTGTTTGCAATCAATAAAGTTGTCAATCAGTAAAGGAAAGAAGTTGCTCCAAGGCAAACGTGTTAATACTTTACTACATGAAGCAGTTAACTAGGCTGAGGAGAAGTCCTTTGATCCAAAAACATTCCAAGGACATCACTCAACTGTGCCAGTCTCATCATTTGCATTAAAATGTTGCAAGTAATGGGCTGTACATGCAACTAGTTCATATTGGAAAGTAACTTAATATTTTGGTGTCCTAATAGACAGCATGCTAATTTGAGACTTGTCTAACTGCTGCTGGTTTATTATATAAAAAAAACCTATTGACCAATATCCTTTAGGAAACAAAACCTGCTGTCTTTTCCTGATCTAGTTTACATGTGACCCCAGTCCTACACCAATGTGGTTTACTCTTAATTGCCTTCTGTATTGACTTGGAGAGCTCCTGGTATGCTTGAGGCCTTCCACGGCCAGTGGACATTGTGGGTGCTGGAGTGCACCATAAGCCTCCAAAAGGCATTTGATTTAGTTTAAGTTTCCTTTTAAACTTTTATCCTTTTGTTACAGTGCCTCTTTCAGAGGTTGTGTGTTCCATGTTAATTAGTTTATTTTAATGATTTTTTTTTGTGCTCTAAAAGAGTGACCAAGAAAGCCACTATATTCCAGAAGTGGGTGAAAATTGTCAGCCCTGTCAGTAATACCCCCATCCAGAGAATCAAAAAAGATTCTCTTTCTATGATCAGACACTAGCTGGATGTTAATGGAGTGGTAATCTTTTCTATTAATGAATGCTGCTGGCTGGTGTTCTGTTGCCCTAATTATAACATGCTGACAGTCAATGACATCCTGGATGGAAGGAAAAGTTAACAACTGCAAATCCCTGACACCGCATGTTGACTGAGGTCATGGGGAAAGTGGATTAACTGGCAAGCAGAGTGACCTGTCTAATGCGGTTGTGCACTGCAGACTGGGTGGGCCCATTGTTAACTGGATCCACTCCAGTTGGTGAAGTTTAAAACTAAGACACAGCAGCTTTCTTTGCTGGAGAGAATTTATTGACTTTGGGTTCACAGTCAACACTACTCCAACACACCAGTGCCCCAGCTATCCCCATTTATAGATGTATAAATACCCATCACCTGTTTAACAATGTCAAGGTTTAATGGTAATTACAATGTGATTGCCATTAAATCTTAATGTAATTAATTGACATCCATGTCCTCTTTAAAGACCTGAAAGTAGCCAATGGCAAAGAAGTTGGGGATTGTGTTGACATTGCAATCACTGGAAAGCATGATCCCTTGGTCCAGTTGCCAGTAGAATCCCTGCAGGATGCTGCAGAGGTCTACAAAATCCTGCCTTGCAAAGTACAACCTCCTGCAGCATTGCTCTTCATAGATCAAGAAAGTGACTCTTTATCTGTACACCCTGTGTATTGGGTATGGCCTTCAATAATCAGCCCCACGTGCCTTCTGATAGGTATAGCTGCTTCTGGTACTGGTTTCTAAGACTGCTGCAGTTACTCATTTCACCATCTAAATGGAACTTGTAGAGGTATAAAAGAGACAAAGATTACTGAAGCTGATATGGCAGAATGAGTGAGAAAGAGATGATCTAGAAGCTAGAAACTCTCCAAACCAATTAGCAGAATACTCCTGTGATCCAATTAGCTGCAGGTGATGTTCCTTTTAAATACTTGTTCAGTGTCTGCGACTGGTCTTACTGGTGAATCCAGCGGTGAGAAGGATTTTGAATTTTGGTTAAAATGCCATTGGTGCATGCTTATTAGATTACAGGACACTGACAACTATATTCTTGAGGTCCCTGCCTGCTTGTTCTGAGCTCCTCGACTGCCTTCAAAATGTATACAGTTAATATGATGACAGGTATCCAGACTGCAGCGATTAAGTATGTGGCCATCATTGTTCTTCCTGCCCTGTCCCTCGTTACAATGACTTAAAACACTTACATTTCTATCTTCTGTTCTGGTGAAAGGTCATTGACCTGAACTATTAATTCTGGGCGGAATTGTCCCAGATTAGCAATAAGTGCAGTAGCAGGCGAGCATGTATAGTCCCAAACACGCCACATTATTTGCGCATGTCCAGGAAGCGGACCATTTCGATGGCGGGTGGGCTCTCAGTTGCCTGCCCACCATCACCTCAACACTTAATCAGGCCGGGCGCCATATTTAAAGTCCAGCTGCAGGCACCACATCTGTGCTTCCAGACCATGAATGTTGCAGGGAAGCTGTCCACAAAAGGCAAGAAGACTGCAGCCCCCAGGTTTAGCAACATGTCACTGGAACACCTTTTTGGATGCTGCGGAGGCCCACTGGGGTGTCCTCTACACCTGCTCTGGCCACAGGATAGACAGCGGAGTGACCAGCCAGGCTTGGGTGGCAGTGGTGGTCAGTGCCAATGCCCTACAAAGAGGACAGCCACCCAGTGCCACTACAAGATGAATGGTCTCATCTGTTCTGCCAGGGTAATTCACTCTTCTCATCACTCTCAACTCTCACACTCTCTCAAACCAATCACACATTCACTGGGATCTCACACCTTGAGACAACATCACTAACTCTTTCTCACACCCTCACATCTCCATCAGGCTCATATCCTCTCGAGCTCACATCTTCAATCCTGTCCATGGCTCCATTCACCACACACATTCCATGCAGTGCCATCTGTCCTGCGCACATTCTCTTCATCTTTTCCTGTGCAGGAGAAACCTGCTGACATTAGCAGGGAGAGATCCCAGACTGGGAGGTGGAGTGGCCCACATTAGGCCCCTCACTCACTTTGAGGAGTGTGCCATCACAGGCTGGTGAGGATGTGGACCCTCCCTCCGACAGTGAGGTCGGTGGTGAACACCCACCTGAGGATCCTGCACAACAGCAGAGCCAAACAGACTGGCAGAGTCAAACAAAGTCTGGCAAAGTCGAATCTTGCGGTGCAGTAGAGGCCCTTCAGCCCATCGAGTCTGTACTGACACGTGAGAAACACCTGACCTATCTACCTAATCCCATAGCCTTGAATGTTATGATGTGCCAAGTGCTCATGCTGGTACTTTTTAAAGGATGTGAAGCAACCCGCCTCCACCACCCTCCCAGGCAGTGCATTCCAGACCGTCACCACCCTCTGGGTAAAAAGGTTTTTCCTCTCATCCCCCCACCCCCCGAAACCCCCTGTCCCTCACCTGGAACTTATGTCCCCTTGTGACTGACCCTTCAACTAAGGGGAACAGCTGCTCCCTGCCATTGCCCCTCATCATTTTGTACACCTCGATCAGGTCGACCCCTCAGTCTTCTCTGCTCCAACGAAAACCACCCAAGTCTATCCAACTTCTCTTCATAACTTAAATGTTTCATCCCAGGCAACATCCTGGTGAATCTCCTCTGCACCCCCTCCAGTGCAATCACATCCTTCCTATAATGTGGCAACCAGAACTGTGCACATTGCTCCAGCTGCGGCCTCACTAAGGTTCTATGCAACTCCAACATGATCTCCCTACTTTTGTAATCTATACCTTGATTGATAAAGGCACATATCCCATATGCCTTTTTCACTACCCCATTAACAGACCCCTCTGCCTTCAGAGATCTATGGACACACACGCTAAGGTCCCTTTGTTCCTCAGAACTTCCTAGTGTCATGCCGTTCATTGAATACTTCCTTGTCAAATTACTCCTTCCAAAGTGTATCACCTCACACTTTTCAGGGTTAAATTCCATCTGCCACTTATCTGCCCATTTGACCACCCCGTCTATATCTTCCTGTAGCCCAAGACACTCAACCTCACTGTTAACCACCCGGCCAATCTTTGTCATCTGCAAACTTACTAATCCTACCCCCCGCATAGTCATCTATGTCATTTATATAAATGACGAATAATAGGGGACCCAGCACAGACCCCTGTGGTACACCACTGGCTTCCAGTCACTAAAGCATCCTTCTGTCATCAGCCTCTGTCTACTACAACTAAGCCAATTTTGAATCCACCTTATCAAATTACCCTGTATCCCATGTGCATTTGCCTTCTTTATAAGTCTCCTGTGGGGCCTGGTCAAAGGCTTTGCTGAAATCCATATAAACTACATCAACTGCACTACCCTTATCTACACACCTGGTCACCTCCTCAAAAAATTCAATCAAATTTGTTAGGCATGACCTCCCACTGTCAAGGCCATGCTGACTATCCCTGATCAAACCTTGCTTCTCCAAGTGGAGATGAATTTTCTCCAATAGTTTCCATACCACTGACGTGAGACTCACTGGTCTGTAGTTCCCTGGCTTATCTCTACAAGCCTTCTTAAATAGCAGAACCACATTAGCTGTCCTCCAGTCCTCTGACACCTGCCCCGTGGCCAGAAAGGAGTTAAAAAATTTGGGTCAGAGCCCCTGCGATCTCCTCCCTTGCCTCCCTCAGAAGTCTGGGACACAAATCATCCGGACCTGGAGATTTGTCCACTTTTAAGCCTGCCAACACCTCCAATACCTTGTCACTCCCTATATGAATTTTCTCAAGAACCCCACAGTCTCTCTCCCCGAGTTCCATACCTTCATCCTCATTCTCTTGGGTGAAGACGAATGTGAAGTATTCATTCCACACTCTAGTGATGTCCTCTGGCTCCACGCATAGATTGCCCCCTTGGTCCCTTATGGGCCCTACTCGTTCCCTGTTATCCTCTTCCCATTGATATACTTATAGAATATCTTGGGATTTTCCCTACTTTTACCAACCAGAGCTTTCTCATATCCCCTCTTTGCTCTCCTAATTGCTTTCTTAAGCTCCACCCTGCATTGTCTGTACACCGCTAATGCTTCTGCTGATTTGCTTCCCTTGTACCTGCTAAAAGCCTCTCTTTTCCTTCTCATCGTATCCTGAATATCTCTGGTCATCCATGGTTCTCTGGGCTTGTTACCCCTTCCTATCACCCTAGCAGGAACATGTTGAGCCTGTACCCTCCCCATTTCTTTTTTGAACGCCCCCCACTGCTCCTCTGTAGATTTCCCCACAAGTAGCTGTTCCCAGTCTACCTTGGCCAGATCCTGCCTTGTTTTACTATAATCCACTCTTCCCTCAATCCAAAACATTTTTTTTGCGACTATTCTATTTCTTTGTCCATAACAAGCTTAAACTGTACCATGTTGCAGTCGGCATCACTAAAATGCTCCCCCGCCCCCACCACCTCAGCCACCTGTTTGGCTTCATTCCCCAGAATTAGGTCCAGCACTGTGCTGTCCCTTGTTGGACCTTCTACATATTGACCTAAAAAGTTCTCCTGTACACATTTCAAGAAATCCACTCCATTCAAGCCCTTAACACTATGTCTATCCCAATTAATGTTGAGAAAGTTGAAATCACCTAATACTCTATTGTTATTGATTTTGCACACCTCCGCAAATTGTGCACATATTTGCTACTCAATTTCCTGCTGACTATCTGGGGGTCTATAATAAACACCTAACAATGTGGCTGCCCCTTTTTTATTCCTAAGCTCTGCCCACAAAGCTTCATTCGATGCCCCCTCCAAGATATCATCTCTCCTTACTGCAGTAACTGACTTCTTAACTAATAATGTAATACAATGCCTCCTCCTCTTTTATCCCCTCCCCTGTATCGCCTGTAGATTCTATGTCCCAGAATGTTGACCTGCCAATCCTGCCCTTCCCTCAACCACGTCTCAGTGATGGCTACGATATCACACTTCCATGTGTCAATCCTCACCCTTAACTCATCTGTTTTCCCTGTAATACTCCTGGCACTAAGGTAGAGGCCATCCAGCCTTGCATTACTCCCTTGAAACTTAATGCTGTTGTACTCCCACTACCTTGATTGTTTATTGTATTATGATGTGTCCCTATTCTGCTAACATTCTGTGTCCCCTCCCCCTGCCGAATTAGTTTAAATTCCTCCCAACAGCACTAGTAAACCCGCCCGCAAGGATGTTAGTCCTGCTCTGGTTCAGATGTAGACCATACCGCTTGTACAGGTCCCACCTTTCCCAGAAATGGTCCCAGTGATCCAGGAATCTAAAACCCTCCCTCCTGCACCAACTCTTAAGCCACGTATTAATCTGTGCTATTCTCCTATTTCTGAGCTCGCTAGCATGTGGCACTGGGAGTAACCCAGAGATTACAACCCGAGAGGTCTTGCTTTTTAGTCTACTGCCTAACTCCCTGCCATCTCTCTTTCTACCTATGTCATTGGTACCAACATATACCATGAACTCTGCCTTATCACCCTCCCTCTTCAGGATGCCCTGCAGCCATTCAGTGACATCCCAGACCCTGGCACAATGGAGGCAACACACCATCCTGGAATCACGTTGATGGCTACAGTAGCGCCTATCTGTTCCTCTGACTATAGAATCCCCTATTACTATTGCTCTTCCTCTCTTCCTCCCCTCCTGTACAGACAGGCTGCTTGTGGTGCCAGAAGCTTGGCTCTGTCTGCCCTCCCTGGAGGAACCAGCGCCCTTATCAGCCTCCAAAATGGAATACCGATTGCGAGCGGGACAGCAGGGGACTCCTGAACTACCTGCCTGTTTCTCTTGGACTGCCTGGTGGTCCCCCATTCCCTTCCTTCCTCAAGTCCCTTCAGCTGCGGTGTGACCACCTCTCTAAACGTGCTATCCACGATGCTCTCGGACTCGCGGATGCTCCACAATGTCCGCCGTTCCAGCTCTGAAACACGAGCTTCCAGGTGCTGCAGCTGGACGCGCTTCCTGCACACATGCTGGTCCCGAGCACTGGAAATGTTCCTGGATTCCCAGATGGAGCACGGAGCACACCATGGCTTTGAGCTCTCTTGTCATGATTTATCCCTTTAAACCTTTTAAATCAATTACTCTAGGGCACTTCTTTCCTGATCCTCATTACAACAGAATATACAAACGATAAACTACAAAAAGACCTTAAACTATAAGCGATAAACGTAGTAAATACTTACTCGACCTTACTCACTACTTACCATCATTCCTTTCCCTTGTACCATCTACTGCTGCAGCAGGGCAAGCCATTCTCTGAAGATTTAAGAAGTTGGGTAGCAAAGAAAAAATGCACCTCTTTCCCCTATGCACCGAATTCCCACTGGGCACCAAATTGCCAGAACCAACACTCACTCTGGCTGTGTCTCACTCAGGATGAGGCATCTCCCCTGTATGTGTGCAAGCACACTGTAGTGCAGAGTCCCACAGAGCCTGACAGCCAACCAGAGCCTGGCAGAGCCAACCAGAGCCAGCCAGAGCCCAGCAGATCCAACCAGAGCCCACTGGAGCCCGGCAGATCTGACCAGAGCCCACCGGAGCCCGGCAGATCTGACCAGAGCCCACTGGAGCCCGGCAGATCCCACTGCAGCTCACCGGAGCCCAGCAGATCCGACCGGAGCCCACCGGAGCCAACCGGAGCCCGGCAGATCCGACCGGAGCCTGGCAGAGCCTAGCAGAGGCAAACTGAGCCAAATAGGGCCTGGCAGCAACAGAGAGATCCTCGCAGGGCCAAAGGGAGGCCGGCAGGGCCAAAGGGAGGCCGGCAGGGCCAAACGGAGGCCAAGGCCGCGCGCGGCAGGGCCAAACGGAGGCCAAGGCCGCGCGTGGCAGGGCCAAACGGAGGCCAAGGCCGCCCGCGGTAGGGCCAAACGGAGGCCAAGGCCGCCCGCGGCAGGGCCAAACGGAGGCCAAGGCCGCCCGCGGCAGGGCCAAACGGAGGCCAAGGCCGCCCGCGGCAGGGCCAAACGGAGGCCAAGGCCGCCCGCGGTAGGGCCAAACGGAGGCCAAGGCCGCCCACGGCAGGGCCAAACGGAGGCCAAGGCCGCCCGCGGCAGGGCCAAACGGAGGCCAAGGCCGCCCGCGGCAGGGCCAAACGGAGGCCAAGGCCGCCCGCGGCAGGGCCAAACGGAGGCCAAGGCCGCCCGCGGCAGGGCCAAACGGAGGCCAAGGCTGCGCGCGGCAGGGCCAAACGGAGGCCAAGGCCGCCCGCGGCAGGGCCAAACGGAGGCCAAGGCTGCACACGGCAGGGCCAAACGGAGCCTGGTAGTGTCAAACCTAGCCATACAAGCCAAATTGGGCGCGGCAGAGCCATACAGAGCCAAACAGAAGCTGACAGAGCCAAGCAGCACCTGGCAGAGCCAAAGAGAGCCAAACAGACCCTGTCAGATACAAACAGAGCCCAAGACAGCACAACAGAGCCTGGGAGAGTCAAAAAGAGCCAAACACAGCCAAATGGAGCCCGGCAGAGCTAAACGGAGCCTGGCAGAGACAAACAGAGCCAACAGTATACTGGCAGAGCAATACGGAACCAAACAGAGCCTCCCAGAGCCGTACAGAGCCGTACAGAGGCATACAGAGCAAAGCAGAGCCAAACAGAACCAAAAAAGCCTGGCGGAGCCGAACGGAGCCATGCAGATCCAAAGAGAGCCAAACAGAGCCCGGCAGAGCGAAACAGAGCCAACCCCGGCCAAACAGCACCTGGCAAACCCAAAGAGATCCAAACAGCCTGGCAGAGCCAAACAGAGCCTGGCAGAGCCAAACAGAGCCAACCCAAGCCAAATAGGGCCTGGCAAACCCAAACAGAGCCTTGCGGAGCCAAACAGAACCTGGCAGAGCCAAACAGAGCCTTGCAGAGCTACAAAGAGGTGAACGGTGCCAACCAGTGCCCGGCCTGGCCGGCCGGTACCAGGCAGTGCCCGGCCCAGCCGGACGGTGCCAGGCAGTGCCCGGCCCGGCCGGACGGTGCCAGGCAGTGGCCGGCCGGTGCCAGGCAGTGCCCGGCCGGGCCAGACGGTGCCAGGCAGTGCCCGGGCCAGACGGTGCCAGGCAGTGCCCGACCCGGCCAGACGGTGCCAAACACATACTAGCAGATCCAAACAGAGATAAACAGAGCCTGGCTGAGCCTGGCAGAGCCAAACAGAGGCTGGCAGAGCCTGGCAGAGCCAAACAATGCCAAACAGAGTGACACAGAGCCTGGCAGAGCTAAACAGAGGCAAACAGAGCCAAACAGATCCAAACAGAGCCAGGCAGAACGTAACAGACACAAACAAAGCCAAGCAGAGCCAGGCAGATCCAAACAGAGCCTGGCAGAATGAAACAGTGCCTGGCAGAGCCAAACAGAGCCTGCCTGAGCTTGGCAGAGACTGGCAGAGCCACATGGAGCCGAACAGATACCGGCTGATCCAAACAGAGCCAAACAGAGACTGGCAGAGCCTGGTAGAACAAAGCAGCGCCATACAGAGCCAAACTGATCCTGGCAGAGCCAAACTGATCCTGGCAGAGCCAAACAGAGCCTGGCAGAGTCAAACAGAGTCAAACATTGACTAGCAGAGTCAAACAGTGTCATATAGAACCAAACAGGGCCAAACGAAGCCTGGCAGAGCCAAGGAGAGCCAATCAGAGCCAGAAAGGTCAGAACAGAGCCAAACAGAGCCAGAAAGAGCTAAACAGAGCCTGGATGAGATGGCAGCAGCAAACCCAGTCAACCAGAACCAAACAGAGCTCAACAGAGCCATACAGAGCCATACAGAGCCAAACAGATCCAAACAGAGCCAGGCAGAACATAACAGACACAAATAGAGCCAAACAGGGCCTGGCAGAGCCAAACAGAGCCAAGCAGAACCTAAAAAAGAGCCAAACAGAGCATGGCAGGGTCAAACAGAGCCAAGCAGAGCCGGGCAGAGCCATACAGAGCCAAAGCGATCCTGGCAGAACCAAACAGAGCCAAACAGAGCCTGGCTGACCCTGGTAGAGCCAAACAAGGCCAAACAAGGCCAAACAGAGCCAAACAGAAACAAACGGAGCCAAATGGAGCCAAACAGAGCCTGGCTGAGCCCGGCAGATCCTAACAGAGCCAAACAGAGCCTGGCAGATGCAAACACAGATAAACAAAGCCTGGCAGAGCCAAACAGAGCCAAACAGTTCCAAAAAGAGCCAAAGCGAGCCTGGCTGAGCCTAGCAGAGCAAAACAGAGGCTGGCAGAGCCAAACAGAGTCAAACATTGACTAGCAGAGTCAAACAGTGTCATATAGAACCAAACAGAGCCAAACGAAGCCTGGCAGAGCCAAAGAGAGCCAATCAGAGCCAGAAAGGTCAGAACAGAGCCAAACTGAGCCAGAAAGAGCAAAACAGAGCCTGGCTGAGATGGCAGCAGCAAACCCAGTCAACCAGAACCAAACAGAGCTCAACAGAGGCATACAGAGCTCAACAGAGCCATACGGAGCCATACAGAGCCAAAGAGATCCAAACAAAGGCAAACAGAGCCAGGCAGAACGTAACAGACACAAATAGAGCCAAACAGAACCTGGCAGAGCCAAACAGAGCCAAACAGAACCTAAAAAAGAGCCAAACAGAGCCTGGCAGGGTCAAACAGAGCCAAGCAGAGCCGGGCAGAGCCATACAGAGCCAAAGCGATCCTGGCAGAACCAAACAGAGCCAAACAGAGCCTGGCTGAGCCTGGCAGAGCCAAACAAGGCCAAACAAGGCCAAACAGAGCCAAACAGAAACAAACAGAGCCAAACAGAGCCAAACAGAGCCTGGCTGAGCCTGGCAGATCCTAACAGAGCCAAACAGAGCCTGGCAGATGCAAACAGAGATAAACAAAGCCTGGCAGAGCCAAACAGAGCCAAACAGTTCCAAAAAGAGCCAAAGCGAGCCTGGCTGAGCCTGGCAGAGCCAAACAGAGGCTGGCAGAGCCTGGCAGAGTCAACAGATCCACACAGATCCAAACAGAGCCAGGCAGAACGTAACAGACAAAAACAAAGCCAAGCAGAGCCAGGCAGATCCAAACAGAGCCTGGCAGAACGGAACAGTGCCTGGCAGAGCCAAACAGAGCCTGCCTGAGCTGGGCAGATACTGGCAGAGCCACATGGAGCCAAACAGATACCGGCTGATCCAAACAGAGCCAAACAGAGACTGGCAGAGTCTGGTAGAACAAAGCAGCGCCATACAGAGCCAAACTGATCCTGGCAGAGCCAAACAGAGTCAAACATTGACTAGCAGAGTCACACAGTGTCATATAGAACCAAACAGAGCCAAACGAAGCCTGGCAGAGCCAAAGAGAGCCAATCAGAGCCAAACAGAGCCTGGCAGGGTGCAACAGAGCCAAACAGATCCATAGAGAGCCAAAGAGATTCAAACACAGCCTGGCAGAGCCAAACAGAGCCTGGCTATGCCCGGCAGAAACAGACAGAGCCAAAGTGATCCTGGCAGAACTAAACAGAGCCAAACAGAGCAAAACGGAGCCTGGCAGAGCCAAACGGAGCCAAGCAGAGCCAAATAGATCCTGCCTGCGCCTGGCAGAGCCTGGAAGTGCCAAACGGAGCCAAACACATACTGGCAGATCCAAACAAAGCCAAACGGAGCCAAACAGAGCCAGGCATAACGTAAAGGACACAAACACAGCCTGGCAGGGTCAAAAGGAGCCAAGCAGAGCCTGTCAGAGCCATACAGAGCCAAAGTGATCCTGGCAGAACCAAACGAGGCCAAACAGAGCTTGGAAGAGCCACACAGAGCCAAACAGAAACAAACAGAAACAAACGGAGCCAAACGGAGCCAAACAGAGCCTGGCTGAGCCTAGCAGATCCTATCAGAGCCAAACAGAGCCTGGCAGATCCAAACAGAGATAAACAAAGCCTGGCAGAGCGAAACAGAGCCAAACAGCTCCAAAAAGAGCGAAAGCGAACCTGGCAGAGCCAAACAGAGCCAAGCAGAGCAAAACAGAGCCTGGTGGAGACTGGCATACCCAAAGAGAGACAAACAGACCCCAGCAGAGTCAAACAGAGCCTGGCAGAGACAAACAGAACCTGCCTACGCCTGACAGAGCCTGGCAGAGCTAAACGGAGCCAAACAAATACTGGCAGATCCAAACAGATCCAAACAAAGCCAAACGGAGCCAAAGAGAGCCTGCCAGAGCCAAACAGAGCCAAACAGGGGTCAGATCAGAGCCAAACTGAGCCAAACAGAGCAAAACAGAGCCTGGCTGAGATGGCTGCGGCAAACCCAGCCAACCAGGTCCAAACAGAACCAAACAGAGCTTAACAGAGCTAAACAGAGCCTTGCAAAGCCAAACAGTGCCAAACAGAGCCAAACCGATCCACAGAGAGCCAGGCAGAATGTAACAAAACCAAACAAAGCCAAGCAGAGCCAGGCAGACCCAAAGAGAGCCTGGCAGAACAAAACAGTGCATGGCAGAGCCTGACTGAGCCTGGCAGAGCCTGGCAGAGCCACATGGAGCCAAACAGATACCGGCTGATCCAAACAGAGCCAAACAGAGACTGGCAGAGCCTGGTAGAACAAAGCAGAGCCATACAGAGCGAAACAGAGCCTGGCAGAGCCAAACAGAGTCAAACATTGACTAGCAGAGTCAAACAGTGTCATATAGAACCAAACAGAGCCAAACGAAGCCTGGCAGAGCCAAAGAGAGCCAATCAGAGCCAAACAGAGACTGGCAGGGGGCAACAGAGCCAAACAGATCCATAGAGAGCCAAAGAGATTCAAACACAGCCTGGCAGAGCCAAGCAGAGCCTGGCTATGCCTGGCAGAGACAGACAGAGCCAAAGTGATCCTGGCAGAACCAAACAGAGCCAAACAGAGCCTGGCAGAGCCTGGCAGAACCAAACAAGGCCAAAGAGAGCCTGGCAGAGCCTGGCAGAGCCAAACAGAAACAAACAGAGCCAAACGGAGCCAAACAGAGCTTGGCTGAGCTTCGCAGATCCTGACAGAGCCAAACAGAGCCTGGCAGATCCAAACAGAGATAAACAAAGCCTGGCAGAGCCAAACAGAGCCAAACAGTTCCAAAAACAGCCAAAGCGAACCTGGCTGAGCCTGGCAGACCATATAGAGCCAAACAGAGGCTGCCAGAGCCTGGCAGAGCCAAACAATCCCAAACAGAGCAGAACAGAGCCTGGCAGAGCCAAGCAGAGCCAAATAGATCCTGCCTGAGCCTGGCAGAGCCAAACGGAGCCAAGCACATACTGGCAGATCCAAACAGATCCAAACAAAGCCAAACGGAGCCAAAGAGAGCCTAAAAGGTCAGAACAGAGCTAAACCGAGCCAAACAGAGCAGAACAGAGCCTGGCGGAGATGGCAGCGGCAAACCCAGCCAACCAGGGCCAAACAGAACCAAACAGAGCTTAACAGAGCGAAACAGAGCCATACAGAGCCAAACAGATCCAAACAAAGCCAAACAGAGCCAGGCAGAACGTAACAGAAACAAACACAGACAAACAGAACCTAAAACAGACCCAAACAGAGACTGGCAGGGTCAAACAGAGTCAAGCAGAGTCTGGCAGAGCTATACAGAGCCAACGTGATCCAAGCAGAACCAAACAGAGCCAAACAGAGCCTGGCTGAGCCTGGCAGAGCCAAACAAGACCGAACAGAGCTTGGCAGAGCCAAACCGAGCCAAATGGAAACAAACAGAGCCAAACGGAGCCAAACAGAGCCTGGCTGAACCGGGCAGATCCTAACAGAGCCAAACAGAGCCTGGCAGATCCAAACAGAGATAAACAAAGCCTGGCAGAGCCAAATGGAGCCAAACAGAGCCAAACAGTTCCAAAAAGAGCCAAAGCGAGCCTGGCTGAGCCTGGCAGAGCCAAACAGAGGCTGGCAGAGCCTGGCAGAGTCAACAGATCCACACAGATCCAAACAGAGCCAGGCAGAACGTAACAGACAAAAACAAAGCCAAGCAGAGCCAGGCAGATCCAAACAGAGCCTGGCAGAACGGAACAGTGCCTGGCAGAGCCAAACAGAGCCTGCCTGAGCTGGGCAGATACTGGCAGAGCCACATGGAGCCAAACAGATACCGGCTGATCCAAACAGAGCCAAACAGAGACTGGCAGAGTCTGGTAGAACAAAGCAGCGCCATACAGAGCCAAACTGATCCTGGCAGAGCCAAACAGAGTCAAACATTGACTAGCAGAGTCACACAGTGTCATATAGAACCAAACAGAGCCAAACGAAGCCTGGCAGAGCCAAAGAGAGCCAATCAGAGCCAAACAGAGCCTGGCAGGGTGCAACAGAGCCAAACAGATCCATAGAGAGCCAAAGAGATTCAAACACAGCCTGGCAGAGCCAAACAGAGCCTGGCTATGCCCGGCAGAAACAGACAGAGCCAAAGTGATCCTGGCAGAACTAAACAGAGCCAAACAGAGCAAAACGGAGCCTGGCAGAGCCAAACGGAGCCAAGCAGAGCCAAATAGATCCTGCCTGCGCCTGGCAGAGCCTGGAAGTGCCAAACGGAGCCAAACACATACTGGCAGATCCAAACAAAGCCAAACGGAGCCAAACAGAGCCAGGCATAACGTAAAGGACACAAACACAGCCTGGCAGGGTCAAAAGGAGCCAAGCAGAGCCTGTCAGAGCCATACAGAGCCAAAGTGATCCTGGCAGAACCAAACGAGGCCAAACAGAGCTTGGAAGAGCCACACAGAGCCAAACAGAAACAAACAGAAACAAACGGAGCCAAACGGAGCCAAACAGAGCCTGGCTGAGCCTAGCAGATCCTATCAGAGCCAAACAGAGCCTGGCAGATCCAAACAGAGATAAACAAAGCCTGGCAGAGCGAAACAGAGCCAAACAGCTCCAAAAAGAGCGAAAGCGAACCTGGCAGAGCCAAACAGAGCCAAGCAGAGCAAAACAGAGCCTGGTGGAGACTGGCATACCCAAAGAGAGACAAACAGACCCCAGCAGAGTCAAACAGAGCCTGGCAGAGACAAACAGAACCTGCCTACGCCTGACAGAGCCTGGCAGAGCTAAACGGAGCCAAACAAATACTGGCAGATCCAAACAGATCCAAACAAAGCCAAACGGAGCCAAAGAGAGCCTGCCAGAGCCAAACAGAGCCAAACAGGTCAGATCAGAGCCAAACTGAGCCAAACAGAGCAAAACAGAGCCTGGCTGAGATGGCTGCGGCAAACCCAGCCAACCAGGTCCAAACAGAACCAAACAGAGCTTAACAGAGCTAAACAGAGCCTTGCAAAGCCAAACAGTGCCAAACAGAGCCAAACCGATCCACAGAGAGCCAGGCAGAATGTAACAAAACCAAACAAAGCCAAGCAGAGCCAGGCAGACCCAAAGAGAGCCTGGCAGAACAAAACAGTGCATGGCAGAGCCTGACTGAGCCTGGCAGAGCCTGGCAGAGCCACATGGAGCCAAACAGATACCGGCTGATCCAAACAGAGCCAAACAGAGACTGGCAGAGCCTGGTAGAACAAAGCAGAGCCATACAGAGCGAAACAGAGCCTGGCAGAGCCAAACAGAGTCAAACATTGACTAGCAGAGTCAAACAGTGTCATATAGAACCAAACAGAGCCAAACGAAGCCTGGCAGAGCCAAAGAGAGCCAATCAGAGCCAAACAGAGACTGGCAGGGGGCAACAGAGCCAAACAGATCCATAGAGAGCCAAAGAGATTCAAACACAGCCTGGCAGAGCCAAGCAGAGCCTGGCTATGCCTGGCAGAGACAGACAGAGCCAAAGTGATCCTGGCAGAACCAAACAGAGCCAAACAGAGCCTGGCAGAGCCTGGCAGAACCAAACAAGGCCAAAGAGAGCCTGGCAGAGCCTGGCAGAGCCAAACAGAAACAAACAGAGCCAAACGGAGCCAAACAGAGCTTGGCTGAGCTTCGCAGATCCTGACAGAGCCAAACAGAGCCTGGCAGATCCAAACAGAGATAAACAAAGCCTGGCAGAGCCAAACAGAGCCAAACAGTTCCAAAAACAGCCAAAGCGAACCTGGCTGAGCCTGGCAGACCATATAGAGCCAAACAGAGGCTGCCAGAGCCTGGCAGAGCCAAACAATCCCAAACAGAGCAGAACAGAGCCTGGCAGAGCCAAGCAGAGCCAAATAGATCCTGCCTGAGCCTGGCAGAGCCAAACGGAGCCAAGCACATACTGGCAGATCCAAACAGATCCAAACAAAGCCAAACGGAGCCAAAGAGAGCCTAAAAGGTCAGAACAGAGCTAAACCGAGCCAAACAGAGCAGAACAGAGCCTGGCGGAGATGGCAGCGGCAAACCCAGCCAACCAGGGCCAAACAGAACCAAACAGAGCTTAACAGAGCGAAACAGAGCCATACAGAGCCAAACAGATCCAAACAAAGCCAAACAGAGCCAGGCAGAACGTAACAGAAACAAACACAGACAAACAGAACCTAAAACAGACCCAAACAGAGACTGGCAGGGTCAAACAGAGTCAAGCAGAGTCTGGCAGAGCTATACAGAGCCAACGTGATCCAAGCAGAACCAAACAGAGCCAAACAGAGCCTGGCTGAGCCTGGCAGAGCCAAACAAGACCGAACAGAGCTTGGCAGAGCCAAACCGAGCCAAATGGAAACAAACAGAGCCAAACGGAGCCAAACAGAGCCTGGCTGAACCGGGCAGATCCTAACAGAGCCAAACAGAGCCTGGCAGATCCAAACAGAGATAAACAAAGCCTGGCAGAGCCAAATGGAGCCAAACAGAGCCAAACGGAGCCAAACGGAGCCTGGCTGAGCTTGGCAGATCCTGACAGAGCCAAACAAAGCCTTGCAGATCCAAACAGAGATAAACAAAGCCTGGCAGAGCCAAACAGAGCCAAACAGTTCCAAAAAGAGCCAAAATGAGCCTGGCAGAGCCAGACAGAGCCAAACAGAGGCTAGCAGAGCCAAACAATGCCAAACAGAGCGAAACAGAGCCTGGCAGAGCCAAGCAGAGCCAAACAGAGCAAAACAGATCCTGGTGGAGCCTGGCATAGCCAAAGAGAGGCAAACAGAGGCCAGCAGAGTCAAATAGAGCCTGGCAGAGCCAAACAGAGCCTGCCTACACCTGACAGAGCCTGGCAGAGCCAAACGGAGCCAAACAGAGCCAAACGGAGCCAAACGGAGCCTGGCCGAGCTTGGCACATCCTGCCAGAGCCAAACAGAGCCTGGCAGATCCAAAGAGAAATAAACAAAGCCAGGCAGAGCCAAATAGAGCCAAACAGTTACAAAAAGAGCCAAAGTGAGCCTGGCTGAGCCTGGCAGACCATATAGTGCAAAAGAGAGGCTGCCAGAGCCTGTCAGAGCCGAACAATCCCAAACAGAGTCAACCAGGGCCAAACAGAACCAAACAGAACCAAACAGAGCTCAACAGAGCTCAACAGAGTCATACAGAGCTCAACAGAGCCATACAGACCCATACAGAGCCAAACAGATCCAAACAGATCCAAACAAAGCCAAACAGAGCCTGGCAGGGTCAAACAGAGCCAAGCAGAGCCTGTCAGAGACATACAGAGCTAAACTGATCCTGGCAGAACCAAACGGAGCCAAACAGAGCCTGGCAGAGCCAAACAGAACCAAACAGAAACAAACAGAGCCAAAAGGAGCCAAACGGAGCCTGGCTGAGCCTGGCAGATCCTAACAGAGCCAAACAGAGCCTGGCAGATCCAACCAGAGAAAAACAAAGCCTGGCAGAGCCAAACAGAGCCAAACAGTTCCAAAAAGAGCCAAAGGGAGCCTGGCAGAGCCAAACAGAGGCTGGCAGAGCCAAACAATGCCAAACAGAGCGAAACAGAGCCTGGCAGAGCCAAACAGAGCCAAGCAGAGCAAAACAGAGCCTGGTGGAGCCTGGCATACCCAAAGAGAGGCAAACAGACCCCAGCAGAGTCAAACAGAGCCTGGCAGAGCCAAACAGAGCCTGCCTACGCCTGACAGAACCTGGCAGAGCCAAACGGAGCCAAACAAATACTGGCAGATCCAAACAGATCCAAACAAAGCCAAACGGAGCCAAAGAGAGCCTGCCAGAGCCAAACAGAGCCAAACAGGTCAGATCAGAGCCAAACTGAGCCAAACAGAGCAAAACAGAGCCTGGCTGAGATGGCTGCGGCAAACCCAGCCAACCAGGTCCAAACAGAACCAAACAGAGCTTAACAGAGCTAAACAGAGCCTGGCAAAGCCAAGCAATCCCAAACAGAGCAGAACAGAGCCTGGCAGAACCAAGCAGAGCCAAATAGATCCTGCCTGCACCTGGCAGAGCCTAGCAGAGCCAAACAATCCCAAACAGAGCAGAACAGAGCCTGGCAGAACTAAGCAGAGCCAAATAGATCCTGCCTGCGCCTGGCAGAGCCTGGCAGAGCCAAACGGAGCCAAACACATACTGGAAGATCCAAACAGATCCAAACAGAGCCAAACGGAGCCAAAGAGAGCCTGGCAGAGCCAAACAGAGCCAAAAAGGTCATAACAGAGCCAAACCGAGCCAAACAGAGCAGAACTGAGCCTGGCTGAGATGGCAGCGGCAAACCCAGCCAACCAGGTCCAAACAGAACCAAACAGAGCTTAACAGAGCTATACAGAGCCTGGCAAAGCCAAACAGTGCCAAACAGAGCCAAACCGATCCACAGAGAGCCAGGCAGAACGTAACAGACCCAAACAAAGCCAAACAGAGCCAGGAAGACCCAAAGAGAGCCTGGCAGAACAAAACAGTGCATGGCAGAGCCTGACTGAGCCTGGCAGAGCCTGGCAGAGCCTGGCAGAGCCACATGGAGCCAAACAGATACCGGCTGATCCAAACAGAGATAAACAAAGCCTGGCAGAGCCAAACAGAGCCAAACAGTTCCAAAAAGAGCCAAAGCGAGCCTGGCTGAGCCTGGCAAAGCCATACAGAGCCAAACAGAGGCTGCCAGAGCCTGGCAGAGCCAAACAATCCCAAACAGAGTGGAACAGAGCCTGGCAGAGCCAAACAGAGCCACGCAGAGCCAAATAGATCCTGCCTGCGCCTGGCAGAGCCTGGCAGAGCCAAATGGAGCCAAACACATACTGGAAGATCCAAACAGATCCAAACAAAGCCAAAGAGATTCAAACACAGTCTGGCAGAGCCAAGCAGAGCCAAAGTGATCCTGGCAGAACCAAACAAGGCCAAAGAGAGCCTGGCAGAGCCAGACAGAGCCAAACAGAGGCTGGCAGAGCAAAACAATGTCAAACAGAGCGAAACAGAGCCTGGCAGAGCCAAGCAGAGTCAAGCAGAGCAAAACAGATCCTGGTGGAGCCTGGCATAGCCAAAGAGAGGCAAACAGAGGCCTGCAGAGTTAAACAGAGTCTGGCAGAGCCAAACAGAGCCTGCCTACACCTGACAGAGCCTGGCAGAGCCAAACGGAGCCAAACAGAGCCAAACGGAGCCAAACGGAGCGAAACAGAGCCTGGCCGAGCTTGGCAGATCCTGACAGAGCCAAACAGAGCCTGGCAGATCCAAAGAGAGATAAACAAAGCCAGGCAGAGCCAAACAGTTCCAAAAAGAGCCAAAGTGAGCCTGGCAGAGCCAGACAGAGCCAAACAGAGGCAGCCAGAGCCTGGCAGAGCCAAGCAATCCCAAACAGAGCAGAACAGAGCCTGGCAGAACCAAGCAGAGCCAAATAGATCCTGCCTGCGCCTGGCAGAGCCAAACGGAGCCAAACACATAGTGGAAGATCCAAACAGATCCAAACAAAGCCAAACGGAGTGAAAGAGAGCCTGCCAGTGCCAAACAGAGCCAAAAGGGTCAGAACAGAGCCAAACCGAGCCAAACAGAGCAGAACTGAGCCTGGCTGAGATGACAGCGGCAAACCCAGCCAACCAGGGCCAAACAGAACCAAACAGAGCTTAACAGAGTGAAACAGAGCGAAACAGAGCCATACAGAGCCAACCAGAGCCAAACAGATCCAAACAGAGCCAGGCAGAACGTAACAGAAACAAACACAGCCAAACAGAAGCAAAAATAGAGCCACACAGAGCCTGGCAGGGCCAAACAGAGCTACGCAGAGCCTGGCAGAGCCATACAGAGTCAAAGTGACCCTGGCAGAAACACACAGAGCCAAACAGAGCCTGGCAGAACCAAACAGAGCCAAATAGAAACAAACAGAGCCAAACTGAGCCAAACAGAGTCTGGCTGAGCCTGGCCGGTCCTGACAGAGCCAAACAGAGCCTGGCAGATCCAAACAGAGATAAACAAAGCCTGGCAGAGCCAAACAGAGCCAAACAGTTCCAAAAAGAGCCAAAGCGAGCCTGGCTGAGCCTGGCAAAGCCATACAGAGCCAAACAGAAGCTGCCAGATCCTGGCAGAGCCAAACAATCCCAAACAGAGTGAAACAGAGCCTGGCAGAGCCAAACAGAGCCACGCAGAGCCAAATAGATCCTGCCTGCGCCTGGCAGAGCCTGGCAGAGCCAAATGGAGCCAAACAATTACTGGAAGATCCAAACAGATCCAAACAAAGCCAAACGGAGCCAAAGAGAGCCTGCCAGAGCCAAACAGAGCCAGAAATGTCAGAACAGAGCCAAACCGAGCCAAGTAGAGCAGAACAGAGCCTGGCTGAGGTGGCAGCGGCAAACCCAGCCAACCAGGTCCAAACAGAACCAAACAGAGCTTAACAGAGCTTAACAGAGCCATACAGAGCCATACAGAGCCATACAGAGCCAACCAGATCCAAACAAAGCCAAATAGAGCCAGGCAGAACGTAACAGAAACAAACACAGCCAAACAGAACCTAAAACAGAGCCACACAGAGCCTGGCAGGGTCAAACAGAGCTACGCAGAGCCTGGCAGAGCCATACAGAGTGAAAGTGATCCTGGCAGAACCACACAGAGCCTGGCTGAGCCTGGCTGAGCCTGGCTGAGCCTGGCAGAGCCAAACAGAGCCAAACAGTTCTAAAGCGAGCCTGGCTGAGCCTGGCAAAAGCATACAGAGCCAAACAGAGGCTGCAGGGCCTGGCAGAGCCAAACAATGCCAAACAGAGCAAAACAGAGCCTGGAAGAACCAAACAGAGCCAAGCAGAGCCAAAAGGATCCTGCCTGCGCCTGGCAGAGCCAAACGGAGCCAAACACATACTGGCAGATCCAAGCATATCCAAACAAAGCCAGACGGAGCCAAATAGAGCCTGCCAGAGCCAAACAGAGCCAAACAGGTCAGATCAGAGCCAAACCAAGCCAAACAGAGCAATACAGAGCCTGGCTGAGATGGCTATGGCAAACCCAGCCAACCGGGGCCAAACAGAACTAAACAGAGCTTAACAGAGCTAAACAGAGCCTGGCAAAGCGAAACAGTGCCAAACAGAGCCAAACTGATCCACAGAGAGCCAGGCAGAATGTAACAGACCCAAACAAAGTCAAACAGAGCCAGACAGACCCAAACAGAGCCTGGCAGAACAAAACAGTGCCTGGCAGAGCCAAACAGAGCCTGGCAGGTCCAAACAGAGTCAAACATTGACTAGCAGAGTCAAACAGTGTCACATAGAACCAAACAGAGCCAAACGAAGCCTAGCGGACCCAAAGAGAGCCAATCAGAGCCAAACAGAGACTGGCAGGGTGCAACAGAGCCAAACTGATCCAAAGAGAGCCAAAGAGATTCAAACACAGCCTGGCAGAGCCAAACAGAGATAAACAAAGCCTGGCAGAGCCTGGCAGAACCAAACAAGGCCATACAGAGCCATACAGAGCCAACCAGAGCCAAACAGATCCAAACAAAGCCAAACTAGCCAGGCAGAACGTAACAGAAACAAACACAGCCAAACAGAACCTAAAACAGAGCCACACAGAGCATGACAGGGTCAAACAGAGCCACGCAGAGCCTGGCAAAGCCATACAGAGCCAAACAGTTCCAGAAAGAGCCAAAGTGAGCCTGGCTGAGCCTGGCAGAGCCAGACAGAGCCAAACAGAGGCTGGCAGAGCCTGGCAGAACCAAACAATGCCAAACAGAGTGAAACAGAGCCTGGCAGAGCCAAAGAGAGCCAAGCAGAGCCAAATAGATCCTGCCTGCGCCTGGCAGAGCCTGGAAGAGCCAAACGGAGCCAAACACATACTGGCAGATCCAAACAGATCCAAACAATGCCAAACGGAGCCAAAGAGAGCCTGCCAGAGTCAAACAGAGCCAGAAAGGTCAGAACAGAGCCAAACCGAGCCAGAAAGAGCAAAACAGAGCCTGGCTGAGATGGAAGCGGCAAACCCAGTCAACCAGGGCCAAACAGAACCAAACAGAGCTTAACAGAGCGAAACAGATCCAAACAAAGCCAAACAGAGCCAGGCAGAACGCAACAGTCACAAACAGAGCCAAACAGAACCTAAAAAAGAGCCAAACAGAGCCTGGCAGGGTCAAACAGAGCCAAACAGAGCCGGGCAGAGCCATACAGAGCCAAAGCGATCCTGGCAGAACCAAACAGAGCCAATCAGAACCTGGCAGAGCCAAACAGAGCCAAACAGAGGCTGGCAGAGCCAAACAGAGCCTGACAGAGCCAAACAGAGCCTGCCTACGCATGACAGAGCCAAACAGAGCTAAACAGAGCCAAACAAATACTGACAGATCCAAACAAATCCAAACAAAGGCAAACGGAGCCAAAGGGAGCCTGCCAGAGCCAAACAGAGCCAAGCAGGTCAGATCAGAGCCAAACCGAGCCAAACAGAGCAAAACAGAGCCTGGCAGCGGGCAACAGAGCCAAACAGATCCATAGAGAGCCAAATAGATTCAAACACAGCCTGGCAGAGCCAAACAGAGCCTGGCTATGCCCGGCAGAGACAGACAGAGCCAAAGTGATCCTGGCAGAACCAAACAGAGCCAAACAGAGCCTGGCAGAACCAAACAAGGCCAAACAGAGCCCGGCAGAACCAAACAAGGCCAAACAGAGCCAAACTGAGCCAAACAGAGTCTGGCTGAGCCTGGCAGATCCTGACAGAGCCAAACAGAGCCTGGCAGATCCACACAGAGATAAACAAAGCCTGGCAGAGCCAAACAGAGCCAAACAGTTCCAAAAAGAGCCAAAGCAAGCCTGGCTGAGTCTGGCAGAGCCAAACAGAGGCTGGCAGGGCCTGGCAGAGCCAAACAATGCCAAACAGAGCGAAACAGAGCCTGGAAGAGCCAAACAGAGCCAAGCAGAGCCAAAAAGATCCTGCCTGCACCTGGCAGAGCCTGGCAGAGCCAAACGGAGCCAAACACATACTGGCAGATCCAAACAGATCCAAACAAAGCCAGACGGAGCCAAAGAGAGCCTGCCAGAGCCAAACAGAGCCAAAAAGATCAGAACAGAGCCAAACCGAGCCAAACAGAGCAGAACAGAGCCTGGCTGAGATGGCAGCGGCAAACCCAGCCAACCAGGGCTAAACAGAACCTAACAGAGCGAAACAGAGCCATACAGAGCCAAACAGATCCAAACAGATCCAAACAGATCCAAACAAAGCCAGACAGAGCCAGGCAGAACGTAACAGAAACAAACACAGCCAAACAAAACCTAAAACAGAGCCACACAGAGCCTGGCAGGGTCAAACAGAGCCACGCAGAGCCTGGCAGAGCCATACAGAGTCAAAGTGATCCTGGCAGAATAGAGCAGAGCCAAACAGAGCCTGGCTGAGCCTGGCAGAGCCAAACAGAGCCAAATAGAAACAAACAGAGCCAAACAGAGCCTGGCTGAGCCTGGCAGATCCAAACAGAGATAAACAAAGCCTGGCAGAGCCAAACAGAGCCAAACAGTTCCAAAAAGAGCCAAAGCGAGCCTGGCTGAGGCTTGCAGAGCCAAACAGTGCCATCAGATGCTGGCAGAGCCTGGCAGAGCCAAACAATGCCAAACAGAGCGAAACAGAGCCTGGCAGAGCCAAGCAGGGCAAAACAGAGCCTGGTGGAGCCTGGCATAGCCAAAGAGAGGCAAACAGAGGCCTGCAGAGTCAAACAGAGCCTGGCAGAGCCAAACAGAGCCTGCCTACGCCTGACAGGGCCTGGCAGAGCCAAACGGAGCCAAACAAATACTGGCAGATCCAAACAGATCCAAACAAAGCCAAACAGGTCAGAACAGTGCCAAACCGAGACAAACAGAGCAAAGCAGAGCCTGGCTGTGATGGCTGCGGAAAACCCAGTCAACCAGGGCCAAACAGAACCAAACAGAGCTCAACAGAGCTAAACCGAGCCTGGCAGAGCCACACAGAGCCAAACAGATCCAAACAAAGCCAAACAGAGCAAGGCAAAACATAACAGACACAAACAAAGCCAAACAGTTCCAGACAGATCCAAACAGAGCCCGGCAGAACGAAACAGTGCCTGGCAGAGCCCAACAGAGCCAAACAGATACCGGCTGATCCAAACAGAGACTGGCAGAGCCTCGTAGAACAAAACAGAGCCATACAGAGCCAAACTGATACTGGCAGAGCCAAACAGAGTCAAACATTGACTAGCCGAGTCAAACAGTGTCATGCAGAGCCAAACAGAGCCAAACGAAGTCTGGCAGAGCCAAAGAGAGCCAAACAGAGCCTGGCAGGGTGAAACAGAGCCAAACAGATCCATAGAGAGCCAAAGAGATTCAAACACAGCCTGGCAGAGCCAAACAGAGCCTGGCTATGCCCGGCAGGGACAGACAGAGCCAAACAGAATCAATCAGAGCCAAACCGATCCAAACAGAGCCAAATAGAGCCAAAGAGAGCCTGCCAGAGCCAAACAGAGCCAAACAGAGGCTGGCAGAGACTGGCAGAGCCAGAAAATGCCAAACAGAGCCAAACAGAGCCTGGCAGAGCCAAACAGAGCCAGACAGATCCAAACAGAGCCAAACAGAGCCTGGCAGAGCCAAACAGAGCCAATGTGATCATGGCATAACCAAACAGAGCCAAACAGAGCCTGGCAGAGCCAAACAGAGCCAACAGAAACAAACAGAGCCAAACTGAGCCAAACAGAGCCTGGCTGAGCCTGACAGAGCCAAACAGAGCCTGGCAGATCCAAACAGTGCCTGGCAGAACCAAACAGTGCCTCACACAGCAAAACAGAGCCTAACAGAGCAGACAGAGTGAAACAAACCCTGGCAGAGCCAAATAGAGCCAAAAATGCCTGGCAAGGACAAACAGAGCCAAACAGAACCAAGCAGAACAAAACAGAGCCTGGTGGAGCCTGGCATAGCCAAAGAGAGGCAAACAGAGGTCAGGAAAATTAAATCAGAGCCTGGCAGAGCATGGCAGGGCCACAGAGAGCCAAACAGCGCCTGGAAGAGCCAAACAGAGCCTGACTGAGCCTGGCAAAGCCTGACGGAGCCAAACAGATACTGTCTGATCCAAACAGAGCCGAACAGAGCCAAACAGGGCCTAACAGAGCCTGGCAGAACCAAACAGAGCCATACAGAGCCAAACTGAGCCTGGCAGAGCCAAACAGAGCCTGGAAGAGCCAAACAGAGCCAAACATCACCTTGCACAGACAAACAGAGCCATACAGAGCCAAACAGAGCCAAACAAAGCCAAACGGAGCCTGGCAGAGACAAATAGTGCCAAACAGAGCAAAATACAGCCTGGCAGAGCCAAAGAGAGCCAATCAGAGCCAAACACAGCCTGTCAGGTTGGAACAGAGCCAAACAGAGCCAAACACAGCCTGGCAGAGCCAAACAGAGCCTGGCAGAGCCTGTCAGATCCAGACAGAGCCAAACAGAGCCTGGCAGAGCCAAACAGAAACAAACAGAACTAAACGGAGCCAAACAGAGCCTGGCTGAGCCTGGCAGATCCTAACAGAGCCAAACAGAGCCTGGATGATCCAAACAGAGATAAACAAAGCCTGGCAGAGCCAAACAGAGCCAAACAGAGCCTGGAAGAGCCAAAGCAAGCCTGGCTGAGCCTGGCAGAGCGAAACAGAGGCTGGCAGAGCCTGGCAGAGCCAGAAAATGCCCAAAAGAGTGAAACAGAGCCTGACAGATCCAAACAGAGCCAGACAGATCCACACAGGGCCTGGCAGAACCACACAGTGCCTGGCACAGCCAAACAGAGCCAAACAGAGCAGACAGAGCCAAACAAACCCTGGCAGAGTCAAATAGAGCCAAAAATGCCTGGCAAGGCCATACAGAGCCGAACAGGATCAAGCAGAACAAAACAGAGCCTGGCGGAGCCTGGCAGAGTGAAACAGAGCCAAACAGTGCCAATCAGAGCCCACTAGAGCCTGGCGGAACGAATAAATGCCAAACAGATCCCAACAGAGCCTGGCAGAGCCACACAGAGACTGACACAGCCAAACAGAACCCAACAGAGCTTGGCAGGTTTAAAGAGAGTCAAACAGAGCCAAGCGGAGCCAAACAGAGGCAAACAGAGCCAAACAGAGCCAAACAGAGGCAAACAGAGCAAACAGAGCCAAACATACCCTGGCAGAGCCAAATAGAGCCAAAAATGCCTGGCAGGGCCAAACAGAGTCAAACAATGCTTGACATTGCCAAACAGAGCGAAACAGAGCCTGGTGGAGCCTGGCATAGCCAAAGAGAGGCAAACAGAGGCCAGGAAAATTAAATCAGAGCCTGGCAGAGCATGGCAAGGCCACAGAGAGCCAAACAGCGCCTGGAAGAGCCAAACAGAGCCTGACTGAGCCTGGCAGAGCCTGACGGAGCCAAACGGAGCCAAAACAGATAGTGTCTGATCCAAACAGAGCCAAACAGAGCCAAACAGGGCCTAACAGAGCCTGGCAGAACCAAACAGAGCCATACAGCGCCAAACTGGGCCTGGCAGAGCCTGGAAGAGCCAAACAGAGCCAAACATCACCTTGCAGAGACAAACAGAGCCATACAGAGCCAAAAAGAGCCAAACAAAGCCAAACGGAGCCTGGCAGAGACAAATAGTGCCAAACATAGCAAAATACAGCCTGGCAGAGCCAAAGAGAGCCAATCAGAGCCAAACACAGCCTGGCAGAGCCAAACAGAGCCTGGCTGAGCCAAACAGAGCCAAACAGAAACAAACAGATTCAAACGGAGCCAAGCAGAGCCTGGCTGTGCCTGGCAGATCCTAACAGAGCCAAACAGAGCCTGGCAGATCCAAACAGAGATAAACAAAGCCTGGCAGAGCCAAACAGAGCCAAACAGTACCAAACAGAGCCAAACAGAGCCTGGCTGAGCCTGGCAGGGCCAAACAGAGCCAAACAGAGTGGAACAGAGCCTGGCAGAGCCAAACAAAGCCAAACAGAGCAGACAGAGCCAAACAAACACTGGCAGAACCAAATAGAGCCAAAAATGCCTGGCAGAGCCAAACAGAGCCGAAGAGAGCCAAGCAGAGCACAACAGAGCCTGGCGGAGCCGGGCAGAGCCAAAGAGAGGCAAACAGAGCCTGGCAGAGTGAAACAGAGCCAAGCAGAGCCAAACAGAGTCAAACAGTGCCAATCAGAGCCTGGCAGAGCCTGGCAGAACCAATGAATGCCAAACAGACCCCAACAGAGCCTGGCAGAGCCACACAGAGAATGGCAGAGCCAAATAGAACCCAGCAGAGCCAGGCAGGTTTAGACAAAGCCAAACAGAGCCAAGCAGAGCCAGACAGAGGCAAACAGAGCCAGACATACACTGGCAGAGCCAAATAGAGCCGCAAATGCCTGGCAGGGACAAACGGTGTGAAACAAAGCTTGGAATTGCCAAGCAGAGCAAAACAGAGCCTGGTGGAGCCTGGCATAGCAAAAGAGAGGCAAACAGAGGCCAGCAGAATCAGACAGAGACTGGCAGATCCAAACAGAGCCAAACACATACTGGCAGATCCAAACAGATCCAAACAAAGACAAATGGAGCCAAAGAGAGCCTGCCAGAGCCAAACAGGTCAGAACAGAGCCAAACAGAGCAAAACAGAGCCTGGCTGAGATGGCTGTGGCAAACCCAGCCAACCAGGGCCAAACAGAACCAAACAGAGCTTAACAGAGTGAAACAGAGCCTGGCACAGCCAAACAGAGCCAAACAGATCCAAACAACGCCAAACAGAGTGAAACAGAGCCTGTCAGAGCCAAACAGAGCGTAACAGATCCAAACATAGCCTGGCAGAACCAAAGAGTGCCAAGCCGAGCCAAACAGAGCAGGCAGAGCCAAACAAACACTGGCAGAACCAAATAGAGCCAAAAATGCCTGGCAGTGCCTGGCAGAGCCAAAGAGTGCCAAACAAAGGCAAACAGAGCCTGGCAGAGTGAAACAGAGTCAAGCAGAGCCAAACAGAGCCAAACAGTGCCAATCAGAGCCTGTCAGAGCCTGGCAGAACCAATGAATGCCAAACACACCCCAACAGAGCCTGGCAGAGCCAGCCAATCAGGGCCGAACAGAACCAAACAGAGCTTAACAGAGTGAAACAGAGCCTGGCACAGCCAAACAGAGCCAAAAAGATCCAAACAACGCCGAACAGAGCCAGGCAGAACGTAACAGACACAAACAGAGCCTAAAACAGAGCCAAACAGAGCCTGGCAGTGTCAAACAGAGCCAAGCGGAGCCTGGCAGAGCCAAACAAAGTCAAAAAGAGCCTGGCTGAGCCTGGCAGAGCCAAACGAGGCCAAACAGAGCAGGAAGATCCAAACAGACCCTGGCAGAGCCACATAGAGCCGAAAATGCCTGGCAGGGCCAAACAGAGCCAAACAAAGCTTGGCAGAGCAAGCAGAGCAAAACAGAGCCTGGCAGAGCCAAAGAGAGCCAAACAGAGGCAAACAGAGCCTGGCAGAGTGAAACAGAGCCAAGCAGAGCCAAACAGAGCCAAACAGTGCCAATTAGAGCCTGGCAAATCCTGGCCGAGACAATGAATGCCAAACAGGTCCCAACAGAGCCTGGCAGAGCTACACAGAGACTGGCAGAGCCAAACAGAACTCAACAGAGCCTGGCAGGTTTAAACAGCACCAAACAGAGCCTGGACAGAGCCAAACAGAGGCAAACAGAGCAAACATAGCCATACATACCCTGACAGAGCGAAATAGAGCCAAAAATGTCTGGCAGGGCCAAACAGAGCCAAATAAAGCTTGGCAGAGCCAAGCAAAGCAAAACAGAGCCTGGTGGAGCCTGGCAGAGCCAAATAGATCTTGCCTACGCCTTGCAGAGCCTGGCAGAGCCAAACGGAGCAAACCACAAACTGGCAGATCCAAACAGAACCAAACAAAGCCAAATGGAGCCAAAGAGAGCCTGCCAGAGCCAAACAGGTCAGAGCAGAGCCAAACCGAGCCAAACAGAGCAAAACAGAGCCTGGCTGAGATGGCAGCGGCAAACCCATCCAACCAGGGCCTAACAGAATCAAACAGAGCTTAACAGGGCGAAACAGAGCCATACAGAGACAAACAGAGCCAAACAAATCCAAACAAAGCCAAACAGAGCCAGGCAGAATGTAACAGACACAAACAGAGCCAAACAGAACCTAAACCAAAGCCAAACAGAACCTAAACCAAAGCCAAACAGAGCCTGGCAGGGTCAAACAGAGCCAAGCAGAGCATGGGAGAGCCATACAGAGCCAAAGTGATCCTGGCAGAACCAAACAGAGCCTGGCTGAGCCTAGCGGAGGCTGGCAGAGCTAAAGAAGGCCAAACAGAGCCTGGCAGAGCCAAGCAGAGCGAAACAGAAACAAACAGAGCCAATCGGAGCCAAACAAAGCCTCGCTGAGCCTGGCAGATAGTAACAGAGCCAGACAGAGCATGGCAGATCCAAACAGAGATAAACAAAGCCTGGCAGAGCCAAACAGAGCCAAACAGTTCCAAACAGAGCCAAACAGAGCCAAACAGAGGCTGGAAGAGCCTGGCACAGCCAAACAATGTCAGACAGAGCGTACCAGAGCCTGGCAGAGGCAAACAGAGCCAAACAGATCCAAACAAAGCCTGGCAGAACCAAACAGTGCCTGGCAGAGCCAAACAGAGCCAAACAGAGCAGAAAGATCCAAACAGAGCCTGGCAGATCCAAATAGAGCCAAAAATGCCTGGCAGGGCCAAACAGAGCAAAACAGAGCCAAAGATAGCTTGGCAGAGCCAAGCAGAGCCAAACAGAGCCAAACAGTGCCAATCAAAGCCTGGCAGAGCCTAGCAGAACCAATGAAAGCCAAACAGGTCCGAACAGAGCCAAATCGAATCAAACAGAGCAAAACAGAACCTGGCTGAGATGGCTGTGGCAAACCCAGCCAAGCAGGGCCAAACAGAACCAAACAGAGCTTAACAGAGCCAAACAGAGCCTGGCAGGGTCAAACAGAGCCAAACAGAGCCTGGCAGAGCCATACAGAGCCAAATAGAAACGAACAGAGTCAAACGGAGCCAAGCAGAGCCTGGCTGAGCCTGGAAGATCCTAAAAGAGCCAAACAGAGCCTGGCTGAGCCTGGCAGGGCCAAACAGAGCCAAGCAGAGCCTGGCAGAGCCAAACAATGCCAAAAAGAGTGAAACAGAGCCTGGCAGAGCCAAACAGTTTGAAACAGATCCAAACATAGCCTGGCAGAACCAAAGAGTGCCAAGCAGAGCCAAACAGAGCCAAACAGAGCAGACAGAGCCAAACAAACACTGGCAGAACCAAATAGAGCCAAAAATGCCTGGCAGAGCCAAACAGAGCAGAAGAGAGCCAAGCAGAGCACAACAGAGCCTGGCGGAGCCTGGCAGAGCCAAAGAGAGCCAAAGAGAGGAAAACAGAGCCTGGCAGAGTGAAACATAGCCAAGCAGAGCCAAAAAGAGCCAAATAGTGCCAATCAGAGCCTGGCAGAACCAATGAATGCCAAACAGACCCCAACAGAGCCTGGCAGAGCAACACAGAGACTGGCAAAGCCGAATAGAACCTAGCCGAGCCAGACAGGTTTAGACAGAGCCAAACAGAGCCAAGCAGAGCCAGACAGAGGCAAACAGAGCAAACAGAGCCAAGCATGCACTGGCAGAGCCAAATAAAGCCACAAGTGCCTGGCAGGGACAAACAGTGCGAAACAAAGCTTGGAATTGCCAAGCAGAGCAAAACAGAGCCTGGTGGAGCCTGGCATAGCAAAAGAGAGGCAAACAGAGGCCAGCAGAATCAAACAGAGACTGGCAGATCCAAACGGAGCCAAACACATACTGGCAGATCCAAACAGATCCAAACAAAGACAAATGGAGCCAAAGAGAGCCTGCCAGAGCCAAACAGGTCAGAAAAGAGCTGGAACGAGCCAAACAGAGCAAAACAGAGCCTGGCTGAGATGGCTGTGGCAAACCCAGCCAACCAAGGCCAAACAGAACCAAACAGAGCTTAACAGAGTGAAACAGAGCCTGGTACAGCTAAACAGAGCCAAACAGATCCAAACAACGACAAATAGAGCCAGGCAGAACGTAACAGACACAAACAGAGCCACACAGAACCTAAAACAGAGCCAAACAGATCCTGGCAGTGTCAAACAGAGCCAAGCAGAGCCTGGCAGAGCCAAACAGAGCCAAAAAGAGCCTGACTGAGCCTGGCAGAGCCAAATGAGGCCGAACAGAGCAGAAAGATCCAAACAGACTCTGGCAGAGCCAAATAGAGCCAAAAATGCCTGGCAGGGCCAAACAGAGCCAAACAAAGCATGGTAGAGCAAGAGGAGCAAAACAGAGCCTGACAGAGCCAAAGAGAGCCAAACAGAGGCAAACAGAGCCTGGCAGAGTGAAACAGAGCCAAGCAGAGCCAAACAGAGCCAAACAGAACCCAACAGAGCCTGGCAGGTTTAAACAGAGCCGAACAGAGCCTGGGCAGAGCCAAACAGAGGCAAACAGAGCAAACAGAGCCATACATACCCTGACAGAGTGAAATAGAGCCAAAAATGTTTGGCAGGGCCAAACAGAGCCAAAAAAAGCTTGGCAGAGCCAAGCAGAGCAAAACAGAGCCTGGTGGAGCCTGGCATTGCCAAAGAGAGGCAAACAGAGGCCAGCAGAGTCCAACAGAGCCTGGCAGAGTCAAATAGAGCCTGCCTGCGCCTGGCAGAGCCAAACGGATCCAAACAACTGCTGGCAGATCGAAACGGATCCAAACAAAGCCAAACGGAGCCAAAGAGAGCCTGCCAGAGCCAAACAGATCAGAACAGAGCCAAACCGAGCCAAACAGAGCCAAACAGTTCCAAACAGAGCCAAACAGAGCCTGGCTGAGCCTGGCTGAGCCAAACAGAGGCTGGCAGAGCCTGGCAGAGACAAACAATGCCAAACAGAGCGAAACAGAGCCTGGCAGAACCAAACAGAGCCAAACAGATCCAAACAGAGCCTGGCAGAACCAAACAGTGCCTGGCAGAGCCAAACAGAGCCAAACAGAACAAACAGAGCCAAACAGACCCTGGCAGAGCCAAATAGAGCCAAAAATGCCTGGCAGGGCCAAACATAGCCAAACAGAGCCAAAGAAAGCTTGGTGCAGCCAAGCAGAACCAATGAAAGCCAAACAGGTCCGAACAGAGCCAAACCGAGTCAAGCAGAGCAAAACAGAGCCTGGCTGAGATGGCTGCGGCAAACCCAGCCAAGCAGGGCCAAACAGAACCAAACGGAGCTTAAGAGAGTGAAACAGATCCTGGCAGAGCCAAACAGAGCCAAACAGATAAAAACAAAGCAAAACAGAGCCAGGCAGAACATAACAGACACAAACAAAGCCAAACAGAACCTAAAACAGAGCCAAACAGAGCCTGGCAGGGTCAAACAGAGCCATGCAGAGCCTGGCAGAGCCATACAGAGCCAAACAGAAACAAACAGATTCAAACGGAGCCAAGCAGAGCCTGGCTGAGCCTGGCTGATCCTAACAGAGCCAAACAGAGCCTGGCAGATCCAAACAGAGATAAACAAAGCCTGGCAGAGCCAAACAGAGCCAAACAGTTCCAAACAGAGCCAGAGCCAAACAGAGGCTGGAAGAGCCTGGCAGAGCCAAACAGAGCGAAACAGAGCCTGGCAGAGCCAAACAGATCCAAACAAAGCCTGGCAGAACCAAACAGTGCCTGGCAGAGCCAAACAGAGCCAAACAGATCCAAACAAAGCCTGGCAGAACCAAACAGTGCCTGGCAGAGCCAAACAGAGCCACACAGAGCAGAAAGATCCAAACAGACCCTGGCAGAGCCAAATAGAGCCAAAAATGCCTGGCAGGGCCAACCGGAGCCAAACAGAGCCAAAGAAAGCTTGGTGCAGCCAAGCAGAACCAATGAAAGCCAAACAGGTCCGAACAGAGCCAAACCGAGTCAAGCAGAGCAAAACAGAGCCTGGCTGAGATGGCTGCGGCAAACCCAGCCAAGCAGGGCCAAACAGAACCAAACGGAGCTTAAGAGAGTGAAACAGATCCTGGCAGAGCCAAACAGAGCCAAACAGATAAAAACAAAGCAAAACAGAGCCAGGCAGAACATAACAGACACAAACAAAGCCAAACAGAACCTAAAACAGAGCCAAACAGAGCCTGGCAGGGTCAAACAGAGCCATGCAGAGCCTGGCAGAGCCATACAGAGCCAAACAGAAACAAACAGATCCTAACAGAGCCAAACAGAGCCTGGCAGATCCAAACAGAGATAAACAAAGCCTGGCAGAGCCAAACAGAGCCAAACAGTACCAAACAGAGCCAAACAGAGCAAAACAGAGCCTGGCTGAGCCTGGCAGGGCCAAACAGAGCCAAACAGAGTGGAACAGAGCCTGGGAGAACCAAACAAAGCCAAACAGAGCAGACAGAGCCAAACAAACACTGGCAGAACCAAATAGAGCCAAAAATGCCTGGCAGAGCCAAACAGAGCCGAAGAGAGCCAAGCAGAGCAAAACAGAGCCTGGCAGAGCCTGGCAGAGCCAAAGAGAGGCAAACAGAGCCTGGCAGAGTGAAACAGCGCCAAGCAGAGCCAAACAGAGCCAAACAGTGCTAATCAGAGCCTGGCAGAGCCTGGCAGAACCAATGAATGCCAAACAGACCCCAACAGAGCCTGGCAGAGCCACACAGGGACTGGCAGAGCCAAATAGAACCCAGCAGAGCCAGGCAGATTTAGACAGAGCCAAACAGAGCCTGGCAGAGCCAAACAGAGCCAAACAGAAGCAAACAGAGCCTGGCAGAGAGAAACAGAGCCAGGCAGAGCCAAAAAGAGCCAAACAGTGCCAATCAGAGTTTTGCAGATCCTGGCAGAACCAATGAATCCCAAACAGATCCCAACAGAGCCTGACGGAGCCACACAGAGACTGGCAGAGCCAAACAGATCCCAACAGAGCCTGGCAGGATTAAACAGAGCCAAACATACCCTGGCTGTGCCAGATAGAGTCAGAAATACCTGGCAGGGCCAAACAGAACCAAACAAAGCTTGGCAGAGCCAAGCAGAGGAAAACAGAGCCTGCTGGAGCCTGGCATAGCCAAAGAGAGGCAAACAGAGGCCAGCAGAGTCAAACAGAGCCTGGCAGAGACAAACAGAGCCTGCCTGCGCCTGGCAGAGCCAAACGGAGCCAAACAAATGCTGGCAGAACCAAACAGATCCAAACGGAGCCAAAGAGAGCCTGCCAGTGCCAAACGAGCCAAACAGGTCAGAACAGAGCCAAACCGAGCCAAACAGAGCAAAACAGAGCCTGGCTGAGATGGCTGCAGCAAACCCAGCCAACCAGGGCTAAACTGAACCAAACAGATCTTAACAGAGTGAAACAGAGCCTGGCAGAACGTAACAGACACAAACAGAGCCAAACAGAACCTAAAACAGAGCCAAACAGAGCATGGCAAGGTCAAACAGAGACAAACAGAGGCGAACAGAGCCTGGCAAAGTGAAACAGAGCCAAGCAGAGACAGACAGCGCCAAACAGTGCCAATCAGAGCCTGGCAGATCCTGGCAGAAACAATGAATGCCAAACAGGTCCCAACAGAGCCTGGTGGAGCCACACAGAGACTGGCAGAGCCAAACAGAACCCAACAGAGCCTGGCAGGTTTAAACAGAGCCAAACAGGGCCTGGGGAGAGCCAAACAGAGGCAAACAGAGCTTGGCAGAGCCAAGCAGAGCAAAACAGAGCTTGGTGGAACCAGGCAGAGCCAAAGAGAGGCAAACAGAGGCCAGCAGAGTCAAACAAAGCTTGGCAAAGCCAAGCCGAGTAAAACATAGCCTGACAGAGCCTGGCGGAGCCAAATAGAGCCAAACAGAAGCAAACAGAGCCTGGCAGAGTGAAACAGAGCCAAGCAGAGCCAAAAAGAGCCAAACAGTGCCAATCAGAGTCTTGAAGATCCTGGCAGAACCAACGAATCCCAAACAGATCCCAACAGAGCCTGGCGGAGCCAAAGAGAGCCTGCCAGAACCAAACAGGTCAGAACAGAGCCACACCGAGCCAAACAGAGCAAAACAGAGCCTGGCTGAGATGTCAGCGGCAACCCCATCCAACCAGGGCCAAACAGAATCAAACAGAGCTTAACAGAGTGAAACAGAGCCTGGCAGAACGTAACAGACAAAAAACAGAGCCAAACAGAACCTAAAACAGAGCCAGGCAGAATGTAACAGACACAAACAGAGCCAAACAGAACCTAAAACAGAGCCAAACAGAGCCTGGCAGGATCAAACAGAGCCAAACAGAGCCTGGCTGATCCTGGCTGTGCCTGGCAGAGCTAAAGAAGGCCAAACAGAGCCTGGCAGAGCCAAGCAGAGCGAAACAGAAACAGAGCCAAACGGAGCCAAACAGAGCCTGGCTGAGCCTGGCAGATAGTAACAGAGCCAGACAGAGCATGGCAGATCCAAACTGAGATAAACAAAGCCTGGCAGAGCCAAACAGAGCCAAACAGTTCCAAACAGAACCAGAGCCAAACAGAGGCTGGAAGAGCCTGGCAGAGCCAAACAATGCCAAACAGAGCGAAACAGAGCCTGGCAGAGCCAAACAGAGCCAAACAGATCCAAACAAAGCCTGGCAGAACCAAACAGTGCCTGGCAGAGCCAAACAGAGCCACACAGAGCAGAAAGATCCAAACAGACCCTGGCAGAGCCAAATAGAGCCAAAAATGCCTGGCAGGGCCAACCGGAGCCAAACAGAGCCAAAGAAAGCTTGGTGCAGCCAAGCAGAACCAATGAAAGCCAAACAGGTCCGAACAGAGCCAAACCGAGTCAAGCAGAGCAAAACAGAGCCTGGCTGAGATGGCTGCGGCAAACCCAGCCAAGCAGGGCCAAACAGAACCAAACGGAGCTTAAGAGAGTGAAACAGATCCTGGCAGAGCCAAACAGAGCCAAACAGATAAAAACAAAGCAAAACAGAGCCAGGCAGAACGTAACAGACACAAACAAAGCCAAACAGAACCTAAAACAGAGCCAAACAGAGCCTGGCAGGGTCAAACAGAGCCATGCAGAGCCTGGCAGAGCCATACAGAGCCAAACAGAAACAAACAGATTCAAACGGAGCCAAGCAGAGCCTGGCTGAGCCTGGCAGATCCTAACAGAGCCAAACAGAGCCTGGCAGATCCAAACAGAGATAAACAAAGCCTGGCAGAGCCAAACAGAGCCAAACAGTTCCAAACAGAGCCAGAGCCAAACAGAGGCTGGAAGAGCCTGGCAGAGCCAAACAATGCCAAACAGAGCGAAACAGAGCCTGGGAGAACCAAACAAAGCCAAACAGAGCAGACAGAGCCAAACAAACACTGGCAGAACCAAATAGAGCCAAAAATGCCTGGCAGAGCCAAACAGAGCCGAAGAGAGCCAAGCAGAGCAAAACAGAGCCTGGCAGAGCCTGGCAGAGCCAAAGAGAGGCAAACAGAGCCTGGCAGAGTGAAACAGCGCCAAGCAGAGCCAAACAGAGCCAAACAGTGCTAATCAGAGCCTGGCAGAGCCTGGCAGAACCAATGAATGCCAAACAGACCCCAACAGAGCCTGGCAGAGCCACACAGGGACTGGCAGAGCCAAATAGAACCCAACAGAGCCAGGCAGATTTAGACAGAGCCAAACAGAGCCTGGCAGAGCCAAACAGAAGCAAACAGAGCCTGGCAGAGAGAAACAGAGCCAGGCAGAGCCAAAAAGAGCCAAACAGTGCCAATCAGAGTTTTGCAGATCCTGGCAGAACCAATGAATCCCAAACAGATCCCAACAGAGCCTGACGGAGCCACACAGAGACTGGCAGAGCCAAACAGATCCCAACAGAGCCTGGCAGGATTAAACAGAGCCAAACATACCCTGGCTGTGCCAGATAGAGTCAGAAATACCTGGCAGGGCCAAACAGAACCAAACAAAGCTTGGCAGAGCCAAGCAGAGGAAAACAGAGCCTGCTGGAGCCTGGCATAGCCAAAGAGAGGCAAACAGAGGCCAGCAGAGTCAAACAGAGCCTGGCAGAGACAAACAGAGCCTGCCTGCGCCTGGCAGAACCAAACGGAGCCAAACAAATGCTGGCAGAACCAAACAGATCCAAACGGAGCCAAAGAGAGCTTGCCAGTGCCAAACGAGCCAAACAGGTCAGAACAGAGCCAAACCGAGCCAAACAGAGCAGACAGAGCCAAACAAACACTGGCAGAACCAAATAGAGCCAAAAATGCCTGGCAGAGCCAAACAGAGCCAAACAGAGCAGAAAGATCCAAACAGACCCTGGCAGAGCCAAATAGAGCCAAAAATGCCTGGCAGGGCCAACCAGAGCCAAACAGAGCCAAAGAAAGCTTGGTGCAGCCAAGCAGAACCAATGAAAGCCAAACAGGTCCGAACAGAGCCAAACCGAGTCAAGCAGAGCAAAACAGAGCCTGGTTGAGATGGCTGCGGCAAACCCAGCCAAGCAGGGCCAAACAGAACCAAACGGAGCTTAAGAGAGTGAAACAGATCCTGGCAGAGCCAAACAGAGCCAAACAGGTAAAAACAAAGCAAAACAGAGCCAGGCAGAACGTAACAGACACAAACAAAGCCAAACAGAACCTAAAACAGAGCCAAACAGAGCCTGGCAGGGTCAAACAGAGCCATGCAGAGCCTGGCAGAGCCATACAGAGCCAAACAGAAACAAACAGATTCAAACGGAGCCAAGCAGAGCCTGGCTGAGCCTGGCAGATCCTAACAGAGCCAAACAGAGCCTGGCAGATCCAAACAGAGATAAACAAAGCCTGGCAGAGCCAAACAGAGCCAAACAGTACCAAACAGAGCCAAACAGAGCCTGGCTGAGCCTGGCAGGGCCAAACAATGCCAAACAGAGTGGAACAGAGCCTGGGAGAACCAAACAAAGCCAAACAGAGCAGACAGAGCCAAACAAACACTGGCAGAACCAAATAGAGCCAAAAATGCCTGGCAGAGCCAAACAGAGCCGAAGAGAGCCAAGCAGAGCAAAACAGAGCCTGGCAGAGTGAAACAGAGCCAAGCAGGGCCAAAGAGAGCCAAACAGTGCCAATCAGAGCCTTGCAGAGCCTGGCAGAAACAATGAATGCCAAACAGACCCCAACAGAGCCTGGCACAGCAACACAGGGACTGGCAGAGCCAAATAGAACCCAGCAGAGCCAGGCAGGATTAGACAGAGCCAAACAGAGCCAAGCAGAGCCAGACAGAGGCAAAGAGAACAAACAGAGCCAAACATACACTGGCAGAGCCAAATAGAGCCACAAATGCCTGGTAGGGACAAACAGCGCGAAACAAAGCTTGGAATTGCCAAGCAGAGCAAAACAGAGCCTGGTGGAGCCTGGCATAGCCAAAGAGAGCCAAACAGAGGCCAGCAGAATCAAACAGAGACTGGCAGATGCAAACAGAGCCAAAAACATACTGGCAGATCCAAACAGATACAAACAAAGACAAATGGAGCCAAAGAGAGCCTGCCAGAGCCAAACAGGTCAGAACAGAGCCCAACCGAGCCAATCAGAGCAAAACAGAGCCTGGTTGAGATGGCTGTGGCAAACCCAGCCAACCAGGGCTAAACTGAACCAAACAGAGCTTAACAGAGCGAAAGCGAGCCTGGCAGAACGTAGCAGACACAAACAGAGCCAAACTGAACCTAAAACAGAGCCAAACAGAGCATGGCAGGGTCAAACAGAGACAAACAGAAGCGAACAGAGCCTGGCAAAGTGAAACAGAGCCAAGTAGAGCCAGACAGTGCCAAACAGTGCCAATCAGAGCCTGGCAGATCCTGGCAGAAACAATGAATGCCAAACAGGTCCCAACACAGCCTGGAGGAGCCACACAGAGAGTGGCAGAGCCAAACAGAACCCAACAGAGCCTGGCAGGTTTAAACAGAGCCAAACAGAGCCTGGGCAGAGCCAAACAGAGGCAAACAGAGCAAACAGAGCGAGACATACCCTGGCAGAGCCACATAGAGCCAAAAATGCCTGGCAGGGCCAAACAAAGCCAAACAGAGTCAAACAAAGCTTGGCAGAGCCAAGCCGAGTAAAACATAGCCTGACACAGCCTGGCGGAGCCAAATAGAGCCAAACAGAAGCAAACAGAACCTGGCAGAGTGAAACAGAGCCAAGCAGAGCCAAAAAGAGCCAAACAGTGCCAATCAGAGTCTTGAAGATCCTGGCAGAACCAATGAATCCCAAACAGATCCCAACAGAGCCTGGCGGAGCCAAAGAGAGCCTGCCAGAACCAAACAGGTCAGAACAGAGCCACACCGAGCCAAATAGAGCAAAACAGAGCCTGGCTGAGATGTCAGCGGCAACCCCATCCAACCAGGGCCAAACAGAATCAAACAGAGCTTAACAGGGCGAAACGGAGCCATACAGAGACAAACAGAGCCAAACAAATCCAAACAAAGCCAAACAGAGCCAGGCAGAATGTAACAGACACAAACAGAGCCAAACAGAACCTAAAACAGAGCCAAACAGAGCCTGGCAGGATCAAACAGAGCCAAACAGAGCCTGGCTGATCCTGGCTGTGCCTGGCAGAGCCAAAGAAGGCCAAACAGAGCCTGGCAGAGCCAAGCAGAGCGAAACAGAAACAGAGCCAAACGGAGCCAAACAAAGCCTGGCAGAGCCAAACAGAGCCAAACAGATCTGAACAAAGCCTGGCAGAACCAAACAGTGCCTGGCAGAGCCAAACTGAGCCACACAGAGCAGAAAGATCCAAACAGACCCTGGCAGAGCCAAATAGAGCCAAAAATGCCTGACAGGGCCAACCAGAGCCAAACAGAGCCAAAGAAAGCTTGGTGCAGCCAAGCAGAACCAATGAAAGCCAAACAGGTCCGAACAGAGCCAAACCGAGTCAAGCAGAGCAAAACAGAGCCTGGCTGAGATGGCTGCGGCAAACCCAGCCAAGCAGGGCCGAACAGAACCAAACGGAGCTTAAGAGAGTGAAACAGAGCCTGGCAGAGCCAAACAAAGCCAAACAGAGCAGACAGAGCCAAACAAACACTGGCAGAACCAAATAGAGCCAAAAATGCCTGGCAGAGCCAAACGGAGCCGAAGAGAGCCAAGCAGAGCAAAACAGCCTGGCGGAGCCTGGCAGAGCCAAAGAGAGGCAAACAGAGGCAAACAGAGCCTGGCAGAGTGAAACAGAGCCAAGCAGAGCCAAAGAGAGCCAAACAGTGCCAATCAGAGCCTTGCAGAGCCTGGCAGAAACAATGAATGCCAAACAGACCCCAACAGAGCCTGGCACAGCAACACAGGGACTGGCAGAGCCAAATAGAACCCAGCAGAGCCAGGCAGGATTAGACAGAGCCAAACAGAGCCAAGCAGAGCCAGACAGAGGCAAAGAGAACAAACAGAGCCAAACATACACTGGCAGAGCCAAATAGAGCCACAAATGCCTGGTAGGGACAAACAGCGCGAAACAAAGCTTGGAATTGCCAAGCAGAGCAAAACAGAGCCTGGTGGAGCCTGGCATAGCCAAAGAGAGCCAAACAGAGGCCAGCAGAATCAAACAGAGACTGGCAGATGCAAACAGAGCCAAAAACATACTGGCAGATCCAAACAGATACAAACAAAGACAAATGGAGCCAAAGAGAGCCTGCCAGAGCCAAACAGGTCAGAACAGAGCCCAACCGAGCCAATCAGAGCAAAACAGAGCCTGGCTGAGATGGCTGCGGCAAACCCAGCCAACCAGGGCTAAACTGAACCAAACAGAGCTTAACAGAGCGAAAGCGAGCCTGGCAGAACGTAGCAGACACAAACAGAGCCAAACAGAACCTAAAACAGAGCCAAACAGAGCCTGGCAGGGTCAAACAGAGACAAACAGAGGCGAACAGAGCCTGGCAAAGTGAAACAGAGCCAAGTAGAGCCAGACAGTGCCAAACAGTGCCAATCAGAGCCTGGCAGATCCTGGCGGAAACAATGAATGCCAAACAGGTCCCAACACAGCCTGGAGGAGCCACACAGAGACTGGCAGAGCCAAACAGAACCCAACAGAGCCTGGCAGGTTTAAACAGAGCCAAACAGAGCCTGGGCAGAGCCAAACAGAGGCAAACAGTGCAAACAGAGCCAGACATACCCTGGCAGAGCCACATAGAGCCAAAAATGCCTGGCAGGGCCAAACAAAGCCAAACAGAGTCAAACAAAGCTTGGCAGAGCCAAGCCGAGTAAAACATAGCCTGACACAGCCTGGCGGAGCCAAATATAGCCAAACAGAAGCAAACAGAACCTGGCAGAGTGAAACAGAGCCAAGCAGAGCCAAAAAGAGCCAAACAGTGCCAATCAGAGTCTTGAAGATCCTGGCAGAACCAATGAATCCCAAACAGATCCCAACAGAGCCTGGCGGAGCCAAAGAGAGCCTGCCAGAGCCAAACAGGTCAGAACAGAGCCACACCGAGCCAAACAGAGCAAAACAGAGCCTGGCTGAGATGTCAGCGGCAAACCCATCCAACCAGGGCCAAACAGAATCAAACAGAGCTTAACAGGGCGAAACGGAGCCATACAGAGACAAACAGAGCCAAACAAATCCAAACAAAGCCAAACAGAGCCAGGCAGAATGTAACAGACACAAACAGAGCCAAACAGAACCTAAAACAGAGCCAAACAGAGCCTGGCAGAATCAAACAGAGCCAAACAGAGCCTGGCTGAGCCTGGCAGATAGTAACAGAGCCAGACAAAGCATGGCAGATCCAAACAGAGATAAACAAAGCCTGGCAGAGCCAAACAGAGCCAAACAGTTCCAAACAGGGCCAAACAGAGCCAAACAGAGGCTGGAAGAGCCTGGCAGAGTCAAACAATGCCAAACAGAGCTAAACAGACCCTGGCAGAGCCAGACAGAGCCAAACAGTTCCATCCAAAGCCTGGCAGAACCAAACAGTGCCTGGCAGAGCCAAACAGAGTCACACAGAGCAGAAAGATCCAAACAGACCCTGGCAGAGCCAAATAGAGCCAAAAATGCCTGGCAGGGCCAACCAGAGCCAAACAGAGCCAAAGAAAGCTTGGTGGAGCCAAGCAGAACCAAGCAGAACCAATGAAAGCCAAACAGGTCCGAACAGAGCCAAACCGAGTCAAACAGAGCAAAACAGAGCCTGGCTGAGATGGCTGCGGCAAACCCAGCCAAGCAGGGCCAAACAGAACCAAACGGAGCTTAAGAGAGTGAAACAGATCCTGGCAGAGCCAAATAGAGCCAAACAGATAAAAACAAAGCAAAACAGAGCCAGGCAGAACGTAACAGACACAAACAAAGCCAAACAGAACCTAAAACAGAGCCAAACAGAGCCTGGCAGGGTCAAACAGAGCCATGCAGAGCCTGGCAGAGCCATACAGAGCCAAACAGAAACAAACAGATTCAAATGGAGCCAAGCAGAGCCTGGCTGAGCCAGGCAGATCCTAACAGAGCCAAACAGAGCCTGGCAGATCCAAACAGAGATAAACAAAGCCTGGCAGAGCCAAACAGAGCCAAACAGTACCAAACAGAGCCTGGCTGAGCCTGGTAGGGCCAAACAGAGCCAAGCAGAGCCTGGCAGAGCCAAGCAGAGCCTGGCAGAACCAATGAATGCCAAACAGACCCCAACAGAGCCTGGCACAGCAACACAGGGACTGGCAGAGCCAAATAGAACCCAGCAGAGCCAGGCAGGTTTAGACAGAGCCAAACAAAGCTTGGCAGAGCTAAGCAGAGCAAAACAGAGCCTGGCGGAGCCTGGCATAGCCAATGAGAGGCAAACAGTACCTGGCAGAGTGAAACACAGCCAAGCAGAGCCAGACAGAGCCAAACAGAGCCAAACTGTGCCAATCAGAGCCTGGCAGATCCTGGCAGAAACAACGAATGCCAAACATGTGCCAACAGAGCCTGGCGGAGCCACACAGAGACTGGCAGAGCCAAACAGAACCCAACACAGCCTGGCAGGTTTAAACAGAGCCAAACAGAGCCAAACAGAGCCTGACTGAGCCTGGCAGAGCCAAACGAGGCCTAACAGAGCCTGGCAGAGCCAAACAGAGCCAAATGGAAACAAACAGAGCCAAACGGAGCCAAACAGAGCCTGGCTGAGCCTGGCAGATCCTAACAGAGATAAACAAAGCCTGGCAGAGCCAAACAGAGCCAAACAAAGCTTGGCAGAGCCAAGCAGAGCAATACAGAGCCTGGCAGAGACTGGCGGAGCCAAAGAGAGCCAAACAGAGGGAAACAGATCCTGGCAGAGTGAAACAGAGCCAAGCAGTGCTAAACAGAGCCAAACAGTGCCAGTGCAGAGCCTGGCAGAACCAATGAATCCCAAACAGATCCCAACAGAGCCTGGCAGAGCCACACAGAGACTGGCAGAGCCAAGCAGTACCCAACAGAGCCTGGCAGGTTTAAACAGAGCCAAACAGAGGCAAACAGAGCAAACAGAGCCAGACATACCCTGGCAGAGCCACATAGAGCCAAAAATGCCTGGCAGGGCCAAACAAAGCCAAACAAAGCTTGGCAGAGCCAAGCAGAGCAAAACAGAGTCTGGCTGAGAGGGCAGCAGAAACCCAGCCAACCAGAGCCAAACAGAACCAAACAGTGCAAAACAGAGCCTGACAGAGCCAAACAGAGCCTGGCAGAGCCAAACAGAGACAAACAGAACCAAAGAGATCCAAGCAGAGCTGCACACAGCCAATTAGAGCCAAACAGGGCCAAACAGACCCTGGCAGAGCCAAACAGAGCCTTTCGGGGCCAAACAGAGACATGCAGAGCCAAACACAGCTTGGCAGAACCACTCAGAGTAAATCAGAGCCTGGCAGAGCATGGCAGGGCCATAGAGAGCTAAACAGAGCATGGCAGATCCAAGCAGAGCCAAACAGAGCCTGGCAGATCCAAACAGAGCCAACCAGGACTAAACAAAGCAAAACAAAGCCAACCAGAGCCAAACAGAGCCTGGCTGAGCCTGGTAGAGCCAAACAGAGCCAAACAGAGCAGACAGAGCCAAACAGACCCTGGCAGAGCCAAGTAGAGCCAAAAATGCCTATCAGGGCCAAACAAAGCCAAAGGGAGCCAAACAAAGCTATGTGGAGCCAAGCCGAGTAAAACAGAGCCTGGCAGAACCTGGCGGAGCCAAAGAGAGCCACACAGAAGCAAACAGAGCCTGGCAGAATGAAACAGAGCCAAGCAGAGCCAAACAGTGCCAATCAGAGTCTTGCAGAACCTGGCAGAACCAATGAATCCCAAACAGATCCCAACAGAGCCTGGCAGAGCCACACAGAGACTGGCAGAACCAAACAGAACCCAACAGAGCCTGGCAGGTTTAAACAGAGCCAAACATACCCTGGCAGAGCCAAATAGAGCCAAAAATGGCTGGCAGGTCCAAACAAAGCCAAACAAAGCTTGGCAGAGCCAAGCAGAGCAAAACAGAGCCTGGTGGAGCCTGGCATAGCCAAAGGGGCAAACAGAGGCCAGCAGAGTCAAACAGAGCCTGGCAGAGCCAAATAGAGGCTGCCTGCACCTGGCAGAGCCAAATGGAGCCAAACACATACTGGCAGATCCAAACAGATCCAATCAAAGCCAAACAGAGCCAAAGAGAGCCTGCCAGAGCCAAACAGAGCCAAACAGGTCAGAACAGAGCCAAACTGAGCCAAACAGAGCAAAACAGAGCCTGGCTGAGACGGCAGCGGCAAACCCAGGCAACCAGAGCCAAACAGAACCAGACAGTGCAAAACAGAGCCTGACAGAGCCAAACAGAGATAAACAGAGCCAAACAGATCCAAGCAGAGCTGAACACAGCCAATAACAGCCAAACAGGGCCAGACAGACCCTGGCAGAGCCAAACAGAGCCTGGCCGGGCCAAACAGAGCTATGCAGAGCCAAACACAGCTTGGCAGAGCCACTCAGAGAAAATCAGAGCCTGGCAGAGCGTGGTAGTGCAATAGAGAGCTTATCAGAGCATGGCAGATCCAAACAGAGCCAAACAGAGCCTCGCAGATCCAAACAGAGCCAAGCAGGGCTAAACAAAGCAAAACAATGCCAACCAGAGCCGAACAAAGCCTGGCTGAGCCTGGTAGAGCCAAACGGAGCCAAACAGAGGCTGGCAGAGCCAAACAATGCCAAACAGAGTGAAACAGAGCCTGGCAGAGCCAAACAAAGCCAAATAGATTCAATCAGAGCCGGGCAGAACGAAACAGTGCCTGGCAGAGCCAAACAGAGCCATACAGAGCAAACAGAGTCAAACAGACCCTGGCAGAGCCAAATAGAGCCAACAATGCCTGGCTGGGCCAAACAGAGCCTGTTGGAGCCTGGCAGAGCCAAAGAGAACCAAACAGAGGCAAACAGAGCCTGGCAGAGTGAAACAGAGCCAAGCAGAGCCAAACAGAGCCAAACAGAGCCAATCAGACACTGGTTGAGCCTGGCAGAACCAATAGAATGCAAACAGATCCCAACAGAGCCTGGCGGAGCCACACAGAGACTGGTAGAGCCAAACAGAACCCAGCAGAGCCTGGCAGGTTTAAACAGAGACAAACGGAACCAAGCAGAGCCAAACAGAGCCTGGGCAGAGCCAAACAGAGGCAAACAGACAAACAGAGCCAGACATACCCTGACAAAGCCAAATAGAGCCAAAAATGTCTGGCAGGGCCAAACAGAGCCAAACAAAGCTTGGCAGAGCCAAGCAGAGCAAAACAGAGCCTCTGGAGCCTGGCATGGCCAAAGAGAGGCAAACAGAGGCCAGCCGGTTCAAACAGAGCCTGGGAGAGTCAAACAGATCCTACCTCTGCCTGTCAGAGCTAAACGGAGCCAAACACATACTGGTAGTTCCAAACAGATCCAAACAAAGCCAAACGGAGCCAAAGAGAGCCTGCCAGAGCCAATAAGAGCCAAACAGGTCAGAACAGAGCGAAACCGAGCCAAACAGAGCGAAACAGAACCAAACAGAGCGAAACACAGTAAAACAGAGCCAAACAGAGCCTGGCAGAGCCAAACAGAGACAAACAGAGCCAGACAGATCCAAACAGAGCTGAACACAGCCAAGCAGAGCCTAACAGAGACAAACAGAGCCAATCACAGCCAAACAGGGCCAAACAGACCCTGGCAGTGCCAAACAGAGCCAAACAGATTCTGGCATGGCCAAACAGAGCCAAACAGAGACAAACACAGCTTGGCAGAGTTACGCAGAGCAAATCAGAGCCTGGTGGAGTGTGGAAGGGCCAAAGAGAGCCAAACAGAGCCTCGCAGATCCAAACAGATCCTGGCAGAGCCTGACTGAGCCTGGCAGAGCCTGGCAGAGCCAAATGGAGCCAAACAGATACTGGCTGATCCAAACAGAGCGAAACAGACCCAAACGGAGCCGGGCAGAGCCTGGTAAAACAAAGCAGAACCATACAGAGCCAAACTGATACTGGCAGAGCCAAACAGAGCCTGGCAGAGCCAAACAGAGTCAAACATTGCCTAGCAGAGTCAAACAGAGCCATACAGAGCCAAACAGAGCCAAGCCCGGAGCCTGGCAGAGACAAATAGTGCCAAACAGAGCAAAATAGAGCCTGGCAGGGCCAAAGAGAGCCAATCAGAGCCAAACAGAGCCTGGTAGGGCCAAACAGAGCCAAACAGATCCAAAGAGAGCCAAACAGATGCAAACACAGCCTGGCAGGGCCAAGTAGAGCCTGGCTGAGCCCAGCAGAGACCAACAGAGCCAAACAAAGCCAAACAGAATCAATCAGAGCCAAACAGATCCAAACAGAGCCAAGCAGAGCCAAAGAGATCCTGGCAGAGCCAAAGAGAGCCAAAGAGTCCCAAACAGTTCAGAACAGAGCCAAACCGAGCCAAACAGAGCCTGGCTGAGATGGCAGAGACAAACACAGCTAACCAGAACCAAACAGAGCAAAACAGGGTCAAACAGAGCCTGGCAGAGTCAAACAGAGCCAAACAGAGCCTGGCAGAGCCAAACAGAGCAAAACAGAGCCAAACAGATCCAAACAGAGCCAAGCAGAGCCTAACAGAGACAAATAGAGCCAAACAGAGCCACACAGTGCCAAACAGAGCCTGGCAGAGCCAAACAAGGCCAAAAAGAACTTGACAGGGCCAAACAGAGCCAAGCAGAGCCTGGCAGAGCCATACAGAGCCAAAGAGATCCTGGCAGAACCAAACAGAGCCTGGCAGAGCCAAACGTGGCTAAACAGACCCTGGCAGAGCTAAACAGAGCCAAGCAGACCTGGCAGAGCCATACAGAGCCAAAGAGATACTGGCAGAACCAAACAGAGCCAAACAGAGCCTGGCAGAGCCATACAGAGCCAAAGAGATCCTGGCAGAACCAAACAGAGCCTGGCTGAGCCTGGCAGAGCCTAACTGAGCCAAGCAGAGCCTGGCAGATCCAAACAGAGCCTGGTGGAGCCAAACAGAGCCTGGTGGAGCCAAACAGAGCCAAACAGAGCCAAGCAGAGCCAAACAAAGACAAACAGAGCCAAACAGAGCTAAACAGATGCAAGCAGAGCAAACAGAGCCAAACATCCCTCACTCAACTCAAATCTGTGCTCTCTCTCCCGCCTGCTGCCATGCACTAATCCCCTCTACTTTTGTTCACAGGGGGCTATGCCAAGGGGCTGACACCCTCAGCCAACCAGTCCCTCAGCTTTATCCACATCCTCATCTGTAGCCAAGGGGATTCCTCTTCCAGTGAAGAGGTGGAAATAAGCAGCCCGGAAGACCCGTCACCGCAGAGGGAACAGACGTCCCACAAGTGATTTTGAAGGGAAATGTGTGTGTGCGTCAGGACCTTTCAGAGTCTCCTGCAAGCGCCCTTACACCCGCGGATCCTTCCCATATCACACTCATCACAATGTCTTGAGCATTTTGAATGCTGCCTGCAGGGGTTTGCTTTCAGTTGCCCTTCTGATCTGACCTGCCTCTCCGCCCACCCATTGATCACACTCCTATGCAGAACATGATCTCGCCCACCGTGATACGTTTCACTTTCGATTTGGGCAGCATAGAGCAAATTCAGTTTTACTTTTTCTCCCCCGTACTTTACCCTCCCCCAATCACCCATTACCTTCCCCCCATCACTGTTGACCACCCGCACCCCCACCCCCACAATGGCATCACCCTTCTACCTCCTCTCTGTGACCTACCAACCATGACCCTTTTCCTTCAAGGATGCCCAGGTGAATGTGTACATTTCCTTCTCCCGAAAAATCCCATCACCATTCACATTCACCTCCCCAACCTTCTCCCCACCCCCAGGGTCCATGCCTGGCTTCGGGTCCCCATCACCCACCCTCACCATGCTTTCTATCGCTACCGTTGAACCCTCATTCTCCAACCCATGCCTCGCTATGCCCTCAGTCATTCTCACCTTCATCCATACCATGCCCACCCCCAATTTGCTCCCCAGGAGGCAGACACGGACCTTGCTGACCCGCTCCCGTGCACGTTCATCTGCACATCTTCCCTCCCCACCCCCAACTCCCGGACTCCACCACCCCCCACCTTGCTTAGCACCTCCCCCTTCCTGACTCATTTCTCCATCCTTACTTCTTCCGCCACTCTGAGTCCTTCCCCCTTTCCAACTCCTTCCTCCAACCTTAACTCTTTCTCCAGGCTCACTTATTTCCCTACCCTTGCTCTATCCCCTCTCCATACTCCTTCCTCTCCATGGACACCCTCCCCTCTCCACACCCCTTCCTCCCCCACTTGATGTTATCCAAATAAGATACCTCCCCATACATATTTCAAGCTTAATATGTGTAAGAACAGGAACACTAGTTCAATTTTTAAAAAATTGTACACATGTCAATTGTTTAAAAGTGCTCCCTCCAAAACAAAAATATCCTGGAAACATTCCGCAGGTCAGAGAGCATCTGCATAGAGAAGCAGAATTAACATTTCAGGTTGATGGCTTTTCATCAGAACAGAAGGGAGATAGAAATGTAAGAGTTTTAAGCCAGTGTAAGTGGGGAGAGGATAGGAAGAATGAAAGGCAAGACCTGTGATAGGGTGGAGGGCAGGAGAGATTAAGATTTCATAATGCAAAAGCCAAAGAGTAGTAACGGTACAGTAAAGGGACAAAGGTTATGTCCAGATGAATTGTGAATGAATACATAGCAGCCCCTCCATAAAGACTCCTATCCAACTATTTTACACCTTAAATAAATACCACAGCAGAAAAAATTGAGATACTTAAAATTACCAACACTTTTAGAAATTCCATCACCATTAATCTGTGACAAAACCAATTGGCATTTAGAAAAATATGGGTTAATAAATGAAATTCAGTATGGATTTGTTGAAGTCAAATGGTATATGACTACAATAATACAACAGTACAAAAGCAAAATACTGCAGATGCTGAAAATTTGAAATAACTGTTTTAAGGAGAGGTCATTGACCTGAACTGTTAACTTTTCTCTCCACAGATGTAGTTTAACCTGCTGAGTATTTCCAGCATTTTCTGTTTCCATTTCATATACGACTAACTTGATTGAGTTCTTTGATGTAGTAACGGAGAGGATGGCTGAGGGTTGTTTAGTTAATGTTGTATATTTGAACTTATAAAATTGAAATCGATATGAAATTAGCTAAGGGACAGGAAGTAGAGAATAGTGGTGAACAATTGTTTTCAGGTTGGATGGATGTAGGCATTGTTGTCTCCCAGGGGTCAGTGCTGGGACTTCTGGTCTTTTAGTATATATTGGTGTACAGGGCACAATTTCAAAATTTGTACATGGCAAAAAAAACCTCAAATGTAATAAACAGATAGGAGGATAGTAACAGTCTTCAGGATGGCACAGGCAACCTGGCAAAATGAGCAGACACGTGGCAGATGAAATTTAATACAGAGATGTGCAATGTGATTCAGTTTGGTAGGAAGAATGAGAGGTGGGAGTACAAACTAAATTGCAGGACACAATTTCAAAATTTACAGCTACTGCAAAACTTGGAAGCATTGTGATCTGTGAGGATTATGGTAATGGACTTCAAGAGGATGGACTGGTTGGACAGGTGGCAGATGAAATTTAATGCAGAGACATGTGAAGTGATACGCATTGGTAGGAAGTATGAGGAAAGGAATATAAAATAAAAGATACATTTCTAAAGGTGGTGCAGGAACAAATCTTTGAAGGTGGCAGGGCAAACTTAGAAGGTTGTTAAGAAGTTACATGAGATCTGGGCTTTAGAAATAGAAGCATAGAGCTAAAAAGCAAGGGAGCTATGCTAAACCTTCATAAAACACTGTTGGGTGGCAGCTAGAGTTTTGTGTCCAATTCTGCGCACCACACCTTAGCCAAGGCATCAGGGCCTTAGAGCGTGCAGAAGAGATTTACTAGAATGGAACCAAGGATGATATATTTCAGTTATATGGAGAAACTAGAGAAGCTGCTGGTGTTCTCCTTAAAGCAGAGAAGGTTAAGGGGAGATTTAATGAAGGTGTTCAGTATCATGAAGGATTTTGATAGTTTCTCCTCACTTATTCTATGGGCGGGATCTTCTTGTCTCGCTCGCTGCGACGATTCTTGCGGCATGCAGGGCCAAAAAATCCCACCCTATTTAGCAGCTGAAGGGTCGGCATCCAGAGAACACAAATTTAAGGTAACCAGCAAAAGCACCAGAGGCAACATAAGGGTAAAAAGTACAGTGAATTATGTTTCCAGCATTGCTGGAATTGGGATGGAAATTGACTGAATCATGATTTTTAAAAGGTCATTGAATAAACATTTGAAGTGGAAAGAATTGCAGGGCTATGGGAAAAGACCAGGGAAGAGGAATTACTGACAGCTTTTTCAAATTGCTGCCACAGACATGATAGAAGGAGGCCATTCAGTCTGTGCTGCATCATTCTATGGCTGGAATTTTCTGACCCCACCAGTGGCGGGGTGGTTGGCAGGTGTGGGCGGACAATATGAAGGGATGAAAAAAATCAGGTTCCCAACAGCGGGAACTTGCAGTCCTGGCCATCTTGGTGGGATAATGGCAGGTTGCCATTCCTGCCAAAGGCGGTCAGGAACCTGTTTAGTGTATAATTATATAATTTAATGAGTACCCAACTGGAATTCTTCCTCACTGGCAATCATCCGCCCCGACAGTGGGATTTCAGCGCTCTGAAACCAGACCAATGTGACATTAAGATGGTGAAGACTTATCGATACGGCGCAGGTGGGAGGTGCGTGATGAGCAGTTGCGGGGGGATGGTGTGCTGGAACATGGAGTGGGTGGGAAGGAGAGACAAGATGGCGGTGCTGGAGCACAAGAGGGTGGGGAAGTCAGACCAGTCGGGGGTGCTGGAGTGCGAGGGGGTGGGGAGGGCAGACCAGTTGAGAGTGCTGGAACATAAGGGGGGAGGATGAAAGCCAGAGGAGGGAGTGGGAAGGTCGGAGGGTGGGGGGAGGATAGATGGAACAATGGAGTCTTGCAGGTAGGGGTCGGTGGAAAGGGGCTGGAGTGGAGCAGAGGCACTGGGGGAAAGCAGGGGACAGCGAGGTGGGGGTGGAAAGCAGGGGACAGTGAACGAGGGGAGAGTTCAGAGGGAGGGGACTGTGGTGTTGATGGAGGAACCTTGGGAGCAAATGATGTTACAGGTGGTGGGCAGGCACTCTATCTGATGGAGAGCACAGTGGGATGCGGTCGGGTGGGAAGGTGAAGAGCCAGTTTGGGTGGTTGGAGGTGTACACGGATCCTCGGGATGGGCAGAATAAGGGTGGGGATTGCGGCAGGTGTGGGCTCATTGGGGAGGGAGGCAGTTGAAGGGTTATGGTGATTGGGGGTAGATTTAAGGGTGACAGATGGGAGGGTGAAGCTAACACCGGGGGTGGGGGTCAATGGTGTTGGTTACACGGGGAGGGCCGAAGGTGTTGGTGCTGAAACCTCACGTACACCATCCTGATGCGAAGGCACAGCACTGAGTCCACATCCTCAATGTCCAGCTCAAGAAATGTTGTTTGGGAGGAGGGTCATCGGGTGGGCGGAGCTGAAGGTCAGCTCAACTGGACAGCTGAAGAGGATCCCTAATAAGCTGTCTTGACAAGGAAAGGCCTTTCTATAGACTCAAAGGCAGTGGAGGGAAAGGGAACAATGTACGTGGGAGGCTTCTCGTGTCTCACAAGGGTCTTGGCAAAGAGCGATGCCTCCATGCACTGGCATGATTCAGGGGGAACGGTCCCAGCTTGGCACAGCCCTTTGTAAAGAGGAGAGGGAGGGTGCACACAGACAATAATACAAGCAAAAGCAAGAAAAGCCCAGCAATCTCCATAAAGTGCAATGAATCATATATTTACTAAAGTGCAACAACTATTTACAATGTTTGTACACCCATACTACAAGAGTGAACTTAGAGCTTCTTAATTTTCCTTCCCCTACCACTATGTCTAAGTGTTTCCTTGACATCCGCAGCAGAGGTGGAGGCAGACTGCTGACCATTATACCCTCTTGTCTCTGATGACTTTGGCAGGTGTCCTCTGGGGGCCCGAGGCCTGGAGGGCCCCGCCCTTCTTTGGGTCTTCTGCTTTAAAAGAACCCATAAAGAGGGAGGAGGTAGAGGCTGCAATCAAAGGCATGGATAAGAGCACGGTAGCAGGACCTGATGGAATGAAGGTGGAAGATACAATGGACATACAGGCAGAGTATGAAGGCAGGCTCCCACGTCTCTTCTCCCTCCGGCTCAAGTCAAGCTCCGTCCCAAGCATCTTGAAAAAGAGTCGTACAGTTCTCATTCCTAAGTCAGATGATGCTGAAAAACGATAGACAACCAGCGACCAATCACAATTGGTCCGATATTATTACGGCTCTTCATTGAGATCATCGCCAAGCATTTAAGTGAAGCAGTACAGATCAACCCTAGGCAGGAAGGGTTTCTCGTGGCAACCCCTGGCTGTAATGAAAATATAGCCGTTCTAAGTAACATCATGAAAGGGGCCAAACGCAACAGAAAAGAGCTGGCCATTGTCCTTGCCGATTTGGCTAAAGCGTTTGATTCCGTAGGGCATAAAATGCTCATCAAGGCACTTCAAAGAGTGGGGCTGCCAAAAAGATTCATATCACTGATAACAGATCTTTATTTGGAAACAAGCACATTTATTGAATGTAAAGACGGTCAAACCAAACCTATTAAAATCATGAGAGGGGTCAAGCAAGGTGACCCATTTTCACCAATCCTGTTTAACATTGCAATGGACCCTTTGATCTGTTCCTTATAGGAGGCACGGTTGCTCCTTACAGGGGGTTCAGTGATCCCAGATGCTGGAGCTGATGGGGTCACAGGCAGAGGGGACTGGGAACACAAGGACACTTGGAGAGTCTTCAGTGGAAACCCCAGGGATGTCCTCCTGATGATCCTCCTCCCTTTGGGTGCTCGAAGACCCCTCCCTGATTCCTTGAGGAGAAGAGGCACCTGGAGGGATGTGGAGGTGCCCCATCAACCCCCCCCTCCCCTTCACGTAGCCACTGCAAAAGCTCACCCATGGCTGCAGTGACGGAATGCAGGTCTGAGCACATCTCCAGCAGAAACTGGGCGTTATGCTAAACCAGGGCCTCTATAGTGTCTGCATCTATCCCATGGAGATCTTGATGCACTCCCATGTCGGTGCCACAACATCAGAGCAGGCAGACGGATTCCTCTGTCTCATGTGACATTCTGACACCTCTGTCTGATGTTCCCCCATGTCTCGCTGCATCTCCAGCATCTTGTCTATGACCATTCCTAGGGGCTCATCATCGTTCTTGGACTTAGCAGTCCCCCAAGTGCCAGAGACCTTGGCTGTCTGCGTCCTCTTGCTGCGGACATGTGTCCATGAGATGACCACCGGAGTGTGAAGCCCAGCCTAAACTAGATCTATGACCCACCAAAGTGAGTGTCTCTGGGTTGGTGGAGAATGCAGGTGAATTTTGTGATGGCTCTACAGGTGAGAATTCATCATCCTTGTTCCTCTTCCAAGGTTCTCTGTGGGCTGGGGCTGAGTTCTGGCATAGGGTCAGGCCTCACCCTCTTACTGCTGGCATCTATAATGGAAAGAGGGTAAGAATGAGCGGCTGAATGACCTGCCTCCTACATTGCACAGAGCCCCTCATCCTTGGGGTTTGAGTTGCAGAGGTTAAGCCTGCTTCATCACTGGATGGCTGGAGGATCCCGGCCTTGTTGTTGCCACATGCATAGTCGTGTTTCTCCCCTGTCAGCTCAGCAGCCCCCTGTTCATACTGTGTGAGGGGGCAGATTTCAGGCATGCCCCCTCCTGCCTTCTCCTGTGTAAAGATAGATGGTTTGTGAGCAATTCAGATGCAAGTGCAGGTAGCATGCTGCTAATTCTGTCAAATAAGTGACCTCGTCACTTCTCAAAGCTTGTCCACAAGGCACATGTGAGCGGTTTGGCGGAATACCGTCCACTTGCCTGGATAAGTGTAGCTTCAACAGCACTGAGGAAGCTGAAGACCATGCAGGACTATGCAGCCCGCTTGATTGAAAACCCATCCAGCACCCTCAACATTCAATCCCTCCACCACCAGCCATTGCCATGTGAAAGATGCACTGCTGCTAGTCCCCAAGGGTACTTAGGCAGCCTCCTCCAGACCTGCATGCTCTAGCAGCTAGAAGGATAAGGACAACAGAGACATAGCATCAGCAGCATCTACAAGTTGCCCTCTATGCCAACCACACCCCCCCCCCCAAACAATTTGTGCCTTCACTGTGGCTGGTAGACCACGTAGACTGCAGTGAGGCTATGAGGCAGTGCTCTAGCACCTTGCAAAGGGCTTTAATGCATGGGCAACACAGATGCTAGCATTGCCATTGACGTCCATGCCCCAGTACCCATATGGCGAGGTGAATATCGGGAGTAGAAGGTTCACTTACCCTGGCCATGCAGATTAGGTCATTCATTTGCTCGCTGCACTGCAGGATGGTCCTTGTCTATAGAGCTGTGGCATTGACCACCCTGGCGGCCTCCCGCATGGCAGGTGCGGTGAGTCAGGTCGGCCTCCTCCCTCCATCCATGGGAAAGAGGACCGCCCTCGTGACCCCACGGCCTAGAAGAGAGTCTCTAGTGAGGCGTTGCTGTAAGTGTGGGGCCACTGTCTGCTGCTTTCTGGATGAAATGTCTGTTTTGCAGAGTCCTTGCACGATGCATGAATGAATGTCTGGATGCCTTCTGAATATGGTGCCCGGATATGATGGCAGAGCGTGAGACTTCGTGCCTCCCTCAATTCGGCATCAAGCCCCCGGCTGCACAATTAATAAGCTTGACATCGTGCAATTCAGTGAGTTTAACCACTATGCTTTGTGGCAGAAGTCCCTCTGACTTCCCACCCCACCACAGGACTTAGGCCCAGAGTGGTGAATCCTGACTTCTGATTCTAACAACTGAGATTTCTCCTTTAAAAACCTGTAGTTAATGGGTAAGACAGTTATGCCATGCACTTTGCATCAATGCAGAACAGCTGCACTTTTATTTTGTTTTATTCATTCATGGGATGTGGGCTTCACTGGCTGGGCCAGCATTTATTGCCCATCCCTAATTGCCCTTGAACCACTGCAATCCCTGTGGTGTAGGTACCCCTACAGTGCTGTTAGGGAGGAACTTACAGGATTTTGACCCAGTGACAGTGAAGGAATAGCGATATATTTCCAAGTCAAGGTGGTGGTGTTCTCATGTGTCTGCAGCCCTCCTTCTTCTAGGTGGTAGTGGTCGTGGGTTTGGAAGGTGTTGGCAAAGGAGCTTTGAGTTCCTACAGTACATCTTGTAGATGGTACACAATGTTGCCACTGTGCATCGGTGGTGGGGGGAGTGAATGTTTGTGGATAGGGTGTCAATCAAGTGGGCTGCTTTGTCCTTGATGGTGTTGGAGCTGCACTCATCCAGGCAAGTGAGGAGTATTCCATCACACTCCTGACACACTCTACCTTGTAGATGGGGAGTCAGGACGTGAGTTACTCTCTGCAGGATTCCAAGCTTCCGACCTGCTCTTATAGCCATAGGATCTATATGGCTGGTTGTTGATTGTGAGGGATTCCACAATGGTATTGCCATTGAATGTCAAGGGGTGATGGTTAGATTCTCTCTAGTTGAAGGCATTCATTGCCTAGCACTTGTGTGTCATGAATGTTACTTGCCACTTGTTAGCCCAAGCCTAGATTATTGACCAGGTCTTACTGCATTTGGACATGGACTGCTTCAGTATCTGAGGAGTCGCAAATGGTGCTGAACATTGTGCGATCATCAGCAAACAGCCCCACTTCTGACCTTATGATGGAAAGAAGGCCATTGACGAAGCAGCTGAAGATGGTTGGGCCCAGGAAACTACCCTGAGGAGCCGCTGCAGTGATGTCCTGGAAATGAGATGATTGACCTCCAACAACCACAACCATCTTCCTTTTGTGCTTTGTTCCTTTGATATGACTGCAGCCAGCAGATAATTTTCCCCCTCCCTGAGTCCCATTGACTCCAGTTTTGCTAGGGCTCCTTGATGCCACACTTGGTCGAATGCTGCCTTGATTTCTAGTGCCATTATTCTGACCTTACCTCTTGAGTTCAGCTCTTTTGACCATGTTTGAATTAAGGCTGTAATGAGGTCAGGACATAAGTGACCCTGGCACAGAATGTCTGGGAAGAGTGTCCTGCAGTCAGTTCTTCTTGAAAACAACAAGAGTGACATTACGAGAGAGCAGCGGAGAGATCAGAACCAGCGTGAGTGCGGGAAAGCTTCAAAAAGTGACTTCAGCACAAAGGTGAGAGCTGATGGGTAAGTGTTTTTCTCCGGTTTAAAATAGATTAAGCTAAGGGAAGGTAAGGGTTCTAGTTTTTATTTAAAATACATAAATAATTTAATGTTTTTACTGTATTTAAATTAAAGTAAGGCCTTTTTTTCAACTAAAGGCATGGCAGGGCAGCTCCGTCCCGTGTTATGTACCGCCTGCAACATGTGGGAAGTCCAAGACGCTCCCTGCTCTCTGACCGACCACGTGTGCAAGAAGTGCCATCAGCTGTAGCTGCTTGAGCTCTGAGTTTTGAAGCTTGAGTCATAGCTGGAGGCACTGAGGTGCATCCACGAGGCTGAGAGTTTCACGGAGCACATTTTTATACATGGTCACCCCACAGCTTACAGAAGTACAGACAGGGAACGGATGACCATCAGTCAGAAGAAAGGTGTCAGGCAGGTAGTCAGGAAATCCCCAGGGTGCACCTCACTCGAAAACTGTTTTTCTGTGTTGGAAAATGATGAGAGTGACGGTTCCTCTGGGGAGTGCAGCCACGTTCATGGCACAGGTGCACGGGGAGGAGGAAAAAGATGGGAAGAGCAATAGTGGTAGGAGACTTAATAGCAAGGGGAACAGACAGGCGTTTCTGCATCTGTAGACGTGACTCCAGGATGGTATGTTGCCTCCCTGGTGCCAGGGTCAAGGATGTCACTGAATGGCTGCAGGGCATTCTAAAGGGGGAGGGCAAACAGACAGATCGTGGTACATATTAGTACCAACGACATAGGTAGAAAGAGGGATGAGGTCCTGCGAGCAGAATTTAGGGAGCTAGGAAACAGATTAAAAAAACAGGACCTTAAAGGTAGTAATCTCTGGATTACTTCTGGTGCCATGTGCTAGTGAGTATAGAAATAGGAGATTAGCCCAGATGAATGCGTGGTTGGAGAAATGTTGCAGGAGGGAGAGCTTTAGATTTCTGGGACATTGGGACCATTTCTGGGGGTGGGGTGGGACCTGTACAAGGCGGACGGGTTGCACTTGAACCAGAATGGGACCAACATCCTTGTGGGATGGTTTGCTAGGGCTGTTGGGGAGGGTTTAAGCTAACTTGGCAGGGGGATGGGATCCTGAGAGGACATTCAGCAGGGGGAGATGCATAGCCAAAATTAGAAGAGAGAGCAAGTGAGTTTGGAAGGCATAGAAATTAAAGGCTAGTTAAGGCACAAGGGAGTTTGGCAAGGTTGGATGGTCTTTATTTTAATGCAAGGATTCTGATGAATAAGGCAGATGAGTTGAGGGCACAAATTAACACATGGAAGTATGATGTCATTGCTGTCACAGAGACATGGTTGAGAGAGGGGCAGGATTGGCAGCTCATTATTCCAGGATATAGGGTCTTCAGGCAAGACAAGGAAGGAGGCAAAAGAGGAGGGGGTATTGCAATACTGATCAAGGAATCAATTACAGCAGTAAGGAGGGATGAAATCTTGGAAGGCTCCTCAAATGAAGCCATATGGGCAGAACTGAAAAACAAAAAAGGAGCAATCACATTGCTGGGAGTGTACTATAGGCCCCCAAACAGTCAGGGAAATAGAAGAGCAGATATTCAGGCAAATTTCAGAAAAGTGTAAAAATAATAGGGTAGTATTGGTGGGAGATTTCAACTTCCCCAACATTAACTGGGTTAGTCATAGTATGATTGGTTTATAGGTAGTGGAATTCTTAAAATACATCCAGGAGAGCTTTTTAAACCAGTACATAGAAGGTCCTACAAGAGAGGGGGTGGTCCTGGACTTAATTGTAGGGAATGAAGCCGGGCAAGTAGTAGAGGTACCAATGGAGGAGCATTTTGCAGATAGTGATCATAACTCCATTAGGTTCAAGGCTGTTATGGAAAAGGAACAAGGATGGGCCAGAAATCAGAGTTCTAAATTGTGGCAAGGCTGATTTTAATAAGATCAGATATGATTTGTCCAGAGTGGACTGGGAGCAGCTACTTTTAGGTAAATCTATATCAGAGCAGTGGGACTCATTCAAGAAGGAAATAGGGAGAGTACAGAGTCAACATATTCCAGTGAAGAAAATGGGTGGGACCAACAAATCCAGGGAACCCTGGATGTTGAGGGATATACAGGATAGGATAAAGAAAAAGGGAGGTTTATGGCAGATACCGAGGGCTCAAAATAGTGGAAGCCCGAGAGCAGTATAGAATGTGTAGGGGGGATCTTTAAAAGGAAATTGGGAGAACAAAAAGGGGGCATGAAAATATACTGGCAGGTAAAATAAAGGAAAATCCAAAGTTATTTTACAAGTACATTAAGAGTAAGAGGATAACCAGGGAAAGAGTAGGGTGTATTAAGGACCATAGTGGTAATTTGGGTGTGGAGCCAAGAGATGTAGGTAGGGTTCTAAATGAATACTTTGTGTCGGTGTTCACAAGTGAGAGGAGCGACGTGGGTTTGGAAATTGGGCAGAAGGACTGTGATATAATTGAAGAAATTAGATTAGAAAGGGAGAAGGTTGTAAGAGGTCTGGCAGGCTTAAATCTCCAGGCCCGGATGAAATGTATCCCAGGCTGTTGAGTAAGGCAAGGGAGGAGATAGCAGGGGCGCTGGCAATAATTTTCAATACCTCTCTGGCCACAGGAGAGATGCCAGAGGACTGGAGGACAGCCAATATGGTACGTTGTTCAAGAAGGGAGGAAAGGGTAAACCAGGGAACTACAGGCTAGTCGGTATAACCTCAGTGGTGGGGAAACTATTGGAAGCAATTCTGAGGGACGGTATTAATCGACACTTGGATAGGCAGGGATTAATCAAGGACAGTCAGCATGGTTTTGTTAAGGGGAGGTCATATCTGACCAATCTGATTGAATTCTCCGAAGAAGTGGTCAGGTGTGTAGATGAGGGCAATGCATTTGACATAGTCTACTTGGACTTCAGCAAGGCTTTTGATAAGGTCCCGCATGGGAGACTGATAACGAAGGTAAGGGCCCATGGGATCCAAGGCAATTTGGCAAATTGGATCCAGAATTGGCCGAATGGCAGTAAGCAGAAGGTAATGGTCGAGGGGTGTTTTTGTTACCGGATGCCAGTGTCCAGTGGGGTTCCGCACAGATCGGTGTTGGGTTCCTTGCTGTTTGTAGTATGTATAAACAATTTAGTCTTGAATGTAGGAGGGTTGATCAGTAAGTTTCCGGATGACACGAAAATTGGGGTGGTAAATAGTGAGGAGGATAACCTTAGATTATAGAAGGATATAGACGGGCTGGTCAGATGGGCTGATCAGTGGCAAATGGAATTTAATCTAGCTAAGTGTGAGGCAATGCACTCGGGCAGGACAAACAAGGCACAAGAATACATGATGAATTGTAGGACCCTGGGAAGCACCGAGGGTCAGAGGGACCTTGGTGTGCATGTCCACAGGTCCCTTAAGGACAGGTAGATATGGTGGTTAAGAAAGCATATGGGACACTTGCCTTTATTAGTCGAGACATAGAATATAAGTGCAGGGAGGTTACGCTAGAACTGTATAAAACGCTGGTTAGGCCACAGCTAGAGTATTGCGTGCAGTTCCAGAATCCGCATTATAAGATGTGATTGCACTGGAGAAAGAGTGCAAAGGAGATTTACCGGTATGTTGCCTGGGCTGGAGAGTTTATGATGAGAGATTGCTCCAGGGAAAATAGCCCCAGTCTATCCAGAGATTGAGGGGGGACATGATTAAGGTGTATAAAAGTATGAGGGGCATAGATAGGGTAGACAGGAAGGAACTTTTCCCCTTGGTGGAGGGATCAATAACCAGGGGCCATAAATTTAAGGTAAGGGGCAGGAAGTTTAGAGGAGATGTGAGGAAGATCTTTTTCACCCAGAGGGAGGTGGGAATCTGGAACTCACTGCCTGAAAGGGTGGTAGAGGCAGAAACCCTCTTAACATTTAAGAAGTATTTGGATGCGCACATGCGATGCCATGGCATACAAGGCTATTGGCTTAGTGCTGGAAAGCAGGATTAGAATAGTTAGGTACTTGTTTGACTGGTGCAGACTCAATGGGCCGAAGGGCCTTTTTCTGTGCTGTAGACCTCTATGACTCTAATAGTACATATATTGTAAATATTCACATCAACGTTCTCTAACCTATTCCCACAAATACTAAAGCCATTAAGAACAAATGTTAAAAACACTTCCTATTATAATGCCGGAAAAGAAAGGAAAGTTTCCATCTAATACAGATGTTCTGCCCTACAGATATAGGTAATCAATTAAATCAATGCATGGGTTTTGTTTTTAGTGTCAGCCTAAGTTCAAGCTACTTTTCGGCCACTTCTTCAAACACCGAGCTACTGAATCCAGACTCTCAGGTAACTTAGTCATAAAAACATTTAAGTATAATTTCTCACGAGCCTGTTCCCCCAATGAGCTGAAGTTTAAATTGAACCATTTAAAAAATGGTTAACAATAAAATCCATAGATGTTAGAGACCAACAACAAACCCTAAAAATTAGTATTATCAAAATCTTACACCCTTACATCACTTTAATGATGATTGAGAGTCGACTAATGGGGCGGTAATTGGCCAGGTTGGGTTTGTCCTGCTTTTTGTGTACAGGACATACCTGGGCAATTTTCCACATAACTGGTTAGATGCCATTGTTGTATCTGTACTGGAACAACTTGGCTAGGGGTGCAGCAAGTTCTGGAGCATAAGTCTTCGGTACTATTGCCAGAATGTTGTCAGGGCCCATAGACTTTGCAATATCCAGTGCCTTCAGCTGTTTCTTGATATCACGTGGAGTGAATCAAATTGGCTGAAGACTGGCATCTGTATTGCTGGAGACCTCCAGAGGAGACCGAGATGGATCATCCACTCGGCACTTCTGACTGAAGATTGTTGCAAATGTTTCAGCCTTAACTTTTGCATGAATGTGCTGGGCTCCCTCATTATTGAGGATGGGTATATCTGAGGAGTCGCCTCCTCCCATGAGTTGTGTAATTGTCCACCACCATTCATGACTGGATGTGGCAGGACTGCAGAGCTTAGATCTGATCTGTTGGTTGTGGAATTGCTTAGCTCTGTCTATCACTTGCTGCTTATGCTGTTTCACACGCAAGTCGTCCTATGTTGTAGCTTCATCAAGTTGACACCTCATTTTTAGGTATGTCTCATACTTCTCCTGGCATGCCCTTCTGCACTCTTCATTGAACCAGAGTTGATCCCCTGGCTTGGTAGTAATGGTAAAGTAGGGAATGTGCTGGGCCATGAGATTACAGATTGTAGTTGAGCACAATTCTGCTGCTGCTGATGGCCCACAGCACTTCATGGTTGCCCAGTCTTGAGTTGCTAGATCTGTTTGAAATCCAGTCCACTTAGCATGGTGGCAGTGCCACACAACACAATGCAGAGTATCCTCAATGTGAAGGTGGGACTTTGTCTCCACAACGACTGTGTGCTGGTCACTGCTACCAATACTGTCATGGACAGATGCATCTGCGGCAGGCAGGTTGGTGAGGATGAGGTCAAGTATGTTTTTCCTTCTTGTTGGTTCCCTCATCACCTGCTGCAGATCTAGTCTAGCAGCTATTTCTGTTGAGACTCAACCAGCTCGGTCAGTGATGGTGCTACCGAGTCACTTTTGGTGATGGACATTGAAGTCCCCCTCCCAGAGTACATTCTGTGCCCTTGCCACCCTCAGTGCTTCCTCCAAGTGGTGTTCAACATGGAGGAGCACTGATTTATCAACTGAGGGAAGGCAGTACGTGGTAATCAGCAGGAGGTTTCCTTGCCCATGTTTGACTTGATGCCATAAGACTTCATGAGGTCTGGTGTTGATGTTGAGGACTCCCAGGGCAACTCCCTCCCAACTGTATACCACTGTGCCGCCACCTCTGCTGGGTCTGTCCTGCCAGTGGGATGGTGATGGTGGTGTCTGGGACATGATCTGTAAGGTTTGATTCTGTGAGGATGACTGTCAGGCTGCTGCTTGACCAGTGTGTGAGACGGCTCTCCCAATTTTGGCACTGCCCCCAGATGTTAGTAAGGATGACTTTGCAGGGTCTACAGGACTGAGTTTGCTGCTGTGATTTCCGGTGCATGTCAATGTTGGGTGGTTCGTCCAGTTTATTTCTTATCCAATTTTCTGAGTGGTTTGATACAACTGAGTGGCTTGCTAAGCCATTTAAGAGTCAACCACATTGCTGTGGGTCTGGAGTCAGATGTAGGCCAGACCAGGTAAGGAAGGCAGATTCCCTTCCTGGAAGGACATTAGCAAACCATATTTGTTTTTACGACAATCGACAATGCTTTCATAGTCATCCTTCAACTTTTAATTCCAGATTCTTGTTGAACTCAAATTGACAAATAATGTATAGTACAACTCCCAAGTAAAATTTCTGCATTGACAGCAATTTGCATGTTCGCAGGTCTTGTTTACGGGTAACCTCACACCCCTTCAGGTTCATGTCAGCTATAGCATAACTGCATTTGTTGTTAAACAACATTTAAAAAGATCTCAATCATGTCATAACCTGAAAAGTTGTTAAACTTAAATTTTGACCTTTGCAATGTTAACATGGAGACATCTTCCAAACAAAAGTGAAAATACCACAAAAGTTAGTTTCATATCCTTAAAAATAAAACTCAAACATTTTGTAAAACATCTTTTATTCTCAGACATTTTATATCTTTGAAAGTAACATAGAGTTTTCAATATTATTGTGACATAAATGCATTCAACTGACCTACATGAGGAGCAGGATAATTCTTCTAGTTAAACTAATCTTGGTTGTTTTAATTGATATATTATTTTTCCAGAATGACTCTACAGTTCAGCAGTGTCTTACTTATCCAATAAACATAACATCTTTTAAATGTCACCAAATAATTAAGAAGTCTGCCTCTACCCGCAATACAGAATATCACGGAACCTGATCATAAAACATAGTTTGCAGGTGAATGTCAATGTTTTAATATATATTTTTGTCTTGTCCTTGTCTTTGTTCCTCTGTGGAAGATAGGCCAAACAGGTTCATTATGACAAGTTCATACTGGTAATTGTAATGATTTTATAACACAATCCCCAGTGTCATATGCATGAAAAAACATGATCATTTTTAATAATGAAGTTCCAGGCCTGGTGTATAATTTGTTGAACGGCCTCTTCACAATGAGTCATATTCTTCACAAAACAGACTTCTTTAAAATGCATTCACAGGAAATGGACATTACAGCCAAATGTAACATTTATTGCACTCCAGGAGGTGGTGCTATGCTATCTTTTTGAATATGATGGAGTAGCTTGCTAGGCCATTTCAGAGGATATTTAAGGGTCAACCATATTGTTGTGGGTTTGAAGTCACAGGCAATTTAAGGAAATTTGTCAATTGCCTTAAATCGGTATCCTCTGGTTCTCGACCCTTGTCATATGAAAATTCGGTGCAAGAGTAGACTATTCTCCCCTTGAACCTGCTCCACCACAGACTGGATTTGACAGCCACAAATCGGGCAGGCCACTTCCTGCCACCTGCAGCCCCCACCCCATACGAATGTAAAACATGCCGTGATGATGTTGGATGGGCAATACAATGTCATCACGCCAGTCTCAGATATTATGTAGTGAGTGGGCACTGAACTCAGAAGCCTGCCCACCATTTTCAATTAACCAATTCACAAGCTATTGAGCTTGTTAAAGGGCCAACTGTTCTCAATTTTTTGCTGCCCACTGCATTTTTGAGGCATGAAAAGTTTTGGGAGTGCTTTATGGCAGATACGATGAAGCAACACAATGGTCAAAGAATAGGCAGGCCATTAGGACCTTGGCTGCAAGCAGCAGCAGATTCTGCTGGTGAAGGTGGCAATGTCCCAAACTTTTTCCTGTCTGAGTACATATGTGGTATCTGCCATCAGTGCAAACAGCTTAAAGAATAAAGTTTTATAAAGAGGGCAGCATTCAAAAATCTAGTCAGAAAAATCCTGGATTTTCCAGGCTGTAACCCCATCCTGGAAACCTCCTGTGGGCACCATTTCTGCTGATCTAGGCATCTGGATGCCAGTACCCTTCTGGTGTCCCAGTCACTTGATGTTCAGGAAGTGGGAGCCACAGGAAAATTTGTGGGTGATACCATGCGCAACTTTTCAAACATCAGGCCTTTTGTGAGGCAAGGCTGGGTTGTTCTCTTTGGAGGAAAAAGGAGGCTGAGGGGAGATTTGATTGAGATGTAAAAAATTGAGGGGCCTGGATAGAGTGGACGGGAAGGACCTATTTACCTTGGCAGAGAGCTTAGTGAGAAGAGGACATAGATTTAAAGCAATTGGTAGAAAGACGAGAGGGGAGATGAGGAAAATCTTTTTCATCCAGAAAGTAATCGGGGTCTGGAACTCACTGCTTGAAAGGGTAGTAGAGGCAGAAACCCTCAACTCATTTAAAAGATGTCTGGATATGTACCTCAAGTGCCGTAACCCACAGGGTTATGTACCAAATGCTGGAAAGTGAGATTAGGCTGGGTGGCTCACTTATCGGCCAGAACAGACATGATGTACCAAATGGACTCTTTCTGTGCCATAAACTTTCTGTACTTCTATGAAATTGAATAATTGCCCCCCTCCTCTCTGCAAGAAGTTTCAATTTATATGTTTCACGTGGAAACGAAACATTTCTGAGTCCCCATTGGCCACACCTGGCCAATATTTCTACAGGAAACCTGCCTCAGAAGCTAAGGAAATTCAGGGTCGTAGGTCACTTTACAGTAGTGGATGTGGTGGGATGTCAGGAACCCACCCCTGTCCCCACCCCAACAATTTGAGGTCAGCCGATGTTCTGTTCTGATTCGGACAAAACAAATATTTATTTCATTAAACTTTAAATTCTCACTTATGTCTTTGTTGAGGTTTTGAGTCTGAAATAGGTGGCAACACAGCACCGGAGGACTTTGTGGCTGTATTGGGCCAAATATGAGCTTCATGGCAACTCTCCCAAATCTTTTGACCTTAGCTCCGCTCCTGTCGCTTTAATGGCAAAATCACGTGGTCTGAAAGTACAATTGAATGGTAATATTTTCAATGTTTTTTTTTAGCTATTACAATGTTTTCATTGCTCCAAAAGATCAGCATAAATCAGTGACATAGAATTAAGGCACAGTACACCAGTGTTTGCTTCACAATAAATAAGCAACAGATTTGGCAAGAACAACTTATATTTATGCAGCACCTTTAACAATATAAAACATCCCAAAGCACTTAATCATCATAAACCTTGAGAGTGAGGCTCAAATGATTTAGTAAAGTCACCGTCCTGGCGAATGTATAGCTTGAGGGTTACTGTTTATTTATTACTGGGGCCATTGACAAAATCAATTTGAGAGAATTTGATTTATTTGATGAACAACCAGAAGGGGGCACCATACACAGTAGCATTCATTTGTAAAACTCATTCTCATTCAATGGGTATAAACTTCATGTTTGCTTTCAATCTTCTAGCAAGGAGCTTTCCACAAACAATGGCTAAATCAGTGGTTTCTCATCTACAACATAGAAATAATGAGATTATAGAGTATTGTATTTAACAGAGCCAGTCAAAAAAAAAGCTCTAAATGAAAATGCTGTTCTGATCTCTAAATATTAAAAGAAAAGCATTAAACCTAGTTAAAATCAATGTTGATAATATGAATTTGTATGACAGGAAGCTTAATCAACTTTGTTATTTTCTTTTCAAATAAATGTGCAGGAATTGATAAATATTTTCCATACTCAAGATGCAACTTGAAATTTTATTGTTTCAAGTAACCTGATATTGCACTTTGACTGGTATCAAAATATTAAATATCTCACTTGGTGATAATAGGCTTTTACCCAGTCAAATAAACATGTTTGTAGTAGAGTATTTTATTCTAATCATGTTGAATGCATGATAGTGGACAATGACAAAACTTATACCTTTAATGTAAAAAAATCCTATAGAATTTCACAGAAGTGTGATCAGACAAAAATGGATGTCGAGCCAAAGAAGGAGATATTGTAAGGGGTGATCAAAAGTTTGGTCAAATAGGTAAGTTTTAAGGAAGGTCTTAAGAACGAGTGAGGTGGAGAGGCAGAGGTATTTAGTGAAGGAATTCCATGTTATAAAGCTTAGACAGTTGAAGGCACAACCACCAAAAGCATAGCAAAGGAATGGGAATTACACAACAGGCCAGAAATGGAAAACTGCAGGATTCTGAGGGAATCCTATGGCTGGAATAACTTAGAGATAGTGAGTGAAGAAAGCTTGAAAGCATCAGGGGATTAGAAGAAAATAAAATTCAGCAAGGGTAGATGTGATGGGTGGGTGGCATTTGGCAGGGATAGATTACGGGCAGCAGTGTTTTGGAATGAGCTGAAGTTGATGGAGAGTGGCGCATATGTGGCAGGCCAGGAGGATTGGTAGGAACAAAGATATCGCTGAAGGTTTCGGCAGTAGATGAGCTGAGGCAGGGGTGCAGGTGGGTAGCCTTATGATGATTAACAGTGCAGGCTACTTTCCAACAGATTGCAAAACAGCTGTAAGATCAAGTGTTTTTGTATGTCACTTTCGTGAAAAGTGTCAAGCTTATATATTAAAAATGATTTATAGTTTAAAATTTAAAATGCCTAAATAATCTTTCGGAGACTTAGGTATGTTTCAGTTCCAAACAAGGTCCAAGATGTTACAAAACGCAAGTTTATCAGATGTTAATAAAGTATAGATTTTTGCGAGATGTAAGTGTTATATTTTTTAAAATTATATTTGTCAATTTTTTAAAGCACTGCGCTCTTAAAATTGTGCAAACATTAGTTTGGAAAATTCTGCTTTATAAGATATTATCATTGCTGTGGTAATAAAACTGATATTGTAATGTGCCTAATTTCACCACAGGGCAATTAGACGCGAGAGTGCAAATCAGAAGCTTGTTGTTCCTCTTAGAAAAAACACCATGGTATGTATAATAGTTTGGTGCAGATCCTTATTTTTGCATGTTAATTATCCCTGTTGCGATAAACCTGAACTTTCAGTAAGTTCATAAGGTTCTCTTCATAAAGTGTGTCACACTCAAGTTGCTTCACGAGATGGAATCTTGTGGTCAGTAGAAGTTTGAAGCATTGGATTAGGAATCGTCTCCAATCCCACAGCCAAAAGGTTGTAATAAACAGATGTGGTTCAGCTTGGAAACATGTCAATTGTGGCATCCTCCAGGGTTCAGTCCTAGGCCTGCAATTCTTCATGAACTTTATAAATGACCTAGAGAGTGGTGCTGGAGTATGGCAACTAAGTTTGCAGATAACACTAAAACCTGTGCAAACCCCTGAAAGATCCCAGGGAATAAAAAGGACACAAGGACCCAACATCACGGGCTTCCTTTCCTTTGCACTGAGGAAAACAAATATTCCCCAGGCACAAAGTAGAAATAAATCATCCCTCCTCAGTAACACTGAGGCTGTGATAACAAGCTTTAAATGAATACTTCTGAACTAATCTTTTAATGTAAGATGAATAAATTCAAAGTCATAATGATGAGAGTTTCAATTAACAAGAAAGTGAATAGCTAACAGTACTTGATATATCTATAGAGTTACTGTTGAATAAAATGTCCACATTTAATTCTGGGGTTTAAATTATTGTATCGACAATTTAATACTGAAATTAATATCTTTTTAAGATGCAGATAAATATCAAACTGCTATGGATAGAATTTTGCAATGGCTAAAATAGTTGCTGCAGAGATGATTCAAAATACATTGATTATGGAAGAATTAACCATTCTTTACAACTTGGCTTTGAAAGGGCCAAATGTCGGAACTATTTCAGTGATTCAATAGATGGCGAAGACTTTTGATGCTAAATCCCCTGTTTGCTGCACAATTTTTGCAAAGGGATCAGATACAGTTTTCAAAGTTTTTTGTTTAACAATGGATCTGCTGCTAGTGAATCCAAGTTGAAACCATTTTTTTAACAAGTTCAATGCCCTGGAAGTTAGCCTGATGATACTCGTAAATTAGTTAAGTATCATCTTTATTAGAATAAGATACTGATAAGCGACACTTTACGTTGAATTTTATGCCTCGCCCTGCCATAAAAGTTGGGGGTGAGCCGATTAATGGCAGTTGGGCTGTTAATTGGCTTGAAACAAGCTTTCTGGAGAGGAAGCCCCACCTCTTAGAGCTGCCAGCCAATCAAATGGCTGACATTTCTCTTGTCCCAGCAGTGCCTCTGGGAAAACTGGCCACTACTGTAACTGCTTGCAGTCAGTCACATGCTGAAGAGGAACCATGGAGCCCAGATATAGGTAAGTATGGGAGAGGTTTGGAGGGCCCAAATCAACAGGGCCTGGGTGGAGGGGAAATGTTGGGGTGGAGGAGAATACCTTGTTGGGAGGCCTCTGATGGGCACAAGTTGCCTGAACGGAGGCATCCATCCCACCCAGCTCAGACACAAGGCTTGCCAGGTCACTTGGCACCAGCCTCCCACACCATGGGTCACCTTAAGGACCTCAATTGGCCCATGGCTGAGTGGGCTGCCCAACACCTTCCCTGCCATGGGTGAAATACCCACAGGTATGGGCAGACATGGTTAAGTGCTGCAGACGTGGTGCCTAGTTTTACACCCTCAATTTTACTGTAATTAGTTTCAGTGATGTTGGCTGAGTGATAAATATTGCCTAGGATGCCAGGAAAATCCACTGCTCTTCTTTGAATGGTGATTTGGGATTTTTTCCATCACCTTGGGAAAGCTAATGGAGCCATGATTTAACATCCCATTCAAAAGAAAGCACCTTTGTCAATGTAGCACTCCTTCAGTACTGCATTGACGTGTCACTCTAGATTATGTGTTGAAGTTTCTGGTGTGAGACTTTAACCCATGCACTTCTGAATCGGAGGTGGATTTTTTTGAAATAAATTTGAATCAAGGCTGACACTGCAAAGGGTTCCAAAAAAGTATGCAGAACTCTCCATTTAATTTGGGTAACCTTTTAGCAAGTTCCATTATTTCTGAATGTAATTAATTACCTGGTTTTAATGTTTTGCATATTGAATCACTAGTATAACAGTGGTTGATTTAAATGTTACTGACATTGCAGTATGGAAATTAATGTAGCTTTTTGATGGTTATAGTGAGCATTAGGGTTACATGTTCAGAAAACAGCTGTGGAGATATAAATGCCAAATTTGAAAACAATTAAGGACCCTTAATGAGATAAAGTTTCTTTGCCATACGTTAATAAGAATAGTATTACTGATGAGACCAGCTTTATTTGTGAAATCTATGCTCAAACTGTTTTCATTAGGCCTATGAATTCTCGTTGTGTATACATTTTTAAAAAAATCTTTAACAACTCTAAAACATCACCTACTGAAAAAATAAAATTTGTGGTGATGGACGGACTAACAATATTGCATTGTCTACCTTTGCTGTGCATTGCAGATGATTATGGAATGGATCTCAGAGTTTAACACATCAATCTTTATATATTCATGCTGCTTTTAGGATTTATGACCAATGAAGCAGCTTACTTCTCAATTAGTTCAGCTTAACTTAAGATGTTCTGCATCATTTAAGTGTGGTATACTATTATGGTAATAACCAAACTGTGATGAGAAATGTTCACTCAGAATTATATATTGCTATGCTGATTCAAAAATAGCGAAGGAAATACAATCAGTTTAAAAAGATTTATGCTCCAGATCACTATTATTCAGAATCAATTATGTCATAAATATTTAGTTCATGATTCATGTGTTTCAGAATATAACATTTAGTTTTAGGAATTAAAGTTTTAATTGCAGAAAAGATGGGTAAATGCAACTGAAACAAGCTTGAAGCCCATTACACTTAAGATTGGGGCCATTTTAACTTAAGCAGTTAACAACTAGAGTAAGATAAAAATAAGCTAGATTTGTGTTAAAAGTATTCAGTAAATCCTGAAGGATTAAACACATTTCTTTCTTCAGATCAAAGTAAGGAATTTTAAATGAGGGATACCTAACCTAAAGATCTGTTTCAAGGACATCCCAAGCCAAGCTACGTTGTCATGGAGATGGGTGGAGCTTAGGGAGGTTGTCTGGTTTCAATTTACCTGTATGGGAGTCAGTTGCAGCTTGGACCTGGTGTGTGCAGTTTGCAACTTACTTAGAAAAGATAGACAACGTAAATGACAGTTAGTTGTGCCTACACTGTAAGCAGAGAAAGTTAACTTCGTCATTCATCACGTGAAATGCAGGTAGGGCTTGATCTCATTGAATTTTGTGAGGGAACAGAAGATGAAAGGTTACCTAGTTTGAAGCTAGTGGGAGAATTTACAGCCATCCTTACCAAGTCTTGTGGCAAAAGAAAGCAATCATCAGAAATAGCTGGGAAACATTGAGAAGGCAACCAGAACAAGGGACTGAGGCATCCACAGTCAAGAGGTAGTAAATGGTAGTCTTAACTCTGAGGAATAGCTGAAACACTGAGGAAAAGTAAAGTGAAATTCCAGAGAACTGTGGCATAATTTGGATGGTCCTGACAGAAGTGAATAACTCTAAGATATCATGAAGCATAAGAGACTTCTATGGGTAAGTAAAAAATAAAACGTAGTGCATACATACTGTAAGAAATAGGGACCTTTAAGAAATGCATGGAACTCTTATGGAATTGGTTGGTACAGCACTTTCTCTCTCTGGAGGAAAAAAAAACAATTCCAAGGTGCCAGGGGCCAAGGCTAGGTAGAGATAAAGGTCACAAAGATTGCACTCCCCACATTGTGGTCACTAGATTTTACAAATATTCCTGAACCACAGCATGAAGCCTTTTGGGACCTTGTGTACCCCTTTTATCTAACAAATGGCCTCCAGCATGACATAATAGAAAAGTGGCCTCAAACCAAAGTGATGGACAAGGGGGGAGGTGACTACCCTGACATCTTGGGCACCTGCCCTTTATTCATTAGTCAGAAGGATTTGAACAAGTGTTTGACACTGGGTAAGCTACTAGCCCCCAGAAATAGCGTATATCAATGGGTGCTCAAGAGTAGGGGACGAGCCCTCACTCAGAAGAAGACAAGGAGTTCCCTGATATCCCAGCCGGCTTGAGGAAGAAAAGAACAAAGGAAGAAGAAGACTGCTGTTGGCAAACAGTGAAAGACTGAAAAATACTGACAGTGTCACTTTTGGGCTGCAGAAATCACCCGCTTTTGATTGTTCATTCTTTGGGGTCAGTGAGCTGTTCTGCACTGTCACGGGTCATATACTTTTCTTATCTATTTGGCTAATGCACCATATCTAAACTGTTACTGCTTAATAAACTTAATTAACTACCTTAAAATTACTTACAAATACTTAACTGCCTATCTTAGGTATCAATGGCTCCCAAACTCAAATCTTATAATATGTAGGTGTAAACTAAATTGTTAAGTTAATTGTGCTTGTTTTGTTTATGTCTTTTATATATAATAAAGTTTTGTTTTGCTTAAATAATAGTATAAAAAGGAAGTTTACATCAAATCAAGTGATTTCTAAGATTTTTATCTCCAAGGATTTCAACAGCACATCCTTTGGAGTGTGAGTGACTGATAGTGATTTCTATATTTAACTGCACACGTGCAGACACCAGATGTTGTTCTTACTTTCACAAGGCAATGACAGTGAATGCAAACAGTTTTACTGTCAATATGACCTCAAAATCCATGTTTTTAAACACAGTCCTCAGCTCCCTTTTTAGGTGATGTAAAACTTCTGACTTTCCAATGGAGCAAAGGTCATTGATGAAGCACCTGAAGGTGGTCAGGCCTAGGACATTGCTCTGAGCAGCTCCTGTGGTGATGTCCTAGGGCTTAGATGATTTACCTCCAACAACCACAGCCAACTTACTTTGTGCTAGGTATGACTCCAGCCAGTGGAGAGTTTTCCTCCTGACATTGTATTCTGGGTGCATGTCATCTGATCCTCAACGTTTATCATTTTCCTGTGCTCTTAGTCCCTGAAGAATGATTTCAGTCAGTTGTCCTCTTCACTCTCATCTAAAAACCTTGACATACTTCCTTCATTCTTCTCTGTAAATACTGAAGGAAATGTTCATTAAAAAAGTCCGTCATATCTCTCTATGCTCACTTGTAGGAGGCTGCATCCCATGCTTAGATGACTCTTTGTCCAAATGTATTTTAAAAACAGTTCCTTTTGTGCCCTTATGCAGACTGAGTTGTTTTGTATCCTCTTAATTCTCCTCACCTATTTTTTGTCTCTATTTGTAAATTATTGTATTTCTCATAGTTTGGTTGAGTGGCATCAATTTTGTCAATATTCTTTTCTAGTTCTTATTTGCAGTCTAATTGACTGTTCATTCATGAAATCCTGACCATTCTTCCTCATTGGTAGATCCTGAAACTGTGCTGCATCAATCTCATGTTGGAACGTATGCCACTGTTGTCCTTCTATTTTTACCAGTTAATCTTTCCCCTTCTTTACCTAAACTCTGTCTTATTTCATCCTTCTATAAATTGCTGTTCTCCAATCAACTTTTTGTTTTACTGTGCTTTTCTTCTCTGTTTTATCATTTAAACAAAATATATGGACCCAGATCCACCAATCTCTGGATCGTCAGAGATCAGACGTATGTCCAAGGATGTGCGGTGGGATTCCACAGAAGTCCTGATGCACTGACCTCCATGGGAATTGCCTGGGATGTTTAAACTTCTCAATGGGCAATTCCCTTGATCCCCAGAACCCTCCATGAATGTCTCCAACTCTGTATTAGAGTCAGGGAATTCAAACAGTTCTGTGATACTAACCTGTATAATAACCCAGGAAATATTAGACAGAATCAAACCTAGTCTTACTCCTGAATAACTACAGAAGTGACCCCCAATCACTCACACTGGATCCCTGACTACCCCACTGACACAATCTACTCCCTATAACCACCTCCTGATTACCCCCTTGACACAGCCCTGACCAGACCCGACTAGTTCACTAGACCTGACTATCTTTCCCAGCCCGACCCTTCTATCCCAACAATCACACCCACCTCATCCACCTGCCACCTCACCCACTTACCACCTCACCCACCCACCACCCTACCCAGTTACCCACTTACCTCACCCATCCTACCCTGTCGCTCATTCATCCACATATCCATTCACTAACATATACACTGAATCTTTAAACTTACCATATATCAGCTAGTGCCATAAGAAGGAATGTCTTCTCTTCCCCCTGAAGCTACTACACTGTGTTCTTTAAGGGATGCTGTGCGCCACATTCCCGGAGAAGCCAGGTTCAGAAGGCTTGGCAAGAAATGTGGAGCAGTGTCGAGGTGTGGAAAAATTCAAGTCAAGCAGCAATCCGATGATAATCGCCACTTCAAGGAAGATCATTTTGATGGCTCATCCTTAATTTATCTTCTCGCATTACAGTGCAGATTTACCCTTTTTTTCACTCAGAACAAAATTCAGTCTTGCATCTGCTTTGTAATAATGGTTATTACATCAGAAATCAGTTTTTAACCCATCCTATAATTATCTCCACCCCATCTAATGTGTTCCCTTTACACCCCTCTCAGGTGTGCTCTTCAAATCTATTTCTCAATGAGTACTTACATTTTTATTATTGCTATCAATAATCTCCTTTACTATTTCTCTTTCACCATTATATTTTAGCATTCATCTTTCCTATACTGTCAATTAGTTAAGAATTTTTTTCCTTTTTTACTACTCTTGGACTCAATGTTCCTATTATCCTAGGTTGGACTTGCTATGGCATAGTTTATGAATTGGCTGGTGTCTGAAATATAGTTGTGGAATTATTGAAGAATAGTTAAGGCAGAGCTGGATAGATTCTTGATTAACAAGGGGGTGAAAGATTATGGGGGTAAGCAGGAATGTGGGATTGAGGTTACAATCAGAATAGCTATGATCTTATTGAATGGCAAAGCAGGCTCAAGCGGCCCAGTGACCTGCTCCTAATTTGTATGTCCGTATGTGATATACAATGGCTAATCTTTCAAGGTCATTGCTCTTAAACATGCGAATCCAGGTAATTGTAGCTATTTATATACAACTATAAGTAATGCAACAGCATTTATTATTGCTTTTACATTTCAGCTTTCAGGTCAACAATCTTGTCTTTCTCAATTGTTTAAAAGAATGTTCCATACATTTAACCAAGTGTCTTATCTGGCGCGCAGTTGCTGGAAGACAACAGGTATACCCAGACTCTGTATCAAATCCAAAAGGAAACAATATGGTGTCCATCCCAGTTTCACATGAGAACTATTTACTTTGACCTGAATTTTCCCATCGGCGATTTGGGAGCGGGGTCCGCTCGCCAATGGGAAAATAATGTGGGATGACGTCGGGAGGAACCCCCAACGTCATCCTGGTCCATTTAAATATTGAGGAAGGTGGGCGGACAGCGAAATCAGCTGTCCGCCCGCCAACCTGTCAATGGCCAATTAAGGTCATTGACAGGATAATTAAGGTAGTTAAATGCCCTGCAGTCCAACCTTAAGGCTGGCGGGCAGGCCAGGAGCCCCAGCGGGCTTCTGATAATACATGAAACCTCATCCACTGGCGGATTGAGGTTTCATGTCCGTTTTTAAAAACTTTAATAAAGTTTATGTACTTCTTATTAACATGTCCCATCTCGTGTGACATTGTCACATGAGGGGGACATGTTAATAATTTTTTTATTTTTCTATTTTATAACTTTGTACAACTTTCACTGATCTCCCTGAGACAGCACTTATTCTCACGGAGCAGTGCGCTCTTTCACACGCGTGCGCGAAAGAGCGCACTTTGACAGATGGGGAATCCCCCACCCCCCACACAGGAGGTGCATAGCGCATAACGCTACCTGTCGGGCAGGCCGCTGGGCAGGCCTTAATTGGCCCGCCCACTCAAAATGGCGGCGGGCCCCGTTTCGGTGGCAGAGTTCGGCTGCCCTCCCGCCTCCGAGCCAGTAGGGCCCGCCCGCCAACCAAGGGCAAAATTCTGCCCTTTATTTCTATTTCCTACATGGGACATAGGAGGCAATTAAAAAATCAGGTTAACACTGCACTAATGGTCTATTTGCCCTGCTCAATGAAAGCCCAATTATCGTTGGATCAGCAATATTTAAACATTTTCACATTCCTGCACGTTCAATAATTTCAAATCAAATTTGTTTTCATGCAAATGTTAACAATTCCTGTACCAAATGGGCTGTTTTTTTTAAAGTCAACCATGCTGTATCCAGATATTTGAACTGATTACCCAGTGAGACTTGCTCTTGAATACAGTTTCAAATTAGGTCCCTTATCAATCCAATTACATCTTATTCAGCATAATCATTTCACGCTTTAGGGATACAACATGTGTTGGTGTTTGATGATGTTACACTGAATACCATGTATTTTCCTAATTAGGGAAGGTAGATACAAGTAAGTGTTCCACAAGAATGGTGATCGACAGTATGTTATTCCTATTTTCCAACAATGAAGTGTTGGGTTGTTGGAATGTTGTCGTGCTTAGTTTTATTAGTTTAAGCAACTAGTACATGCTTTTCAACAATTGTTTTTTGAATTGGCTTCACTTGCAAACATGTTCGTATTATGTAACCTGGACTAAAGGTAAATATGAAATCTGTTCTAGTTTGCGGAGCACCATTCACTTTACGCCAAGGGATTTTACAGTCCCAAGTCAAGGGAGTTTAGAATGGCTCGCTGCAATTTACGGCCACTTCCCCACCATGATGGGGCCATACAATTCCGGCCTTAGAAAGTATTAGCATAGTACAATATTTCATCCAATTACGAAAATCAAGGCTCCATTTCAGGAATCAAAAAACACTAGCGGGTAAAATAAAGCAAAATCCAAAGGCATTTTATAAGTATAGTAGGGGCAAAAGGATAGCCAGAAAAAAAAGCAGGGCCTATTAGGGACCAAAGTGGCAATCTGTGTGGGGAGCTGGAAGGTGTAGGTGATGTTTTAAATGAGCACTTTGCATCTATATTCGCTATAGGGAAGGATGATGTGGGTATAGAAGTCAGGGAGGGTGACTGTGATATACTTGAACAAATTAGCATTTCATTCCATGGGCAGGATGAGGTTTCATGCAGGTATTTAAAGTTTTATGAAAAGTTTTAATAACATTGATAGACATATCCCAGTTCATGTGACACTTTCACATGAGGGGACATGTCTTAATTTGATTTTCTTTATTAACCTTTTCAGAACGTCAACTAATCTCCGAGGCAGCTCTTTGCCTCAGAGAATTTTGCGCTCCTTCATGTACATGCCACCCCTGCTCCCCCCACCCACCCACCCACCCACACAGGGAGCGCTCAGCTCTTCCGGGCAAGCATCACGCTGGGTGGGCCTTAATTGGCCCGCCCACGTAAAATGGCGATGCCCAGCCAGTCGGGGGTGCTGATCAGCTGTGCACCCGCCCATGCCCGCACCTGCGTAACCCCCCCGACGGGGAGAAAATTCTCTCCAATGATTAAACATCAGTGGTAGGGAAACTATTGGAAAAAGTTCTGAGGGACAGAATTATTCTCCACTTGGAGAGGCAAGGATTAATCAAGGATAGTCAGCATAGCTTTGTCAGGGGGCGATCGTGCCTAACAAATTGATTCAATTTTTCGAGGAGGTGGCTAAGTATGTAACAAAAACAAAAATAGCTGGAAAAACTCAGCAGGTCTGACAGCATCTGCGGAGAGGAACACGATTAACGTTTTGAGCCCATATGATTCTTCATCAGAACTAAAGAAATATAGAAATGCTTTTGCTTTTGGCTAAGTATGTAGATGAGGGTAGTGCAGTTGATGTAATCTACATGGACTTCAGTAAGGCTTTTGACAAGGTTTTGCATGGGATACTGGTCAAGAAGGCAAGAGCCCAAGGGATCCAGGACAACTTGGCAAATTGGATCCAAAATTGGCTTAGTGGCAAGAGGCAGAGGGTGATGGTCGAAGGCTGTTTTTGTGACTGGAAGCCTGTGCCCAGAGGCCAGGGTTTGGTGCTGGGTCCCTTGCTGTTTGTTGTGTCCATTAATGACCTAAACATGAATGTAGGAGGTATGATCAATAAGTTCTCAGATGACACAAAAATTGGTGGTGTGGCAAATGGCAAGGAGAAAAACCTTAGACTGCAGGACGATATAGGTGGGCTGGTTATATGGGCATAACAGTGGCAAATGGAATTTAATCCTGAAAAGTGTGAGGTGATGCATTTTGGAAGCATTAATAATGCAAAAGAGTACACAATGAATGGTAGGACCCTAAGAAGTACAGAGGATCAGAGGGACCTTGGTGTGCATGCCCATAGATCCTTGAAGGCAACAGAACAGGTAGATAAGGTGGTTAAGAAGGCATATTGGATACTTTTTTATTAGTCAAGGCATTAAATACAAGAGCAGGGAGGTTATGATGGAGCTGTATAAAGTTAGTTAGGCCACATCTGGAGTACTGTGTGAAGTTCTGGTTGCCACACTATGGGAAGGATGTGATTGCACTAGAGAGGGTGCAGAGGCGATTCACCACAATGTTGCCTGGGCTGGAGCATTTCAGCTATGGAGAGAGATTGGATAGGCTGGGGTTGTTTTCCTTTGAGCAGAGAAAGCTGAAGGGGTCCTGATAGAGGTATACAAAATTATGAGGGTCATAGATAGGAAGAAGCTTTTCACCTTAGTGGAGGAGTCAATAACCAGGGGACCTAGATTTGAGGTAAGGGGCAGGGGGTTTAGAGGGGATTTGAGGAAAAAAAGTTTTACCCAGAGGGTAGGGGTTATCTGGGACTCACTGCCTGAAAGGGTGGCAGAGGCTGGAACCCTCACAACATTTAAGAAGTATTCAGATGAATATTTGAGATGCTATAGCTTACAAGGCTATGGGCCTAGTGCTGGAAAAGGCTACAGGCCAAGTGCTGGAAAATGGGATTAGGGTAGATAGGAGTTTGATGAACTGCGTGGACACGATGGGCCGAAGGGCCTCCTTCCTTGCTGTGAACTCTATCACACTATGACTACGAGTCCCAAATGAATGCGGGATGATCTGAACATTTATGAAGACAGAGCCAAACCTATTGGAATCCGGCAGTGAGAGATCACAAGGATTATCATATTATTTCCTCTAACAATTTCCCATTTCATTCTATTTCTTCAAATGTGCAATTTTGGCCCATTATAGAGTGTGTGCGTGTGTGTCCCCATCTCTCTCCCGCCTCTCTCTCTGTCACACACACACCAGCAACCTGGAAACACAGGTAGGATGACTTTGAAATATAGTTCCCTTTAGTTCAAATTTTTATCTTGTTAGGGGTGGAATGGAAGAAATCTGAACTGAAAGTAATACTAAACTGCAAAAAGGAGTGGAGAAAGGCCAAGAGTTTCTTGATCAAGCAACACCAAGGAATGGGCAAACATGATACCAAGAGATGGTGCGAACTGCTTAGAGCAAAAGCAACATTACATCGAACCCTCATCAATAGGAAGGACCTGGGGAAAAGAAGTAAACTTTAAATATTTGTTGTCTAGCAGTCCTGCTTAACAACTTCAACAGTTATCCAGATGTTAGCAGATGTAAAATGTTATTGGTGCCAATGACTACATCATGCATAGAGTATGGACCAATACATCAGGAGCCAAAGATTGGAAGGAGCGGCTCAAGATTCGTGAATTTAACTTCCTCCAATTCAAAAATAAATTTTCTAAATAAATTGTTGAAAAGATGTCAAATAAAATAAATAATCACGCAGCAAAGCAATCAGTTTTAAGACAACAACAGGGGTGAGGGATTGTCATTTGACTGTTAGTGAAATAAAATGGAAGAACAGAAAAGACAAAGAAAGTAAATGCAAAGGCAAATTTAAACAGGCTCCTTCTACTACTCCACCCTGTTCTCTTGCCCACATGTCTGTCCTTGGCTTGCTGCATTGTTCCAGTGAAGCCCAACGCAAACTGGAGGAACAGCACCTCATCTTCCGACTAGGCACTTTACAGCCTTCCGGGCTGAATATTGAATTCAACAACTTTAGATCTTAAACTCCCCCTCCCCCCATCCCCACCCCATTTCTTCCCCCCCTCCCCCGCTTTTTTTTTCAATAATTTATATAGATTCTTCTTTCCCCACCTATTTCCATTATTTTTAAATCTAAAACTAAAACCTTGTTAGCCTTTCCACCCCACCCTACTAGAGCTGTACTTTGAATATCCTGTCCTCCATTCTTAATTAGCACTTTTCTCAGACAAAACACCTCTTTGACCCTTTTGTCTGTGACATCTTTTGATTATCTGCTCATCTCCACAATCACCACACCCTCAATGTCTCTCTCTCCCCCCACCCCCCCCCCCCCCACCTTAAACCAATTTATATTTCTCCCTTCTTCTAACTATGCTTCAGTTCTGCCGAAGGACCATGAAGGCTCGAAACGTTAACTGATTTCTTCCCCGCGGATGCTGCCAGACCTGCTGAGTTTTTCCAGGTAATTCTGTTTTTGTTTTGTCCTTCTACTCCTGTTCTTATTTGCACCGCTAGACAACAAATATTTAAACTTTACTTCTTTTCCCCCGGTCCTTCCTTTTGATGAGGGTTCGATGTAATGTTGCTTTTGCTCTAAGCAGTCCGCACCATCTCTTGGTATCATGTTTGCCCATTCCTTGGTGTTGCTTGATCAAGAAACTCTTGGCCTTTCTCCACTCCTTTTCGCATTGACGTGCCTTTCAAGCCGTATTCTGTATATATTGTTGCACCTTAGCAAAGGGCCAAATTAACTTAATTTTCAGCACTTGATGATGTATACCATGCCTCTTCCAGATTTCATTCTCCCGAGGACATATTCATCATTTACTCTCTCTTTTCAATATATTCTAAACATTCTTCTGTATATCCACATTCCAAAGGACTTTTGATCATTTGGTTGCCTGCAGTCTAGGTTTCACGGTTATAATTAGCAACGCCAAAACATCTAAGAAGCGCGTAGGCATAAGTATAACGCTCATCTCTGCTAGACCACTTTTTACCTATTATACCCGATTGCCTGTTCTTCATAAAAACAAAAATAACTGCGGATTCTGGAAATCTGACAGAAAAACAGAAAATGCTTCTGCTTGTACGCCTGTTTTTCATCTTTCGTCCCAGAATGTTGTATTTACCTTCTGAGTGGTACATTAATTCCCTGTAACGTAACTTCCCGTCATCATTTTATTCCATAAATTTATTCATGCCCATTTCCTAATCCCACCCCCCCCCCCCTCCTAGCCTCGCACTGAACATATGGAGAGTTTTTTTTGGATCTAAATGTTTAAATATATTTTACATTTCAGTATTGGGGTTCATAAAATGTGCATATTATTCCAGCTCCTTTTGCGGCTGTGATAAGTTTAGTCTCTGTTCCATTTCAATATTCTGACATCCCAAGCTCACAGCAAGGCAATAATATCTCCAGCAAAGCACAACCTGAAACTAGCATAGTGCCAATGTACAACATACACGTATGCGAGGAAATACATTATACTTAACCTTCTATTGTACTATATTTTATGGTTGTGAGAATGGATGTTTTTTAAATATTTGGGGGGAATATTGTATTTTTCTGTAAAGAAGGTTGGGTGTCTGTGCCTGTGTGTGTGTGATTTAATTAAGCTGGGCAGAGTTGATAGGAGTCAGGTTGTCTGGGGGTTTGGAAACATGAAAAGGTTTGAGGTACAGGTAAATAGGTTAGATCTAACAGTTGCATTTGTTTAGATAAGTTGAGACGTTGTTTGAATTTCAAAGGGGAATCAGAGGTAGAAAGGGAAATGTTTGCACTTTGCAGGAGTCCATACATAAATAGCAGTGGGGCATTATATTTTTATTGACCCAAAAGCAAAGATAAGATGGAAACATAAAAGAGCTTACATTTGGAAGGGTTTGAGTTTCAGAGAGATGTGAGAACAATGGGGCTTAGATGAAAGGGGAAAGGGGTATATTAGAGTTACTGCAGATGGTTGTCTTTTAGCTATTGATCTGGATAACTGTCCAGTTGTTAAGCAGGAGATGGCTGGAGATAGCTGGAGCTGTTTGAGCTGTTGAGAAGTCTTGGGCCACTGTAAGCAGTTTTATTCTGAAGTGAATTCCATAGCAAAGTGGAACAGGGTACAGGTCATGTGGTACACCTTTACTGAAGCTACAGTAGTCTGCCTTGTGTGATATTACTGGATTCCAATTTAAATATCTATCAGGGAGTGTTGCCTGGAAAGTGTTTACTTGTGGGATTGACCAACTAGTGTTTTAGGGAAATGTTTTGTAAGACTAACCTTAATTGTGTAACTGTAATCTTGTGTGTTTAATTCTTTTTTTTGTTAATAAAACTTATACTTTTAATTTTGAAAAACCCAAAAGCGTTACTGTACCTCTTACCGCTGAGATTGATAGTCGTCTTCTCGTTATTAGAATACAAAAAAAGATTGTGGCCAGTAAGCCAAGTTTCCCTCTGGGATTTGGTTTGCGCAGCAATTAACACAGGCTGTGGTCATAACATAGTAACTAGCTCACTATATTTATTTCCCTGCATCAAACGAATGGAAGTCCTCATTGGTTGCTTTACTGTTAAGTCCTGTGGTACACTGCATTCATTTTTCTCAACTTGAATATAGATACATACCTAGAATCGACATTAACTTGCGTTCAATAGGGTCAGTAACATAGCAAACGCCTGGCAAGGGATTCCGCCCAAAAGGGAATGGAACGTGGTCGCGACCAAATGGTCAAGTGGTCGGTTTTGAAGACGCTAACGGATCTTGCACGGCAGAAGTGATGAGAGGCAAGCTGGAAGTTTTGGGAGACAATAGGATGACGGATTGTTTATGATTCGATTTCATTATATATAAGAAAGCAACTATCTAATTGCTTCAAATTTGTAGCGCGTCTCTAGGTTTAGACTTGAAGAGCTGTACCCACACCCGCTTCCCCATCCTCCTTATCTCTTGCATGTTTATTATTGACTGTGAAGCTCATGCTGTAACACTTCAGCCTTGAACCCCAGAATGTAGTAAACAAACCACTTAAAAGCAGCCATTCACAAAAGAATTATAAAGTGTTTAAAATCTGTCTGTTTATTCAATTTTTTCTATTGAAAAGCCGAGTTTAATGCACCACATTTGAATTGATCGGTGCTTCAGGGTTGTTTTCGATTCCTGCAAGTAACCTATTGTTAGGAGACGTAAATGTTTCAAACTCTAAATTTCATTCCCTGTCGAAAACACTTTTTGTTTCACTTGGCATCACCCTCCTTACCTTCATAGAGCTCAGCGTATCATCGCTTTGCTTAGCAAAGAGGCGATGCTTCGTCCCACCGCTAAGATTGTAAAGAAACAAATGTTCTGCACACACCTTACTGATAGCCAGTAATCTTTTCAAGACCATAATTTGTATGATTTCAATTAACTGCTGAATATTCGCCCTGAAACTATCACCTGAATATCCCCACTGGGTTGCTTTCTATTGACTGATGCAGCTGAAGCGGAAAAAGGACCAACCAACTTAAAGAAAACGGTGCAATGAAGATCTACAAGAGGTATAAGTTTAGAACAAGATACATTTACAAAACTTTTATAACATTAATTCCATCGAAGTTATATTAGCCAAAAATGTTTAGCAATGTTTTATAGGACAACATTTTAGACATTGACTCAGTAATCGTAGTAACAACTGTGTTACTGAAATTCGCAGATTGTCAATTATCAATCTCGATGGAAGCTAGTGCAACAATAACTTACACAACTGAAGCCATTAAAATTCATATCATAAAATAAATGTCTTGACAATTATCACGTGTTTCATTGTTTTAATAGATTAGTTGATAGCTGAGATCCAGTTTCACACATCGACACATCGTGAGTCCACTTTGCTTCTATTATTCAAACCAATTCTTTCGTTTCTACGTAATTGCATCGCACTGGTACTTGGCAGATGTCCTCTATACAACTACTGAAAGAATTATTCTGGCATGTACCGTAGTGAAAGTCAGGGTTTGCAATGTAATAAACTGGTTATTATAATAATTTATATATCCAGAAGAATTAATCAAAACGATTGACCCCTTTCAAGTTTAATATTTATTTCTAACAGAAATTTAGTATATAGTTAACTAAATGGATTCTTTATATGGATTTCTCCAGTTGACGTTTTGCGGCCACAATTTACTCCTTTATGTCTGTTTGCCATGCCCAGTTTATGATTCATCTCGACGCTGTAACTTCCATTTAGATTGCATGAAATATATTTTTCATGGCTAATTATAGTAAATGTAGGAACAACAACTTTAGCCTGAGTAGAAAGAGAATGCTGGGATTGAACTGTCACACCGTTTCGCTACTTTGTCTAAACTTTACTGGATTAGCTAATACATTCACGCACATACACAAACCTGCTTTATATCATTGACACACATTCTGCAGAACAGCCCATTTGACACATTTACTGCATATACATACTGTAAGTTGGGTTTTGGTCGCCTATTTTAATAATACATTACGTGTCAGGTTGGTCCCATTCAAAATATCCCTGTGAAATGAAACTTTGTGGCAGATGATATGGTTGTACACCATTGTTTTTTGGAGGAGCTTCGATCAGTTCGCCCCTCCGGTGATATTTCAACCTTTCAGAAGTAAATCTATTTACTATGAAATGGAATGGATGCGCATCCAATTGAAGCAGACTGGAAACTTATTACAATATTCTTCGCCCGACTCAAACGGTTGTATTAGCATTTCAGCACCACTGTTTGTGGACAGCGATAGGTCAGGAAAGTGGATGTCGTGGGAAAGCAAAGCCCGGCCACACCTTCAGCACAGAAACAAGTCGAGAGGGCGCTCTCAACATTTAGCAAGGCACCAGCCGTTCATTGCATTTGCACTTGGCCTCAGACCTTCTGCAGGATTTTGCATTGGAACCTCACGGTCGGATTTGGCGGAAGAAATAATGGTGAGGCTAACAGTGCTCACCGTTATTAAAGAGCAACATAAAGGGCGCTGCATTGAACTGGTTTTCTAATTGTGCAAGTTCCAATGCAAAATCCCATAGGCTTACAGACTTGTCCAACGTTTTCGCGTTGGGGCGGGCGGGTGGAGGGCACATTTCAATTTTTTTCTCCTTCAAGGGGCCGATAAGTAAATTTCGGAAGGATAAACTTTGGCACAAAAATGAACATGAATTTCAAAATAAAACTGAGGTATGAAAAGAAACTCCTTGCCGCAAAAAAAAACGAGTAATGATGGGGTGAGTGTGTGTATGTCCGGCTCACTCCCAGCCTCAGGATGTTCACTCACTCACCCTCACCCACTGTGAGAGTGCAGGATGGTGTGTGTGGGTGAAGGTGAATGAGAACCCTGATACTGGGAGTGAGACAGTCTTATGGACACGCTGTGCGCCTGCATGCACACTTCCCTCACACACCACTATCTCCCTCTCCTCTCTCACAACCACACTCCCCCACCCCCTCCCACCTCAATCCCGCCTCACACTCTCAACGCCCCACGCTTTCTTAAAACCCCTCACGCTCTTTCTCAACCCCCACACTTTCTCACAACCCCCTCGCACTCTCAACCCCCTCACACTCTCTCACAACCCCCTCAGAATCCCCCTCAACCCTGCTCTGGGGATCTGGGTTCAAATTCCACCAAAGCGGATGGTGAAATTTGAATTCAATAAAAATCTGGAATTAAAAGTCTGATGATGACCACAAAGCCATCACTGATTGTCGTAAAAACCCATTTGGTTCACTCATGTTCTTTCACTTTCTCAGATGCCATTGGGCACTGCTCCTGCTGCCTTTGTGTTTCGCTTCAGCCTGCCTGGGTCCCACTCAAACTTGCCTGAGCCCCACTCCAATGGCTGGATGCCTGGGCCCTGATCTGGACCACCTGGGCCCCGCTCCCTGACACCTCCTTAGTGACACTCATCGGCTCCGCCACTGCCTGAGCCCCACTCCAGCTCACCTGAACCCTGCTCTGGGTGCCTGCGCCCCACTTCCTGGTACCTCTGTTCCCTTGTCCACATGCCCCAGCGCCTCCACTTCCTTGTCCACACTCCTCAGGACCTCCACTCCCCTGTCCATGCTCCCCAGAACCTCTGCTCCCTTGTCCATGCTTCCTGGCAACTCTGCTCCCTGGGCCATGCTTCTCAAAACCTCCACTCCCTGGGCCATGGTGCCCGGGCCCTGAACTCACTGCCATTGGTGTTCGCTGCTCTTCCAATCACAGATGGTTTCTCTCTTACATTTGTCCCTGTTTCTCTCTCTCAAACGCGGGAGAGAAATGGCCTGTGATTGGAGGAGCAGCTCCATTCAGAATCTTCCACTCAAACTTACCTGTTTGACCAGCATTTTGAAAACTAGCTCCGGGGGCTGCAGAGGGGAGTTTCGCAGAGCACATATGTTGGGCAAGCCTGCCATAGAAACTTTGTGTGCAAGTGCAATGAACAGCCTGAAATAAAATCAGAAAATGCTGGAAATACCCAGCAGGTCTGGCAACATATGTCAGAGAGTAAGGGAGATAAGATGTCAGGTCTGTAACCTGTCATCAGAACTGGGAGAAATTAGAAATGTATTAGGAGTTTTAGCAAGTGAAGCAAGAAAGGTATGAAGAAGAAAAGGGAAAGTTTGTGATCAGGTGTGGGGCAGGAGAGATTAAACAACAAAAGATTTCATTGTGCAAGGCCAATGGCAGAGGCGATGGGGCAACTAAACAAACAAAAGATATGTCTAGAGGAAGTGTGAATGGCAGGATAGCTGCCATCTGAACACAAAGTAAAGGAAGTAAAAGAAATGAGAGGAAAAAAAAAAACAGCAACAAGACATGAAACAAAGTAGGGACAAATGCTATGAGCTAAAATTGTTGAACTCAATGTTGAGTCCAGAAGCCTGTAAAATGCCCAGTCAAAAGATGAGGTGCTGTTCCTTGAGCTTGTATTGAGATTCATTAGAACACTGTAACAGGCCAAGAACAGAAAGGTCAGAGTGTGAGCAAGGTAGACAATTAAAATGGCAGGTGACTGGAAGCTTGGGGTCATGCTTGTGGGATGAATGGAATGTAGAGGAGACCATATTGTGAGCAGCCTATACAAAATACTACATTGAAAGGAGTACAAATAAATCACTGTTTCACTTGAAAAGAGTGTTTCAGCCTTCGATGGTGAGTAGGGAGGAGGTAAAAGAGGAAGTGTTGCATCTCCTGCGCTTGCATTGAAAGGTGCTGTAGGAAAGGATGGGGTGTTGGGGGTGACTGAGAAATGAGCAAGAGTGTCATGAATGGTATTGTACTTTCAAAATTCTGAAAGGGGAGGGGAGGGGAAGATGTGTTTGGTGGTGGAGGAAATGGTGGAGGATGATCATTGAATACAAAGGCTGGTGGAGTGGAAGGTGAGGACAACAGGAGCCCAATCATGGTTCTGGAAAGGAGGGAAGGGATAAGAGCAGAAGTGCAGATATGGTTGAAGTCTCCGTCAACCATGGTATGGTTGGAATCCTTGGTGGAGGAAAATGGAAGACATATTGGAAACATTAACTCTGTTTAGTTCTGTCAGATTCTACTAGATCTGTGTATATTTCCAGGATTTTCTGCTTTTATTTCAGATTTCCAGCAGTAGATTATTTTTGTAATGAAAACCTGGCTCTTTTCATTCATTGCAGAGAGCAAATGCAAATCAAAGAGCCAAAAAGGTGAGACACCCTCCGCACGGTACCTGTGAGAACAGGGCAAATAACTGCATACCTCCTTAACCAATCAGATTGAAGAATCATTGATGACTAGCACAGAGTCCGAATTAAGAAGTATCAGTTAGAATATTGTTGTGATCAGTGCCAAACAAACAGCTTTTGCCAGTCATTATGTTTACAGTTGCCCATCAACTTTCAATAGTCTTTTGTGCTCCATGTTATGGCTATTATAGAGTTATTTCTGCACACTACCCTCCATAGAGATCTGGGATGTTTGTGAATAGGGACAGTATGTCTCTTCAACCAATCAGATTGAGAAAATCCTTACTGAACCACACAGAGTCTAAGTAAGTTAGAATATTTAATGCAATGTAAAATAATGTTCAGAGAACAAAATAAAGAGGGGGAAGAAAAATTACACCGAAAGTTGCTTTTGAATTTACCCTGTAATAATTGTGAGTATGGATAGCCTCAATATTATTCTTACTGCACATTGAATTCAGTGTTAAATCAGCTACAGATAGTGAACAAAGAGTGGGAAAGATGTAATTGAGATCAAAGAAACAAAAAGATAAAGTATTTATTTTTTTTACAATTTAAGTTAAAATCCGTAATAATAATAAAATCTGAAGGAATGAGACTCTACACTTCAAAAAGTTATTTTTCCACGCCATAGGGTTTTTTTGGACAGCAATTAAGACTTTAAATGTTGCTAAATGTTGTACTTACACTAGAATGGACAAACCCTAACTTTTCTGAAATAAAAATAGAAAATGCTGGAAAAACTCAGCAGGTCTGGCAGCATATGTGGAGAGAGAAACATAGTTAATGTTTTGAGCCCATTGCCTCTTCAGAACTGAAGAGAGGTAGAAATGTGATGGATTTTATAAAGTTGAAAAGAGGGGGTGGAGCAGGTGGAGTAAAATAGAAAGTCAGGGATAGGTGGGTGCTCAGGAGAAATTAGGCAAAGATGTCATGGACACAAGACAAAAGGAGTGTTAAAGATAGCGTTGAAGACTAAGCAAGGTTCTAATAGTGGAATAAAGGTCAGATAGCAGAATTTGTGAATAGCTGAAAAGGTTAGCAGTCTCTGAAAGCAAAACATGAGAACAGGTTTTTCTGGTGAGTTTATTTTCTATTAGTAAAGTGAACATAGGAACCGTATGTCATTCAATGTATTTAAACAGTAAATCAGACAGTAAGGTAAAAATATTTAGCAGCTTTTGGAGAGCAGGCCATTTCAAACAGCAGCTTCCTGATTTCCACATTTAACTCTGGACATCTGTGGTTGTTGGAAATTGTTGTCCAGTTTCCATGGTGAGCACTGTTAGCATCCTTATTATTTTTACAGCGACATCTGACCCTCGACATCAGGAAAGAGCACAAGCTAAATGTCAGTGGGTAAATGTGAAAGGAGCATGTGTGGTTTTGTGTGGTTTTGTGGTAGGTATAACGTTGAGGGTAACAGCACTCACTATAATTAACATTCCAGCAGCCGCCCACATGCAGGTAAAAACAGAAGTCGGTGTCCAAGTTACTGAATGTATCCATTAGCTACCCACTAAACTACGCCAGAAAAAGTTACCGGTTTCTCAATTCCATTGTAAATATTTATTTTTAAAGGTGCTATAAGCCCTAATTACTGCCAAACATTCTCCCTGGCATTGAAAATGAACTTTTACAAATGTGGATTCTCAGTCATTCAGATTTTAATTATTGTTGGGAGATTTTTAAAAAACGCTTTAACTTCTCTTTCTGTCTCTTTTATCCTTTCTAATCTCATTTATCTTTCTCTCTCTTTATTTCCCTTCCCCTACCTGTTTTTCCATGGCATTCAATATTCTACCTGACACTTTCCGGTTCAGATTCTGCGCTGCTCTTTAACAATTTTTCAGTCCCAGTGGCTAAGGTAACCAGTGTTTCCAAACTTTTCTGGCCATGGAACCCTTTTGACCTCTCAAGAATATTAATGGAACCCTTAAGAAACATTCCTATTATGTTGAAGAGTTAAACCACAAAAATTGATTGTTTATGTGCAATAAGTACAAACATACAAAAAAAAATTTAGAAGTCTTTCCTATTTCTTATGTGTATACATTTATTATAATTAAAAAGTTATTTTATTCGACAAAGTACTTAAGTCATCTTTTTGTCATTTTTAATAGGAGGAATGAATCTGCTTCTTTTGCTCACAAATTGCTTTAATATTAGGAATGATGCTGGAGAGCTGGATTCTCATATCAGGTGCGGCATTCAGTCTGCTCCTGTTTTTTGCTTTTGTCACAGAGTATCGTGAGAAGCCACTGTCACACAAATACGTTGTGGCGAAAGGAAAGAGCTCATGAACTGCTTTCTTTGCCATATTCGCGTACTTGTGAGTTAAGCTGCTCCAGAAATTCAGTAATGGAAGTTTGCTGAAGCGTTGTTTTAGTGTGGAGTCAGAAGTCATATCAATCAGGCTCTCATAATCTTGCGCTGACAAGATTAACATTCTGGCTGTTAGCGCAAATGGGTTATGCACCCACGCATTGTCATTTGATGGAGGAAAATATCCCAACAAAGAGGAGTTCAAGTCATGTAGGTGCTGTGTAATATCACTGAAAATGTTTTCATCAGGGAGAGAATTAACTTCAGTGAGAAAGTCATCCAATGTCAGAAAGCAGTCGAAGTTCTTATTTTCTATGCACGAAGTCCAAAAACACAATTTCTGGAACGATGATATCTTATCTTTTGCAGTAAAAACGGTAACATTCTTTTCTTGTAGTAACAGATTCACTTCATTTAGTTTTGTAAAAATATCTGCAAGCTGCACAAGTCTCAGAAGTCATGAGGTATTCAACAAATACTCTGAAAGTTGAAATTTGTGATCCATACAAAGCACCAATATTTCACGATGAAGCTTAAAACATCTCTCAAGCAGTTTGCCTTGCAACAGCTACCTCACCTCTGTATGTAGGAGCAGCGCTTTGTACTCATTTCGGCACACAGAATTTTAAATAGTTTTGATTTCAGCGGATGAGTTTTAATGGTGTACCACAGGGATCAGTGCTTGGGCCCCAGCTATTCAAGATATATATAAATGACTTGGATAAGGGAACCAAATGCAATATTTCCAAGTTTGCTGATGACACAAAATTGGACGGGATTGAATTGTGAGGAGAATGCAAGCAGGCTGCAGGGTGATTTAGACAAGTTGTGTGTCTAGGCAAACACATGGCAGATGCAGTATAATGTGGATACATGTGAAGTTATATGCTTCGGTGTGAAAAACAAAAAGGCAGAGTATTATTTAAATGATGATATATTGGGAAATGTGGATGTATAAAGGGATCTGGGTGTCCTTGTACACCAGTCAATGAAAATAAATAGGCAGTTGCAGCAAGCAATTAGGAAGGCAAATGGTATGTTAGCCTTCATTGCAAGAAGATTTGAGTTCAGAAGTAGGGATGTCTTACTGCAATTATACAGGGCCTTGGTGAGGCCACATCGAGTATTGCATGCAGTTTTGGACTCCCTACCTAAGAAAGGATATACTTTCCATAGAGGGTGTGCAGTGAAGGTTCACTAGACTGATACCAGGGATAGCAGAACTGTTGTATGAGGAGAGATTGGTTCAACTGGGTCTGTATTCACTAGAGTTTAGAAGAATAAGAAGGGGTCTGATTGAAACGTATAAAATTCTAACAGGGCTAATCAAACTGGAGGTAGGGAGTGTGTTTCCCCTGGTTGGGGAGTCTAGAACCAGGGGTCACAGTCTCAGGATATGGGGCAGGCCATTTAGGACTGAGATGAGGAAAACTTCCTTCACTCAAGAGGATGGTCAACCTGTGGAATTCTCTACCACAGAAGGCTGTGGAGGTTGGGTCACTGAGTATATTCAAGAAAAAAATTGATAACATTTTGGATATTAGGGGCATCAAGGGGAATGGAGAGAAAGCGAGAATATGGCATTGAGATAGAGGATCAGCCATGATCATATTGAATGGTGGAGCAGGCTCAAAGGGCCGAATGGCCTACTCCTGCTCCTAGTTTTTATGTTTCTAATGTAATTGATAATTTGCAATGCCCCATCCAGCACATTTTTTTGGGCATAGGTATCTTCTTAACAGCAAGTGCATGTCTGTGGAGGACACAGTGATTGCTTGTGCAGCACGATGGTACTGTCAGAGATTAATCACACCAAGGCATCACAGAAACCCCATTTATTACTTGTGAGCAAGGGAGAACAATACAGCGAGAGTTATTGTACCGTCTCAAAGCAGAATACACAAAGACTTGCTTAAAAGCATTTTACAACCAATCAGTAAATTTTGTACATCTCAATCCACTTATTTGCATAAGTTGGAAAAACTCAGCAGGTCTGGCAGCATCGGTGGAGAAGAAATCAGTTAACATTTCGAGCCTTCACGACCCTTCGGCAGAACTGAAGCGTAGTTAGGAGAAAGGAGAAATATAAGCTGGTTTAAGGTGGGGGGGCGGGGTTCTCCCCCTGCCCCCCACCCCCACCTTAAACCAGCTTATATTTCTCCTTTCTCCTAACTACGCTTCAGTTCTGCCGAAGGGTCGTGAAGGCTCGAAACGTTAACTGATTTCTTCTCCACCGATGCTGCCAGACCTGCTGAGTTTTTCCAGGTAATTCTGTTTTTGTTTTGGATTTCCAGCATCCGCAGTAGCTTTTAGCTTTTTGTTTTTATATTTGCATAAGTTTACTGACCAATCCATCTTCCAATAAATTTCCATTCCTACACCGCAGGTGCAGTTGTTTATAATTTGGCTATCAGAACTTTGATTACATTCGGCCCGAGAGAGAGAGACATGGAATGTCTCAGGGCTCATCCTACAGTAGTCAGACAAGATGGTATTGTTCTTCAAGGTTGCAGTGTTTTTCTCTTAGGCTCAAGTGTTTAATTCAATTGCTCCATTAACCCTTTCAATACTGAGTGGGCCCCCCCCTATAGTTGTCTTTAGGCCACCACACTACAGCTTTGATCTGTGCTACAGCACCTTCTGTCTTCCCAACCATTGCGCTGGTGACATCAGTGCACACATCAACACATTTTTCCCAATTAATTTCATGTCTTTTCATAAAGTTATTCATACAGTTGAACATTTCTTCACCAGTAGTGTTGCTTTGCAAAGGTTCACATAGGAGCACGTCCTCCTCAATAAATCTATCAAAAATGTAATGCACAAATACAAGCAATACTGCAAACCCCGATACATCAGTCAACTCATCTAGCTGTAATGAATACACATCGCAGGATTTCAGTTGAGAAACTAGATGGTTCTCGATGTCAGCAGCAAGATCTTGAATTCATCGGGTGATAGTATTGTTTGACAATTTTAGTGCCTCAATTTTTTACCAGCATGCTCATCAAGCATGCATGTTACAATGTCTTTAGCGCAAGGCTTGATCAGGTTCTCTCCAATCGAATAGGCTTCTCTCATGAATGCAATGCAGCAATTTACTTTGTAAGAGGTCTCTGTTGCATTTTCATTATCAGTTTTGACAGTTTCTAACATCAAGGTTTTACAGTTTGTATGTGCATTAAGCTTTCTCTTGAAAAAAATTATGTCTTTATCTTTATATTTGGAATGATTTGTTTCCAAATGCCTTTGAAGTTTAGCAGGTGCCATGGAACTGTTGGATAATATTTTGTAGCAGGCTGTGCTTCAGGGGAATCTTTTTCTCCATTGCACACCAATCCAAAAGACAAATAGCTCTCGTGGTACTTAAGTTTCTTACTTCCTACTGCTGGTTCAGTTGGCGTGGGTAGCGATTGCTTCATTTTGGAAAGACCATTTCCCAATTTTTCTGCAGTGATTGGTTGAAGTAGTCCACCTTCATCACTTGCTTTTCACTTCTTTGAGATCCCTTCCTTAAGCCACCAATCCATAGCTAAGTAGCACGACTAGATTACCATTAGCGAGTTATAAGTTATTATCACAGCCAACTGTTTGGCTCAGTCACCTTGCTTTGTTAATCTCCTTAAATCTATGATCTCTGGAAGCAGTTTCTCTTTATTTACTCTAAAGTCCTTTCATGATTTTATACAGCTCTATCAAATCTCATAGCCTTCTCTACTATAAGGAGAAGACTCCTGGCTTCTCTAGTCTATTCATGCAACTGTAATCTCTCAGCCCTGGGCCAATTCTGGTAAATCTCTTATGTTCTCTCTTCAAAGCCACCTTGTTCATGAGGAAGAAGCACACAATTACAAATATATACAGCTACATCTGCCAGCATGTTGTTATTCACACCAGCTAAAGCAATATCCTTGCCCCACTCTCCTCTTCACTCCATCACCTGCTCTCCCCTTGCTCCATGGCCTGTTCTACCATTTGCTCCGAGGTCTGTTCTCTCCCCCATTCCATGGCCCACTCTCTCTCCCCCTGCTCCATGGCCCACTCTCCCTCGCTCCATGGCCCAATCTCGCCCCTGCTCTACCTCCTGCCCAAGGGCCCACTCTCTTTCCCACTCCATGGTCCGCTCTCCCCTAGCTTCATAGCCCGCTCTGCCTCCTACTCCATGGCTCACTCTCACCTTGCTCCATGGCCTGCTCTGCTTTCGCTCCATGGTCCACTCTCTCCCCTCACTCCAAGGCCCACTCTATCAACCACTTATTGGCCCACTCTTCCCTTGCTGCATGGCCTGCTCTCTCCCCAGCTCCGAGGCTCGCTCTCCCCTCGCTCTATGACCCAGTCTATCTCCCGCTCCATGGCCTGGTCTACCTCCTGCTCCTAGGCCTGCTCTACCTCCCGCTCCAAGGAGTGTGCTCTCCCTAAGTCTGTGGTTCACTCTCTCCCTCGCTCCATGGTTCACTCGCTCTCTCTCACTCCATGGTTCGCTCTCCCTCGCTCCGTGGTCTACTCTCTCCCTTGCTCAGTGGTCTCATCTCTCCCTCGCCCTCGCCCTGGAACTTACCTTGAAAACTTACTTTCCAGCTGTTTCCAGCTCATCCAATCACACCTTGGTTTCTCACTGCATTGGCTGCTAATAGGCTCACTGGGCTCACAGTAGCCAATGCAGGAAGAAACCAGCCTCTGATTGGACAAGCAGCTTTATAGCGTTTTTCAAATGTACATCATTTGAATGAGTTGGATGCCACCAGTTGGACAAGCCTGGCCTACCGCGGAACCCCTTGATATATCATATGGAACCCCAGGGTTCGACGGAACACAGTTTGGGAAACCCTGCTGTGTCGAGTTGCTTGCCCTGTTCACACAAGCCCCAGATGCTCTGTAGAGGGCGCCGCGAACTTCCAGTGCAAAAACCCATAGAGAGTCTATGTGTAGGTCCAGCGAGCGGGAATCGCAAAATCCCGGCCCTCCGTCGACCCGGGTGTGCCTGTTCATGTTTCTCGGCTACTGGGAACTGTGATATATTGAATCAAGAATTACCCTTGAGATGTGACTTTTAAGCGAAGAAGTTAGCGTGTCGGTACAATTGATTAACTGGCTGGACTCAAGGCGCAGTCCCTTTCTTGAGGATGGTAAGTATTTGTAAAGGAGTGGTAAATTTGAGAGCTCATTCATTTCCTTGGGGCCATAGTGGTCCGTGGCAATAATTCGCGCTTATATGATCGACCATCGATGGAGTGACTGTTACTTATCGTGCTTGTGGTTCGAACTGTAACAACTGCTGTGTGCGGTGCCGATATAAATATACTTCCGCGACCTTGATAATTCGGGGAAAGCGGTTGTTATTCAAAGTATGCTAAAGCGTCTGCAAGTATATAGGTCAAACCGCAGGATTTTGTGTGCAGTGGATTACATTTGTGTCATATGCTTGACTTCCCAGCGCAATGGTGCACTGTTTAGTGGAAAGATTTACGCATCGCAGGCAGAATATTGGGTAGTCATCCGTGATGATATGAATGCAAATTATTCTCTCCGATTTTACGGTCTCAGAACCAAATGCACGATAGGTGCTTGGAAAGCGCAACATTAAGATGGCAAGCAGAGCATGTTTTAATAAAAATAAATATAACATTAATTTTCTTGCGGGCAAGACGCTTCTGAATGTATATAGCAAAATTGCATCAAAGGATACAAATTCCAGTTTGAACATAATTGCAACCCAGTTGCAGTATCCAATAGAAATATGTCTCGCATATAGACTTAGACGTTACTATGTGGTCGCAGAGTATTTCGACAATTTCACAAAAGCAAGTGAAGATACACCTTGAGTTAGATTCAAATTTGATTACATTTGGCATTAGAGAAATGCAGTGTTGACTAAAACATACCTTTTAAAGGTGTTACGGGTTCTTCAACGATGAAAATACTGAGTTTGGTAGGAATATTTTTTTAAAAGAGCATGATATTTGCGGAAATATAATTTTAATCATTGAAAATGTAAATCGAACTTTTAAGACTAAGACTCATCTATGCTTTCTTTTTGTAGTATGGATTTATTAACACATGTTTGAAGTCTTTGGTTATAGAAAAATTCGGAGAAGAAACATGGGAGAAATTGAGGTGATTTCTGTTATTTCTCCTAAGCTAATCATATATCCATTTCATACCATGACCACAAGAGTGATCCAAATACTAGTCTTGTTGTCCGTACACATGTAAATGCAAATGATAACGAGAATAAATAAGTATTCTGTTCTCTCGGCAGGACACTGGCATGTACCCAGCATTCGACTCTAGAGATGGCTTTACATTTATAATATTTTAAAATAAAATATCAATCCACTTAAATGGAAACAACGAAAACATTACTTGTTCGCCAGGTTTCTGGTTATGGTTTATGCGCATGCACTTATAATTGGCAGGCACAATTCCTTGAGGACAGAGCTGGACATGTATAAACATCGCTGAAATCGAGTTGAATCTGATACATTTGAATGTATAGATTAAGCCTCAAGGTTACTATTTTTGCTAACACTTAATAGATCCAATGTTTTATCTTAGTTCAAAAATCAAGCATTTATCACCCGAGCGTTGCCGCTTATAGCCCCCAAATAAACCCACGCTGTTCACTGGGTGTTCACCCTGACTTATATTCTGTTTCTCAATTTGATGTGACGTGAATACTAAGTTAAAATTAAACTGTATTTTTTAAATATAACCAACGCGTATCCTGAAAGGCGCGTGCATTAGTGAGTTACACGAGCCTGTTGTTTGCACGCTCTGCCAGTAGCAGCTGCAGTGTTAACACTCCATGGGGAGGTTTGCGTTTAAAATTCCAGCTGGCGACGCTCTTCAGTGACTTCACAGCCGTGAGGTCCAGCAACCGGTGTCCCACTTCTCATAAAGTCAGCTGTCAACTTTTAAAATACAACAACGGCTAAGGGATATTGATCTGTCTCAATAAGTATGTATAGTGAATTAAGGAATCATGGTCATGTTTTGAAACTAATGTAAATTTTTTTTAAACAGGATCGCTGCTGGAGTCCCAGACACTTTTATGACATTTAAAGTGTATGCGGATGAAAATACAATGCGACTGGTGGAGGAAGCTTGCAAATTGTTAGGTAGTATTCATGTTATTATTACAAATATTAGTACCATTCATATCTAACTTCAGTGTTGCATTCAAGTTACCCTGCCATCTACAGAGTTTTCTCCCAAAAGCTAGAAATGTCAATGCTGAGAGTACAGGGAGAGAAGAATCCTCGTTCTCTATCTATAATTCAAGTCAATTATGTTTGCAAAGTGCCCAGGAGTTTCAGTTGACCCCACAAACACTTTGGAAACCTGATTTGACATTGCAATGGATTTATACTCAATCAGAATCCGTGAGAATACCACTTCTGGAGAGACACTTTGCCCCAGGCAGAGGTTGGGTTCTGCCTTAATTTACACTCTTACACTGAGCGTGCAATTGAGTCCTAAAAAGTCTCATTGGCACCTACTTTGCTGTTTAAATAATGGTGAGACTAGAGCACTTGTTGTTATTTATGTGCAAATGGTATAGCACAGGCTCGAGCAACCTGTTCGTGTGGGGGCCACAGTTCAATTTTTCTCACACTGCTGGGGGGGGGGGGGAGGTGTTGGGGGTTGGGTGAGCAAATTTCAGAAAGATAATGCTTGTCACAACATTAAATGCAATGTCAAATAAATAAACTGATGTATGAAAAGAAGCAACTTGCTGAGCAGAAAAGAAGTCACAACAATAAACTGATAATTTTAAAAATGAGTAATAAATAAAGACAACCATTAGAGTGTGAATGGGTGAGAGTGTGTGTGCCTAGCTCATTCCCAGTCTCATGGTGCTCACTTACTCACCCTCACCCACTGTGAGAGTGGGTGAGAGTGCATGTTGGTAAGGGTGAATGAGAACACTGAGACTGGGAGTGAGCCAGACACACTCTCCCCTACCTCTCAAACCCCACCCCCTCACACACACACTCTCACCCTCTCTCTCTCACACACAAGCGCGGATACACTCATCCCTCTTTCTCTCTCTCCCACACACAAACACTCACCCCACTCTCTCCCACACACAAACACCCACACACACACCCCTCTCTCTCACACACACACACACACACAAAAACACTCCTCTGTCTCTCTCACACACTCACCCTCTCACACACACGCTCACCCTCTGTATCACAAACATACTCACCCTCTCTCTCACACACTCACCCTCTCTCTCACACACTCACCCTCTCTCACACACTCTCTCACACACATACAGGCACATTCACCCCTCACACAAACACTCACCCCTCACACACACACACTTACAATTAACATTATAAGAATGGTCGGTTCTGTATTTGGATGGGTAATAACAGTAAGCATTAGGTCAATCAGGTACCTGGATTGGATATTTACAGTAAAAACTATGTCAGTAATCCATATGGATGGGTGTTCAACACTCGCGTTTCACCAAAACAAATTGGATTGTGCAGTAATACAATTTTGGTTGAAAATCCACCTACTGCATGGTTCAGGGACATTGTAAACCACCTACCCTCACTCACTCACCCACCCACCCTCATCCACCCACACTCACACCCATCCTCACCCCCACCCTCTCATCTACCCTCTATTATATGTGTGGTTTGTCATTCATTTAGTTTTTAATACTATTGAGCCTATCAGAACAGGTTGTAGAACAGGAGAGAAACAGGTTGTGATTGAAGGAACAGTGCCTTGCAGAAACCTTCAAGCTCACTGACCCGTCTTCCAAGCATTTTCAACAATCACTCCGGGGTCCACATAGAGGGTCTTCACGGGCCGCATTTGCTGTGGGTTAGACAAGTCTGGTATAGCAACTTCAAGTGAGGGAAAATGCACAGGTAAACACAGAAATCCAAAAGTTTCTGTCCTAGATGTACTGTTCTCAGGTTAGCTCCATGAAACAGTCTGAAGTTGCTGAACTAAACCTGTCACAGAAAGTTAAGCCTTGTCCATTTCAATCTAAGCGCCCCTTTAATGGAGGTCTTATGGCAGAGTGGGTATCCCTGCCTCTGAGTCAAAGCTCTGGCTTTAAGTCCCACTCCAGGACTTGATGGCCAAGGAAGGTACATTCATAACATGGCTAAATAGGTTGAGTATCAACCTGTAAATCCTTCTAACACATGCTAATGGCAGGTGGTAAGAGTGGGAGAGATTCCTGGTCAGCCATGTGATGGAAAGAAACCGGAGCCTCTGCCATTTGTTATGATGCAGCAGATGATGTGTGCCATGCGGAACAAATCCATGAGGGAAACTTGATCTCGCTATCACAGCGGTTTTGCAATTTGTATTTATTTCGAGATATGTCCTGAATTCAGAAGTAATAAGTCCACCAGGACTTCAGAGATGGTTTAGAAAACTAAATTAAACATTTATTAACAAAAGATAAGATTTCAAGCACATACATAGGTCTACAAATTACTACTATAATAACTCCTAAAACCCCTAATTAATCTGACTTCCAGTTACACCCCTGTTAAGGCAACAAGTAAAAAAAAATGATTTTAAATAGATCCAGGCAAGTCAACACAATACCCTGGACAGTAGAATCCAAGTGGCTTTTCCCAGCTTCAGTTTCTGTAGACAGCAGCTTAATGCACAAATACTGGAGGCTTTTCATGCTTCTGGTAGATCTTACAAAGCTTCCCTGACACTTGTTTCTCCCTTTTAATTTAAATTCCATTGTTCCCATATGTCTTTGGAACTTTACCTTTCTCATAACATAAACCCTTTCATGATGCTAATATTGTCAGTGACGTTTGGGAAAAAATAAATACACTGCTTGGCCTAGCTTCCCTGGCTAGGTGTAAACATCCCACCATCTCTTTGAAATTCAAACTGCCCAGATTTACCTAAGAATGCAAATTCTCCTCACCTTATATCCTAAGACTTCAGCCATGTTTATGTATTTAGCATTTCAAACCTGGCTTCTTTTGATGAATCAAAGCCTCCAGACCAGCTGTCTCCAATTCAATTAAATCACACACACACACACACACACACACACACACAGAAACTATCCAAACCCAACTATTAACTTACTTTTACAATAAATCACAATAATATTATGAGAATTGTTACACTTTCATGACACATCACTATCCATAGCTCCAGACTACAACATGTATGTAAAGTGCATGTTGCCACAGCAACTTGGACTACCTGAGTGAAATGTAACACGCTTCGCTACCCTTTTAACACTAAGTGCCAAATAAACTCTCTGGTATTGAAAATTAACTATTACAAATGTGGTTTGACATTCATTTAGATTTTAATTACTGTTGGAGGTCTTCAAAATGCAAAATGTTAATTTTTCACTTTTTAAAAACGTTTCCTTTGTCTCTTTTTATCCAATCTTTCCTTCTCTCATTTTAATTCTCTTTCTGTACCTGATTGGACATTAGATTCACGCATCCCAACTGAATCTTCCTTCTCAGTCCTTGCATCGTTAGTTTCACAATCCTTCAATCTGATTGGCTAAGGACATACTGAGTTGCTTGTCCTGTTCACTCAGGCCTGGTTTCCCACGCCTCAACATTATCAGTTCATACTTGCAGTATCCTGCCATCCATAAATTGTACAAGCCTAAATATAAGAGGGTAAACCTAATGAAATGTTGTTAGCTTAATTAAGCCACGCACATTTTAGTCCATTGTTTTTAGCTAAAAAAAACGCTTGCAGTGAGCAACAATTTAAGAATTTTAGTCATGGAGTAAATATTAATGCTATTTGAATATTTGACAAGCATAGAACACTCATTTTTCATTTGTCCATTGTTATCTGACTTTGGTCTTTCATGCACCTTACCCTCTTTTCATATTGCTATTGGTGGCAATGCCCTCAGCCTAGTTATCTCTACTTTTTTGGTCTTCCTTTCTGAACTTAGAGTCATAAAGGTGTACAGCACAGAAAAAGGCCCTTTGGCCCATTGAGTCTGCGCCAGTCAAGCAAGTACCTAACTATTCTAATCCCATTTTCCAGCACTAGGCCCATAGCCTTGTATGCCATGGCATCACAAATGCACATCCAAATGCTTCTTAAACGTTATGGGGGTTTCTGCCTCTACCACCCTTTCAGGCAGTGAGTTCCAGATTCCCATCACCCTCTGGGTGAAAAAATTCTTCCTCACATCCCCTCCAAACCTCCTGCCCCTTATCTTAAATCTATGCCCCCTGGTTATTGATCCCTCCACCAAGGGGAAAAGTTCCTTCCTGTCTACCCTATCTATGCCCCATATAATTTTATACACCTCAATCATGTACCCCCTCAATCTCCTCTGCTCCAGGGAAAATAACCCCAGTCTATCCAATCTCTTATAATTAAAACTCTCCAGCCCAGACAACACCCTGGTAAATCTCTTCTGCACTCTCTCTAGTGCAATCACATCCTTCCTATAATGTGGATTCCAGAACTGCACGCAATACTCTAGCTGTGGCCTAACCAGCGTTCCAGCATAACCTCCCTGCTCTTATATTCTGTGCCTCAGCTAATAAAGGCAAGTATCCCATATGCCTTCTTAACCACCGTATCTACCTGTCCCGCTACCTTAAGGGACCAGTGGACATGCACACCAAGGTTCCTCTGATCCTCGGTACATCCCAGGGTCCTACAATTCATCGTGTATCCCTATGCCTTGTTGTCCTGCCCAAGTGCATCACCTCACACTTATCCAGATTAAATTCCATTTGCCACTGATCAGCCCATCTGACCAACCCGTCTATATCCTCCTGTAATCTAAGGCTATCCTCCTCACTATTTATCGCCCCACCAGTTTTCGTGTCATCCGTGAACTTACTGATCAACCCTCCTACATTCAAGTCTAAATCGTTTATATATACCACAAACAGTAAGAGACCCAACACCAATCCCTGTGAAACCCCACTGGACACTGGCATCAAGTCACAAAAACACCCCTCGACCATTACCTTCTGCTTATTGCCACTCAGCCAATTCTGGATCCAATTTGCCAAATTGCCTTGGATACCAAGGGCTCTTACCTTCGTCATCAGTCTCGCCTTATCAAAAGTCTTGCTGAAGTCCAAGTAGACTACGTCAAATGCATTGCCCTCATCTACACTCCTGGTCACCTCTTCGAAAAATTCAATCAAATTGGTCAGACATGACCTCCCCTTAACAAAACCATGCTGACTGCCCTTGATTAATCCCTGCATCTCCAAGTGAAAATTAATTCTGTCCGTCAGAATTAGTTCCAATAGTTTCCCCGCCATTGAGGTTAGACTGACTGGCCTGTAGTTCCCTGGTTTATCCCTTCCTCCCTTCTTGCATAACGGTACCACATTGGCTGTCCTCCAGTCCTCTGGCACCTCTCTTGTGGCCAGGGAGATATTGAAAATTATTGCCAGCGCCCCTACTATCTCCTCCCTTGCCTTATCTCCTCCCTTGCCTCACTCAACAGCCTGGGATACATTTCATCTGGGCCTGGAAATTTATCTGCTTTTAAGCCTGTCAGACCACTTAGAACTTTCTCCCTTTCTATGCTAATTTCTTTAATTATATCACAGTCCTTCTGCCTGATATCCATACCCACTACCTTGCTTCAGTTTACAAAACCTTTTCACAGCTCATGCTTTTGACTGAACTTTCAGCCTCCCCTCAACTCTCCCACCATGGTTTTTTGACCTGTTCCTTTAGTTTACCTATTCCCCCCACCTCCCACTCACTTAAGTGCCTCGCTATATTTTCTACATTAAAGTCACTATATAAGAGCAAGTTGTTGCTGAAAGTCTATTATTGTTTTCTCCAGGTAACCTTTTTTTTATTGTGACCTCCAGATGTGGAGCCAGCTGTGGTGCTGAAACAATTTGGCGAGTATTTTTTTGAGTTTTGCAAAAGATCTGGATATGATCACATGCTCCGTACTCTGGGTGGTAACCTGATGGAGTTCATTGAGAACCTTGATGCATTACACAGTTACCTTTCATTGTCCTATCAGGCAAGTATAAAGGAGTTACCTGAGGTTCTTTGTGGTCAGTTAAACACAATAAATGTTGCTTGGTAGTACAGAGCTTAAATATTGCTAAAAGGAGAGAGACATGTTGCCGCAGCTTTTCTTACTACTATTGGTGCAATGCGTTGGCCAATCAGAGTCAACGTGCCAACTAGTCAGTGCCCTTTTCTCCTGTGATATAAATAGTTGTGATTGTTTGAAATCTGGCATTCTTGCATTTGTCCTGATGAGTGCAAGTGAAAGCTTTGGCAACATGTCTCTTCTTTCAGCAATATTGAATAAAAGTTTGTACATTTATTAAATAGAAAATTTACCAGAATTGTAACCAGCGTAATGCTGCTGATTAAAATGTTTGTTTTAGGATAATAATAAACATCTGCATGAACAGATCCATTTGCAAACTGAACTATTAGTAACTTGTTAAAATTGTGAATACAATTTATATTCCTATATACAATTAATACTTACTTTAGGATGCCACAATAAAGGCATAAGTATTAAATATTCACTATACTTAGAATTACCACACTATAGCCTGTGCATGCTATTTTCCCTCCAAAGGTTTGGGGAAGAAGATGGTTGTGTTCTTTGGGTTCCAAGATGATATGCCCACCCCCTTCTACCAGCTTATATTTCATCTCATTTCTATATGTCTTAGTTCTGATGAAGGGTCATACGGACTCGAAACGTCAACTGTATCCCTCTCCACAGATGCTGTCAGACCTGCTGAGTTTTTCCAGGTATTTTTGTTTTTGTGCTGGAATCACAGATTGGTTACAACAATGAAGGAAACCAATTGTTCCACTGAGTCCATGCTGGTTCTCTGCAAGAGCAATTAGTGCTCTTCTCTGGGGGCAAAGGCAAGTCGCTTTTTCCCGGCTGGCTTTCAGTGCGGTGCTGATGCAAGGGCTCCAGTGTGGGTCAGGCCAGGGTGGGAGGGGAGGACTGGTGGGGGGCAAGGCAGCACAGACAGACTGAAGGAAATACTCAAGCACATACCGGCAGTATTAGGCGGGGTGCGGTGGTGGGGTCAGGTGAGGGGGTGGTGGTGTATGCTGAGGGAAGTGGCCATGCACTTGGTAAAGCTTGTCAAAAGTGAGCATTCTTCCACAGCTGACAGCGTTCAGCTGCAGCTCCATTGACATACTTGGAGTTGGGCCTCAGAAGCTTTTCTGCCCACTCAAGCAATGTAAAAGCATGAAAGTGCCACCAAATTCTCCAGAACTTTTCACACCTCGGGTGCAGACTGCAAACCAATGTGCGTTTTAGGGGGCAGCAGAGCAATTGGCTGACTGGGCAAGTTGTACAATCCCCTTGTGAAAGGTGGCCATGACACAGTCACTGGTGGAGACACTCACAGCCCCTTGTAATGTCTTTTTTAAGGTTTGGACCAGCATCCATTATGGTTCAAGCTAACAGCACAACCTTGCAGTTTGGGTTAGGAGAATGCCTGTGCCTAGACTGAGTGCATTGGCGGAAGCTGCCACCAATCGGTCAAGAGGAGTGGGGTGGAGGTGGGTGGGGTTTCGGATAGCCAATGAGCGCACTACATACTGACCGTCCAAGTGGTGACCAGCACTTATATGTGGTGGTCACAAATGCCACCTGTTGCAGGATTTGGCGCCATGGGGACATGGAGGGCATTTATTGCCAGTGTCCATGAAAGTGGCCATGGCACTCAATTTTTACACCAGTGGATTTTTCCAGGGCTCCACAGCTGACCTGTGCGGGATCTCGCAAGCCTCCTCACACAAGTGTATCCAGGAAGTAAAGGATGCCATCTTTACGAAGACACAGAACTTTGTGCATATCGACTGGGATCAGGAAAGCCAGGAAGCAAGAGCGCTGTGATTTGTACATAGCTTAGGTTTCCAACAGGTGCAGGGTGCCATCGACTGCACTCACATGGCACTCAGATCTCCGTGGCAACAAACAGTCAACTATGTCAACCACAAGGCGTTCCACTCGCTGAATGTTCAGCTGGTGTGCGACCACTACAAACACATCCTGCAGGTCTGCGCATGATTCCCAAGGAGCGTCCATGACCCCTACATCCTTAGCAGGTCTCAAGTCCCTGGGAGGCTGCAGAGTTGGCTTGGAAGGTGCACTTTTTTTAACACACTCAACTTGCAAGAAACGTTTTAAGACTTCTAAGTTTGCCAAATGCTCTTTTTCAGTGAATCCTGTCACCAATACATTATCCAAATAGACTACAACTTGGGGCTGTCCCTGCAGTTAGCTTTCCATTGTTCTCTGAAATATGGCATTAACGGAGGAGGCACCGAAATAGAATTGTGTATATAGGTACAACCCTTTGTGACAATTAATTGTGACAAATTCCCGGGGGGCATTATCCAACTCTATTGTTGATAAGCATGACTCATGCCAAGCTTTGTGTACATTGTCCCTCTTGCCAGCTTGGCATACATGTCTTCGATTTTTGGAATGGGGTGCCTGTCTAGCTTAGCTACTTTATTAACCGTCAGTTTGTAGCTTCCACAAATTCGGACGTTTTGGTCGGGTTTAAGGACAGGACTATGGGTACTGCCCATTCTGAGAACTGAACAGGTTGTATAATACCCAGTTTCTCTGGTCTGTTGAGTCCAATGTCGACTTTTTCTCACAGGACATAGGGCACGGTCTCACCTTCATGAAGCAAGGGGTTGCTTCCGGATCCACATGAAGCTTGGCCTGCAGGCCCTGAATTTTCTGCAGTTCATCCTTGAAGATGGTGACGTACTTTCTAAGTAGCTCTGGTAGCCCACTTGCTCTCAACTGGAAAACTTCAGTCCATTCTAACTTAATCTCCTTGAACCAATTTTGCCCCAGAAAGCTTGGCTCTTCACCTGCTACCACCAGCAAGGTTAGCTTTGCCGATTGGCTTCCATAATGGACAGCTACTCTGCTTATGCCTTTTACTTCAATGTCTTCACCCGGGTATGTTTTTAGCTTGGCTGCTGTTCCTTCCAAACTTAACTGATGTTCACCATTATTCATATATCTGAAGGTATGTTCCCCAATTTCTGTAGTGGAAGCTCCCATGTCCACTTCCATTCTGACAGGTTTGCCATTTACTTTCACTGTGGCAACTATTGATTCTGTCTTTCCAATTTTCAGGTAAAACGATGAGTAAATGTTTGAATTTGTTGTTTAGCCTCTTCTACATCATAGACTTTATTGGGCTGCTTCTTTTGTTTACACGCCTGCTTGAATCTTTCCTTGCACTGCCTCATCATATGACCATTTCTATGACAATAGTAGCATTTGATTTTTTAAAACTGCCAATCGCTAAAAGACTGATTGTTTCCACCTCTATTAAAATTATTCTTCGATTTCGCTGCTAACTTATTTTCTTTTATACTTCGGCTAGCGTTTCCCACTTCTCGTCAGAGTCTCTTTCAGCTGAGATTTCCCGCCCGATGAGGAGGATGGTGCCATTTTTCACACCCTGTATTGCTTTTGAATCTCTTACTGCACTTTCCATGGCCAGCACTATCTCTAGCGCCTTCTTGAAATCCAGATTCACTTCGGACAATTATCTTTTCTGAATAGAGTCCTCTTTCACACCACATATCAAACGATTCTGGAGCATGTCGTTCAGAGTTGTACCAAACTCACTGTTAACTGCTTCAAATTTGCCACGTAGCATGCAATTGTCTCACCCAGGGCTCTATTTCGTGAATTAAACATGAACCCCTGCATCGTGACTGAGGGCTTAGGTTGGAAGTGACCCTACACAAGGTCCACCAATTCATTGAAATTCTTCCAATCTGGTCCACTGGGTGCTTTCAAACTTCAAATCAAGCTGTAGGTTTTGCTCCCTCAAGTACTCAAGAGGATTGCTCGCCTCTTCTCTTCCCCTGTAATCTCATTCGCTTGACAAAAGAGTGTGAGGTGTTCTATGTATTGAGACCAATCATCTGTGACTGGTTCAAAGGATCAATTCTTCCAAATTGTGGCATTTTGAGAGGGGACAGCTTCTTCAATTCTAATGGAGCTTGCTACTTACAATCACTGGGTGATGTACAGTGTTGATTTTTTTTTAACTTGGTTTCTTCTGTTCAATCCTGTTTTATCCTCTTCGCCAGTTTGTTGTGGGGTGGCCGGGTTTTGCTATTAGTGATAGAGTTGATCTGCAGACATTTCTTGGGTGGAAACTTTAAGATTATTTACAATATACTCAGCAGCAACTACACGTGCACTTTCAACTCCAACTCTATCTTTACACTGACTGCTGAGGTAGCCTGCACTACTCTCCTATTGGTTATTACAGATCATGTGATCTTCCTTAACAAGTATTATCCTTTAAGGTACATTACACACCAAATTAAAACCATAATTGCTACACTCACCTTGCATCTGTGAACGTTTGACTCCTGTGTGGCTGATGGCAACACACAACCCTCTGTGCTCAGGCCTGATGTCATGGAGACACAGCAGAGGCCCTAATAGTTACTAGATCGTAGGAGGATGATGATGACATTTGGTGAGAACACTCCATAGGTCTTCACATTGCCTCTCTGAATTCCTGACTCCTGTCTGAGGGCAGCTTGCTTGTGCTCTGTGAGCAGGATTATACCATGGAGATGCAATGAAAGTTTAAATGCACCTTTTTTTTATTCATTCATGGGATGTGGTGTTGGGAGGGTGAGGTTGGGAGGGGGATCGAAGGTGTTGGGGGGTGAGGTTGGGAGGGGGGATCAAAGGTATCGGGGGGGTTGAGGTCGGGGGGACCGAAGGTGTCTGGAGGGTGAGGTTGGGAGGGGGAATGAAGGTGTCAGGGAGCGTGAGGTTGGGAGCCGGGAGGGATGGTGGTGAAGATGGAAACTGGGGAGGTAGGTGTAAAGGGCATGTAAGTTGTAAGGGAAGGAGTTTGGAGGGGGAAGGAGTGCGGAGAGGGGAGGGGGTAAGGGTGGAGGAAGGAGTTGGGAATGGGGAAGGAGTAAGACAGGAGGAAGGAGTGAGGGTGTCTGAAGGAGTCAGGAAGGGGGAAGGAGTAAGTGTGGAGAAAGAACTAAGGGTGGAGGAAAGAGTCCAGAGAGGGGAAGGATAAGGGTGCTGGAAAAAGTAAGGGTGTCTGAAGGAGTCAGGAAGGGGGTAGGTCTAAGGGGGGATGTCCAGGGGGACGGAAGGAGTTCCGGAGTTCCAGAGGGGGTAAGGAGTTCCAGGGGATGGGGTGCAGGAGTTCCAAGGTGGGGGAATCTAGTCCGGAGGGGGGAAGGAAGGAGTCTGGGGGAAGGAAGGAGTCTGGGGGGAGGAAGGAGTCTGGGGGGAGGAAGGAGTGCGGAGAGTGGAGGGAGAAAGGGTGGAGTAAGAGTGAAGTGGAGGAAGGAGTTGGGAATGGGGAAGGAGTAAGACAGGAGGAAGGAGTGAGGGTGTCTGAAGGAATTAGGAAGGGGGAAGGAGTAAGTGTGGAGAAAGAACTAAGGGTGGTGGAAAGAGTCCAGAGAGGGGAAGGATAAGGGTGCCAGAAGAAGTAAGGGTGTCTGAAGGAGTCAGGAAGGGGGTAGGACTAAGGGGGGGATGTCCAGGGGGAGGGAAGGAGTTCCAGAGTGGGTAAGGAGTTCCAGGGGATGGGGTGCAGGAGTTCCAAGGTGGGGGAATCGAGTCCGGAGGGGGGAAGGAATTCCAAGGGGGAAAGGAGTCCAGGGGGATGTCCAGGTGAATGTGCAAGGGAGGGCTCTGATGAGCCCATGACTGCCTCCTGGGGAGCGAACTGAGGGTGGGCATGGTATAAGGGAATGGTGACGATGACTGAGGGTGGAATGAGGTGGTAGGTTGGGAGGGTGAAGGTCCAAAGGTATCGGTAGAAGGGTTGGCGAGGGTAGTTGGTGGGGACTCAGAGGCAGACACGGACCCTGGGGGTGGGAAGGAGGAGGTCGGGGAGATGAATGTGAATTGGGGTGGGATTTTCGGCTGAAAGGGAACGTGTACGTTCGCCTGGACATCCCTGAAAGAAAAGGGTTGCGGCTGGCAGGTCATGAAGGGGAGGTGGAAGGTGATACCAGGTGGATTGACAATGATGAGGGAAAGGACGGGCGAGTGAAAGAAAAACTGCAGCACTACCATGCTGGCTAAATCGAAAGTGAAACGAGCATCGTGGTGGGCGAGATCAGGTGCTGTATGGGAGTGTGATCAGTGGGTGGGCGGAGATGCAGCTCAGATGGACGACTGAAAGCGAACCCCAGCAGACAGCATCCAAAATGCTCAGGATATTGAGGTGAGTGTGACACAGGAAGGATCTGTGTGAGTGGGAGAGTGCTCGCACAAGGCTCCGAAAGGCCCTGCCATACACACACTTCTCCCTCCAGAATCACTCATGGGCTGGCTGCGTGCAGCTGAACTGCTCATGGTGGTGGGGGCGGGGGATGCAGTGGGAGGACTCGTGAAGCCTGTCAATGAAGCTGAAAAACACATTATTCAATAAAAGTGAATATATTTCCAGATTGAATTGTGAAAAAATACGTTCACCCACGCATCCAACTGTGATCAGAATTTCTTACCTTTTAAGCGTCTTAGACTTGTAGTTACTGCCCTGGCGCCCACAACAGGGGTGGAGACAGCCTGTGCAATGGTTGGCCCTGTTACATCTGATGCCCTCAGCAGGGGTCCTCTGGAGAGTTGAGGCCTTGAGGGCCCCGGCTTGCTCTGACTGTCCTCCTGTGGGCCAACTGCTCCCTCTGCAGTGACAGAGGACAAGATTGAGGGGGTCACAGGCAAAGGGGACTCGGAGGGAGAGGACAGCCTCTAAGATTCCTGAGTGGATGACCCAGGGGTGTCCAGCTGCTGCTCTTCCTCCCTTCGGGTGCCTGAGGGCCCTGGCCTGACCTCCTTGAGGGGAGGGAGCACCTGGAGGCACGTTGAGGTGCCCCAATTCCTTCTCACATCGCCGCTGCAGGAAATCGCCCATGGCTCCCGCGATGGAGTGCAGGGCTGCACACATCTCCGCATTCTGCTGGACCAGGGTCTCCATGGCGTCCACCATCCTGCCCATGGAGACCTCCATATGCGCAATGTGGGCACCACTTCATCAGATTTCATGCCACTCTGTTGAGGCCTTCCAACAGCTCCGCGTGATGTTCCCCTGCCTCTGCTGACTCTCCAGGATGAGTTGAAAGGCCAAATCCAGAGGCTCATCACCTGACTCAGACCTGACAGATGCCTCTTCCCCAGCAGTCCTCCAAGGGCTGGCGAGCTCTGCTGGACCTGCCTCCTTCTGTTGCAGACACATTTCTGTGCGGTAACCACCAGATTGTGAACCCAAGCCTGCTCTAGATCTAGGTCCCACCGAGGTGTGTGTCTCTGCGCTGGTGGAGGGTGTGGGTGACGGGTCTTCCAGGCTGCTTATTTCCAGCTTTTCAATGGAGGAGGTGTCCTCTTGACTGCAGGTGAGCAGGTGGATGGAGCTGAGGGACTGGCTTGCTGAGGGTGTCGGTCCTTTGGCAGAGCTCCCTGTGAACCAAAGTAGAGATAATCAGTGCATGGCAGCAGAGTCAAAAGCAGGAGAGAGAGCACTCAGTGGCGTTGAGAGAGGGATGATGTGGTGCAGGATCATCAAGAAGGTTCACCGTTGACCTCACTGATGCTGCAGGCTCAGTCCATGTTCTCATCAGTCTGCGTGATGGTATGCTCCTTCAAGTGAGTGAGGGGCCTAACGTGGGCCGCTCCACCCTGGTCCGGGGCCTCTCCCTGATGTTGCGAGACAGCTTCTCCTGTATGAAAACAGATGGAGACAGTGTGAGCAGGACACGTGGCACCGTGTGGAATGTTTGTGTAGTGAGTGGAGTCATGGACGGGATGAGGATGTGAGATCCAGAGGATATGAGCCTGATGGAGATGTGAGGGTGTGTGTGAGAGTTAGTGGTGTTGTCCCTTGAGGTGTGAGTCCCCTGTGGATCTGTGATGGGTTTGTGAGTGTGTAAGTTGAGAATGATGAGAAGAGTGACTTGCCCTGGTGGAACAGATGAGATCATTCATCCTGTTGCAGCACTGGGTGGCTGTCCACTTTTGTAGGGCACTGGCACTGACCACTGGTGCCACCACTCCCATGCTGGATTAATGAGGTTGCTGCCCATCCTGCAGTTAGAGTGGGGGTAGAGGACATCACAGCGAGCCTCCAAAAGGCACTCGAGGGACATGTCATTAAACTGGGGAGCTGCAGTCTTCTTGCCTTTCGGGGCCATGTTTTCTCTGCAGCAGCTGTGTGCTGGAAGCACTGAGGTGTGTGCGTGGCTTCACTTTAAATGTGGCGCCCGCTGTGATGAAGCAGCGAGGTGATGGTGTGGTGGGCAAATGATAGCCCGCCCACCATGGAAACAGCATGTTTCCCAGGAATGCATAATTAATCCGGTGATTTTGGGATGATATGGTGTGAGAAGCTGCCATTGCAATTAGCGGGTAAAACATTGTTTTTCCCGCCCGCGACCGCACTTAGTGCAAATCTGGGACAATTCCGCTTATTAATTCTGTTTTTCTCTCTCCACAGATGCTGCCGGACTTGCTGAGTATTTCTAGCATTTTCTGTTTTTATTTCAGATTTCCTGTATCCACAGTTTTCTGATTTTCAAACGTGAAGTCAACTAGTTCTCTGTAATGGTCAATGGAATGGTTTTGTTGGTAAAATTACAGCAGTGTCTCTGTGCACACTTGAGGGTTCCTAAACCTCAGCTCTTTCCAACCAACATCTAACTCTGTAGACTTAGGCACATGGGGTGTGTCCCTATTGGAAAAGTTATGCATTACATATCAAGCAACAAAAAACTATAGGGGGGTTTGCTAAGTAGCTTGGCTTGAAGACTCCTAAGCATGGCAATGGGTTTCTGCGCATGCCTTATCTGACTGATCAGAACAACTCTGTGATTGTTATATATCCAGGCAACTTGTAATAATATTTCTTATCATTTACTGAGTTCAAGGGGAAAACATTTGATGCACCCCTCTTTTTCTGTGCACTGGGAGTGCATATGACACTCCCAGTGCACAATTTTCCACCTCTTAATTAAAAGGAGCAGTGCATCAGAACTTTACCCCAAAATGACAACACCACCAGATTTTTGAAAAAGGTTTAGCTGGTAAGCCAAACAAAAGCTATTTTAAAAGCCAAATTGTTATTATCTTTAGTGAATAGGCTGTATTGATCATGGAATTGCATTAATCAATGCAATCCAACATGAATTTCAACTTTGGTATTTCATTCACATTACGCAGGAGATGAATGCACCATCTTTCAGGGTGGAAAAAAATGAAGACAGTTCAATGCTACTGCATTATTACTCTGACAGGAGAGGACTGTGTCACATTGTCCCTGGTAAGAATGCTCAGATAAGATTACTTTTATAACTTCTCTACTTTTCTACTTGTATACTCAAAACAGAGTGGGAGAGAAAATATTAACAGGTTTAGCATTGTTGAAAGTGGATATATAACCAGGCTTGGATGAAATGTATCCCAGGCTGCTAAAAAAGCCAAGGGAGGCCCTGACCATTATTTTGTAATTCCCCCCTGTCCACCGGCATGGTGCTGGAGAACTGGATAACTGCTACTTTTGTACCATTGTTTAAAAAGGGAGATAGGGATAAACCATATAATTATAGTTTGTCAATCTAACATCGATGGTGGACATAGTATTAGAAAAATTTCTGTGGGATAGTATAAATCGTCATATAGAAAGACACATATTAACCTAGGGCAGTCAACATGGATTTGTAAAAGAACGATTGTCGCTAACTAACATGATTGAAATTTTTGAGAAGGTAACAAGGAGGGGCGATGAGGGTAGTGTTCTAGTGTAGTCAACTTGGATTTTAACAAGGCTTTGGACAAGATCCTACATGGCAGACTGGTCAGAAAAGTAAGAGCCATGGGATTCAGGGGCAAGTGGCAAGTTGGAACCAAAATTGGCTGAGTGGCAGGAAGCAAAGAATAATGATCAAGCAGTTTTTTTTGTGACTGGAAGGCTGTTTCCAGTGGGGTTCTGCAGGACTCAATACTTGATCCTTTCATGGTTTATATCAAATGGCTTAGACTTAAATGTAGGGGGAATGATTAAGAGGTTTGCAGATGATACAAAAATTGATTCTGTGGAAGAAAGCTGTAGACTGCAGGAACATATCCGTGGACTGATCAGGTGGGCAGAAAAATGGCAAATGGAATTCAGTCCAGAGAAGTGTAAAGTAATGCATTTGGGAAGGGCAAACAAGGCAAGGGAATACACAATAAATGGTAAGATGCTGAAAAGCGTAGAGGAACGGAGGGACTTTGGAGTGTAAGTCCACAAATCCCTGAAGGTAGCAGGACAAGTAGATAAGTGGTTCAGAAGGTATACTTTCCTTTATTAGCTGAAGCATAGAATAAAAGAGCTATGCAAGAACTGTGTAAAACATTAGTTAGGTCACAGCTAGAGTACTGAGTATAGTTATGGTCACTGAATTACAGGAAAGATGTGATCACATGAAAGAGTACAGAGAAAATTTATGAGGATGTTGCCAGGACTGGAGAATTTTATCTATGAGGAAAGATTGGATAGGCTGGGTTCTTATCTTTGGAATGGAAGAGGCTGAGGGGAGAGTTAAATGAGGTGTACATAAAGCTTTGAGGGACCTAGACAGAGTGGATAGGAATAATCTATTTCCCTTAGCGGAGCGGTCAATAACTGGGGAGATAAATTTAGAGTAATTGTCAGAAGATTTAGAGGGGAGTTGAGGAGAAATCTTTTCACTGAGAGGGTGGTGGGGGTCTGGATCTCATTGCCTGAAAGGGTGCTAGAGGCAGAAACCCTAATCATAATTTTAAAAAGCGCTGGATAAGCACTTGAGGTGCTATAACCTGCCAGTCTATGGAGCAAGAGCTGGAAAGTGGAATTAGCCTGGATAGCTCTTTTTGAACTGGTGCAGACACAATGGGCTGCCAGCAAATGGCCTCTCCTATGCTGTAAATTTCCTATGTTTCTATGTTATAGTTGTGCATCATTTTCCTTTGGACATCAAGGCTGTAGTTATGAAATTAAGGATGACAATGGCTGACTGGCCCAATTCACATTGGTCTTCTTTTTCACATTTCTACATCTATATTAATATATAACATATTCATAAACAGGATCATATTCAAGTTCAGATAACATAGTGATGCACTACTGAAGAAATTTAGGCTGTGATTATACAGCCACGTTGCTGTAGGCATGAAATGGTTTTGATTTATATTAATGCAAAACAAAAGCTTAGTACAATTAAGGGAAGTCACTTGGTCCATCCTTCCATTGAAAACTGTCATAACACCAAAAATCTGATCCTACAATACTACCTGAAAGACAATTCCAGGCATTGTATTAATCGCTCTTTGTGTGAAGTATTTATTGACATCAGTAATGAATTGCCTTTTACCAATCTGTTGCAATATCCTCATGACTGACAATCATTAATTAACTTAAAGTAGTACTCAATGTTAGCAATTTTTAGTGCTTTTGATATTATGTGTATCTCTGTAAGGTCATGTCTCACTAACCTTCTTTCAAGGTTCAGACATACAAGTTTTTCTCGCCCTTCCTCTTAACACCTTCCTATGACTAAGGATTACACTCATAGACCTTCTCTACACTATGTCCAAGGTCAAATAGTTCCCTTGTGCTTTGGTTATTGGATCTGAAAGCAGTTTTGAAGGTGCATCCCGACCAAAGCGCTATGCAGCTTCAGTTTGATGACATCAAACTTGCATTCTATTGTGTTGGCAATAGAGTTGAGCATTCAGTTTGCCATTGTTGCATTGTTGATTGCTACTACGCAATAATGGCCATGGTCATCATTGAGTTTCTGTATTTCTAGATCTCTGTCTGCTTCTCCTTTAATAACTAATATCAAAATATGTCCCCCATATTTTTCTCCTAATATGCAAGGTCTGTACTCAATTTCATCAACCGAGGCATGAATCTCTCCTTTCTCGATGTTAGTTTGAACCTGGCTCCAAGTCAATGGGATCTCCAGGTGTATAGCAAGCTGGGTTATCAGCCAATCACATTGAACTGGTCACATAGACAGCAAATCAGGAAGTAAATTGCACTGATTATCCTTCACTTTCAATTAATTTTCAGAGAACAAAATTAAGGATGGGTACATTCTCATATGATTAAATATTAAATAAACAATATCATAAACAAACTTAAAAATAAAATAATTTTAAAATTATGTGCAACATTTTGATCATAATGGAGAAATTTGACATTCCACAAATATAAAGTGAGCTTTTCAGGACCAGAGTGTTTTAAAATTGTTCAAAATCCAGTTTCCCTTCATTCAATAAGGGCTTTTAACTTTTTCAAGGACCCTAATGGCATAAAAGGGTACATCTTAGCCTCTATTTGATTGAAGTCTGCAGGGACTCTATGAGCCCTATGGAGAAGAGCAGAATCACTGATAGCAGCACTTAGATTTACACATTTAAATGTGCATGTGTGGTTCTGGAATAACAGGTATAATGGAGCAAGGTGAGCCTGGTTCTTTGTCTCTATAAGGCGCCACTCAACAATTTGCAGCTGAGGTGCTTTTGACTTACGTGTGTTCAGACAAATTGGTGGATTCACTGTGGTAAGTTGCTGGAGCAATTTGGAGGTTTTTGCTGATCATTGGAAGGCAGAAAATAACATTGCCTTGCATTGGTATGGGGGCAGTAGTTGCAGTGCCATATGCTTGCAAACATGAGGACATGCAGAGGGGGAGGTGGTTTGGGAAATCTCTGCAAGGAGGGATCTTGTTCGAAGAGCCTACCCACCAGTGGCCTTCCAGGAGTACCAGTCCTCCATAGCAATGAGCCAGGAGCAGTATTTGAGGAGGCTACACTTCACAAAGGAGAGAGTGCCACATCCTTCATGAAGACCTGTAGCCTGAAATAAGGGTGAAGACAGCCCTCCCAGTGGCTATAAAAATCACTGTCAGCCTTACATTCTATGTCACGGGATCCTTACAGGCGATGTTAGCAATGCGTCACAGTTCAATGTTCAGAGAAGCATTGTGGAGGTGATAATGGCATTGTACAGAAGAAGAGGGAGCTTCATCTTCTTCTCCCTGAGGAGACACCAGGATGAAAGGGCACGTAGCTTTGCCAGGATAGCGGGCCTCCAGATGATGGAAGGGCTTCTTTGACTTTTTTTTTATATTCATTCACGGGATGTGGGCTTCGCTGGTTGGGCCAGCATTTATTGCCCATCCCTAGTTGCCCTTGAGAAGGCGGTGGTGAGCTGCTTCTTGAACCGCTGCATTACATGTGGTGTAGGTACACCCACAGTGCTGTTAGGAAGGGAGTTCCAGGATTTTGACCCAGCGACAGTGAAGGAACAACGATATATTTCCAAGTCAGGATGGTGAGTGACATGGAGGGGAACTTCAGGGTGGTGGTGTTCCCATCTATCTGCTGCCCTTGTCCTTCTAGATGGTAGTGGTCGTGGATTTGGAAGGTACTAAGGAGCCTTGGTGAATTCCTGTAGTGCATCTTGTAGATGGTACACACTGCTGCTACTGTGCATCAGTGGTGGAGGGAGTGAATGTTTGTGGATGTGGTACGAATGAAGCAGGCTAATTTGTCCTGGATGGTGTCCGGCTTTTTGAGTGTTGTGGGAGCTGCACTCATCCAGGCAAGTGGAGAGTATTCCATCATATTCCTGACTTGTGCCTTGTAGATGGTGGACAGGCTTTGGGGAGTCAGGAGGTGAGTTACTCATTGCGGGAATCCTAGCCTCTGACCTGATCTTGTAGCCATAGTATTTATATGGCTAGTTCAGTTACATTTCTGGTCAATGATAATCCCCAGGATGTTGATAGTGGAGGATTCAGTGATGGTAATGCCATTGAATGTCAAGGGGCAATGGTTAGATTCTCTCTTGTTGGAGATGGTCATTGCCTGGCACTTGTGTGGCGCGAACGTTACTTGGCACTTGTCAGCCCAAGCCTGGATATTATCCAGGTCTGTTGCATTTGGACATGGACTGCTTCAGTGTCTGAGGAGTCACAAATGGTGCTGAACATTGTGCAATCATCAGCGAACATCCCCAATTCTGGCCCCATGATGGAAGGAAGCAGCTGAAAATGTTTGGGTCAAGGACACTACCCTGAGGAACTCCTGCAGTGATGTCCTGGGACTGAGATGACTGACCTCTAACAACCACAACCATCTTTCTTTGTGCTAGATATGACTCCAACCAGTGGAGAGTTTTCCCCCTGGTATTCACACCATCTCAGCTTAACATCTTTCCTTAAGTATCCTTTTCTCCTTTCATCTTAGATTCAATTGTCCTAAGCACCTCATTGAACTCAACGTTTTAAAAATATAAAAATCTTTTATGTTTTCCTATTGCCTTCACTTTCAGGTCAAATGAAATTTAATAACCTTCCCTTGTTTACTTATGAAGCCATTGTAAGTTGTAAAAGTCCCTTGTCACTTCAACACACCCCTTTGAAATTTAGCAGCTGAAAAGTCAAGTCCCTTCTTGCCTCATAATACAAATTTCAAGCACAACTTATTTACTTGTAAATCCAACTCTACTATCGTCTGTCTTTACAAATGCATACACCTTTACCTTTCATCTCTCAATTCCCATAAACTGTCTTCACTAACCTTCCCCCAGTCTCCCTCTCTCACACAGACACACACCCTCCCCCGCCCAACCTCCCCCACCCACCCTTCTTTAAAACTCCTCTACTTTTCTGCAATAATGTACCTTGACCTTAACTTTGGGGGGTGGGGGGTTTCAAAGGTCCTGCTTTTTCTATTTCACATTATAGATAGCTTAAATAACAATAATTATATTGTTGATGTAAAATAAACCATGGAATTGGGATAAACTAATTTAGTGTATTCAACCTCCATAATTTACATCGTCATGGAAGACAAACAGAATTTATACCCTTGCTCTGCCAGCAGATCCATATCCAGCTATTTCCTTGTGAATCAGAAATATGTCTGTTTGCATCATCGATGTACTACTTTGGTCTGAATAATCTGGGTTAGATGGTAGTTTATTCCTTATATTAGCACCCCAAAGGTACTGACCAAGTGGTGCCATCTCAGGAACTCTGGCTAGCGTCCCTGGACTTAAAGGTATCAGCTTCATTTCAGGAGTCATCATTTGTGCCTCAGGACTGCAAGCTGTCAGCCTGCTATCAGGAACTCTGGAGTCTCCATTTCTTGGTCCAGGTGCCATATAGTGTTGACCAGGCGAGAGACTTTGAACCACACTTCGATGTCGAGCTGCTATTAGCTGCTCCACTGTCTGCTCATCATAATCTGGAATCAGATTTACCTCAGACTCTGGATTCTGCATCACAACACTGTTGTGACACCGATATTTCTTGACATGACATGTTTCTGTCATATTCTACTCCGTCTGGTGACCGGACAGTCACCCTACTTCCAGTCTTGCAGATAACAGTGTACGGTTCTGGAAGTAAGGTTGGGTCCACCTCACCCGGAGTCTTGCGTCTAACCAACACTTTATTGCCTAACATCACAACAGACACTGGCATTCCTTCTTTGACCTGTATAAAACTTCAATGCACCCTTCCTCTCAGCATCATGGTCTCAAACCTCTTGATTATCAGTGATGACTCTGATCTCCAGCATCTTGATGTGGAATTTGCATCTGAACAGCAGCTCTGCTGAGCTCTTCTCTGTTTTAATATGTGGAGTTGCTCTGTACAAAGCCACACAATGACAGAAGTGCTTCCTTCCAGTCTTTGCCTTCACCTTCACATCAGCTTCTCTAAAGACTGGTTCTGAGGTTCCCTCCCTCCATTGGTATATAGCTGTTCTGGCTTCACTCTGTGGTGGTGAATCCCTGTGACTTGAGATAAATTGCAGCTCCTTGTCTGAGTAGAAGATACAGGAAGAGCATGCCTCACAAATATATAGATACAAAGCTGTCATTGTTTTCCCTGTTGTTGTTGACTCCATCGCAACATACTCATAGTAGTGACTGTAATAGTCAATCATAACATGAATTGACTCTGCTGATGGAAACAGACCTAAAACAAATCTATGCCTAAATCTTCCCATGGCCCAGCTGGTAGTAAAGTGCTACGTATTGGTTCATGTGGGTTGGGTCAGCTGACGACTTGGCATCCATGACAAGATTTGATGATTTCTTCTGTCCTTCTCTGTTCCAGGCCCCCAAACCTTGATTTGCAGGCTCTGCTTCGTACTGCCCACTCCTAAATGACCTTCATGAGCCAACGCCATCATTCTATGCCTTACAAGTCTGCTGCACTACAAGTCTGAGCACATATTTCCCAATGGTGCACAATTCATCTTTCACAGCAACATAGGACTTGTGTGGACACTTCTCCCACTATCCTGTTTGGATCCTCTGCCTGATGTCCTCTAATTCTGGATCTCTGCCTGATTTTCTTGCTATCACCCTAGTTGTTATTGTTATGAGTGTGGAGCATACAGCATCTAGAAATTGGACACATGATTCAGCTTCCTTCTGTTGCATAGACCCTTCCTTCTTGTCCAACCTCAGCAGTCTTGATAGAATGTCTCTGTCACCGATGCCCCAGCATTGTAAAAAGCAAAGCCCTCTGTTGCGCTCACTGCACCCAATTGCCCCATTGAGATACAGGCCTCTGCTGTCCACATAAGCACCGAACTCCTCTCAACATGCGACCCATCGCTCACTCATGACGCTGGCTTTATGGTTGGGATCAAACAGATTTATACCTCTAATCCTGGCAAGTTCTAGACAACTCACTATTGAAAATAGTATGCAACTCTTAATCTTAAACACTTTTATTTAATATGTATTATGATGAGAGAATATGTGTCACAACCATGACCATAACGTTAACTAATTGAATTTGTTCTCAAGTATGCAGGCAGACTTCCTTTCTGGTGGTGGGCAAGAAGAAAACTCAAATGAAGTGCTTTGTTAAAATAGGATAGTGCCACTGTAGGTCTTGAGTTTGTTTTTGCTAGAAATTCCAGTTTGAATGAATACAGCACAGAAAAATTGGGGAAAATATTTATCTTGGGATGTAAAGGAAAACAGTCAACAGTGGATTGGCAGCCTGCTTTGTGTTACCCCCAATTTTCATTTCATTAACTAATTTTGCCCTATTGTCCAAGATAAATTTATACTCCACTAGATTTAATTCTCCACTGTACTGTCTTCTGTAAATGAAACTGAGAAATCAATTCATCCATGAGTCTAACACTATGGGGAGAATTTTCCCCCCACTGGGGGGGTTTGACAGGGGCAGGGTTGGATGCGGACCCGATCGGCTCTGCGCTGCCATTTTACGTGGGAGGGCCAATTAAGCTGTGCGCTCCTTGTGCGGGCAGGAGGTGGGTTCCCTGAGTCGGGGGCTGCATTCTCTCGCGCATGCGCGCAAAAGAGCGCAGAAATCTCCCTGAGGCACCTCTGTGCTTCAGGGAGATTAGTTTAAGTTTTAAAAATTTAAATAATGAAAAGAAAAAATTTTAAGTCATGTCCCCTCATGTGATAGTGTCACATGAGCTGGAACATGTCAATGAGTTTTTCTAAAAATTTTTATTCAATTTATAATCCCTTCGTGAAACCTCATCCCGCCCATGGATGAGGTTCCATGAAAAATGCTGTGCACCTGCCGAATTGAAAATCTAAATGATGGACGGTGATGTTGAGACGCCCACCCGACATCACCGCATGTCATTTTATGCCTCAGCGAGTGGGCCTGCCCCCACTTACCAAGCCAAACCTTCTGGCCTATGTGTTGTGGCCTTTGTGCACGCTTGATTAAAAGCAGTAGCTATGTAATGAAAAAATATAAGGATATTCTTCTTTCTGGATTGTTGTCACTTATTGGATGTGGGCTGAGATTAAAGGAAGTATTCACTCATACACTTTTAAATGCCTTTGGCTTTGATATGGGAAAACTGATTGATAACATCCTGTGCACATTAAGCTGATATCTGCACTTGACATTTAGAAGATAGATTTTCAACTTGTCATCCTAGTGCAAATTTGGCATAATTAAAAACAGAAAATGCTGGAAAAACTCAGCAGGTCTGGCAGCTTCTGTGGAGAGAGAAACAGAGTTAACATTTCTACCACTCGTCACTTCTGAAGAAGAGTCATATTGGACTTGAAATGTTAACTCTGTTTTTCTCTCCACAATTGCTGCCAGAATTGTTGAGCTTTTACAGCATTTTCTGTTTTTATTTCAGACATCTGCAGTACTTTGCTTTTATTACGTAAATTTGGTGTTGCTGATTGACAACCCATTATACATCCTACCTGATTTTTATTTCCATTGACTTCAAGTCGAAAATCTCATCTAAACTGTTGAAATTTGAAGTGTTCACATGCAAAAATGAATGCATTCATTTGTCAGGTGCTTCAACTTCATAGTTTGATTGTCATAGGGAAAATATACTATAAAGTTCCCATAATAAAGCAAAACAATTATAAGCAAATTTGTAAGGAATGTTTGCAATCAAAAATTGATGAAAATGTTAAAGTGATGAATCAAATTGGGGAAGCTGCTGATTCATTTCTTCTTCTTTGGTTCTCTACTTGAAGGCAGATCTGACCCACAGCACTGCGATCTGCACCATGGTTAGGGCAAGGAGGCATGTTCTGAATCTACCCCGTTCAGAATGGGGATCGAACCCCATGTTGTTGGCACCAATCTGATCCATGCTGGCCATCCAGCCAACAGAGCCAACTGGCCCACTCAAGGAGTCCAAGTTGCTGTGGCAACATACACTTTTACATGCATGTTGTAGTCTGGAGCTAAGGTAGAGGCTCCAATTTTCTTTCCATCACATGGCTGACCAGGAATCTCTCCTGCTCTTACTGCCTGCCATTGGTGTATGTGGGAAGGATTTGCAGATTAATACTCAACCTGTTTTGCTACGTTATGAATGCACCTTCCTTGGCCATGAATCCTGGAGAGTAACTTGAACCTGGAGCTTCTGGCTCAGAGCCAGAGATGCTACCCACTGTACCACAAGACCTGATTCATCTGCTGCAAGTTATTTTTAATGAAAGTGGAGCGATATTGCTGTAGGTGTTGTAGATCACTTTTAAAACAAAGGAAATTTGCATGAGCTAGCAATAATACTTTGAGGTCTTGAAATTATATTGTGCAAACATCACATACTATGCAAATCTTTTACTATTTTAATGGATTTGTTGAAAATAAACGGGTTAACACATCTGTTAAATTATCAGACAAATGCATTGCATATGAATGCAATAACCACACTAATTTTAGGCACGAGGTGTTCTAATGATTGTTGACACTTTGGACTTTGAAGAGGGCAGGAATGTGGTGGAGATGGGTGATGCAATGCTGAGTGGAAAAAAGATAAAGTAAGAGAAAAAGTAATGGTAACCTTCTTGACATTTTATGCTCTACCCAGTCCATTGTGCTTCTAGAAAATAGAATTGAAACCATTGCCCAAATAACTTATTGATAAAAGCATTCCATGCAGAGCGAAATAATGGGTACAGAGACTTTACCTTGAATTAATTTCCATTCAGTTAACCTCATTATTACTGTTTGATGTTTCAGACAAAGGGTTTCAAATAATAAATTAATAAAATCTTATTGAGGTAACAAGATTACAGAAAATCAGACTATAGAAGGTTTAAAGCACTATTTTGTACACTATTGCAGACATTTTCCTAGACTAACATATTTTATATAAAAGATAAACAGTTTTCCTTCAAAATTTAGCTATAGCATACAAGGACATAAAGTCAGAAATTATAAAAGGTAATTTAATCCACTGAAGTTCATCACTCCAGTTTATTAATTCTCCTATCACAGATTTTAAATGAGAATGGATATTTCTTTTGCTGAACTTTATTTCATAACCCTTTTTGCCTTGCTTGGATCATTAACCATATATGGCAAACAACAGACATTATGGGCAACATTTTCCCCCTGTCGGGGGGGGATGTGCAGGAGCGGGCGCGGGCGGGCGGGTTCCCAATTGGCACCCCCAGTTGGGGGTGCGCTGCTATTTTACGTGGGCAGGCCAGTTAAGGCCCGCCCAGCGTGACGTCCGGCCGGAAGCGCTACACGGTCCCTGTGCGGGCGAGGGGTTGGCGGGGGGGGGATTCCCTGAGCCGGGAGTGTGCTCTTTCGCGCACGCGCACAAAAGAATGCACAGATCTCCCTGTGGCAAAGTGCTGCCTCACGGAGATCGCTAGAAGTTGTAAAAATGTTTGGAAGTGTAAAAAAAAAAATTTCCTGACATGTCCCCTCATGTGACACTGTCACATGAGCTGGGCTATGTCAATTTCTTTTATTTCAACATTTTATAAACTTTTTAAATCCCTCATGAAACCTCACTCATCCGTGGATGAGGTTTCATGTTTTTTCTAAAGGCCGCCTGGGCTCTTTGCCTGCCCGCCAACCTTAAGGTTAGACAGGCAAGTCCATTAATCGGCTTAATTACTTTCTTAAAGGCCTTAGGTGGCCGTTGACAATTCGGCGGGTGCCCGAAAACCTTCATGACGCAGGGTGAAGTTGGGACACACACCCGACGTCAACCACGTCATTTTACGTGTCGGCGAGCTGGCCCCACCCCCCGTTTTCCGACTGGAAGATGCAACCCTATGAAGCAATTGTAGCTATGTCCAAATAACCTGTTTGATCTAGATATTCAAAAAAATACCTTTGACTATTTTTCAAAATTCTATCCATGGCAGATACTTACATAAATGGTTCCTAAAATATGAAAATGAAAAAAATACTAACAACATCAAAATAGTTCACCAACACAGCCAACTTCTTAAACAAAATATAAATGATTAAAATGCATTAGTTGATCGAAAACAAAACTGAATTACCAAGAAATGAGAAAATACTTACACGAGCGATTGAGACTAAAACTAGAGGCCATGAATTTAAGACAGTCATTAATAAATCCAATAGGGAATTCAGGAGAAAACTATTTAGCCAAAGAGTGGTGAGAATGTGGAACACACTACAACAAGGAGTGGTTGAGGCAAATTGCATAAATACGTTTAAGGAGAAGCTAGATGAACAAATGAGGGAGAAAGAAATAAAGGGGATTAGATAAAATATGGTGGGAGGAGACTTGTGGTACCGTACAAGTGTTGGCAAAGACCAGTTGATTCAATGGCCTGTTTCTGTGCTGTAGACCTGATGTAATTCGATTTGAACATAAGGATGAAAATTTTAAAATTGACATGTTCTTGGACCAGGAACCATGAAAGATCAGCAAGTGCAGAGGTGATGAGTGAGTGGGTCGTGGTGCAAGTTGGGATACTGACAACAGAGATAAAAACAGAAAATGCTAGAAAAACTGAGCAGGTCTGGCAGCATCTGTAGAGAGAGAAACAGAATTAACATTTCAAGTCCATATGACTTCTTTAGAACAGACACAGACAGCAGAGCTTTGGCTAAGCTCAAGTTTGTGGATGAAACCTGGAAGACCAGCCAGGAGAACATTTAAATAGCTGAGTCCGGAAATAACCAAAGAACGGGTGAAGGTTTCAGCAGGAGCTGAGTTGAGCTGAAGGAGGGGTGGAACCGGGTGATATTATGGATGTTGAAGTAGGCAGTCTTAGTGATAGAAAGGATGTGGGGTTTAGAAGCTCGGTTCAGGGTTAAGTGGAGTGCGGAGGTTATGAATAGTCTGGTTTTGGCTCAGACTGTGTCCAGGGAGGGAGATGGAATTGGTGATTAGGGAACATAGCTTGTTGCAGAGGCTGAAGACAATGGCTTTGGTCGAGACAATATTTAATTTGAAGAAGTCTCTGCTCATATAATACAGAATGTCAGACAAACAGCATGACAAATAGATCGAGACAGGCATTGGTGACGTCCAAATGAATGTCATCTGTGTATGTGTGAAATCTGATGGAAGATGGAACCAAGAGGCAGGACGTGGATGAGAAATAAGAGACTGGGGTGGGGTCAAGGATAGATCCTTGGGAGACTCCAGAAATAACAGTGCAGAACAGGAAGGGAAACCAATTCACAAGATTTTCCGTTTACAATTGGATAGATAAGAATGGAAGCAGAGGAGGGCAGCCTCGTCCAGACAGAAGAGAGATACTAGAAAAGGATTGTGTGTTCACCAAAGTCGAAGGCTGCAGATAGTTTGGGAAGAATGAGGTGGGAGAGTTTATCACACCACGTTCACATGGAATGTAATTTGTGACTTTCTTAAGGGTTGCTTCTGTGCTCTGGCATGGGTGAAAATCTGATTTGAAAGATTCAGACGGAGTGGTGAGGCTTGGATTTGGGAGTGGAAGGGAATGTTTGAGATGAGGCATTAGTTTGCAAGGATAGTATGGTCAAGCATTCATTTTTTGAGAAGTAAGAGTGAAGCACATTGCTGTAGATCTGGAGTCACATATAGGCCACGCCAGGTAAGAATGGCAGATGTCCTTCCCTAAAGAACTTTAGTGAACCAGATGGGTTTTTATGACCATTGATGATAGTTTAATGGTCAGCATCACTGAAACTAGCTTATATTCCAGGTTTAAGGTTGGCGGGCAGGCCAGGAGCCCCAGCGGCAAATAGAAAAAACATGAAACCTCATCCACCGGCGGGATGAGGTTTCATGCAGGGTTTTAAAAAGTTTAATAAAGTTTTAGTGTAAATTGTCACATGAGGGGGACATGTTAGGGAAATTTTTTTTCTAGGTTTAATCTTTTTCAAAGTGGAAGCGATCTCCCTGAGGCTGCACTTTGCCTCAGTGAGATGTGCACCCTTTCGTGCGCATGCGCGAAAGAGCGCACTCTCGCTTTTGGGGAATCCCCTCCGCCCGCACAGGAAGCGCATAGTGCTTCCTGCCGGACGTCACGTTGGGCGGGCTTTAATTGGCCCGCCCACGTAAAATGGCGGTGGGGCCTGCTTCTCCTGTGGGGATTGGCTCCCCGCCCGCTGGAAGTTGGGTCGGGCCCGCCCGCCCGACAGGCAGAAAATTCTGTCCATGTTCTCAGAGCATTAGCCTAGGTCTCCAGGTTACGCCACCATCTCCATTTTAGGAGCATGCATTGCAGCCGTTTATCTTTCTTAAAATGTGCTTTTGTTTTAGTAATAACACTTTTTAAAGAACACTTTTCAACACTTCTCAAGCAGCTAATGGGCCACTTAAACACTCTGAACCAGATTTTCCTGCAACTGTGAGATTGGTGACATGCACCATATATGTCACCCTCCAGTTGTTAACTTAGGACCATAAGAATAGACCCTGTTTTGTTATTCAGTTAGATAATGCTGATTCATATTTTAAAACTCCATTTACCTGCCCTATTTCTGTAACCCTTTTTATCCTTTCCTAGTAAAAAATCTTATCAGCCTCAGTTTTAACATTTTCAGTTGATCTAGCCTTCAGCAGCCTTTCTGTAAGAGAGAATTCCAGGGGCAGAATCTTCTGGTCGGCATGCGGGACCCACCCCCACACGCCGACTCGTAAAATGACGTGTGGTGACGTCCGGCGTGCGTCCCGAAGTCACCGCGCGTCATTCTGATCTTCCGTTCGGTGGGCGCGCACCAGAATTGACTGTGCACCCGCCGAACTGTCAAAGACCTGTTAAAGCCATTAATAACCTAATTGAAGTACTTCTCAGGGCTGCCCATCCAACCTTACGGCGGGCAGGTGAAGAGCCCAGGCGGCCTTTGCATTTTTCATGGAGCCTCATCCATGGGCGAGATTGACTGAAATTGGCTGAAAAATAGGAAGCAGAGAATAATGGTCAATGGATATTTCTCAGGCTAGAGGGAGGTTTGCAGTGGACTGCCCCAGGGGTCGGGCATTGGGACCCCTGCTTTTCCTGATATATATTAATGATCTAAATCTTGGTGTGCAGGGGATAATTTCAAAGTTTGCAGATGATATGAAGCTTGGGATTGTTGTGAACTGCGAGGAGGATGGTGTGGAACTTCAAGAGGGCACAGACAAATTGGTGGAGTGGGCAGTTAGGTGGCAAAGGAAGTTCAATGTGGAGAAGTGTGAGGTGATGCAATTTGGTAGGAAGAACATAGACAGACAATATAAAATAAGGGGTAAAACACTGAAGGGGGTGCAGGAGCAGAAAGACTTGGGCATATATGTGCATAGATCATTGAAGGCGGCAGGGCAGGTGGAGAGAGCAGTTAATAAAGCATATAGTATCATGGGCGTTATTAATAGGGGCGTAGAGTACAAGAGCAGGGAAGTTATGCTGAATTTATATAAGACACTCATTAGACCTCAGCTGGAATATTGTGCACAGTTCTGGGCACCATATGATAGGAAGGATGTGAACACATTGGAGTGAGTGCAGAAGAGGTTTATAAGAATGGCTCCAGGGTTGAGAAACTTCAGCAATGAGGATAGATTGGAGAAGTTGGGAATGTTCTCCTTGGAGAGAAGAAGGCTAAGAGGAGGCTTGATAGAAGCTTTCAAAATCATGAGGGCACTGGACAGAGTAGGTAGGGAGAAACTGTTCCCACTCATAAAAGGATCAAGAATGAGAGGGCACAGATTTAAAGTGATTTGCAAAAGAAGCAAATGTGATGTGAGAATTATTTTTCACACAACGAGAGGTTCAGGTCTGGAATGCTCTGCCTGGAAGTGTGGTGGAGGCATTCAAAAGGGCATTTGATGATTATTTGAATAGAAACAATGTCAAGGCTATGGGGAAAAGGCAGGACAATGGCACTAAGTCATAATGCTCATTTGGAGAGCTGGTGCAGACATGATGGGCCAATTGGCCTCTTTCTGTGCCATTAAAATTCTGTGATCCGTGTCACCACTCCGGCTTCGGAGATGGTGGCAGAGGTGGTCACTGCCAATGCTGCACACAAGAGGTCGGCCATCCAGTGCACAAAATGAATGAATGATCTCTTCCTTGCCATCAGGATGCAGCAACTAATTTATCACTCTAAACTCACACACTCACAAGGCCATCACACGTTCACTGGCATCTCACTCACTGCCAGCTCAAGGGCCATCACCACTCACTCTCTCACACACATCCTCACATCTCCATCTGGCCTCATCTCCTCTGGTGACTGCCTCCTCAGCCCTCACCATCTTGAGGCCACTTACACAGATCAACATGTGCCCCCACAAACGCCCTGGGATACCCCCCTTCTCCAGCAATGCCCTAGCCCTGCAGCCTCTTTGTAAGAAATTGGGGTCATCTAAGCAGGTATTTTCTGCATTTTATGAGATTAGCGAAACAGCATTGTCTCTCTGGAAAGAGGATGTTGACATTCCTAAGCTGATAGAATGGCATCTTCTGTACCCCCTTATCTATGCAAGTGTTTAGAAAGGGCCAGGATATGACCCTCAGCAAGATGTAAATTAAAAAGCTGACCTTGAGCAGGGTGACGCACAGAGGGGTGGTAACCACCCTGATGTTTTGAGTACCTGTCCTGAATCCATTGGTCAGAATAGTTAGATAGATGATTGACACTGGGTAAGCTACCAGCCCCAGGAAAAGTGTAGATTAACAAGTGCTCACGCACAGGGACCAGGTCCTTGTTGGGTCATATACTGGTGAAGTGCTGGTTAGGGGCTGCGGTGCAGTGCTCTTTGGGCAGCTGCCTTCTTCAGACAGAAGATGGCGCAGAGGAGGAAGGTCGAGGGATTGAAGGAAGTGTTTCCTAACACTTCGGCTTGAGAGCGGAATGCTGTTATCACAAGCTGTTACCGGTTGGATACTTTTTTCCTGTCTAATTGGTTAATATATTATATCTAAACTGTTGTTTCTTAATCAACTTAATAAACCATCTTAAAATCACTTATGACTAGTTGACTGCCTATTTAGGTAACTGTGGACCTAAATCCAAAAATCTTACATATTCTCTTGCCTGAAGCCATTTCTTTCCTTCCCCAAGCAAGCCCTGGCCCTGCAGCCATTGAAAAGCCACCCTCACCTTATGGCTCATCTGGTAGGTAAAGTCCTGCCCATGGGCCCCCCTAAAAGTGATGTGGTGCTGCCTGTGAAGCCTGGTGCTGATGACCATGAGTGCTGCCCGAAGCAAGGTAGGCAAACGAGACTCGAAGTCCTGAGCAAAGTGCAGTTCACCAGGTGCATGTTGCTTATATACAGTTGTGAAACACATTGGCATGCAACAACACTGATGTGCTCGGATGATCCAGCGTGGGGGTTTATTCCGTCAGGCAGGGCTTCTAATGAGATGCTAAAATACTGAAATTAGGTTTCCTACGTGCAGCGGTGGGAAACAGAGCCCACAATTGCCGGGTGGAACGGATGATCACAGACTGGTTTCATGACAGTATGAAACCAATTTTTGGCCTTCTCGCCATATTGCCCCCCAAGTCGCCATGATGCCCGATGCCAACAGGGCCAGAAAATTCCAGTCCTAGTTTATGCAGCCTGTCCCCATAATTAAATCCTTTTCACTTTGATATCATTCTGATGCATCTATGCTGCAGTCCTTCCAGGTCAATATACCTTTCCTGAGATGTAGTGCCGAGAATTGAATGTGGTACTCCAGATAGGGTCTAACTAGAATTCACCACAGCTGTAACATAACTTCCAGCTCTTTGTATTCCAGCCACTTTGAGGTAAAGGCTAACACTCCATTGGCCTTTTACATTATTTTTTGTATATATCCACTAGCTTTTAGTGGTTCCTGTACTTGGACCCCTAAATTTCTTTGCATAACCACAGTTTGTAGCTTATCACCACTTAGAAAGTGTTCTAATCTATCCCTCTTCAGTCCTAAGTGGATGCATTCACTATTTCCCACATTGAATTCTATCTGTCAGTTTTGTCCCATATTTTCTTGCATTCCTATTTAGAATTGTAGGAATGCCGGTGAATCAGAAACAATGCAGTCAATACCAACATTTTTATCATCTTTAATGGTGTGATTTTTATTTTTATTTTTTTTTGTTCTTGTCTCCTTTCTCCTACTCTAAATCAACTCTTTCCTTCTGTCTCTTTGTTTCTCATTCTGTACCTGATTTGACATTGAATTTGTTCACTCGAACTTGCCCTCCTCAGTCATTCCTGTTTCTATCTCAATCTTTTAATCTCACTGGTTGTCCCATTGTTCACCAGATGCCCTGTTGCCCTCACCACATTGTCACCAACTCATACTTCCAGCAGCTTTGTAGGCAAAACATTTTTGAGCTGAGGGGCCCTGGAGCTTGTCTAACTAATAGGGCATGCTGCGAGATGCTCCGCTCCAGCAAATTCTAGGTCAATGAAAATTAAGTGAAAACCAAATGGGGGATTTGGGATCACAGGGTAAACTTCAGTTTCCGGCTCAAGACGTTCATGAAGCCATTGCTATATAAAATGCTATTTGACTGCAACCTAACCTGTGATACAACAAGAGGGATACATAGCTGAAAATACTTTTATAAGTTCTTTGCTAGTTTACTGGTGTTACCCTTCTATGAGATATGATCGGTCCATCTCATAATGACTGTCTTGTTGGCATTTCAATGTATGTAGTTCTTCTCAGATTACAATGCATATTTTTAGCGTTTTGAGTCCATATGACTCTTCTTCAGAGCTCATACGGACTGGAAACGCTAACTCTGTTTCTCTCTCCACAAATACTGTCAGACCCGCTGAGTTTTTCCAGCACTTTCTGTTTTTATTTCAGATTTCCAGCATCCACAGTATTTTGCTTTTATAACAATGTATATTTGTATTGACTCTACAGGAAATAAATGTACATTCATTAATACTGTAAGTATCCCTAAACTTGGGTTATGTAAACTATGCTTCAGTTCTGCTGAAGGGCCATGAGGGCTCGAAACGTTGACTGATTTCTTCTCCGCCGATGCTGCCAGACTTGCTGAGTTTTTCCAGGTAATTCTGTTTTTATTATGTATTATATGCTGAAAGTCCTTGCACTACTTTTATTGCGCATTGTACAGTATACCTTCTAAGTAATCCCACTAATGTTTTTTTTAGCTTTTTTTCCATTTAGGATGGAACTATGTCTTTTATTTTGCCAGTTTTAACAACCTCCACAATATTAAGTATGAATTGACTTATCTTTAATAGGCATACTTGGAGCAGTGGCTATGGACTTCTTTAACAGCGAAATCACAATGGAAATTGTGAGCCAAATGGAAGAGGAGGAACGAACGGGTAAAAAGGAGCATGTTGTTTTTCTGGTAACTCAGAAGCCAGCATATTCACATAAACGACGTAGCAGATTGTCTGCAAAGCCACAGTATCTGTCTGAGACACGCAAACAAACTGAAAAACAGTTAAATAAACTGGTATGTTGCAAAGTTTAAATTTTCTTACTATTATAGTAATAGCCAAAAGAATTGTTGAGTCTTGCACTCTGAGTGCTCCATTGTGAACCCTCCACTTCCACATATATGTGGTGCCTTTTGGCAACATCATCCACATGGAGCCACGTGTGCCCAGCTCTATCTTTCCACCACCTCCCTTGACCCTTTCACTGCCTCTGTGCTGTTAGGCTACTGGTCCGACATCCTGGGGGGAATCGTCCCAGATTTTCACTAAGTGCGGTAGCGGGTGGGGAAAATGTGTGGGTGATGAGTGGTGTCATGGACAGGATGAGGTGCGCCTTTATCGACCGGTTGCAATGGCGGCTTCTCATGCCGTATCGTCCCAAACCCAGTGCAATAATTATGAATTCCTGGGAAACACGTCGTTTCGATGGCGGGAGGGCTCTCATTTGTCCGCCATGCCATCACCTCGCCGCTTCATCAAGGCGGCCACATTTAAAGTGCAGCCGCACTCACACCTCTCAGTACTTCCAGCCCAGGAGTGCTGCACAGAAGACAGAATGGCCCCGAAACGCAAAAAGACTGCAGCCCTCCCGGTTTAGTGACACATCCCTCGAGCGCCTTTTGGATGCTGTGGAGGCCTGCCGCGATGTCCTGTACTCCCACTCTGGCCGCAAGAGGGGCAGTGGCATCACCGATCCAGCATGGGAGGCAGTGGCAGCGGTGGTCAGTGCCAACAGTCTGCAAAAGAGGACAACCTCCCAGTGCCACAAGAGGATGAATGATCTCCTTTGTTATGCCAGGGTAAGTCACTCTTCTCATCACTCTCAACTCTCTCACTCACAAACATAGCACACATCCACAGGGCCCTCGCTCACTGCCAGTTCAAGGGACATCACCTTTCACTATCTCATACACACCTTCATTGTCCTTATCCTGTCCATGGCACCACTCACCACCCTCACATGCCAGACATACTTATCACCTGGCCTGGCAGGTGTCTCATTTACACTCTCTCCATTTCTATTCATGCAGGACAAGCTGGCACACAACAACAGGGAGAGGTCGCTTACCGGTGGAGGAATGCCTGAAATCAAGGTCCTCATAGACTTCGAAATTCAGACTGTGCTGACGGTGAGGTTGGTGGTGCATTGCTAAGTGAGGATTCAGCAGTACAACATCCATCAGGCAACCATGCTGTGTGCAGTGTGTCCTGTTTCACAGGCCATGCAGTAATTAACTCTCCTTGCTTTCGCAGGCACATCTGCCAAACAGCCAAGAGAGTCCATGACCCAGGGCCTCCAATCAAGCCCTGAGGGAAGCTCAGAAGAGGAATCCGCTGAAACCCTCCCTGAATACCACTCACAGCACTCACCCACACCCTCCACCAGCGCAGAGACACACACCACAGTGGGACCTAGCTTAATCTGGTGAGGACATTGCACTGTCTGATCCACAGCAGGCAATGGCAGGAACTTCCCAGGTCCCCGGCACTCAGAGGACTGCTGGAGGCCAGAAATCTGCTGAGTCCAAGTAAGATGACGAGCCTCTGGAGTCGGACATGTCAGAGTTGTTAGACCTGCAAAGGCAAGCTCAGAAACATTTAGTTATGAGAAGAGATTGGATAGACTGGGGTTATTTTCCCTGGAGCAGAAAAGATTGAGGGGGGACATGATTAAGGTGTATAAAATTATGAGGGGCATAGATAGGGTAGACAGGAAGAAACTTTTCCCCTTGGTGGAGGGATCAATAACCAGGGGGCATACACTTAAGGTAAGGGGCAGGCGGTTTAGAGGGGATGTGAGGAAGAATTTTTTCACCCAGAGGGAATCTGAAACTCGCTGCCTGAAAGAGTGGTAGAAGCAGAAACCCTCATAACATTTAAGAAGTATTTGGATGTGCATTTGCGATGCCATGGCATACAAGGCTATGGGCCTAGTGCTGGAAAATGGGATTAGTATAGGTACTTGTTTGACTGGCGCAGACTCGATGGGCCGAAGGGTCTTTTTCTGTGCTGTAGACTTCTATGACTCCATGACTCTGTCACATCAGGAAGGGATGTCCGCCGCAAGGCACGATGGAGGAGTCCGTCTGCCTTCAGGCTGAAGTGATAGTGCCGGCGTGAAAACGCACCAAGGTCAACACTGGTAAGATGGGGGCTACCATAGAGACCTTGATCCAGGGCTCCACTCCTGTACTGCTGTGACTTACTGACCTCCATCACTGACGCCATAGTTGGCATGAGGGGACCGGGACAGGTCGATCTCACTCCAGCTACCTCTTCTCCTCAAGGAGTCATCCAGGGACCCTTGGGCACCCATAGGGAGGAGGATCAGCAAGCAGGTGTATCCCCCCCCCAACACCCCAGCGGCATCCATCAAGGTGACTCCGGGAGTGTCCGGCTCATCCGATCCCCTCTTCCTGTGACCTCAGCAGCTCCACAGGCCAAGGAGGGTGCCACTGCCACACAACAAGACCCTGAAAGCAGGCCACAGCCCTCCAGAAGACGCCCGCCAAGGTCATCAGAGACAGGGCATTGAGGACAGCAGGCTGCCTCCACCTCCACTGTGGATGTCCGCGGAGCATTAAGATGTAGCAGCAGGGTTAGGAAGTTTAAGAAGATCTAGCTGCACAACCTGGGCACAGGTGTTAATCACTTGTACATAATGTTCACTATTGTAAATAAACTCTCAAGAATGTCTCCCTGCCTATGGCTCCTTGTTCTGATGAGCAACGTTCTTGTCACTCAGATGTGAAACCTGTCTGCACAAGATAAAGGGAGGTGTCTCAGTCCAGGGCCTCTTCCCTGTGCTTTGTGTAACCTTCAGACCAATGTGATGGTCCAACCTCACACCCCCTAGACACATTACTAATGCCTGCACCTCGATGGCTCTTGTCACTGCTGCCAGAATGTCATGGGCAGGCATCACAGAGTTCTGTCATTCTCTCTGTGTGCTCTCAGCACCTTTAACGTGGGGCTGGCCCCATCTGTTCAGCATCTGTGACCAGTGACGCTGTGTTACTGAAGCGGTCAGGTGCTGAAGGTGGGCAAAGGATTGGGTGCTTTTAAAATTTCATGGCTGCATTTCTATGATATGACCCTGATCACAGAGCGTAAGTGAGCTGCATTCAGCCACACAGGAGTCAGACATTCTCAGAGGCTGTGTGAAGATCTATGGAGTGTCCTCACTGCATGTCGTCATCACCCTCCTGCAATCAAGCGACTATTAGGGCTTCCACTGCGCCTCCACGATAGGAGCCTCATCACAGAGGGTATCTGTGCTGCCATAAGCCAAACTGGAGTCAAACGTTCACAGATGCAATGTGAGGATCTATAGTGTCTCCTCACTGCATGTCGTCATCATCCTCCGCAAACCTTGCAGCCATGAGGGCTTCCGGAGCGCACTTGCCTCATCTGGCCAGTGTGAAAGCCTCATCACCATCATCGTCACATTTGAGGCCCTCCCCACCCTATTCACCATTGACGTCCTCCTCATCGGAGGAGACCTCCAGCTCCTGGATCTCCTCCTCAGCCAGCTCCTCTCCCCGTTCCAGCACCAGGGTGTAAAGGGCGCAGCAGGTGATGACGATGTGTGACACCCTCTGTGGACTATATTGCAGGGCTCCACCAGACCAGTCCACGTACTGGAACCTCATTTTCAGCATCGCGATAGTCTGCTCCACCAAGTTGTGAGCTGCAGCATGAGCCACGTTACACCTTCGCTCTGCTGCAGTCTGAGGTCACAGTACGGGTGTCATCAGCCACGTCCTCTGTGGGTAGCCCTTGTCCCCGAGGAGCCAATGCTGCAGCCTCTGTGGACCCTGGAAGACATCAGGGATCTGTGAGCGACTCAGAATGTAGGAGCCATGGACACTCCCTGGAAGCCATGCACAGACCTGCTGGATGCAGGTGGTGGTCGCACACCAGCTGCACATTTGGCGAACGGAAGCCCTTGCGGTTGACATTGTTGACCCCTCATTGCGACGGAGATCTGAGCGCCACGTGAGTGCATTTGATTGCACCCTGCACCTGTGGGAAACCTGAGATCTGGGCAAATCCAATCGCTCTGGCATCCTGGCTCTTTTGGTCCTGGGCGAAATGCACAAAGTTGTGTGCCTTTGCAAAGATGTCATCTGTGACTTTATGGATGCATTTTTGGATGGAGGCTTGAAAGGAACTACTGACATAAAAATTGAGTGCCGCAGTCACTTTCACGGCCACTGGCAGTGGATGCCTGACCAGGTGCTCTAGGTGCTGACCAAAGGCGGCTCTTCAGGAGTGTGTGCAGGAGCCCCAGCCTCCCCTTCTTCCTAAAGATGCTGCTCCTCCCTCTGCGCAGCCAGGTGCCTCTGCCACTCCATTCTCTGTTGTTTCCGATCTCTGTAGGCTACGAGGCATGCAGCTAGCTCAAGGCTCCGTGATCCTGATGTACTTCTCCTGCAGGATGAAAGAGAGAGACGCGTGGGTTAGCTTGGGTGTACTAAGAACCTCTCTTGGTTAAGCCTGAAGGTCCCTTAATGCATCTCAGAGAGTGCTGGCCACCACTTGGATGGCCAGAGATTAGTGCGCTGCATGGCTGCCCGAAACCCCACCCTCCTCTGCCCCACTCCGCCCGACCGATTGGCGGCAGCTTTTTCCATTGAACCGCAGGCCGTGCTCTCAGCTCAGACGCAGGCATTCTCCTAACCCATGCTGCAAGGCTGCACTGTTACCTTGAACCATGGGGGAGGCTGGTCCAAACCAGGATGGTGGCATTGCAATGGGCTATGAGTGCCTCCAGCAGTGACTGCTCCATGGCCAGTTTTAGCAAAGAGATTGTACAATGTTTCCAGTCGTCCAATTGTCCTGCAGTCTACTAAAATGTTCATTAGTTTGCAGTCTGTGCCCGAGGGGTGAAAAGCTCTGGAGCGCTTGGTGGCACTTTCATGCCTCTACATTGCTTGAGTAGGCAGATAAACTAGAGCCCCGACTCCATTCTCTCAGCTGCAGAGGAATGGTCACTTTATACAAGGTTTCCCCAGTGCATGGCCGCTTCCCTGCCCCACCACCCACACGTGCTTGTACACTACCTTCAACTGCAGGGCAGCCCTTGCCCACACCGCCCCTCCCCCCAAGTCACCTCAACTGTAGGGCAGCCCTTTCCCACCCCCTCCCCCAAATGTGCCTCAACCTTGAAGTCCAACAGGCAACCTGGGCGAGCGCTGCTGTGCACTCACCTCCAAGTTCGCCTCAAAGTGCAGCCCACCAAATGCATGCCTTTTATATGCTGTTGTGAAACATGTTGCTGTGCAATCATGGTGGTGTGGGCAGATGATCCAGCAGGGGGTGGGAAATGATTCCGGCGGACTGGCCTTATAATGATATGAAGATGTATTACAGTGAGATTCCTGAGATACAATGGCGTGAAAGGCAGCCCACCATCGACGGGCTGAGCGGACGATTGCAAACTTTTTCCACAACGTAGTGAAACCGATTTCTGGCCTTCCCGCCATATTGTCTGCTCACGCTGCTGAAACGCCCAATGCCAGCGGGCACAGAAAATTCCGCGCCCTCTCTTGAATGAGCCACAATTTCCCCAAATTCAAGGGACCAAATCCATCATCTTTGTTCTCACCACAAGCTCCACACATTTACAATCAACTCCAACCTCCTCCTCATTCACTGTCTTAGCCTGAACCAGACTGTTTACAAAATCATCATTCTATTTGATCTTGAGTGAATTTTTAACCCCATAGTCCTCTCTAATTCAAAAAAGACCTACTTGCACCTCAGTAACATGGTCTGCTTTTGCATCTTAATTCTATCACTGAGCCCCTCATTCATATCTTTGTAACCCGAATTCAATGCTTTCCTGGTCAGTTGCTCATCCTCCACCTTCTGTAACTTTCAGCTCATACAAAATTCTACTACCTTTATCCAACCTGTCACAAAATCCTGTCACTCATTCCCTGTTCTTGCTAACCCACATGCACTTCCAATTCCTCAATCTCTCAGTTTAAAATTGTCATCTGTCTGCTTAAATCTCTCTGACCTCATCTCTTCCCATCTCCATGATCTCCCCCAGCCCTATAATGCCATCTCTGAACTTGCTGTTCCTGTAACTTTGGTATCTTTTGCATCTGCACCCCCTCTGTACTTCATCCCCACGTTAACACTACTAATGACAGCCACACCTTCAGCTATCCAGGCATAAAGCTCTGAAATTCTCTCCCCAAATTCCTCTGCCTTCTCAGTTCCTTTTCCTAGAATAAAACCTTCATTAAAATTTACCTATTTGAACAAGGTTTTAGTCACCACTCCAAATATATCTGCCTCTGATTAAGCATCCATTTTTCCTTATGCTTCTATAAACACATTTAAGTTTTATTTTTACATCATTTCGGCCTCAAGGTGATCCCATTTAACTTTATAAATACAGGAATGTTTAACATGCATAAGTAGGCAAAGACTAAAGAAAATGAAAATGTACATAATGTAAAATCTTTTGTTTCAGGATTTGGAAAGAGCAACGAACAAGATTAGAAACAGAGCTTCTGGATCCCCTGTCAGGAAAAACCACTGGGAAACAATTCGTGGGATTGTCAAATTGGGAAAAGGTAACCATTGGAACATTTCCAAAATTGGTACAGGTGATTTAAAACAACAAAAGCACTCAAAGCCTTTACTTTGGTGAAGGCAGTAACATAGTAATATTGTCACTGGACTAGTAATCCAGAGGCCCAGGCTAAATCTCTGGAGGACCCAGGATCAAATCCCACCATGACAGATGGTGGAATTTGAATTCAATAAAAGCCTGGAATTAAAAGTCTAATGATGACCATGAAACCATTGTCGTAAAAACCCATCTGGTTCATTAATATCCTTTAGGGAAGGAAATCTGCCGTCCTTACTTGGTCTGGCCTACATGTGACTCTAGATGCACAGCAATGTGATTGACTCTTAAATGCCCTCTGAAATGGCCTAGCAAGCCACTCAGATGCAAGAAATCGCTGAAAAGTCAGTAAAAAGGAATGAAACCAGATGGACCACCCAGCATCAACCTAGACACCAGAAATGACAATGGCAAACTCAGCCCTGTCGACCCTGCAAAGTCCTCCTCACTAACATCTGGGGGCTAGTGCCAAAATTGGGAGAGCTGTCTCACAGGTTAGTCACGCAACAGCCTGACATAGTCATACTCACGGAATACCTTACAGATCATATACCAGGCTCCACCATCACAATCCTTGTGTATGTCCTGTCCCGCTGGCAGGACAGACACAGCAGAGGCGGGGCACAGTGGTGTATAGACAGGAGGGAGTTTCTCTGGGGTCCTCAACATTGAGTCCAGACACCATGAAGTCTCCTGGCATCAAGTTAAACATGGGCAAGGAAATGTCCCGCTGATTACCATGTACAACACCCCCTCAACTGTGAATCAGTGCTCCTCCTTGTTGAACATCATGCAGGGAGCACTGAGGGTGGCAAGGGGGTAGAATGTACTCTGGATGGGGAACTTCAATGTCCTTCACCAAGTGTGGCTTGGGAGCACCAGTACAGACTGAGCTGGCTGAGCCCTAAGGGACATAGCTGCTAGACTGGGTCTCCGGCAGGTGGTGAGGGAACCAACAAGAGGGAGAAACATACTTGAACTCATCCTCACCAACCTGCCTGCCGCAGATGCATCTGTCGAAGACAGTATCGGTAGGAGTGACCACCGCACAGTCCTTGTGGAGAAGAAGTCCCATCTTCACATTGAGGACATGCTGTGTGCTAAATGGGATCGATTTCGAACAGATCTAGCAACTCAAGACTGGGTGACCATGAGGCACTGTGGGCCTTCGGTAGCAGCAGAATTGTACTCAACCACAACCTGTAACCTCATGGTCCGGCATATACCCCACTCTACCATTACCACCAAGCCAGGGGATCAACCCTGGTTCAATGAAGAGTGTAGGAGGGCATGCCAGGAGCAGCACCAGGCATACCTAAAAATGAGGTGTCAAGCTGGTGAAGCTACAACACAGGACAACCTGTGTGCCAAACAGCATAAGCAGCAAGCAATAGATAGAGCTAAGCGATTCCAAAACCAACAGATCAGATCTGCTCTGCAGTCCTGCTACATCCAGTCATGAATGGTGGTGGACAATTAAACAACTCATTGGAGGAGGAGGCTCTACAAATATCCCCATCCTCAATGATGGGGGAGCCCAGCACAATTGTGCAAAAGTTAAGGCTGAAGCATTTACAACAATCTTCAGCCAGAAGTGCCAAGTGGATGATCCATCTCGGCCTCTTCCAGAGGCCCCCAGCACCACAAATGCCAGTATTCAGCCAATTGAATTCACTCCACGTGATATCAAAAAATGGCTGAAGGGTTTGGATACTGCAAAGTTGTGGGCGCTGATGATATTCCAGCAATAGCATTGAGGACTTGTGCTCCAGGACTTGCCACGCCCCTAGCCAAGCTGTTCCAGTACATCTACAACACTGGCATCTACCCGGCAACATGGTAAATTGTCCAAGTGTGTCCTGTACACAAAAAGCAAGACAAATCTAACCTGGCCAATTACCACCTCATCAGTCTACTCTAGATCATCAGTAAAGTAATGGAAGGGGTCATCAACAGTGATATCAAGCGTCACTTGCTTAGCAATAACCTGCTCACTGATGCTCAGTTTGGGTTCAGCCAGGGCCACTCAGCTCCTGATCTCATTACAGCCTTGCTTCCAACATGGACAAAAAAACTGAACTCCAGAGGTAAGGTGGGAATGACTGCCTTGACATCAAGGAGCCCTAGCAAAACTGGGGTCAATGGGAATCGGGGGAAAAGTCTCCGCTGGTTGGAGCCATACCTAGCACATAGGAAGGTGAGTCATCTCAGTTCCAGGACATCACTGCAGGAGTTCCTCAGGGTAGTGTGCTCGGCCCAGCCATCTTCAGCTGCTTCATCAATGACCTTCCTTCCATCATAAGGTCAGAAATAGGGATGTTTGCTGATGAATGCACAATGTTCAGCGCCATTCATGACTCCTCAGATACTGCAGCAGTCCATGTCCAAATGCAACAAGACCTGGACAATATCCAGGCTTGGGCTGACAAATGGCAAGCAAGACTCACACCACATAAGTGCCAGACAATGACCATCTCCTACAAGAGAGAATCTAACCATCGCCCCTTGACATTCAATGGCATTACCATCGCTGAATCCCTCCACTAGAAACATCCTGGGGGTTACCATTGACCAAAAACTGAACTGACTAGCCATATAAATACTGTGGCTGCAAGATCAGGTCAGAGGCTGGGAATCTGAGTAACAACATACCTCTCTCCCCAAAGCCTGTCCACCACCTATAAGGTACAAGTCCGGGGTGTGATGCAATACTCTGCACTTGCCTGGATGAATGCAGCCCCAACAACACTCAAGAAGCTTGATGCCATCCAGGACAAAGCAGCCTGCTTGATTGGCACCCCATCCACAAACATTCACTCCCTCCACCACCAAAGCACAGTGGCAACAGTGTATGCCACCTACAAGATGCACTGTAGAAACTTACCAAGGCTCCTTAGACATCACCTTTGAAACCCATGACCACTACCATCTGGCAGGACAAGGCAGCAGACACATGGGAACACCACCACCTGGATGTTCCCCTCCAAGTCACTCACCATCCTGACTTGGAACTATATCGCCATTCCTTCACTGCCACTGAGTCAAAGTCCTGGAACACCCTCCCTAACAGCACTGTGGATGTACCACAGTGGTTCAAGAAGGTAGCTCACCACTACCTTCTCAAGGAACAATTAGGGATAGGCAATAAATACTGACCTAGGCAGTGATGCCTGCATTCTATGAATGAATTTTAAAAACTTTTGTGGCACTTTTTGTTTTCTGTGTGTCAAAAAGCTTTGTTGCGAATTTAAGCCCGTGAGATGCTGTCACAACTTCTATTTAGTTGGGAAACAAACACCTTTCAGTACCATGCATACATTTTTCTGTGTGATAATTCTGTAAAGTGCCCAAACAATTTAGATAATTTTGTAACCCCGTCATTGTAAATTCAAATGTCTGCACATCATCAGTCACGAACATAAAGATACGGAATTGCACATTATATTTTGTTTTTCTTCATAGGCAAACTATTAAGAGGGTTTGAACCAGTCTACCCCGAAAGTCTGTGGGTTGATATAAAAACATTTTGTAATTCTTTTCCTTTCCACATTGTCTTCACTAAAGAGGTGGGTCTTCAGTCTATTTGTTCCTTTAAAAAGTGTTATGGATATACGAGGGCCTGTGTCAGTGACTATTGAAATCTATTTTTCACTAACTTCTTGCCTTTCCCTCCTGAAGACATTGCCTTCTTACTGGGATAGGTTCCATGTGTGTTGAGCACCAGAATGTAACTTCCCTGAGTGTCCATTATTCATGTGCAAGGCTTGACAGCAAATGTTGATAGTCTATTTGACTATCACAACAAAACTCACACCTTTACTCATGCACGAATCACTGGACAGCAATCAAGAATAGGCAGCTGGCTGTTTTTTTAAGCCTAACAAAAGAGTTTTGAGGAAAACGTTAGAGATAAACCAGAAACCTTCCTTATATATAAATGACACATGGCAGATGCAATTTAATGCCGTTAAGCATGAAGTGATACACTGAAAGGAACATATGTTTGGATTTTTGCAGAGTCATGGAGACTCAGGGGACCTTCCAAATTGGCTGGTGGGACCCAGATCTGGAAGTCCTGCCCCCATTTCTAACAGACACCGTTTTCATCAGGTTGGGGGGCTGGGGGTGGGGGGAGGGGTGGATGGGAAGGGGGTGAAAAACCCAAACTCAGCAGGGCCATTTGAACTCAGTGCTGAATTCCAATAGACTCCATTTTCACTGAAGCAAGGGACTTAACCTGCAATGTGAGAATTACGAATCTTTATAGAGTCGCAAATGCTCATCAAGTGTGGTTAAGGTCTATCGAACTGTCAAGCTGTCAAGTTATTTAAACGGCCAGCCCTTTAAATATTGAAAAAAAATTGCCCGTCTGTGTCTGTGAGCTAAAAAAAATACTCTGTTTCAGCAATTTCAAAAGCTGTTTGTTGATACAACGCTAAGAACATAAGAACTAGGAGCAGGGGTAGGCAATTCAGCCCCTCAAGCCTGCCCCAGCATTCAATATGATCATGGCTGATCTCATTTTGGCCTCAACTCCAATTTCCACCCTCTCCCCATAACCTTTCAACCCGTTACTAATTAAAAATCTGTCTATCTCCTCAAATTTATTCAGCATCCCGGCATCCACTGCACTCTGAGGTAGTGAATTCCACAGATTCATGACCCTTTGAGCAAAGTAATTCCTCCTCATCTCTGATTTAAATCTACCACCCCTTAGCCTAAAACTATGGCCTCCCATTCTTGAATGCCCCACAAGGGGAAACATCCACTCCACGTCTATTTTGTCTATCCTCTTTAGCTTCTCATATACCACAGACTATCCAACAGCTCCTGCAATGCCTATTGCTAGAGGAACCGTGCACTGTTGCAGATCTTGCCGAATTCAATAACAAGGCGCAAAAATATGTCCAGTTCTGGCTGGGCCATGTATAGACTGTCCATGGACACGATAAGAAGAAGAAGAAGCGCTATCATTATAACATTGATAACGCTTGGATGCTTTCCACAACCTATCATTATCACAGTGGGAGGCTGTAAGTTCACAAGAGGTTATTAAAGATTAACTGTCTTTTATTGGGGTTATAAATACAAATGATTGTTTTTATTATGGATTAAGTACTTGTTGGGATTTAAATCTATTGAATGAGCTTTCATGAATGGGGGTGGTTTTTTATCTCATGAAGTCTGTAATAGCTATTTAGAACTTTAATTTATTTTATCTCAGCATGGCTCCTGAGGTCTGCCCATGGTGGAAACTGGGTGAGTTGGCATGGAGGTTGTAAGAGCAACGGGTGCTTGGTGGGGTAGTGTGAGTTGGCACTAAGTTAGCATTGGGGCTATAAGGAGCCATTGGGGGTGAGTGGGGGGCATGGGTTGGCATGGAAAGTATGGGGACCCATTGGGGATGTTTGGTGGTCATGAGATGGCATGGAGGGTATGAGGAGCCATTGGGGATAGGTGGAGGGCAGCATTAGGCATGAGTTGGCATTTATGGAGATTGGATGAGGGGGTGAAGGGTGTGAGGGATGAAGTATAGAGGGCCTGATTTTAAGAGAACAACTGGGACTAATTCCCAGAGAGCCGAAGTGAGCCTTTTTAACAGCTCGCCTTGACACTCGACAGGCCTTGTGGCCGCCTCCACTCAACATCTGGGGGCGGTGGGTCTAACTTCATCCTGCCCTGGGAATTAATATCCTGCCATTTGAGGCACTTTTTCCCAAGACGGGTGTGCAAGCTGGGATTTTTGCTATTGGCTCTGCAGAGAAAATCCAGACCATGGAGAGGGAGAACCTAAATTGTATTATTTTGAGGTATCTGCAAGAAGGATCTGGGGCTGCATATTCACAAATCAGAAGTTGGTAGGGCAACTTGATAACAGTTAAGAAAGTTTATGGAATGCTTTGCTTTATAAAATAGGGACAATGAAGACAAAAACAAGGAAGTCATGCTGAACCTTTTACAAATCACAGGCTGGAGTATTGTGTACAATTCTGGGCACTGCACTTTAGGCCTTGGAAAGGATGCAGAGGTTGTTTACCAAGATAATACCAGGGATCAGGTACTTCAATAATGTGGAAAGATTGGAGAAACTGGAATTGTTCTTCTTAGAACAAGGAACATTAAGATGAGGTCTAATAAACTATTCAAAATAATGAACAGATTTGATGCAGCAAGCATCCCCTGTATCCCCTGGCAAGTGGGTCAACATCCAGAGGTTATAGATTTTGTGAGACAAAATGAGGAGACTATTTTCACACAGAGGTGGTTAAAATCTGGGACGCCCTACCTGAAAGTTTCCACAGGAACTTTCAAAATGATGTGTACTAATTTGCACAAGTATAGAGAAAAGGCTGAGGTGTAGGCCTAAATTGGACAGCTATTTCTGAGAGGCAGTACAAGCACAATGGCCCAGATGGCCTCCTTCTATGCTGTAAGGTTGTTTGATTCTATGGTTCTTAGTTTGTATAGCTCAATTACTTACAGGATCAATCCATTGAGTCTTTAGGGGAATACTGAGATTTTTAATGCAGCTAGTCCTTTGTCAGATCAATGTCTCATCATATTATTAAGGATAGGGTAACTGAAAACGTTAATGTTTTTAGCTGATTAGAGAGAGCCAGCATGGATTTGTAAAGCATAGGTCATGCCTGTCAAACTTGATTGAATTTTTTGAAGAGGTGACTGAAGTAGTGAACAGGGGAATAGCTATGGATGTTGTTTACAAGGACTTCCAGAAGGCATCTGATAAAATTTCTCATAACAGCCTGTTAAAGTTGGAAACCATTGAATTGAAGGCAAATTATTGACCTGGTTTGGAAATTGGCTGAGCAGCAGGGGGCAGAGAGTAAGGATAAGGAGCTGGTACTCTAATTGGAGGGGTGTGACTTGCGGAGTGTTGAGGCCTAACCATTCACTGTATTTATTAACAATTTAGATGGCGAAATAGAAAAATCACACATGCAAATTTGCGGATGACTCAAAGATAAGAGCTCTGTAAACAATGCAAATGGAAGCATAAAATTACAGAGATATTAAGAGATTAAGGGGTGAATTTTCTCCCTGTCAGGTGGGCTGAGCGGGCACGGGCGGGCGCAGAGCCAATCGTCACCCGCAATCGGCTGCACGCCCCCATTTTACATGGGTGGACCAATTAAGGTCTGCCCAGCGTGACACGCACCCGGAAGGTCTTAGCGCTACCTATGCGGGCTGGGGGAGGAGGGAGAGTCGGGCCTGCACTCTTTCGCGCATATGCGCAAAAGGGCGCAGAAATCTCCCTGAGGCAGCTCCATGCCCCAGGGAGATTAAGTTCAGCTCAAAACATGTTTAAAATAAAGAAATAAAATTATGCAGACATGTCCCCTCATGTCACATGAGCTGGGACATGTTTATGAATTTTAATCAAAATTTTTATTTAATTTATAAACCCTTCATTAAACCTCATCCCACTAGTGGATGAGGTTTCATGAGAAATGTGAAGGCCGCCTGGGCTCTTCGCCTGCCCGCCAGGTTGGACGGGCAGCCCTGACAATGACTTTACTTAGGTGATTAATGGCCTTAACAGGCCTTTGACAGTTCGGCGGGCGCGCAGCCGACTCCGGTGAATGCCCGCCGAACTGAAGATCGGAATGACGTGCGCTGATGTCAGGACGCACGCCCGATGTCACCGCGCGTCATTTTATGCGTCGGCGTGTGGGGCCCGCCCCCGCACACTGAACGGAAGATTCAGCCCTAAGTGAATGGGCAAAACTGTGGCAAAATGGAGAATATTCACTATGGGGCTAAGGAGGATAGAACAAGGTACTGCCTAAATGATGAAAGGCTAAGAAAGGAGGTCCAAAGAGACTTGGGGTTCCAAGTATATACATCATTAAAATGTTATGAACAGGTACAGAAAATAATCAAAGTGGCTAATGGAACACTGGTATTGAATCTAGAAGATGAGAATACAACAGGGAAGAAGAATATTTTATAATGTGCTTGGTAATGTTTGACTAATACAGATTATTTACTGAGTATGTAGAGATATATGAAATACAAGCTGGATTGAAACATATTTTACTGCTTTGGCTATATCTTCCAAGAGACTGCACAAGAGAGAGCAAATCATGTGATGTTGCAGCACTTCCTCTAATGATATACATAGTATTTGATTAGCATATTAAACAATTGGAATTAGCCCTTTGCACTATATATATCAGCTATACAAAGCCCTGGTTAGACTACACCTTAGGAAGGGTGGCCCTAGAACTTCCAATCTTCGGGGGCTCATACCCCAGAGGTACCCCAGAAGATGTGCTGGGGGAACCACCAGAAGCCCCCACACAATGACTGCATGGCAACTGCACAAGAAGTTTAAATTTCTGATGGGCAATTACCCTGCACCGGGAACCATTTGATACTCTGATTTAAATCCAAGACTTTGAATGGTTTTGACTCTCTTAGCAGAATAGTTACCCGGGAAAAGTTAGAAGAATTAAAACCCACTTCTAACTCCTGGGTAACTATACTACTGACCAGCCCAACCCTCCCACCAATCCTCCCCCCCCTGCCGACCACCCCCACCGCCAACCATCCCTCTGATTCTCCCCACCCCTCAACTACCCTCCCACCACCCGACTACCCTAACCAACCTTCAACCACCCTCCCACATCTCTACTATCCCCAGCCCCCCAAATACCTTCCGCACCCCTCGAGCACCCCCCTGACCCCCATCTACCCTCCCTGCCCTAACCCCCATGACTACCCAGCCCCCTCGCCCTGATCACCCTACCCCATCCACTTGACCCCCCCAGCTACCGAGCCACTCGCTTTGATCACCTGACCCTCCCTGACCACCTGACCCTTTTCCCCAAGCCCCCTCGCCCTGACCACCTGATCCCCTAGACCACCTGACCCCAATTGCCCTGACCCCAATTGCCCTGACCCCGACTCCCTGCCAATTACCCAGCCCTGACCCCCAACCACACCCCCCCCCCCCAACACCCCTCCCCCCCGATCTCTCAATCCCGACCACTCCGACCCCCAACCACTGGAATCCCCTCACCCAATTACCTTACACATTAACCTTCTCCCTGACCTCTCAAAGTGGCTGGAATCTTTAAACTTGCCTGGTTTATGGCAGCCAGTGTTGTTAAAAGGGCGCAAGAACAAAAATAGCTGGAAAAACTCAGCAGGTCTGACAGCATCTGCGGAGAGGAACACGGTTAACGTTTCGAGTCCGTATGACTCTTCATCAGAACTACGAAAAGTTTTCCAGCATCCGCAGTATTTTGCTTTTATTTTTGTAAAAAGAGAGCATGGCTTCACCTCCCCCCACGCTGTTGCCCAACTCTGGAAGGACTCAGGAACCAAGTATGCTGCACATTTCTCAGACTCGGGATGGGAGTCCGGGCAGGAAATGTACAGCTCCAGACTATGGTAAATACAAAGGAGCGAAGTGGCAATCTGACTGTGATTGCCATTCCACGGAAGTTCTGGACCAATATATTGTGCTTGGAGGGAATGCAGCGTAGGTTTAACAGAACATTTCTGTGGTGCCCAGAAAGGCTCCCAGGGTTAAATTCCGAGGAGAGACTACACAAACTGGTTTTATTCCCTGGAATTTAGAAGGCTAAGGGATGATTTGATCAAAGTTTTCGAGATGTTAAGGGGAAAGATAAGGTTGGAGAGTCTAAGAAGAGGGTGCATACCTTAACAATTAGAACCAGACCTTTTAGAAGTGAAATTAGGCAACACTTCTACGTGCAAAGGGTGGTAGAAGTTTGGAACTTTGTTCTGCAAATCGCAAGTGATGTTAGATCAGGGACTGGCAGCCTGTAGCTCCTTAACGTCCCATTTGTGGTTCCCAATCTTTATTGGCTGGTCCTTATTTTCATAAAAAATATCTAGAAATATTGGCCTAGATCTTCCAGTCAGTGGCAATACTGGGCACATCGCCACTGCCTTCGAAGTTTACTCCAGCTGATGATAACACCCTTTTTTAGCCATACCTTCGGATCCTGGCTGAAGCAGAAATGGACAGTGCAGCCTCTCCACAGTAAGACCAGGAAGCATAGGAGAGTTGGGGAAGGAGAGAAAATGCCCCCTTTCATGACAGTAGCTGCCATATTCAGGTAAGTTTTTAAAGGTCTCAAGTTTTTTAATGAATGAGTGTGGGTTAGTGAATGGGTAAGTGAATGAATGAATGGGTGAGCGAGTAAATGGGTAGGTGAGTGATGTGGGTAGGGGGGTGAGTGGGTAGTTCGGTGGGGGTGTATTCGGGTCTGGTCGCCAGATATTAGAGTGGTCAGAGCGGTAGTTGGGTGGTCAAGGGTTTACTCGCGCCTGGTCAGGGGGCAGTTGAGTCGAAGTCAGGAGGTAGTTGGGTCTGATCAGTGGGATAGTTGGGTTGGTGGAGTAGTCAGATCTGGTCAGGGGAGTAGTCAGGTAGTTGGGGGGCGGTGATTGGAGCGTTGATTATGGTACTGAGTTGAGTTACACAACTGTTAGATCAGACATTAAACTGTGTAACATTTCCTGGGTAAGTATCCAGGTAAGTCCCATGTATCTGGCCCAAGTCTCTGCCCTGATCTCCTGAGGGTCCTGGGTAGCTGGGAATCAGCCTATCAGAAGTTTAAATTTGCTGGGCAATTCCCACATATGTCTTTGCATCAGGACTTTTGCAGGATCCTGAAACACATCCCCCAACGTATGTCAAACTCTGACAATCTGGAGGCTGGTAGATTTGGGCTATTAAATTGAGAGAATATAAATTCAAAGAACTAGAAAGTATCATAATTTTTCTATAGGAATTAAAGGTTAATAATTATGATAAATTTCATGGTTTCAAATGATCAAATGGCATTGTGCTTGAAATAAATGTGTTTGGGTCATATGTCTACATACTGGTGATAGATAAGTCCTTGGGTTCAAGGCTCAGGTTTTATGTTTGCAACATTAATGTTTCTAACATAGCTGAAAACAATAAATTATTCTGAATGCTATTATAAGTCAGAATCTCTGTGCTGGGAAAATTGTCTCTGTTCTGAACATTTTAAGCATAAATTTTATTTTAAAGATCACTTTACTAACAAATTTAAAATGAAAAAAAAATTATTATAAAGTTTATTACAAAAACATTCTTTCATTTCTAAAAGTGAATTTGTCATTGATATTTTACTCAGAGCCGAAAATTGATATTTTGCTAATTTTATTCTTTTGTTTTGTGACCCCAACCAGTTTGTATTTCAGACAAATTTCTTTAAAAAAAGGCTCTTCAGGTAAAAATAAAGATTGTTGATCCCTGAACTAGATCAATTGTAAATTTTAAATCTGAGATTAATAGATTTTTGTCACCCACAGGTTTTAAGGGACATGGGGCAAAGAGCGAGTATGTGGAATTAGGTTACAGATCAACCATAATCTTTTTGAATGGTGGCTCAGGGGGAGGGGGCGGTACTAAATGACCTGCTCCTGTTTCTAATTCCTATAATCCAACCTTCTCACAAGAAAATTAAATCAATATTACAGAATCACAAAATCTTAACAGCACAGAAGGAGGCCAATCAGCCCATTATGTCTGCACCGGCTTCCAAATGAGCATTATGACCTCGTGCCATAGCCCTGCCTTTTCCCCGTACCCTTGCGCATTGTTTCTATTCAAATAATCATCTAATGTCCTCTTGAATGCCTCGATTGAGCCTGTCTCTATCACACTTTCAGGCAGTGCGTTCCAGACCTGAACCACTTTCTTATCTTCATCTGAAATGTATTTAATTCACCTGCTTCATCAGTGTTCTATTATCATGCACATCTGGTTTTGCATGCTTTCCAAATTGGATACTTTTAATCATTTTGAACTACAAAGTTGTATTTGCATATATTGAAGAAACAGATGCAGTACCGAAAAACACCGTTGTCTTGTAATTGGATCAATTAGTTTAAGTATTACCAATGTGTTTCCTTAAAGTATCATATACAATTAAGTCCTTAAATTGTGAATAGAAATTTTAATTGAAGGTGCATTTATACCTCAACAATAATTCTGGGCAAAATAGTCTCATCTCATAATAGTATTAACACAGTCTAAATCTGGAGCCATGGCGTAGGCTGACACCGGAATGAATCAGAAACCACCACATATTAATATGAAACATGTAGTGTAAGTAAGGCCCTATCAGAAATTAATGGTATATCTGGTCTGAAAGCTGATGAAATGCTTTCCAAAAGGTAACAATTATCAACTCAATATAACTGAACGTAAGATGTCTTAACTATTAATATTGTGGATTTGCAAGCTGATGCTTCAGTTTATTTATTGGGAAAATATTGATTATTGAAATGTTTTATGCTAACCACTTGTTCTTGGCCTTTTAAGCTTAGGGTAAAACAAGCAGGGATAAATATACAGAAGGTAGTCCCAGGTCTTCAGACAATGGACATCCGACTTGATGAATACTTCACCATTGTTCACCCAGAAGTAACATTCAAAATATCAAGTGTGCGGAAATTCATTAATAGTCAATTTGTGTTAAGAACAAAACGGGAAATGATGCCAGAATCATGGAAGCATCGTCCAATGTTGGAATTAAGAGGTGTGGTAGAAAATGAGGCAACTTCTAAAATATATTTATCTAAAGTGACATACAGATTGAAATGTAAAAATAATTGAATAAGGTCTGGATTTGCAAATCATTCCTTGTGACATTATTTCTTCCATTGTCCAGCTTTAAAGGATGTCCCTTGAACAATTCTGTTCTTACCTATTCAAACGCAGTCAATGCTCCTCCAGCAATTACTCCATGCAATGGAATCTCAAACCAATCACCAAACTTTCTTATTTTTCTTTTTAAGAAGTTGTGGATAATTAACACTAATTAACACTTACTGTTTGATATTTTTATTTTGTTTAATTAGTGCTAATGACCTCATCAGGATAATGGCTTCAAGGAGATATGGAGACCCAAAAATGAGAACAAATTGAATTGGCATTCAAAGATTTGGTTATAAATCCGCAGCTGATTGAGCATCAGTTTTGTGATGCGTAAATTCAGAGATCCTGCACAATGAGTTCCATATCCTTTCTAGCCAGTACCATAATATGACTCAACAAATAGATTGCAAGAACCAACCACACAGGAAGAACAAAAGAAAAACAACTTTTATCATAGTTCTGCGCAACTGCAATTTTTGAAAGCTCACTGACTTGAAATCAAAAAATATGAAACCAGAAACTTCCCTGAAAAATCAAATACTTTGTATATTCTAAATCTAAAAAAGCGAACAATATCAGTTCTTTCTTTATGTTGATAATACATAACTCCATTTATCCTCACTTGATGTTTGTGCCTTCATTCTATCATCAAAACTTTGTTGAGTCACATCTTCCTCAAACACAATGTCAAGAAGACCAAAGCCATAGTTTTTAATATCTGCTACAAATTCCTCCCCCATCCACGGCCTCAGGCTGACCCAGACTGCCCATAATCCTTACACCTTGTTCAACACTGAACCTAGCTTTAAATCTCACATCCTATTCATTATGAAGATCACTTATGACCACCGCTACAACATTGCCCACCTCCAGCCCTACCTCTGCCTTCCACCATTGAAAACTGAAACCTTTATGCCTTTGTGAGTAATTTATCCTCACACACTCCTTGTTTGCTTTCCATCCAACGCCTTCCAACTTGCCCGAGATAGTATGGCACATATGTTTCCTTGAATCAAGCTCCACCTGTCCATCTCCCCATTCTTGCAGGCTATATGGCCTTCTGATTGAATGTCTTAAATTCAAAATCCTTCCATGATCTTCTTAGGAGCATTGGACCAGGCAAAGGTGCCTGCAAGTCAGGCACAAAGGGAATACACAAGGATGATTGATTGATTTTTGTATAGAATATTGGATTGTTTGTTTGATAAAGTTGGTTTGGAATGGTTGTATTGGCTTTTATTTCAGCATTGTGGCCAAGCATTGTGGTGTGCTGGTCAGTGACAGGACAGTAAGGTGCGTGATTGTTGTAGAATGCATATTTGGGGTTGTGTAATTGGATGAAACATTCATGGACAACCAGACCAGAGAAGGGATTTGTTGGTTGCCTCCTTCCTTCCTTCCTTCCTTCCTTCCTCCTTGTCCTTCTCTTCCTCCTTCTGTTCCTGAGCTGCTCAGTGTATCCCTGGTGGCAAAGGCTGTTCATTCATGAGAGTAAGATTGTGCAGAATATAGGGGAGCATGACAAATTGGGACACACTCTTTGGTGAGTGCAGCAGGACCCCTTCAGGGCAGTCCATCTTTCTTCAGCACCCCAATATAGTCTGTTCTATGATATTTTGGTGGCAGCATTGTATGCATCTTAGCCATGTGTGGTTGGGTTGTGCCCTGGTGTCATGAGCTATCTGTTAAACAGAAAGTCCTTGTCATTCAGCTGTCTCCCTCTGGTCTGACATGGTGATTCAAATACTGAGGGAATAGCAGATTGATGCAGTATTAAGGCATCATACCTGCTGCCTGGATAGCGAGCATTCAGCTGCATGATGTGCTGAGCATGGGTGTGCATCAACTGGATATTTAGGGAGTGGAATCCTTTGCAGTTGCAGTACATCTCAGCATTTAAATGGTGCTCACGAAGCCACATTTGCAAAGTCGCTGGCACACTGCACCATGGGAAAGCCGCTATTCTTGCAAAGCCAGGTGCACACCTCACTTCTGTCTCATTAGACAGAGAGAACGCAGTGCACCCCTCTTCAGGCATAAAGGACATCCCTTTTGCAGCAGTGGTTGTCAAACTGAGATGTCATGGATGTCGCCTGGTCCTGCTTGGAAGAATCCCAACACAAAAGATCATTGCCATAGTCACGTTCACAGCCCTGGACAGTACTTTTATTGCCCTGCTCTGAGGTTGTGGATCTGCCTGCAAAAGGTGGAAGATTTCTCTGAGCATCTCCTTCATTAAACAGAGATGATTCACACCCTGTTCCTGGCTTAGGTTGAGGTAAGAGAAGTGCTCCTGGAAGATCCTGGCTAGATAAGGTCTCCTTCTTCCTCCCCCTCCTCCTCCTCCTCCCCTTTGTGTGCAGATTTTGCTCAATTTCCTTCTCACACTGCAGGCCATAGGGAGGGGTGGGGGAGAGGGATGGGGGGAGGAAACTATAACACCCCCCACTGACCAGAAGCCTTGAAGTCAGAATTAATCCAGGTGCAGCACCACTCCCTATCAAATCACCAACTTGGGCAGTTCTTCTTGCTGCTGAAACTATGTTCAGTGTGTGAGTTTAACAGAAGATGTTAACTGGAGTAACTTGGTTGAAAATGGCAGTGCTGGTTGAACCAGCATTGCATGCTGACTGATGCACAGTCTGACTACATTGTATACTTCCAAATGCATTCTTAATGCATACGCTACTGACCTATCCAAATTGGCATCTGGCATGGACTCTTCCATAGGTTTTCATGAAGAGTGTGTGTGCCATTTTGGAACCAAAATGGTACCCACTGCACCAAAACTACAGGTGCTATGGAGCTGCATTTTGTGGCCTGTATTCCTCCAACACCCCTTTCTTGTTGGCTTACATCCCTTTGCTCCACCTTGTGGCAGATCGTTCAACTAGCTGGGTTGTTTAGGACTTTTTGCCTCAGCCTCACAATCTCTTTTTACCTTTCCAAAACTCTTTAAGATCCAATATGCTTAAACTTAGTGTGCTTTGCTTCAAATTCAAAATTTTGATGTGTGTACTATTTTATAAGGATTATCAAAAAATCAGGAGAAAAAACTAATGACCTTTACTATTGCTGAAAAAAAAACATTTTTGTCAAAACTTTTTCATCTTGCACTCATCAGGGCAATTCACAAGAATACTTTATACTGCATAAGAGAGTTGGCAAGTGGACTCTGATTGGTAGAGGCATTACCATGGAGAATGCACCAGTTGATGGTGACTGACAGTTAACTGCCAAGCATTGTTTGCATTTTAAACCAGGCACCTTGACTCTTATTGATCAAGGCATTGCTCTGAGGATATTAACCAGAAAATAGCTGTCATTTATTTTGTTCAGCTGAAACAGGCACAATTTTTGTTCCCTTTACATTTGGTATTCTTGCGAATTGTCCTGAGTTGAAGAAAAAGAGCTTCGACAAAAATGTCTCTTTTTTCAGCAATACTAACGACCTGTGGAAGTACATTGCCAATCTGAAACATGGGCATAATAAAGCTTTCATAAAAACCACTATCATAAATGTAAATTAATGTTAATGATCTTACTCTTTTTAGACTTGCATGTACCATATATATTTACATCTATATTCAAATGTTCATACAGCATTTAATTAAGGTTTCAACCTGAAGCATATTTCAATTGATTTCTCATTTGAGATGTGGAAGATTTTATTCTTGACTTACACTAGAAAAGTAGCTCAGGCAGAGGCAGGAAATTGGTTAGGGATGTGTCCCACTGAGTCTTTGGTCATTTCTGGCCAAGTAGTGATCTACCAATCTCACTTCTAGTGAACTTGCTGCCTTGTAAGGGGAGGGCATAACCAAATAAAGCAGTAATGATAGAGTTACATCAAAAGTCACAGTTTCTGTCATTACCTTCAGAGATGCACTAGTGCTAGTAAAAATCAATAATCCAGTCTAGCCAGAGGAGCTGATTAGAGTGAATGATTCACACCCCCCCCACCCCGAAAAGAGTGTTACACTTGATCGAACAGGGGCCAGAAATTGTTTTTAGCCTGTTAAGGAATTTCTGTTCTTGCCCCAAGTCATCACCTTTGTGCAGATGAATGCTCCATTCAGAGCTTCCAAAAATATGTAAATGAGATTGATGCTGACACAATTCCTCGGATCAGCAATATCAGATCTCCTGCCCAGTTGCACTGACTATGCAGAGCTAATGAAGAGGAAAATCTCAGTAATTTCTAAGGGAACGAGATGTAGTCAAAGTTAACTGACTGATGTATTTGGTAGAAATGTACTAAAGTCAGGTTAAGGCAAGAAATGTTGGGGCAGTTACCAAAGTATTATTCTTTCAGGGGAATGTAATAAGTGCTTCTTACAATGATTTTCATCATCTTCCTCCAGGTCAAATGGTGTGGATGGAATATTTACAATGCATGTTGTATCTATGCTCTCCTCTGCTACGAAGTTTGCATGAGCTTGAAGAAAGAAACATGCACCTTTCCGATATTGCCTCTCATGATGTGACCAGGGACCTTATTCTTCTGAATCAGCAGAGACTTGCTGAGATGGAATTATCCAATCAGCTTGAAAGAAAGAAAGAAGAACTGAGAATTCTGTCCAACCATTTAGAGGAAGAAAAGAAGAAAACAGAAGCATTGCTCTACGCAATGCTACCAAAGCATGTAGCAAACCAGCTCAAAGAAGGCAAAAAAGTTGATGCAGGTGAATGGACTTAAAGTAGTTTATATTAACATAATATAAACTGTGGAGGATGATTCATTATCAAAGTTAAAAATTAAAATTGGATACTTGAGATAATGAAAAATTGATAAATGTTCCCAGGCTTTCATTCTTTGGATGGAATAATATCATTACTAGGGCATTTACTCTCCAGTACAACCAATATTCAGCCACTGAAGTTTAGCAAAAAGTTCAGTGCTGTTTTCCTTAAAGGCCCTTTCACACTTCAAGAAACTGGGAGTAAATCTTCAGTTCACTCAAGTTGGAAAATTTGATGGATACCAACTTTTCCAAACTCCATCTTACTTCCTAATTCAAATGTCTAGGAATCCTGTTGATGTAATTGCATGATGATATATTTATGATGACATCACAATGTAAGTGCACGTTTAGTAAAATTAATGAGAAATTAAAAATGATCATTTGTAATATCATGCAGAGCGATGACCAATTCTAAAAATCTATCCCGTCAATTTAAACATTTTCTTTCCTTGCCGGCAAAGTTCTAGATGGGATCTTCCTTTACAATGCAATCCATGACCTGGGTGTAAGTTCCACAAGTTCAAACGCTGGGCCTTGCACTTCTTGGTCTGCAATTTGAAGTCATCTGAAATCTCTACCGTGTTTACACATCATCTTTAGAGGGTGCAGCAGAAATCGCTTCACAACCACACCAAAGGTGGCAGTTTCTGTAGTGTAGTGGTTATCACGTTCACCTCACACGCGAAAGGTCCCCGGTTCGAAACCAGGCAGAAACATTATGAAAACTTACTCACTAAATAGTGAGGATAATTTGCACCGTTGAAGCTTACCTGAATCTCCTACATTGTAGGCACAATGCATTTGCTCTCACCGAGGTCATAATAAATACTTAGGTGCATCAGAGAGGCTGCTTTATATGCTCATGGGCCTCAGCTATTTACAACCTATATTAATGACTTAAACAAAGAGACAGAGAGTGATATATTTAAGTTTGCTGACAATATAAAACTAGGTGGGAATTTAAGCTGTGAGGAGGGCACAAAGAGGCTGCTAAGGGATATAGAGAGATAGACAAGTTAAATGGCTGGGTAATAAGGTGGCAGATGGAGTATAATGTGGGGAACTGTGAGGTTTTTCACTTCAGTAGTAATAATAGAAAGGAAAAATATTTTTAAAAGGCGTGAAACTTGTAAATGTTGATGTTCAGAAGGACTTCAGTGTATGTGTACAAGGAAGATAGAAAGTTAGCTGAAGGTACAGCAAGCAATAGGGAGGCAAATGACATGTTGACATTTATTGCAAGGGAATTGGAATACAAGAACAAGGCAGTCTTGCTATAGTTGTACATGGCTTTGATGAGACTACATCTGGAATACAGTGCACAGTTTTGGTCACCATATTTAAGGAAGGATATACTTGCATTGGACGCAGTACAGTGAAGGGTCACTGGGATGAGGGGGTTTTCCAATGATTAAAGGCTGAGTAAATGGGGCCTATACTCTGTGAAGTTGAGAAGAATGAGAGGTGATCTCATTGAAACATACAAGATTCTGAAGGAACTTGACAGGGTGAGATTGAGAGGTTGTTTCCCCTAGCTGGGGAATTCAATCATTTAGGACTGAAATGAGGAGAATTTTTTTTCACTCAAAGGGTTGTGAATCTTTAGAATTCTCTACCCCAGACGGTTATGGATCAGCCATCACTGAATATATTTAAGGCTGAGATAGACAGATTATTGACCACTCAAGAAATCAAGGGATATGGGACTGGGCAGGAAAGTGGAGTTGAGGCTAACGATCAGCCATGATCTTAATGAACGGTGGAGCAGGTTTGATGCTATGTATGGTCTACTCCCACTCCTATTTCTTATGTTCTTATTAATAAAGGACAATTGTTGTTAATTCTATCAATACCTCAATTCCTGTAATATATTTTCCAAATCATTTGATCTCTTTATCTGTCGTTAACAACTGTTCCACCATAAGGCTATGTTGTTCTACTAATTTAAGGTTTGTATTAATGTACCATTGACTTCCTTGCCCTTCTTAGCTGGTGGAAAGTGTCTGTCTGCACAGCACATCTTATCCTTGCTAGTATGGTCAGGTTTGGGAAGTCACCCTGTGAGCAACTGTGGAGGCAACTGAACAAGGTCTTACCTCATACATACAAAAGCAAATACAGTGGATGCTGGAAATCTGAAATAAAAACAAAAAATGCTGGAAAAACTCAGCAGGTCAGGCAGCATCTGTGAAGTGAAACAGAGTTAACGTTTCGGGTTGAGTAACCTTTTATCAGAGTACGCGGACCTGAAATGTTAAATCTGTTTCTCTCCACTGATGCAATCTGACCTGCTGATTTTAGCCAGCATTTTTTTGTTCTTACCCTATCCATGACTGGTGTTGACTCTTTATAGTGTTCACTGATCTATGTGTATTTTCAGTAATTTCTGCTTTTATTTTAGATGCCCAGCATTTATATTTTCCATTTTTATTTTAACAAAAAGAATACCATAGCTTTGAACTTTCCTCACAGCTGTGCATTCTCTTCTGCTTAAAATGTTTATTGTTCCTTTGAAAGATACTTGAGGGAAGTTACATCTCCCTACTGCTCTGTTCATGTTGTAAAGGGAGATCATTTAAAAAGAAGCCTACTGCTCACCACCTACCTGAGGCCTGTTGATTTTTGAATGGGTCTGTATAGAAATGGACAGCTAGCGCTCCTGTCCAAAACAGGCATAAGCCTTAGTACACCATTTGGCCAGGATTTTCCGTTTGGCTGGGGGGGAGTGGGAGCGGACCCGATTGCTGCCCACGATCGGGTCCGTGCAGCCATTTTATACGGGCGGGCCAATTAAGGCCTGCCCAGCGTATTTCCTGACTCCCATGGATAGAGGGAGTGTGTGGGCGGCAGCGGGCGTGCACAGACCGCCGGGTCCAATGGCGACCCGGCAGTCTGTTTAAAAGAAGGCCTGGCAGCCTCTTGTAGGCTGCTCACAATGGCCAGTTCTAGGCCGCAGCAGAAGGGTTCGGGCTAGCAGGCCAGGCTGGAGGGTAGGCTAGTGGAGCAGGCCAGGCTGAAAGGTAGGCTAGCAGGGAGCCAATGCGCCCCTCATTTTTCTGATGACTATCTTGCTGCCCTCCTGGAGGAGGTGGCAGCACAGCGGGAGGTGTTGGTCCCCCAGGATGGGAGGAGGTGGCGGAGGTGGTGAGCTCCCGCGACATGTTGTGGTGCACCTGGATCCAGTGCTGCAAGCACTTCAATAATTTGTTGTGCTCTGGCAGGGTGAGTACCATGTTGGCATTGGGCATTTAACCCAGCAGGTAGCCTTACCATCTGCGCCCCTCCACCTCCCCCAAGTCTCAGTGTCGAGACTGCATTGAATCATTGAGGGCATTTTTCCTTTGCTGGGTGGGGGGCAAGCAGATACTGCCCATGATGAGGTCAGCCTGAGAGGGTCATGAGGAGATGAGTTTTCCCCCGCAGCATGTGTTGATCTTAGTCCCACATGATTGGTTTGGGGGCAACCTGGAGGAGCTGCACCTAGGCGCAGACTCAGAATTCCAGGACATGTCCAAGTCAGGGTGATGAGATGGGGGAAGGGGAGCCTCAAGGTGGCGTGGCAACGAACCATCTGCTTCCCTCTACATTGCACGTGCTTGCACCTCCTTGCAATGGGAGGAAATACCCTGTGGTTCCTCATCTCATGTAGGCAGGATGTGTCCAAGGGGGCGGTGGGGGGCTGGGGAGCAGGCCTAGCATCTTTGTCTGAGTGACCAGCAGCAGCCGGGTGAGGAGGCACTGGAGGCCTGTTATGTCCCACTCTAGTTGGGGTGTGGTGTGCATGAGCAGAGTCCACGTACAATTTTCCCTAATCAATGCTCTTCTCTCTTTTTCAGAAGAATGCTCATAACGCGGCCGAGCGTGTGAGGACTGGAGGCGGCCAGGCACCTCTCCATATTAAGCCACTTCGAGCAGGAGGCCCTTGAACTGGAGAGGCACCATGCACCCAGGTCTACTGGTGTCGGTGAGGCTGGGGTGCCACGGCCAGGTATTTAAGGCCAACAGTGATGTCCGCATTAGTCCTCCCAACAGCCAGAGCACTGATGATTGTTACTTTAGTTATTGTTGCAACATTGCTGGGACATTGGTTATGGAAGGTTGAGCGCATAATGAGCCAGGAGGACTGGGATGAACTTTGTCATTGTCTTCACGCTAACTAATCCACTGTCCTTGTTCTTACTTTCAGCAACATCAGAGCACGACCAGAAGGAGGAGTAGCAGATGCCCCCTCTCACACCTGAGGGGCCTGAAGCCTCACCAGCATCATACCATCTCTGCGAGGCAGGCACCAGCGTAGATACTAGCACCTCGGTGGGAATTAGAACAATGGCTAGTGTCCCGGGGCACAGTAATGATGGCACTTCACACTCGCTGGACAAGCTGGCAGAGACAGAGAATGCCCATGGCACTGGCAGGAGTCATCTGCAACGCAGCAGGTGCAGGAGCATCTGCGGGAGATACATGAGGCTATGCTTGGTATGGTGTCCGTGGTGGAAGAGTCCACGCGGCCGCTTGCCGAAGCAATGAGCCACTTGTCCGAGTGCGAAGCGTCCTCCATGGAGAGAGTGGCGACTCTCGTGGAGATGCTCCTCCAGGAGATCCGTCAGGGTATCTTGGTGATGAGCTCTGACCAGCAAGCCCTCACATTGGCACTGACCTCAGCTGGTCAGTGCCAGTGTGAGAGATGGTGTGAGCATCAAGTTTCCCAGCTCATTGCACATCCATCCACGGTGAGCAGGGAGGTCCGAAGCGACCTCACGTCGGCGCAGCAGCTGCCTGTCATCTCTGTGGGCTCCTCTCAGGGGGCACCGAATGAGGGTGGCAGCCCCTCCGCCCCTCTCCCAGTGACCGTATCATCCGGTGACCCTGCGACGACTGGGGAGATGCCAGCTGTGGAACTGGCAGACGCCTCCCAGGCAGGACCAGCACTGGCTCCACGGGCCAGAGGACGGCCGCCAAAGTCATCAAGGTCAACAGGAAAGCAGAGTCAGCAGGCTGTCTCAGATGCCACTCCGAGTGATGGGGCAGCACCAAGACATAGCACCCGTAAACAAAAGCATAAGGCACCTTAGGCACACCACGGGCTTTTCACTGGTGCTTTTGTGTTGGCCCAAGATTAGATCCTTATGATTTCTTTTTGATTTTTTACACTATTGCTTTCTATCTGTGATAATTTCTGCTTCACAAATTAAATGCCAGATGTGTGACCATGGTCGAGGGTGCCTCATTTCTTCTGCATGTGTATGTTTCAGAAAAGTGTAATCGGAATCACTGCTGGACTCAACGTGTGCAGCCGCAGACACTGCATCGACGTCTTCATCGTCCACTGCATCCCCCCTTTCCAGTGCAAGATTGTGGAGAGCGCAGCATGCAACCACTATCACCAACACACGATCTGGGGGGCACTGGAGTGCGCCCCCTGAACGGTCCAGGCATCGGAAGCGCATCTTGAGAAGACCGATGGGTCTCTCTACCACAGCCCTTGTGGTGCCCTGGCTCCAATTGTACCGCTACTCAGCTTCTGATCTTGGATGGCGGAGAGGCGTCATGAGCCACCTTCTGAGGGGATAACCCTTGTCACCCAGCAGCCATCCATCAACCCGGGCCAGAGCACTGAAGAGCCCCGGCACCTAGGAGTGTCTGAGGATGTAGGCATCATGGAAGCTGCCTGGGTACCTTGCACAGACTTGTAGAATCTGCATCCTGTGGTCACACACTATCTGCACGTTCATGGAGTGGAAGCCCTTCATGTTGAAGAAGGCACCGGGCTCACCTGCTGGCGTCTTGATGGCCACATGTGTCCAGTTGATTGCACCCTGGACGCAGGGGAAGCCAACTATCACCGTGAAACCTCTGGCTCGCTGTGCCAGGCTTGCCTGGTCCCAACAGTAGTGGATGAAGGTCAATGCATGCCTGAACAGAGCGTCTGTGACCTGCTTGACACAAGTGTGGGCAGCTGATTGGGAGACACTGTAAAAATCACCCACCGAGCCCTGGAATGAGCCAGAGGCATAGACGTTGAGGGCAGCTGTGACCTTCAGAGCCACTGGCATGGGGTGTCCACCCACACAATTAGGGGAGATTTCAGGCCCAATTATCTGACAGATATAGTTGACTGTCTCCCTTGAGAGTTGGATCCTCCTTCGGCACTGCACCTCAGACACATTGAGGTAACTGCTTCGCCACCTGTAAACCCTGGCAGCAGGATAGTGGTATCTTCCACCTCGGACTACCTCTTGGCCCTGCGCCCCTTGTGCCAACACCTGTACTCCCAAAGGTGGCTCCCCTGGAAGCTGAATGTGTACTCCTGGCCTCCTCTCCCTTCTAGGCCCCCCCCCCCCCCCCCCCCTTCCTCCTCAGAGGAGCTGCCTCCAGTGGACAGATCAAATCCCATACCCAGGCTATGGGAAGGCTTCTTGAAACCTGCAGGCCCGGAAAAGATTCCTCACTGCAGAGTGCTGACCTGAAGGTTAAGAGTCCAGGAAAAGCTGCTGGGATGGGTTCTGAAGTACTGCAGGTCACACAGGCAAGTTTGAGAAACTTTCACCAATAAATACTTCACAGAGCAGATCCATGACCCCACTGAGCCTCTTATCCTGCCCGTGGATGAGGTTAATACAAATGTCTCCTACCCGCCTGCCCGTTGCACCTGTGCACTGACCCGAAGATCGCACAGGCGCTGAAAAATCGGTGTCGATTGAAGACTAAAGGGCCTTAAGTGGCCCGTTAATTAATAGCGGGCGCACGTCAGACTTCATTGTGCGCCCGCTCAGCGAAATATCGTGATGGTGCGCAGTAACGTTGGGATGCTCACCCGACGTCACCGCACGTCATTTTACACACGGACGTGCAGGGCCCGCCCACCACACGTCAAACGGAAAATTCTGTCCTTTAAATTGAGGACCCCAATGTAATTATTTGATGTTCCACTGGGTGGAGTGTGTGAAATCTGGCAAAGTTTAAAATGGACAGCCAGTTCGCGATCACAGATTAGAAATTAAAATGATCTCTATTGAATGCTGACAGCTCTACAGTCAAATTAAAATAAGGCCTATGAAAATGGTTTGAGCCTCTCGCTGATAATCACTTTGTTCACTGCCCCCTGGATCTGCACTATATATGAAAATCACCTTCATTATGTTCTCTGCCTCAACTTTGCCCCTTGGGATATCATTCCTTGAGTCAATAACTATGCATAAAGGATCAATTTAAAATCTTTTTCCCATTTTCTTAGTGACAATTTTAAAATGTGCAACTTTTTCTTAATTGTAATATAAGAACTGTCAAACTGATAAGTTTCAATAGATTACTAGTTTGACCAATGATTTTCGCAAGTTAGTTAAATCATCACTGAAATTAATTTTTCTGTTCTAGGTGAATTTAAGGAGTGCACCATACTGTTCAGTGATGTTGTGACATTTACTAGTATCTGCTCCCAGTGTGAACCCATTCAAATAGTGGTTATGCTCAATACCATGTACCTGAAGTTTGACAGACTAACCACAGTCCATGATGTTTATAAGGTAACAATTTTCTTTATTCAGTGGGTGTGCAGGAAGTCAGTATTTATTAACTAATGTAACCACAAGATGAATGCTGTATAGTAACAAGATAAGAGTGATTGAAATGCATGTTGTCACAGAAAAACAGCTGCTGCTAATTAACACTAGCAAAACAGTAATAATTTAGCCTCACTAATATACTCCCACGCCCTTTGAGAAGGTGATATTTTAATGGTGTATCTTTATTACAAATTGTAAAGGTGGAGACAATAGGAGATGCCTACATGGTGGTCGGAGGAGTCCCTGTACCAGTATCTTCACATGCTGAGCGGGTAGCAAATTTTAGCTTGGGAATGATCATAGCTGCTAAAGGTGTACCAAATCCTGTAACTGGAAAACCTATCCAGGTACATTATTATTTTGAATAGTATTAAAAGTTAAGGTTTACTTATTGCTTCATGCAAATTGGTCCTTGGTGCAAAGTAATAAATTGCAGAAATGTGTTTGTTTTTTATGATCATATTGGTTATGAGAATACAGTATCCTCTATCTCTTCTTCATAAAGATAAGAGTCGGGGTAACCACTGGTCCAGTCCTAGCTGGAGTGGTTGGTGAAAAGATGCCTCGATATTGCCTTTTCGGAGATACAGTCAACACAGCTTCAAGAATGGAAAGCCATGGTGTACCAAACAAGATCCACCTCAGTTCCAGTGCTTTTCGGTAAAAGATTCAGTTCAATGTTTTTGTAGCATAACCTTAATGTTATATGTACACTTTATTGAAAAAATGTAACAGAATATTAAAAATGTAAGAGCAGGGCAGCTGAAAAATTTCTATGCCAAAGGAAATTTCCATTGAAGCCACACATAGAGGATGTGCTTATTTCTCCCTTGCTATGATGATAACTTGAAATTTAAATTCACTTATTTTCTATTTCAGAGCACTTAAGGATAAAAACTTCGAAATACATGAAAGAGGTGAAATTGAAGTTAAAGGGAAAGGGAAGATGTGCACGTACTTCCTCATTAGAAATTTGGTTGCATCAGAAAATGAAATCCTGGGCAGGCCATTAAGGGAGTCCGATTCTGGCCGAGAATCTCTACAGTCCCTACCTGAATCAAAGGCAGAGTATGCCAGTAAAAAAGGTAACGTTTAAATTAAAAACCCACAAATGGTAACATGCAAGTTAAATATTCTGATGCACATGGAGAACTAAAGTGGCAAAGCTTCAGTTCTTTGGGAAAAATATGCATTTGCAAAACATTTGATGATAATTAGCTAAGTCAGTTCTGAATATGATTTTGGGTTTAGTTTCATAATCACAAATTTATGAATATTGGGTGTAAGCCTAGGTCAGAAAGGTCTCTTGTGGCATTACAAATGAAGAGTCCAGATTAAGGCCTGAATTTTCATCCGTGTGTGAGGAGCACAGAGTCAGGACAATCCCAGCTCCGCAAACCTGACCCAGGAAAAAATGCCTCGAAAGGTGGGATTTTCAGTGTGGGGTGGCGGGTGAAAATGGGAGCCAGGGCGATCCCGGAAAGAGGCCGAAGGCTGCGGGGGTGGGCTGGGTGAAAGGCTGGCCTCAGTGCACTGGCACTTTGTCGAGGTTATGAAAATAAACAATAAAACAAAAAACAGCCCTCCAGTGCTCACCCCTCACACTTCCATGTGCGCCCACACACTCCCCATGCCATATCCATGCCAGCTCAAGCCATCTCTGTCCACCCCCCAATGGACCCTCATACTCTCCATGTGAGCCTATGCCCCTCTACTCAACCCCCATGGCCCCTCCTACCCTCCATGCCATGCCTCATGGCCCCATACTCTCCATGCCAACTTGTCTGTGTCCCCCCCAGCCCCCATGGGCCTTTATAGCCCTGATGCCAACTTAGTGCCAACAAATGTCCCCCACCCTCCATCCTTTATCCTTACATCTACTATGCCATCTAACCCAGTATCCACCATGGGCAGACCAAAGAACCCACGCTGGGATTAAATAACGTTCTTAAGTGTCTATTAAAACAATCTCATTGATAAAAACGCATTCACTAAATTCCTTTAATCCCTTATGAAAACAGGTATTTGTATTCATGGTCCCACTCAAAGAGGTTATAACCGCTTTGAGCTGTCAATCAAACTGTGAACAGATAGGCACCGCACTATGATAATGAAAGGTTGTGAAATCAGTCATGCAGCATTAATCCTATTACGATAACCCTCAGCCTTATGTCAACAGACAGAGTGAAATAGAAAGCACTGATTGTTTTGATGCTGATTTTTTTAAAAAAATTTAAAGGGCAGGAGATTTAAATTCATTGACAGCTTGATAATTATCTTGATAGTTCACTTGACAGCTATCTTGACAGTTCGCTTGACAATTCCAATGAGTTTATGCACTTTTTACACACATTCTTGTCTAATTTTAACAACCCCAATGGGCATCTTACCACTCCAAAAGGGCACCTTACCTCACCCAAAGGACACCTTACCTCACCCAAAGGATACCTTACCTCACCCAAAGGTGTCCCAGGACCACATTCAAAAGGGAATCCAATCCCTCCAGAAGGGCACCCTACCTCTTCAAAGAACTTTGGCAGCTTTAGGTCTTCTTCTACCTGGTCTAAAGTGCACATATTGTGTTATAGACATACCACTAGCCAAAATCAGATCCGACTGAAGTAGCTGCACATTAACATATGCAGTCATCTCTGTGAATCACAGATGTGTAAATTAGAATCCGTCTATTCCACCCTCCCACCCACACCGCCACCAAAATGATGAGGTCCAGATTCGGGGGTGGGACTTCTGGATCCAGGCCTTGACAGCCATTTCCACAAAGACAGTGAGCCTGTCCATCTGCACAAAAATTTAGGCCTAAGTGTAGCCTTCAGGTAAAATGGGGTTAGAGGCTGAAAGATAATTGGAGCAGGATTCAGTCCCCATTTTAATGCCATACATTCTGTCCATTCTTGTTTTGACATTATACTTTGATTTTATAGCATGTTTTACAGCTAAGAAGCAGAAGTTACAGAATGTTGGAATGCAAATAAGTCAATTTGAGTATAGCAATATATCTGCAGTAGCTAAGACAGAGGTTCTCAAACTTGTTTGGTTGAGGAACCCCACTTCAATGTTTACAGATACCAGTGAGATAGGTGTGCATTCTCACTAGAGTTTGTCTATCCTTGGTATGATGTTTGACAATGGCATTTGTAAATCATTTTATGTAAAAGCCAACATCTCTTGTTTTTCAGGGAAAAGTGGATGGAATTACAGTATGTGGTCCCCCAAAAAGTCCCATGTCATTAAAAATAGGATTTGATTTACTCTGTCAGGTAAAGCAGTGGTCCTGCAGAGCACTGGGAGACTGGCTGAAGGATGGTCTGAAATGGGTTTGACAGTTTTGTGTGTCTTCTTGAGTGACAGTGCACCAATGCACGAGGCTGCAGACTCTATTAACAATTGCCATATCATTCCATACAGGGCTTTTAACCAAAAAACTCAGCATCTTAAGCAGCAACAGGCAGTCCTGAGTGGCTACATTGTAGCAAGATGAGATCCAAGCACTGAGCTCAGCATTTTAGGCAGTCACTCACATCACCCACTCACAAGGCCGCCCTGCTTGGTAAGCACTTTCACGTTATTTTGCAGAACCCTGGAAAGTCTTTACAGAACGCCAGGTGTCTGCAGACCCAGTTTCAGAGCCACTGAGCTAAGAGGCACAAAATTGATCCTCTTTGGTGCCAGCGCTGACAGGGAAGGATATAATTACAGTGTCAGGAATTAACATAGGCAGTTTCCATTATAAACACAAAAAAAGGTTTGATTAACAGGAAGTTCATGCAGAAAACAAAATTTCTAAAATTACTTGTCAATTACCTGTTATAGTCCCTCGCTCTTTTGTGCATATTTTCTGATGGTAATGACAGGGACAGAAAATTGGGTGGGGACCAGAAATAAAAGGACCCTTTCTCATTTCTATGGCCAATCTGATCTTCTGGCATAATTTCTGTCAGATACCAAGAGTGCCGCCCATATGCAGGCAGGTATATTTAAATGAGGCGGTAACAATAGAGTGGCATCATATTTTCTATCATTCAGTAGTTGTGGATATACAGGCAATTAAGTGGATATAAAATCATCACATTCCTTAATTGACAATTTTCAATGGAGGCTTCGTCTTGTTTTGATTCTATGGTGCCACTGGTATCTTTAATGCTGCAATTGCTATTTCCCCTCCTCCACTTCTATAGTAAGCTCCCAAGCTACACAAGTAGTCATAGCCATTCAGCCAAGATTCCAACAAAACTATGTGATACGTTTCAGTCTTGGCATATTGACTCAGAAGCCCATGAATTCAAGCCGATCTGTGCATTATTGAACAAATTATTCAAAATCTAGGACTGAGTGAAATGTTAGCTTTCAAATGAGATATTAAATGAAGGCTCTGTCTGCCTGTTAAGGTAAGCATAAAGATCCCATGGCTCTAGTTAAAGAAGAACAGGGTGGGTACTTTTGATCTGTTAGACAATATTTATCCCTCGATCAACATCACTAAAAAAAAATCTGGTTTGTGGGGCCCAGTCGTGCACAAATTGGCTTCTTCATTTGGAATGTATTCCATGCCCAGCACTAATATCATCCACATTGATCAGCAAAAAATATCCCAAAAGTATAAAACCTTTTCCAAACCCCCATAAAGTTTGGTGAACTGTTTGTGATTACTTTTAAACTTTCCCTGCATGATTTGCAAAGCCAGTGACATGACATCTGACTTTCCACTGCATAATCTGTCTTAATTCCAAGACCAACTATATCCCATCCAGGTAAACTATGTAGTGTGACAGATCAACACTAAAGGGGCGTGGAGAAACTGGAACACTGGCTAGGGGAGGTAAAGAGCTCCAAAATTTCATCCAACCATTTATTTGGTCATACTTGATCAAGTTGTCAGCTGGAAAATATCCTATTCTGCAAAACCCTCACCATCATCTATTTCACATGAGTGTAATTATAGCACCCAACTCCCCTAATTATTCATTTTTGCATTCAAATAGTTTTAGAAAACTGTATTTTTCAATTGGAATAATTTAAGCACCCTTCCACACTGTTTCCAGAATCTTTTCCGGGAGCATCCAGGGTATTTTTTTATTTGTTCATGGGATGTCGGTGTCGCTTGCCAGGCCAGCATTTATTGGCCAACCCTAATTCCTCCTGAGAAGGTGGTGGTGAGCCACCTTCTTGAACTCCATAATCCGTGTGCTGAATATACAACAACAGTGCTGTTTGGTCAGGAATTTTGAAATTTTGACCCAGCAACGATGAAGGAGTGGTGATATAGTTCCAAGTCAGGATGATGTGTGACTTGGAGAGGGGCTTGCAGGTGATGGGGTTCCCATGCATCTGCTGTTCTGTTCTGCTAGGTGATAGAGGTCACAGGTTTGGAAGATGCTGTCGGAGGAGCCTTGGTGAGTGGCTGTAATGCCATCTCGTATATGGTACACACTGCTGCCATGGTACACCAGTGGTGGAGAGAGTGAATATTTAAGGTAGTTGATGAAGTGCTGATCAAGCATGCAGCTTTGCCCTGGATTGTCTTAAGCTTCCAGAGTATTGTTGGAGGTGTATTCATCCAGGAAAGTGAAGAGTACTCCATCACACTCCTGACATGTGCCTCGTATGTGGTGAAAAAGCTTTGGGGAGCCAGGAAGTGAGTTACTCACCACAGTATACCCAGCCTCTCATCTGCTTTTGTGGCCACAGTACTTACATGGCTCATCCAGTGAATTTTCTGGTCAATGGTGACCCCCTGGATGTTGATGACAGAGATTCAGTGATGGTAATACCCTTGAATGTCAATGAAAGATGTTAACACTCTCCTTCCTTGGAGATAGTCATTGCCTGGCACTTGTGAGGCACAAATGTTACTTGCCACTTAACAGCCCAAGACTGAATGTTGTCCAGGTCTTGCTACATATGGACATAGACTGCTCCAGTATCTGAGGAGTCACAAATGGAACTGAACATTGCGTAATCATCAGTGAACATCCCCGTTTCTGACTTCATGGTGGACGTTGTCCTGAGGAACTTTTGCAGCAACGTCTTGGGGCTGAGATGATTAGTGTCTGACATCCACAACCATCTTCTTTGTTCAACATGGCTTCAGCCTGTGGAGAATTTTCCCCCTGATTTCCATTGACACACTCGATCAAATGCTGCAAAGGGCAGTCACTCTCGCCTCTTCTCTGGAATTCAACTCTTTGGACCATGGCTGTAATGAGGTCTAGAACTGAGTGATCCTGCCAGAATCTAATCTGAGCCCTGGTGAGCAGGTTATTGCTGGGTAGGTACCACTTGATAGCCCTGTCGACAATCCCTGATGATTGAGAGTAGACTTATGTGAAGCAGCTGTCTCCTGTGCGTTCTCCAACCAGGTTCGCTCTCTGCCTCTCTCCTGGGTAAATGTAGGCCTGAGCCCCCCGCTCTCTTTATAACCTCGCTGATCCTGTGTGTTCTCCAACCAGATTCGCTCTCTGCCTCTCTCCAGGTAAATGTAGGCCCTGAGACTCACTCCCTCTTTATATCCTCACTTTCTCCTGTGCATTCTCCAACCAGGTTCACTCTCTACCTCTCTCTCTCGGCCTCATCTCCAACAAGAGAGAATCTAACTATCTCCTCTTGACATTCAATGGCATTACCATCACTGAATCCCCCACTGTCAACAGCTTGGGGGTTACCATTGACCAGAAACCGAACTGGAACAGCCATACAAATACTGTGGCTACAAGAGCTGGGAATTCTGCAGTGAATAACTCACTTCCTGACTCCCCAAAGCCAGTCCACACCCACAAAGCACAAGTTAGGAGTGTGATGGAATACTCTCCACTTGCTTGGATGAGTGCAGCTCCAACAACACTCGAGAAGCTCCACAGCATCCAGGACAAAGCAGCCCGCTTAATCGGCACTCTATCCACCAATTTAAACATTCACTCCCTCCCTTGATGTAAAGTGGCAGCAGTGTGTACCATCTACTAGATGCACTGCAGTAACTGATGAAGGCTCCTTCGACAGCACCTTCCAAATCCACAACCTCTACCGCCTAGAAGGGTAAGGGTAGCAGATGTATGGGAACATCACCACCTGCAATCTCGCCCCCAAGCCACACACTATCTTCACTTGAAACTATATCACCATTCTTTCACTTTCACTGGATCAAAATCCTGGAACTCCCTACCAACCAGTGCTGTGGGTGTACCTGCACCAGATGGACTGCAGTGGTTCAGGAAGGCTAATTCTTTCCTCAGAAAGAATTTTTTACAAATTTGTGAGGAGGACCTTGCACAATTGAGTGTCCCTTTGTCATATTCAGTGCCTGGGTCAATGCCAGTGGTCCATCTGGTTGTATTCTAATTAATTTTTTGCGATAGTGGTTTGATACAACCGAGCAGTTAAGAGTCAACCGCATTGCTGTGTGTCTGGAATCACTTATAGGCTGGACTGGGTAAGGATGGCAGAATTCCATCTGTAAAGTACATTAATGAACCAGGTGGGTTTTTTTCTATAATCCAGTTAGAAGGTCAGGATTATTGGTAACTCTTTTTTCAATTCCAGATTGAATTAATCAAACCTAAGTTTCTCACCTGCCATGGTGGGATTTGAACTCATATTTCCAGTGCATTAACCCAGGATTCCAGATTACTAGTCCACTAAAATAACCACTATACTATCATAACCCTTATCCAGAAGATATTCCAGTTACAAAAACAGAATTACCTGGAAAAACTCAGCAGGTCTGGCAGCATCAGTGGAGAAGAAAAGAGTCGACGTTTCGAGTCCTCACGACCCTTCAACAGAACTGAGTCAGAGACGGATACAGTCACTGAGAAAGGAAATATGGCTGTGAAAGCGGGTTTTAGTAAACAACTTGTCAAACACCAGGAGAGAAATGGAAAGCAATGAAGGTGAACAAGGCAGAAGAGACAGGCGGAAATCCTGTCGGAGAACAGAGCAATACTTCTTCAAAGAAGGCATTTCTTGAAGAGAAGTGGCAGTCAATTAAACACAGAGATAAAAACAAAATACTGCGGATGCTGGAAATCCAAAACAAAAACAGAATTACCTGGAAAAACTCAACAGGTCTGGCAGCATCGGTGGAGAAGAAAAGACTCGACGTTTCGAGTCCTCACGACCCTTCAACAGAACTCAAATTTCTCACCTGCCATGGTGGGATTTGAACTCATATTTCTGTTCTGTTGAAGGGTCGTGAGGACTCGAAACATCGAAGCTTTTCTTCTCCACCGATGCTGCCAGACCTGCTGAGTTTTTCCAGGTAATTCTGTTTTTGTTTTGGATTTCCAGCATCTGCAGTAGTTTTTTGATATTCCAGTTAGTTGATCTATTTCTTGATTTCTCTTGCAGCCAACTATTAAAGCATCTCACAATTTCCAAATGTTTGAACAAATTGTATTTTCTGTTTAAAATGCTTCTTGTGTGTTTTTTACATAGATGGCGGGTGCGATACCTATCAGGATCGGCAGCCCACTATTGCAATGAAGTACACCGATAAGCCCAGTGTTGTACCAGAAAACATTCATACAAAAATAAAGAACATAACAGGTGTGCTTCATTTTTCAAACAAATAAAGTAAGTGGTGGGAAATCGCAGTGGAAATAATGTGGGATTTTTCCCCCCCCTACACAGGGAAAACACGTGACTCAGAAAGTTATGGAAGTCTGCACAGTGTCCATAGCCCTCAGCAATCAGATGACCACCCGCAACAGCTTTCAAAGGATCATGATGAACAAGGAATGGAGAAACCCAGTCAGAAAAACATCACATCCAACTTATGCATTTTATTATAAATGTTCTAAATAAAAACAAACAAAAAATTACCAGTTCGGTTCAGCTTTCACAATGTCTTGTGTTGTTCTGCTAAATGAGCATTCCAATTGCCCTGGATGTATTTGCTTTAACAACACAATAAATTTATATTGAAAGCAGAAAAGAAATGGGCCAGTAGATACACAGTCTTGGGTACAGCTTTATTAACATAATGTATGATAAAATGTGTGTTACCTCAGAAAATTCAGCAATTTGCAGTGAACATCACATTCTGACAATGTATGTAAATCTATTTAATGTACAGTACAACATTTATGCTTCTGCATCCTACAGATTATCTGCCACATATGACACTGTCAGAGGGCATTATGATTTACTATGCTTTAATGAATTGTGATTAATGGTTGCTGAAGGAGTTATATAAAATAAACATTCAGGTTTATACTTTAAGAATATACCAATTTTTAGAACTTGGCTTTGTTATCCTAATTCAAACATGCTGAATAATTTCCTGCTCTCATCTTAGAGGAAATTTGGAGTCCATTCAGCCCATTGTGACTTTGTCAATTCTTTCAAAGCACTATGCAATTAGTCCCATTTCCCTGTGTTTTCCCCAGATCTTTACAAATGTTTCGTTATCAAGTATTTATCCAATTCCCTTTTAAAAGTTACTATTGAATCTGCTTCCACCACCCTTTCAGACAGTGCATTCCAGATCATAACTCCCTGAGTTTTAAAAAAACTTTCTCATCCTCATCCAACCCATCTTCAGGGTTATTTAAAACTCTATACCAGAGTCATCTAAAACTCTAGACTTCAATAAATACATTCAGGCATTAAGGTTTCAGAAGGAAAAGAAAACAAATTAGGCTAAATGAATTATTTTTCCATTATTTTCCATGAATAATTCTATTTTATAAATTTGATGCAAAAGAAAATGTTTTCATAATGCTCATGTTAAACATTTGTCCAACCCATTTGTCCAAATGGACATTTTCTTTAGTGTGGATGGTAAAAGAGGATGGAATGTAAAACTGCCACAATTCTTTCAGGTTACATTGAACGATGATATTTTGGACCCACTTATTTCTCATTTCACTGGGAGAAATAAGCAAGGTGAACACACACACAGGTTTCTCAATGAAAGAAAAATTCAAGTCAGCAGATAAACTTGTATAGCATGTCCTCAGTCATTGTTATATATACACATTTGAACCACAATAGTTACTAACATTGGTGGTGCAGTGGTTAGCAGTGCTGCCTTACAGCTCCAGGGACCCAGGTTTGAGCCTGACCTTGGGTGCCTGTCTATGTGGAGTTTGCATGTTCTCCCTGTGTCTGCGAGAGTTTCCGCTAGGTGCTCTGGTTTCCTACCACTGTCCAAAGATGTGCTGGTTAGATGGATTGGGAATGGTAAACTGTCCAGCTGTGTGTATGTGTGCCCTGTGATGGACTGCTGCCCTGTCCTGGGTGTATAATGCCTGGTGCCGATTGCCTGTTGGGATAGGCTCTGACTCCACGTGACCTTGAATTGGATGAAGTGGCTCTGGAAAAGTGAATGAGTTACTTACATACATGGAATTAGTTATTGTAGATCTGGGAATTATACCTTTCCAAGGTATAAACCCAGATTATGGTGTCAGGAGTGAAGTGATGGCACTGACCATGAAGAAAGTTGTCCACAAAAAAATTAGTGATTTCTGTGGCGTGGATTTCACATTTACCAACGTTAATTTCATTTGCATGGGAATATCACCACCTGAAAGTTCCCCTCCAAGTCTCATGCCATTCTGAATTGAAAATATATCGCAGTTTCTCCAGTGTTGCTGGGTCAAAATCCCAGAACTCCCTAACAGCGCCATGGGTGTATCTACACCGCAAGTACTGTAGCAGTTCAAGAAGTCAGCAGACCACCACCATCTCATGGGCAATTGGGGATCAGTAATAAATGCTGGCCTTGCCAGTATCCCTTGAACAAATAAAATTTAAAAAATTCTGGAGTTGACTATAGGGGATCTCTGGTGCCCAGCAAAAGTTATGTCATCAAGGAGGCTAAGCAGCCGATCACATTGAAGAATTCACCCAGCCACCAGAAAAGAAAGCAAAATAAATTGATTATCTTTCAATTATTAAATATTTACAGGCGACACAATAAAATTGGGACTTAAGCATAGGATTAAGTTAGAATCCAAACATTTTTAAAATTCATTCCTAGAATGTGGGTGTTGCTGGCTAGGCCAGTATTCATTGCTTATCCCTAATTACCCTGGAGAAGGTGATAGTGAGCTGCCTTCTTGAACTGCTGCAGTCTTTGTGCTGTAGGAATGCCCACAGCGCTGTTAGGCAAGGTAAACATCACGAATAAGCTTGAAATTTTTCAAATATTTATGGATTTATTATTAATCATAGTGGAGAAATTTGACATTCCACAATTGTAAAATTATTTTTTCAGGGCCAGTGAAGTTATTCAGCAGTAATTATGACTTAGTATGCCACTAAAAACCTAGTTATACTTTATTCAACAAAGCTTAACTTTTCCAAGGGTTTTTACGGTAGGACTAATAGCATAAAAAGTGGAAGTTTTCATCAAATAAATGACATCTGGATTATTTTCATCTGTGAAGACTTCAACACAGCACCCTGTGGAGCAGTGGGGTATGACTGACAGCAACTTCTGGAATTCTGCATTTAACAGCACATGTGCAAACACCGGGGCAGAATTTTACGGCAGTGGGATTTTACGTTCCTGCTGAAGTCAATGGGGTTTATAATGGCTTGCCGCATTTTACCACCGAAACAGAGCCGTAAAATTCTGCCCATGTCAACGGTAATGACTGAACAGCTTCCCCATCATTATAACTGCAAATTCTAGGTCATAGAAACTTCTTCATTAAAAAATGCAGAAATTTGATACAAATGTGTTGATACATCTATTCAAGTGTAAAGCAAATCACTTAGGAATCATTTTCCAGAATAGGAGACAGCTGATTGCAATTCTGATTCCCTGGGTGCTGGGAAGGACCTTCATTTTCAGTATGAGATGCAACATCCACAGGCAAAAGAAACGTTACAGACTTCATTTTAAATCTGTTGAGAGAATTGGAGGAAACATATTCACTGTGCAACATCGTCTTAATATTACTTAGAATACTTTATCACCTATCATTTCTTTATGTTGCAATGATATTAAAGTGTTTGAAGTTTTTTTGTTATTGAACAACTGTCAACATGTGTTTAATTGATCAAAGCTAGAATTGTAGCAATTCAAAGTGAAATACAACATTGATTGGTTGAATCTAGAATGGGCTTGTGACAATCTAAAGTGTACATTTTCCATAAGGATACAAGGGAATAGTGTGTTTGAATGTAACTTCTCCAATGATATAACATTTCTGTTCTAACTTTCTAACATTTGACACTTCATTGATTTAATTTAATAATTTTAATACCCCACCCCCCTCCCTCTCCCCCATCATTTTTCCTCTTTGTAGGAATTAAATTATAATTTCCACAAAATAATGGTTGCTTGAAACCAGAAATTGCTGCAAACACAGAGCAGGTCAGTCTGCATTGGTAGAAAGAGAAAATAGTTTGGGCATAACCTGCTGTGTGTTAGCAGCATTTTCTGTTTTTGCCCAGATTCCAGAATCCATAGTATTTATACTAGCATTTTGAAAGTTATGGATTTAATATTAAATACAACTATCCTCTGTTCTACATCATTATTCAATTTAAATGTCCAGTTTTATTTTACTTTAGATATACAAGTGTAAATTTGTTTCGTATTTAACCCTTTATAAAAATATTTATATTTAATTAAATGCATTTTAACCTGAGATAACTGAAAAACATTCACTAACATCACATTGCCTCAACAATTTTTCTAGGGCCAATGGCTAATCAGCTACTGATTTATTTATGGAATCATGTTATATTTAATCACATGCATATTTTCAATCTGAACATATATTTTTTAAGTGATGATTAGTTTTGTTTGAACTGCTATTTCTGGGCAGTCAGCTGCAATTTACAGTTTAATCTTAAGAGGCTTACTTGCACTTATGGACATATTCTTGCAAGGTTGCTCTTTGAGGATAGTTCTCTTCAGAGGTGTTAGTGTCTGGCAATCGATCAAGAATTCCTTGGCTTTTAGCGAGTTTCATTATTGTGCAAGGCTGAGTCGGTGCTGTTGATCTTGGCTCCTTTTGCTCGCTCTTTTGATAGGTTGGATTTTGATCTGGAGATTTCTGCTGTTTATTACCCACAGTGAAGGCATGTAAAGATGATATGGAGTAACGTCTCACGGTCATCGCATTATCTGCAAATTAATTTGTGTATTATATGTTGCATGCCCAATGCATTTATCAGACACAGGAGAAAACACATCCGATTAAAATCAAAATATACAGAATGTTGCTGCCACTCCACTTTTGTTTAGAACTCAAGTTGTGCTCTGTGTGATTGTATAGAAGGATAACAACCATTTTTCAGATTACCTCAAATATTATGTACTTTAGCGGTACAGCCCTTAAAAATCAACCACATCGTTTAGAATGAACGGGACATTATTGCCGCTTTGGGCTAAATTTCGCAGGTAGCTATGAAGGAACGTCACTTTGGATCACTAAGGATCTAGCAATCTCTCTGGCCTGGATTACCCCCTTCCCAGTGGCAGTTTACATTTGACACCATGTCTCTAGGATCTCTAGGTGTCCAGCAGCAGTGATGTCAGCAAGCAGGTTAAACAGCCAATCACACTGAAGTATTTACATAGTCAGCACACCTGAAAGTTAAAAGCACTGATTATCCTTAATTTTTCATTTAAATGTATTTAAAATAAATTACTATGATTGGATTAATATCAGAAACAATTTTTTTAAATTATTGTAAAAACAGGTGATTTTTTTTTAATGGAGAATATTCCACAATAAGAAATAGCATCTCAGGGTCAAACACCCTGGGCCAGATCTTCCAACAGAAGTAACAGTCAGATATTCGTCGCTGTTGTGCATCCATACCCAGAGGAAGTCCCATTGCACACACATGCGAACTTCAAACTTCCGATGGGCAGACACCCGTACCCAGAACCCTGCATGGATTCCTCCGACACTGACCCTGCGAGATGCTCTGAAGTTACCTAGAAATTTACACCATTCTGCCTAGGCTTTTAGTCGCAGGCATAGGACCATGGTGGGAAGTGATTTACAGTGGAAGTTTATTTTCTTATACAAATTATTTTTAAAAAATAAATTTGCTGAACAATCCCTACCGACCAACCCCACCTAACCTCCTCCCCCACCCGTGAATTGATCAATTTAATATTTGAAATGTACTGACCGTGTCGACCAACTGTCTAAAGCAGGTGTGAACTAGAAGATTAGCTTGAAGCCAATGTCAGTACCACTAAATCAACAATAATTAGTGCCTGGAAAGATAGGAAGTAGCTGGACATTGAAAATGACTGCGATCAGCAGGAAATGCCGATACTCTGTATGTGCCTTTGCATTTTGCAGTTCACTTGCATTATTTACCTCCGGTTTCTCCTTCCAGCACAGGGGCGGAGATATTCCTCCGCAAGTTAGCGTGCGTTAATACCTCCTCGGTTTTTAGCTGCTGTTGCAGAGCGGAAATAGTTGCTTTTTCCAATATTTCTGCTCTTTTCCCAGACTGACTTAACTTCACTCGCAGTGCCTTGTTTTCTGACTCCAGTTTCTTCATGTCAGAACGCATTTCTTTGATGATCTGCATGAGGCGTTTGTTACTTTCCATGGTGCTGAAACTTGCCAGAACAGCAATTGACTGCACGTCACAGTCTTGGCTTTCGTGGCTGCTGCATTCACATTAACACAAATTTCCAACGTTCAATCCCCGTCCGTCCTTTCAATGGATCAAGCGCCACAAGCGGGAAGGTCGCATTTATCACTTAATGATCAATAGGTTCCGGTGACTAGACACAAGACTATTTAAATAATTTATTCGTGAGTTCAGATGGTTTCAATTTTCGATCTAACATTGGTTTGTAAGTTTAACCAAATGACTTGTGTAAAACAATACTCACAATTGTTGGTTCTATTTAGTTATTTAAAAATTCTAACAATTTAATGTATTTCTGCTACAATTTGACAGTACAGTATTTGTAAAATCATCCGTGGCATTAAAACATGTACACATTATACGCTGTCTAAATTTCCATTTTGTTCCACATGACTCTTTCGATTTCACTTCATGTAACACACACACGTACACATAAATCCTGTGGGGGCAATGGGCCATACCTCACAACAAAGTTTTTTTTTTCCCACCTCCAAGTACTCAATTATTCATGCTTCCTCTGCACGTCAGGGAACCAGTGAATTCTTCTCGGATTTGCTGGTGTACAACAGCAATATACATGGTATAAAATATTTTGACACTTGTTCAGTTGATAATCTTTACACTATTTATAGTATTGTCGCTCCGTACTTTACCTTACCTGTTCCACGCTTTTACTGGGACACGAGACCTGAAAAAAGTGGTCGGTAAATTTGAGATGCCAAGCTGGGGTTACTTAATATTGCATGCTACTGTTTGTTTGCAGTGGAGACGTCAGTGACTATGATTCGTGTTTCATGCCATGTACAGACATGGTGCTTAACGTTTCTTGCAGAATATATTGCGCAAACAGCAAAGTGGATCCGAAACTCACTTTCCTTTTAGCTGGTAGACTACTGAAGTTAAACAAGGAGCAAAGTAAACATTTGAATGAAAAAAAAGCGTACAACTGAATTTTATGAAGGGAAACCCAGCAATTAGGATTTCAACGTAGACAATGCATCCTGCAAGCAAAAATATATATATTGTTAGACTTGCAGCATTTTACACCAAGAAGGAAGACGGGTGGCTATGATATTACGGCATGACTGCTGAAATAAAGTAGAATGACCCAGTAAAAAGTGCAACACTAAATATATATTACTTGTTGGGTGTTATGGCACAGTCAATGGCAAATGCTGAGTTGTTCAAATCCCAAAGGGAAATTTGAAACAACTGCCACAACATGTTTCAATTTGTTTAAATTTTGAGATGGGTGCTGTGAATTCAGTAGTAATAAGACCTCCAAGTCTTATAGGTTTTTACAAAACTAGATTAAACATTTATTAATAGGAGAAATGAATATAAATACATACACAGATCTATGAATTATTACTTTGATCATTTCTAAATCCCCTAATCAATCTAACTCCTAGGGCAGGATTTTTCTGTCAGCAAGCGTGGGGCGGGGCCTGCTTGCGGATGTGTAAAATGACATGTGGTGATGTCGGGCATAACTCCCGATGTCACCATGCCCCATTTAAATTTTCAGCTAAGCAGGGGTGCAGCAAAATCAGCTGTGCACCTAACGACCTGTCAATGGTCAATTGAGGCCATTGACAGTCATTTAACTAATTAATGAACCTGCCCATCCAACCTTAAGGTTGGCGAGCAGGCCAGGAGCCCTGACGGGCTTCATAAAAAGCATGAAACCTCATCCACGGGCGGAGGTTTCATGTAGGTTTTTAAAACATTAATTAAAGTTTTTTAAAAAGCTGTGGACATCTCCCAACTCATGTGACAGTGTCACATAAGGGGACATATCAGGGATTTTTTCTTTTTAATGTTTTTGACAGTAGAGGCAATCTCCTTGAGGCAGCACTTAGCCTCAGGGAGATAAGTGTGCTCTTTCGTGTGCATGCACGAAAGAGCGCACTCTCAGATTTAGGGATCCCCCCCTGCACAGGGAACGCATAGCGATTCCAAGTGGACATCACACTGGGCAGGCCTTAATTGGCCCGCCCATGTAAAACAGTGCTGCGCCCCCAATTAGGGGCACCAACCGGAGGCGCATCTGTGCGTGCCCGCACTTCAACTTCGCTCCCAATGGGGGGAAAATCCTGCCCCTAGTTACACTTTTATCAAGGCAACAGTAAGACAGTAAGATAGATTTTAAAAGACCCAGGCAAATAAACATGATACCCTGAACAATGTTGACTTCCAAGTGAGTTTTCTTAACTTCAGTCCTTTGAAGACAGCAGCTTGAGGCATAGATGCTGAAGACTTTTGTGCATACTTGTAAGATCTTAAAAATGCCTTTCCTTACACACATACCTTGCTCCTTCTTTATACATATCTTTCTCTTTGAATGCAAATGCCCATTGTTTCACTATATCTTTGGACTTTATCTCCCTGATAATAAAACCTTCTCATAGCACTAAGTTTTACTAGTAATCTTTGGGAAAAATAAACACACCATTTCTAAACTTCACCTGGCTAGGTGACACATTTCATCCCTCCTTTGAAAACAATCTAGTTTGGATTATTTCAAAATACAAATGTTGCCTTGACACCTATATTCTAAACTTCCCCATGTTTATTTAATTAACATTTCAAACCTAACCTCCCTTCTTAGATCAAAACACCCAGACTAGATGCCTCTAGTTCAAATAAATCTCTCTCTCTCTCACACACACACACAAACACACACATGTAGACACACAGAGACATCCTACCATTACTCTATTTTACAATAAATTCCAATAATACTATGAGAATTATTATATCTTCTTGACATTGGGATAAATGAAGGAACTGGCTATCCTGGGAGCATTCCACATATGTTAATGCACACATGTAGATGAAATATTGATAGTTTACTTGTGATGGAGTATTTTTTGAAACTACAGCAGTCCTTCCCCAAATAATTGGTTAAGGGGCCTGTGAAAATGAATCACCCAATGTGACACCCGCTGAAGCTATCATCCCTTCAAATAAAAATGTTGTCTCAGTGAGAATTTAGTCTTAACAAACATTAAATATTACAACTTATTTTTAAAATAAAATCTTGACTTACCATTTCAAGATGTAAACAGAATCCTTCCCACCCTTATACTGAACACAGCTGCCACATAACAATTGTCAGGCATTAAATCTGTATCAAGTGGGTTAACCATGATGAGTTACTATAGTGTTATACTGCAGATTGTGCAATAATCCAATGCTTAATCCATAGTATATAATGACAACAGTGCCATCATGATTCAGATTAATGCAGGCAATATAAGATAACATGCAGAAGATGGTGTCATAGCCATTCAGCTTTCCATCAGCTGCAGTTTGACTGCAGTTGATGCAGAGCAAACTTGAAAAATGTTTTTAAAATGTTAACCTTTCGAAAAAAAAAATGCACTTTGTATGCAGGTTATGAGAGTTTGCTTGATTCTTTTAAGTACACATGTAGAGAGCTCCATTTAACCTAACAGAATGCTTATGGCAAGAGCTGTAGCTCAGTATTGTTAGCTTGCAATGCTCCAAAGCAGAGGCCAGCATCAAACTGATTTCTGTAGTGGAACTGGGAAAAAAATCTTTAAAAAGAAATGAGCTTGTAAAATCTGTCAACAAATGGTACTATAATAAGAAGATGCATAATAAATTCACATAAACTACGCATCAGTCATGTCCTGTAAATTGCTGTCAATTAGGACTTAATTTTTCAATAAACCTTGTATTGTCTATAAACAGAATAAATCAGACAGTACAACTTTCTTTTTCTGTCAACTGACTGTTACAACCCTGATCTAACAACAAAATGGCACATATTTTCCCATGTTTTATGATTTATAACCCCATGGCAAATAATGAAGGAATGTGTTTACTCATCTGAGCCCAAGAATCATTTAATTTGTCTACTGCTCTGCCAGGAACAGGAATGTACTGCAGAAAGAGTTCTCTATTGGATGAGAATGACTGCAAAATTTGGGAATGGGGAACTTATTGGCTCCTTGCTTACTTTGCACACTGCCTGTCGGTGCTGTTTGCTTCGCATTGAAAAGTCATGCAAATAAAGGCATTCAGATTTCAAATGTTTCCTGTGAAGTTTTTGCCTATTCAAAATGGTTGCTTGTTTTATTCTTTCATGGAACGTGGAACTTGCATTTTTATTATCCATCCCTAATTGCCCTTGAGAAGGTGGCGGTGAGCTGACTTCTTGAGCTGCTGCAGTCCATGTGGTGTGGGTAATCCCACAGTGCTGTTAGGGATCGAATTCCAGGATTTTGACTCAGCGACAGTCAATAGCACTGTTGATGACCCCTTCTATCACTTTGCTGGTGATCGAGAATAGACTGATGGGGCAGTAATTGGCCGGGTTGGATTTGACCTGCTTTTTGTGGATAGGACATACCTGGGCAGTTTTCTACATTGCTGGGTAGTTGCCAGTGTTGTAGCTGTAGTGGAACAACTTGGCCCAATTGACAGCTAGTTCTGGAGCACAAATTTTCAGTATTATTGCTGAATGTTGGTCAGGACCCATAGCCTTTGCAGTGGTAATGGCTATTAAGCTTAGTGCTTGTTAGGAAGGCAATTTTTAAATTAATACTTGACAATTTTTTAACAATTGATTTTATATTGCAAGATGAAGCTTTTCCTTAAATGGCACCAAGAACACAAAGAGGCTGGAAAAGATCAAAGAGTGCTTATCAGAATGATCAGAAAACACTACAGCCAATCGATTATGTTATGTGCCACCTCATTTACATTGCAATGAGCAAGAGTAAGTTCCTCTGCAAGTTCCAGATGAGCGGGAAAGCAGTTGTAAATCTGCTGCAAGAAAACCTGCAGGGAACATTTGCCATGAAGGAGGCATGATCAGTGATGGTCAAGGTAACTTCCTCCCTCAGATTTTCAGCCTTGCAGTTAAGGAAAGAATCATCTCTACATTGTCACGTCCTTTTCTCTCCACAAATATGGCAAACAAGTTATTGAAACAAATGTTGGTTTCATATGTGTGTTAAGAGAAGGCAAATGTGCAAAATTCAGAAAGTCTGTGAAGTAAACAGGTTTTTGTTTGCATTGATGTTGATCATCATAGTCTTAATTATGTAGGATAAATACCCATGAGGTATTAGTGATGGAGGGAAATTCAGAACGTGTAGGAATTTTTATATGTTATATTATGCTGATGCAGAGCAAGACAGAACTGGAGTGTAGATAGAATTGGTTCAAATTGTGTTCTTGCAAATCTTGTATTTTTTCCCTGAATGATGTTGATAATATTGGGGAAGGATGAATTTCAGGGCCGAAGACATAGCACTCTAAGACCAGGTACTTATAGATTAAATAAGCTATTGGATGATGTTGAAGTAGAGTTGTTAGGATTAAAACACATACTGTGCTATTTCCACCAAGATAGCACTGGTAGTTTACGTGTTAAAGAGTCACCAAGATAACCAAGATCTTGAGCTGCAATGCCTGGTCACCCATCTTTTGCACAAGGCACCATTTTGATAAAGAAGCCCAAGCCTGCAATAGGATTGGCATCATCTGGTTATCTGTTAAATTGGCTTTTGTGTACATTCTGGTGCTTTTAGGAATTGCAACCCAGCAGCAGCACACAAGGTGGATGTCTGCTGACAATTTGAAAAGGACATTTCAGTTGTCCTCCTGAAGTGCCTTGAAGAGACTGTAGGACATGATCGCCCTGCCTCAGACTGCACCATCTCAGCATAGGCTACAGAAGCCTGGGACAACTGAATGACAGGCATGGGCAATGGAGGTTTGCAGGGGAAGAGAGCAGGGAATACTGCATCCAGAGAGAGAGAAAGACCACAGGTTCCTGCTCCATGATTTCAATGCCATTACCTTGGGGCATCTGCTCTGTCAACCTAGTGATCTGTCTTCCTTCCCCACTGCTTCTCCTTCTTCCTCCATTTCTTCCTTTGGCAGCTGCAATACTTGGCCTTTCTGGTTGATATAGTTGTGTCACATGCAACAATCCAGCACAATTGGGGCCATACTGCAGGATTCCAGCAAGCTGAATCAGACACCAGACTCTCCACTTGTGTCCACCTATGAATTGTTTTATTCTTTCATGGGATGTAGGCATCACTGGCTAGGCCAGCATATATTGCCCATCCTTAATTGCCTTTGAGAAGGGGGTGGTGAGCCACCTTCTTGAACTGCTGCAGTCCATATGGTGTAGGTAACCCACAGTGCTGTTAGGAATTTCCAGGATTTTGATCCAGTGACAGTGAAGGAGCTGCAATATATTTCCAAGTCAGGATGATGTATGGCTTGGAGGGGAGCTTACAGATGGTGGTGTTCCCATGCATCTGCTGCTTGTGTCTTTCTAAGTGGTAGAAGTTGTGGACTTGGGAAGTGCTGTCGAAGGAGCCTTGGTGAGTTGCTACAGTGCATCTTGTAGATGATACACATTGCTACCACTGTGTGCGTCAGTGGTGGAGGGAGTGAATGTTGATTGGGGAGTGGGGTGCCAATAAAATGGGCTCCTTTGTCCTGAATGGTGTTGAGCTTCTTCAGTGCTGTTGGAGCTGCACTCATCCAGGCAAGTGGACAGCATTCCATCACAGTCCTGGCCTGTAACTTGTAGATGGTGAACAGGCTTTGGGGGGTCAGGAGGTGAGTTACACACCACAGGATCCCTAACCTCTGACCTGCTCTTGTAGCCCCAGTATTTATATGGCTGGTCGAGTTCAGTTTCCGGTCAATGGTAACCACTAGGATGTTGATAGTGGGAGATTCAGTGATGGTAATGCCATTAAATGTCAAGGGGTGATGGTTGGATTCTCTGTTCTTGGAGATGGTTGTTGCCTGGCACTTGTGTGGTGTGAATGTTACTTGCCACTTATCAGCCCAAGCCTGAATGTTGTCCAGATCTTATTGCATATGGACACAGACAGTCTGTTCAATATCTGAGGGGTCGTGAATGGTGCTGAACATCATGCAATCATCATTGAACATCTGCACTTATGACCTTATGATAGAGATAAGGTCATTGATGGAGCAGCTGAAGATGGTTGGGCCTAGGACAGTATCCTGACAAACTCCTGCAGTGATGTCCTGGGACTGAGATGATTGACCTCCAACAACCGCAACCATCTTCCTTTGTGTTAGCTCTGACTCCAATCAGTGGAGAGCGTTCCCCCGATCCCCATTGACAGCAGTTATGCTCGGGTTCCGATGTCACACTCGGTTAAATGCTACCTTGATGTCAGAGCAGTTACTCTAACCTCAACTTTTAAGTTTATCTCTTTTCCCCATGTTTGAACCAAGGCTCTAATGAGGTCAGGAGCAAAGTGGGCCTGGCAAAGCCCGAACTGAGTGTCAGCGAGTGGGTTATTGCTGAGTAAGTACTGATGGAGCAATAATTGACCAGATTGGATTTATCTTGCCTTTCGTGGACGGGACACACCTGGACAATGTTCCATATTGCCGGGTAGATACCAGTATTGTAGCTGTGCTGGATCAGCTTGGCTAGAGGCAGTTCTGGAGCACAAGTCTTCAGTACTATTGCCAGAATATTGTCAGCACCCATAGCCTTTGCAGTATCCTGTGCCTTCAGCCATTTCTTGATATCACACAAGTCCAATTGCCTGAAGACTGGCATCTGTGATGCTAGGGACCTCAGGAGGAGGCCAAAATGGATCATCCACTTGGCACCACCAGCTCAAGATGGTAGAAAATGCTTCAGCCTTGTCTTTTGCACTTCACTCAAATAGAACTCTGCAATATGACTCTCACTTATCAGTGCTCAACATCTGTGCCTGGGTTCCAGACCAGCTCCAGAAGGAATACCCTCTGCCTCCAATGAGTCATCTTAGCAATAAATGGTTTTGTAGGAAGATAGGAGGGACTGTGATCTAGCACAGTATGAGGGCATCATGACTACTCCCAGGAAACCAGGAAGAGACCTGCATTATCCATTGCTAGTGGTCACTGACCAGCTAAACATTCAGAGAGTGGAACGCCTTCCTGGCTGGTCCTTGGCAGGGAAACTGTGGGTCCACATATGAGGCCATGCACCTGGGGAAACCCAGTGATGTGAGAAAATTAAACAGCTCGCTCCTCATGTCTGGCAGCTTGCATTGGGAATGGGCAAATACTGCTTTCTCCATACAAGGTGGGCATCCATCACTTGCTAGGTAACACTATGGTGTTCTTTATGTCACCTGTTCCAACATGTGACTTAGTAGCCACAGTAACCTTCCCAACCACAGGTAGTGCTGTGTGTGCTCTGATCTTTGGCCCCAATTCCTGCTTCAACAGGTTAGTTAGGTCCGTGATTGCCTGCCTGCTGAAGCAGAACCCCCTCATATGTTGCTCCTCTATAATGTTAGGCAGGACATCCTATTGTTAAAGACACACTGCTGCAAGGCTTCCTTTGTCCTCTTTTTTGTTGCATCTCTGCAGGTGAGTGATGCTCTGCTTTGCTGCTACTACTCAATGTGGCTCGTCAGCTTCAGTGGCAATCGAAGCAACATTCTTACGTTTCCAGTGCTCCCGCAGCCAGTGAAGTGATAGAGTACAGATGCAGCTGAAAGTCAGAGTTCCCAAAAATTAGGGCTGACGACTTCCAAACCTCAGACCAAAAAAACTGCTCCAAAACATCTCCAGCAACCAAGAACAACCATCCTGAGATTTGCCTTAATAGAGATTGGGATTCCTTTAAATATCACTGCTCAGCCATGTGTTCATGCCATGTTCTGCAAGTTCAAAAATGATCAAACTAATTTCTCCCAAGCAATAATTTCACAAAAGAAACTTAAATCATGTTTAGGATCCCGGTAATATTTTAATGAACCGAATGTTGATTTCAGGTTGCCGCTGAGGCGCCTATAGGAAGTGTCTTAACTAATATAGGTGATCAGTGCCTTTCATGCAGGTTTCTGATCTGGGATGTCCCACCATGTAATTGGTATCTGGAGGGCATTTTAGAACCTGAAACCTGGGCAAGACACAGTTAGATTTCTACACAATAACAGCTCCTAACTACCCTCCTGAATTTTCCTTGTAAACCTAGGAATAGCTTTCTCTCACAGCTTTCTGTTTCAAAATTGTTCAGTGAGTCATTCAGCCACTGGCTGGAAAATTGGCTTTGTATCAGTTTATTGTGCTTTATAAATCTCCGTGCCTATCATTTTTGAAGTCCGCAGTTAATATTTCCAACCCATATAAAGCATGAATAAGATGAAATTGCTGATGCCTCTTCTCTTGCTCAATCTGAAATGCAACCTCAGTTTACCTCTTTCTTGTCGCCACAATGGCTTTAATGCCAATTTAGTTTCAGTTAGAATTACGGGTAGTTTTATGTTGTTGGTTTATGCCCAGAAGGAATTGTTTTGAGATTGCACCAACTCATTTTACTTAACGTAATTTCTTTTCTAGCTCTAGAGACCTTTTCAACCCATCGGTCTGGATTAGTTTCCAGTCCACATCCCTGAGCTGAAAAGACAATGTTCCAATCGATATCAATACACTTTTCCCAAGGGATACCTAAAACTTCATGTTATGATTCCCTTATTCCTTGATGCTGTGATATATTTGGAATAGTGACATCTCTGGCCATGTTCTAAAGGTTTGTATTAATTTCAGTGAAGATCATCCTTCAGCCCAGCAGCAACAAATTAGACCAGAAGCAAAATACTGCAGATGCTGGAAATCTGAAATAAAAACAGAAAATGCTGAAAGACTCAGCAGGTTTGGCAGCATCTGCAGAGAGAGAAGCCTGATGTTTCAGGGCGTGATCTTTCGTCAGAGCAACAAGTTAGTCTCTCCTCACCAGTTGTGATTGTTCTTTGTTAAGTTGGGATACGCTTCAGGAGTACAATACAACGTTGACCTTCAACATCCTACTTTTGGGGGGAGGACAGCAACATGTTAAGGGGTGCTTCAGGGTAATATTATAGATTTTGAAGAAGAAAATAATTTTCCAAGACATGAGCTTTAGTGAGAAAAATGAAAAAAATTTTATACCACAGAGAGAAGCTTCATCCTCAACTGTGTAGAGGTCAGCTGAATTTGTGGGTTAGATATTCCAGGCATAATGTCAAGCTGACCCATCTGCTCACCTAATAACTTAGGAAATAGCATCATATTTGGAGTATTACGTCTGTTAATGTATCAAATGGGACAATTTTATGAGGTCACACTGACATTATGGAGCTCAGCTTTATAAGCACATTTGTACAGTTCAAATCTCCCCAGTCTCCAATGTCCATGTTAATTAAGACAAATTGAGGGAGGTAAAGCAAGTGTTCATGGATGTTAAAATCTTAATGAAGAAAGTGGATTAAGATTCCTGGCAAATACATTGGCATTAGACAAGTCTTCCATGAAATCCGAATGAAAATTGTTATTGTATATAATTCAGTATTAGCCTACATTGAGAACCACAAGGAGTAACATTCAACTTTGGCAGGAGCATAAAATGGGTGAAAAATCATCCACTTGTTATAAATCCTGTTCAATTTTCCTTTCAATTGAAGTCACAGTCATTTGCTCCCTTGGCTTCACAGAAATAAATTAACACTTTCTAGGTTCGTCTTCAACTGGACCACTAGCTGAAACTGATGTACACTCTACCCTGTACTGATCAAAATATGGCAATTGAGATCTTATGTAACTCACGGAGTCCTTACTTGCATATTAAAAGTGCCTTCACTTGAGTCACGTAAGTGATTGGAACAGTCACTTCTGGAGGAACAAAAGCATGAATGAGGTTTCAGCAGTTGATAAGCTGAGGTAGAGGTGGAGATGGGTGATGTTACAGAGGTGGAACTTGGCAGCCTTTGTGATGGAGAAGACATGGGGTGGGAAGCTCAAGTCAAAGCCAATTAGCATGCAAAGGATGTCGTTCAGCCTGAGACAGTAGACAGGGAGGGCAGGAGAATCAGTGGTGAGGAAACAGAGTTTGTGGCTGTGACCCAAAGTTAATGGCTTTGTTTTTCCCAATATTTAATGTTGATAATGGTCTGCTTCAGGACATGACTGTCATTGGGCAGGAGATGGAATTAGTGGCAAGAGTGTAAACTCTGTGGCAGGGATCGAAGCCAATGCATGTATATGGCATTACTGCTGCATTGTCAGCAAGGTTCTAGAGCAAAAGCAGCTCTGAGGAAATTTCTGACTAATGGCTTTGGTCAATGTTGAAATGGAGGTGGTTAAGAGTTCATCAAAGACTTGGGGATTGATAATTGTTCCCAATGTAATTGAGGTCACTACTTAATTGCTGACTTAATTTGTGCACCTGAAGTGCCTGCCAGAAGCCTGAATACATGCAAATTGGGTCCCTATGGTGTAATATGCATTTGCACGATTTTAATTACAAAAGATAGAAGTTTTGCTCAGTGGCCAACTCGCTGAGTAGAACATTAATGAATTGGCTTCAGGCACTGACTGACTGGAAGCACTGTTTAAAAGGGTATTCCACTATAGGCGGTCAGATCAAAAGGATCCGTGTGCGTAGTTAATTCCCAAGAGAGTTTTCAGTTTGGAGATTGCATGTTTCTATCTCATTTTGGTTTACTCACCCTGATTCAGCTTTCATAACTCATTATGGGTGCCATTTTCACACTAGAGCTTTGGATGGAGCAAGAGGTGGAGTGACAGCAGCAGCCTCAGCAGTCAGAAGGAACAGCAAATGGGCCTGTTAGAAGATTGCCAGTGAGGGAGGTGTTCACGGAATCCCCTTATCCAATCCAAAGGTTCTATAGGCCAAAGAGTAGGAAATACCATTGCACTGACTGACTGTCTGTAATGACCATATTGAAATGTCTGCAATGTTCATTGATTATATTGAAGCGCCTCATGATCTATGTGGAAAACTTGAATATGATTGCACTTTTTGTGATGGCCATTTTGAAATGTTTTGTAATGCTTTTTCAGGTATTTTATTTTATGAATAAAGTATATTTCCCTCCACCCAAAAAAATATGTATTTTTCTTACTATGACTGAGAAGCACTATATCAGGAAATTGTGCTTTGCCAGGTGGTCTATCACTGATTTATGTCGCAAGCTGTAATAGAACCTGCTGGCTCAGGAGACCATGCTTTACCAGTGACTGTTACAGTTAGGATCACCTTTAAATTTTTGCCTCAGACTCCTTCCAAGCTATTAGAGGAGACATCAGCCAGACTTCATAGGGCTGAATTTTCCCCCCGTCGGGGGGAAGTTGATGGGCAGGCATGCTTCCGATCAGCGCCCCCGATCAGAGGCGTGGTGCCATTTTACGTGGGCAGGCCAATTAAGGCCCTCCCAGCGCGACGTCCGCACAGAAGCGCTGTGTGCTCCCTGTGCAGGCGGGAGGAGGGGAGAATCCCAAAATCGAGAGTGCGCTCTTTCGTGCATGCGCACGAAAGAGCACACTCGTTTCCCTGAGGCCAAGTGCAGCCTCAGGGAGATCGGCTCAAAATGTTAAAAACCTAAAAATAGAAATGTAAAATGCCAGAGGGCTGGAGAATTGCAAATGTTACATCCTTGTTCAAAAAAGGGTGCAAAGATAAGCCCAGCAACTACAGGCCAGGCAGTTTAACTTCAGTTGTGGAGAAACTTCTAGAAACAATAAGTTGGGGCAAAATTAATAGTCACATGGACAAGTGCAGTTAATTAAAGAAAGCTAGTATGGATTTCTTAAGGGAAAATCGTGTTTAACTAACTTGCTCAAGTTTTTTGAAGAGGTAACAGAGATGGTTGTTGAGGGCAATGCAGTTGATATGGTATACATGAACTTCCAAAAGGCGTTTGATACAGTGCCACACAACAGACTTGTGAGAGAAGTTATAGCTAATGGAATAAAAAGGACAATGGCAACATGGATATGGGATTGGCTAAGTGACAGGAAGCAGAGAGTAGTGGTTAATAGATGTTCTTTGTGTTGGAGGAAAGTTTGTCGTGGAGTTCCCCAGGTGTCAGTGTTGGGGCACTTGCTTTTCCTGATATGTATTAATGCCATAGATCTTGGTGTACAGGGCTCAGTTACAAGGCTTGTGGATGATACAAAACTTGGAAACATTATGGGCTGTGAGGAGGATAGTGTAGAACTTCAAAAGGACATAGACAGGTTGATGGAATGGGCAGACAGGCGGCAGATGAAGTTCAATGCGGAGAAATGTTGGTAGGAAGAATATGGAGAGACATTATAAAATAAAGGGCACAATTCTAAAAATGTGCAGGAGCAGAGAGACCTGGGTGAATATGAGCATAAGTCATTGAAGATGGCAGGACAAGTTGAGAGAGTAGTTAATAAAGCATACAATATCCTTAACTTGATTAATAGGGGCATTGAGTACAAGAGCAAGGAAGTTATGTTGAACTTGTATACGTTCAGCCTCAGCTGGAAAGTTGCATCCAGTTCTGGGCATCGCACTTTAGGAAGGATGTGAAGGCATTGGAGAGAGTGCAGAAAAGACTCACGAGAATGGTTCCAGGGGTGAGGAACTTCAGTTATGATGATAGATTGGAGAAGTTAGAACTGTTTTCCTTGGAGAAAAGAAGGCTGAGAGGAGATCTGATAGCATCATAGAGGTCTACAGCACAGGAAAAGGCCCTTCGGCCCATCAAGTCTGCACTGGTCAAACAAGTACCTAACTATTCTAATCCTATTTTCCAGCACGAGATCCATAGCCTTGTATGCCGTGGCATTGCAGGTGCACGTTCAAATACTTCTTAAATGTTATGAGGGTTTCTGCCTCTACCACCCTTTCAGGCAGTGAGTTCCAGATTCCCACCTCCCTCTGGGTGAAAAAATTCTTCCTCACATCCCCTCTAAACCTCCTGCCCCTTACCTTAAATCTATGCCCCATGGTTATTGATCCCTCCACCAAGGGGAAAAGTTCCTTCCTGTCTACCCTATCTATGCCCCTCATAATTTTATACACCTCAATCATGTCCCCCCTCATTCTCCTTTGCTCCAAGGAAAATAACCCCAGTCTATCCAATCTCTTCTCATAACTAAAACTCTCCAGCCCAGGCAACATCCTGGTAAATCTCCTCTGCACTCTCTCTAATGCAATCACAACCTTCCTATAATGCGGCTTCCAGAACTGCACGCAATACTCTAGCTGTGGCCTAACCAACATTTTATACAGTTCCAGCATAACCTCCCTGCTCCTATATTCTATGCCTCAGCTAATAAAGGCAAGTATCCCATATGCCTTCTTAACCACCTTATCTACCTGTCCCGTTACCTTAAGGACCGGTGGACATGCACACCAAGGTCCCACTGATCTTTAGTACTTCCCAGGATCCTACAATTCATCATGTATTCCCGTGACTTGTTTGTCCTGCCCAGGTGCATCACCTCACACTTATCCAGATTAAATTCCATTTGCCACTGATCAGCCCATCTGACCAGCCCGTCTATGACCTCCTGTAATCTAAGGCTATCCTCCTCACTATTTCCCACCCCACCAATTTTCGTGTCATCTGCGAACTTTCTGATCAACCCTCCTACATTGAAGTCTAAATCAATTATATATACCACAAACAGCAAGGGGCCCAACACCGATCCCTGTGGAACCCCACTGGACACAGGCATCCAGTCACAAAATCACCCCTCGAGGTATTGAAAATCATGAGAGGTCTGAACAGAGTAGATAAGGAGAAACTGTTCCCACTCATGAAAGGACTGAGAATGAGAGGGCACAGATTTAAAGTAATTGATTAAAGAAGCAAAAGCAACTTCTTTACGCTGCAAGTGGTTAAGGTCTGGAATGCACTGCCCGAGAGTGTGGTGGAGGCAGGTTTAATCGAGGCATTCAAAAGGGAATTAGACTGCTTTTCAAAAAGGAAGAATGTGCAGGATTATGGAGAGAAGGCAGGACAATGGCAGTAAGTGAATTGCTAATTTGGACAGTCAGTGCAGACATGATGGGCTGAATGGCCTCCATTTGTGCTGTAACAATTCTGTGGTTCTGTGACTGCACACATGTAGCCATCAAGGCACCACAAGACCAGCACCAACATTCGTCATCAATAGGAACTAATATAATGCTGGTGTGCAATCTGAAAATGGGAGGCGAGTTCTGGAGCGTAGATCTTCAGCACTACAGTTGGGTTTTTCTCAAGTCCCATGGCCAATGCATTCAACTATTTCTTAACATCGTGTGGAATGAATTAAATTGGCTAGACATTGCCATCTATGATAATAGGGACCACATGAGGAGGCTGATTAAGATTATCCATTCAGCACTGCTTACTGAAGATGGCTACCCTCTTTGTGTTGTGTTGCTTCTTGGCCTGCCAGATGCACAGAATGATGGCCAGATAAATACTTAAAGATTATATTTTGTATTTATTAACATATCTGCCACTTAGCCAACGTATCCTACAACTGCTCAAATGGTTCCATTTTTAAAAATTGGAATTCTGCAAGAACTATCCAGAAATATGAAGATACGGTAGCCTTCCCCCACTTTATTTTTTACATTGATAACCCTCGTAAGCACAAAATTCTCAGCTGTTTCATACTGCTGGTTTAGTTCCTGTGCTCATTCAATAATAATTGCTGAGCTTGTCTCTTTATACAGTAAGCTTGTTGCTATAGCAACAGGAGTCCCCTAATACTATTGGTTAAACAAAGCCACAATATTTCATACTGCAGAGTATAATTTCAATTGGAAGCCAATTTCCTAATGCCACTAAATTGTTTTTTACAATCTCCGATTTCAGAAAAAGAATTTTGCATGCTTTAGACAATTTTTCTGACTCTTTCCCTCAGGCAGCACTCAGTTCTTTAGGTGTAAAATCAGGAAAAAGAGAGTGATACAACAACAGGATCTCTCCATTTTTTACATTGCTCCAGGAGTTTTGGGTTTTGCAGGCACTGGGGAAGGCAGCAAGCAAGGTCTGTGCCAACTGAAGGTCAAGATTGGATGGAACAATGTACATGAAGTGAAAGAGAGCATTCAAGGTTTCCCACCTCATTCTTCTGGGTGAATATCAGCTAACCAAATTAGAGCATTGGTACCCTACAGCAGAACAGGCTGAGAAATGACAAGTGAGGGTTTGATGTTAATTACTTAATCCCTGCCCAGAATCTTAAATACATCCAGCAACCTCTGACTGCCGATCCCACTGGCAATCAAAAGTTCCTGTTCTTGCCTTGGAGCTGCAGTTAATGCTCAGAAACACTTTCCATCTGGCATCAGGGGTAAACTGACTCTACTCGGTCATCTCGGTTCATAAACAAACTCTGTGGGCTTTAGTTGTAATGCTGACCTGAAATTCTGCCTCTGGCAAACCAGGACTTCATCAACAAGAATCCAGCTAATTGCTGTCAGCAAATCATGTTTCCCCTTTAAAGAAGCTGCCAAATTTTCTCCATTACTCTGTTCCCCACAGTTCTTAATTGGTAAATTTTATCTCAATTATTCAACACATCATGTTACTCAATAGGTACCGATAATCTCCTGCATCAATTGGTTTGTTTGTTGCCATTAAAATGAACGACACAGGATATTGAGGTGTTGCCCATTGTGGGGCACCCAGGTCACATCAGGTATTGCACAGGCAGCCACTTGTTAATTGTTTCATTGCCTTGCTTGTTATCAAATCTCACAAGGAAGAGGAACTTTAATTCCCTTATTAGTTTGAGGGGCAGATTTCTCGCTAATCAACAAACTACATGAAAATCCTGAGATTGGTAATGACTAAAACTGTAAATCCCTCTGTTAGCACACTGATTAAATAGTTCATTTAAAATAACTACGCTAATTTAAAACAGTTGTTGTCTCCGTAACATGTAAACAAGGGGATTCTACCTGAATGCTTTAACCAGTATATTATTGAAAGAAATTATGTGTCATGGTGTCCAATACTTGATAATTTATGATATTAGACAAGAATGAAGCTCTTGAGAGAAAAGTTTCCATTTCTAATCTGGTTCATTTATTCATGTAATTTTTCCACATTGAAATACATCTGCTGCCTCATATCTCACTTGTTTAATTGAATGTGAAAATTATCCAGCACCCAGTACTTTGATTATAACTAGCCTAAATTATTTGTTTTTTCATATCTGAGCTCCTTTAGGAGGAAGATAGCATCAATCTTCCTGGTCATGCCTCTAACTAAAACAGAAGGGACACAATTTTTGAATAAGAGCTACTGAGATTACCATGTCTGAGGAACATTTATTTCAAGAGCTCTTTCCCCAGGAAATTTACTGATTCAGTAGCAAAAGGCAAATCCTCAATCCAGAATCTGAAACAGCTGTTAGCTTCTTAGCAACAGCATCCATATGCACCTGGAAGAATGCCCAGTCAGAGAAAGACAGATGAAGGAACATTGAAAAGAAACAAACAAGACACTTCCCAGTGGATCATTTTCAGAAAATCAAGCTCTGAATTGTCAGAAGTTTGGGAGGATATTAATATTCTAAACCAAGTGAAAAGCTGTGAGACAAATCTGAGACACTGGATACTTTCTGCAGGACTCGGCATCATCAACTTACCCTGGTTTGAGTAGGTTCTCAAACAATGAACAGAGGTGTTTTCATTCCACAATTTACTCCCTAAACATTTCAAGGTTGTCTCCACATACATTTTAAACAAAACATTTTATCCAGGTGGTAGTCATCACTTTTTGCAAATAAACTTGAGGTTTTTACTGTTCACTTTCATTTACAAAAAGATATTCATATTATATTCCACAGATTATTTTTAAAGCAACTAAATATCCATTAACTGGTCAATAGTTTTGCAGACAAGTGGAAACTTCACTTTGTTAAGAACATAGCATAGCCATCAAGAAATTTTTAAATATCTAAAAATATATAGGTTAGAAAATCAATAAGAAACTTAAAATGAATGGTTGGCCAAAAATCCTGTTTTGACCTTCCTTTTATATCCATGCTCAGTTTCTTAAGCTCCAAACTGAGCTTATGACCTCTTTTCCTCTCTGTCACAAAAGAATGCCCCAACACTATCTCGATCCAGCTGGTGTTATATAAAGATATGCAGCCATTCTGCATACTTCATAACAAAGGAATGAGTAAAGCCTGACAATAAATGTTATTTGTTATGGTGGTTCAGGGGTTAGCAAATATTTTTCTTTCAATATATTGCTATGTGGAGAACTAGCATGATGAAGACAGGAATTGTTTTTTGAAAAAGGCATTTGGTAAACGATATTTTAAAATGTGGGCCTTCTCAATAAAGAAATATAAAAATTGAACGAAATATATATGTATTAAACACCATCATCAACACAATGGCTTATCGTATGTTTCTCTATTTACTGATATGATAAAGAAATACCCATCTAAATTCTCACTTCACTGAGCTGAGGTATCATTTTCCTAACGATTACATAAGCTAAGGAAAGAAAGAAGTCCATAATTAATTACAGGTCCATCCTTGCAAATTCTATCTATGTCCATGTAGATTTTGGATCTGAAAGAGGGGAACTTGGCACAAGTAATGTTCTATATCGTATTCAAATAGTCATTAGCAAACTTTGTCAACGTTATGAATCTCTTGTGTATGATAACATTTGGTCACAGCAAGAGACTTAATCCTTTGCCTGCTTTTTCCATCTGTTTATTTAAATCACAGCATGATGTTTTCATAATCACAATTCAATTATCAGCCAAAAGGCAATTAATAGAACTAGTGTCTGTGCAGGAACTAAATCTACTTACATCAAATGCTATAGTTGCTTAGTGTTGGATTCCTTGCTATTTGCCTGTGCCTTACATTTATGACTGATTATAGACATGACAAACGGAATCAATGCAATTGAAAAAGACATTTTTACAGATAAATCACGCCGTCAGTCAAATAATCAAACAACTTGTGCATTTTTCCTTAAAGGGAAATGTTTTGTATCATTTAAGAATAAGAGCTTGGTTGTCTTTAATCTTGTTCATAGATATTAATTGTACACCAAGTTTGTACCAACACTCTTATATATTCTTCATGATATGGTAATAAAGTAGCACAATGTAAATATTGATTTTAAAATTGCTTAATACCAGAATTAAATGGCATTTAGCACACACAAACGCTGTTTTTGCAGTAGTGTTAAGGAGTACTGGGAGAACATAAAATACATCTTACTGGCCACTTTTTTCTCTGTTATAATTTTTCTCTTCTGTTGCTTTTCTCACTCTTTCTGTCTCTTAACATAATGAAAACATAATGATGCGAAACAAATTGAAAAGAAAAAAAACAGAGAAGGATTTTCTGGCCCTGCCCGTCCTACAGGATCATCTGGTCCTGCCGCAAGTCGATGGATTTTCAGCTGGGCCGCTGCATCCCCTGCAGCAGGCTCCACCACAGCTGGGCCAGAAAACCCCAGTTTGTGGATGTATAAGGTTCATTCGCCTGATCTGAAAAAAATACCCCAAAAATTGGAGTCCTAAATAAATATTTATTTTCTCTCCAGTGAAACAAAAATTGAATTACTTTTAAAATACATTCAACGTTTAATTTGTGATTCATATTTATTTGCACATGTAAATCTATCAAGAATACATTCTTGACTCAGTTTGCTACTTTTATATGTATTGGCTTATCATGGAGAAGTCAGCAGACACGCTCACTAGATGTCTAAAGTCACTCAACATCCTTTTGTCCACGCTCAGTGCTCAAACAATTAAGTAAGCCCCTTTTATTGTCTATTTTAATGAAAGCAGATGACAAAGTTTTCATTATAGTGTCATTAAATAATCTGTCAAAAAATCCAGGAATTGGCAAATTGGTAAGTATTTTTTTCAAATGCTAGGTTAAGCAGTATTTACTTATTGCTTAATGCCCCCCCTCCAAAATAATATCTTCAGCTGCTTAACTGAGAATAACAGAAGCCGAATTTCAACAATGTGGGCCCCACAATCAGATGATGACAACTGAAGTATTTCTAGAATTCCCTGACTTACTTTATAAGATTTAAACAAGAGAGTGATGCAGCGGAGTTACATGCAAAGTACAATGCTTTGCATATGTTTGAATAACTCTCAACAAATAAAGATGAAAAGCAGAATGGAATGTTATTCAAGAACTACTTACGGCAACAGCTTGTAAGCTTGATATGGCTGAGCACCACATCTGTTATTAATCAGCCATAGTGAATTGGAGTTGCATTACCCTCTGTTCATTGATTGACATATTTGTTAGTTGTGCCAGAAACTTGAGTATTTTTCTATGCTTTAACACATAGAAAAAGAGTATGATTGTGTTTGTGCATCTGAGTATGGTTTAAGCTTAAGTCCAGTTCAAAGCAAACACAACTAACTATATATAATAGATTTAACAAAAATAAAACCTTAGAAAGTGGTGGGTGAAATTCAACTTTGGCAGTGGTGTAAATTGGACAGTAGTGGATCAGCTTTCCATTAGACACTCCGTCAATTTTGTTTTCCATTACAACAGTGACTATACTTCATTGGCTGTAAGGAACTTTGAGGTGGCCACTGGTCATCCAAAGTGCTTTATAAATGTGAGCCTTTCTTTCTTTCAATGGAAAGAAGCATTGTGCTGGGCATATATTGGTGGCCTATCCATTACAATCCATTTTGCACTCCCACTAATGTTAACTTCCACCCAACTAGCACTTTTTAAGTACTTTCCAAACTCAAGGTGTAAAGAAAAGAAAAGTGTGGCTCCCTGTTTCTATCTCAATGGATCGTTAGAGGAGCACCTGTCACGATATATGGTTAGAGTCACTGTATCCCCTGCCAATGCAAAATGGCTGCCAGTACCTGTCAGCACATATGTAGAATCCAATGACATCATTTGCTGGAGATACAAATCCACCCTCGTCATCTTCTTTGCGGCAGTCTTCAAACTTTTATTAATGAATCTTGTTTCATTGCCCACATATCCCCAAAATGATTTGTACCACAAAAAAAAGCATAATGCAAACAGGTGGACCATTCCTCTGAACTAATTGAATGGTTGGTCTGAAATTCCAGGCTTCCTGAGCCCAGTAGCGGGCAGGTACTCGGGGCGTGGCCATTTCTCTGTCTCTGTCTCTCCTGCTTTCTCTTTCAATATTTCACCTTTTAATAAATTTGTAAAGAGACACCAATGTGATGTGCATTTTAATTGGGGGTGAGGATGGGTGGACAGATTCGGTCTCAATTGCCACTTGCACTTTCCAGCCTTGTCTGTGAGGTTTAGGGTGAGCTGTGGATGGAGGGGATTGTTAAAGCCAGGGACAGTGATAACCACACATGCACCCTACTGCACATTGCCCTCTATAAAGATGGCAGCCACGCGTATAACTGTGCATGCACGCAGTCGTTTAGAATAGGTTTACTGTTAGGCCACAAATAAAGTGGACCTGTTGTTCACTTGGTGTGCAAGACAGATACTTCTAATTTTATATTTTCCTAATTTTTTTGGGAAGCACCGCTCAACATCTTATAGCTTTTCTGGTTGCCTGATATGTATCAACTCACAGCAAGCCAGTATTGTGCTATGCATTCATGCTCTCAGGGAATTAGGTAACAAGTGCTCAAAATTCCTCAAGTCTCCTTATACCTATTAGCAAAAGAAACTTATGTCTGACAACCTACTAACCAAATTTGAACGCAAGTTAAAAATGAAAAAAAGTTTTCAAAACTCAACTGAAGAAGTGTTATTTGATATAATTTACATGTTAACATTTTGCAAATCTTTCAGTTGTTCACTTATTTAGAGAGGAATGCATTTTTTAGGGTGATGAATCAACTATTGTGAAGAAATAATGCATTTATCATTGTCAATCTATCCCAAACTGTTACAGATAGCATTTCAAAAAAGAATTGTGGGATGTGGGTGTCATTGGCAAGGCCAGCATTTGTTGCCCATCCATTAATTGCCCTTGAGAAGGTGATAATGAGCTGCCTTCCTGTACCATTGCAGTCTGTGTACTGAAAGCACTCCCATAGTACTGCTGGATATAAGCTCCAAGGCTTTCACCCAGTAATGATGAAGGATCAGGGATATATTTCCAAGTCAGGGTGGTGTGTGACTTGGAGGGGAACTTGCAGGTGGTGGTGTTCCTCTGCATCTGCTGCCCATGCGCTTCTAGACGGTAGAGATTATGGAATTTGAATTGAGTTAAATAAATAAATCTGCAATAAAAAGCTAATGTTGACCATGAAACTACCAGATTGGTGTAAAAATGTATCTAGTTCACTAATGTCCTTTAGGGAAGGAGACCTACTGTTCTTACCTAGACTGGCCCATGATTAATTCCTAACACACAGCATTGTGGTTTACTCTTAACTGCCCTCTGAAGCAGTCTAGCAAGCGACTAAGTTGTATCAAACTGCTACAACATAGCAACTGCTTCTAGAGTGCAATAATAGTTGGCTAATAAGGAATAAACATTTCTGAAATTCTTGTAATTAAAGCAATAAGGAAAAGCATCGGGGTTTAGTCTGACCTGCATTTCAAACACGCCACTTCCAAAGCCTAGAAAATTTAGTATAGAGAGTTCCAGGCACAAATGATAAAGAGGCAGGTTATATAACTTACTCCAGAGATGCCAATGCTGAGGAAGTGTTAAAAGTCAAATGAATATTCAGAATGAGTGGGGTTCTGATGAAAGGTCATGGACTTGAAACGTTAACTCTGTTTCTCTCTCCACAGTTGTTGCCAGACCTGCGAAGTAATTCCAGCACTCTCTGGTTTATTTCAAAATAAATGAGTAAGCTCACAGACTTATTAAATGATACATAGTTACATTAAGTTTTCTCCAAACAGACCAACATTTAAATCAAAACCTCTCACTCCAAAGAAGTTGGAGAATTAGTGGACCTGTATTCGAAAGCTGGAATCTAGCAACAAAAACCAATCTTAACTAGCAATTTTTCAAATCCCTATTTCCTGGCCAAGGATTAACACACCAGCTAGGAAAGAAATCCCACCCAGAATTGGTCATCTTGGACCATAATATTTGCCTAATCTAAAATGGAGAGATTATCTCTAGTCCACGTTGCATTTTGATGAAAATTAAGTCATAAAATGTGAATAAGATCACCTGATTACTTACATATTTATTGTTAAAGTTAATAGATTTTACAGTGGCACTACTGTTTCTGAGAAATAGAACAATAGTCTGAGCATAAGACAGTTTACAAAATGAAAAAGGCCAATAGGTCCAAAAAAAACTCATCCCTTTTTGATTGAGATCATTCTGCCTGACTTCCCTTTTTTCTCCCACCTTCCTAATTTTAAAATTTGTGTCAAAAGCTCTCTGAAACCCTTGATTTATAATATTAATAGTATTTGTTGAAGCTTTTCATCTCCTATATACATGTTCCACGATTGGAAAACATTTGCTAAACAATCCCCAGTGTGCTAAGAATTACGCCGACAACCAAATTAAGATTATCAGTAGTGCTCGCAGTGTGGTGCTCTTACACATGCTAGAAGCTACATATATTAATGATTAGAGCCCTGTACTTTGCAGACAGAAAAAACATGTACACACATTATGCCTTTTTCAGCTGAACAAAATGGGCAACAGCCATTCCCTCGTTCATTACCCAGGGCAATACCTTGACCAGTCAGAGGCAGCCTGCCAGGTTTGCATTTAAACAAAGCGTAGTAGTTAACTGTTAGTCATCAGTTAACTGGTGCATTCTCCATGGCAATGCCTCAACCAATCAGAGTCCACTTGCCAACCAAGTAGCACCCTCTTCTCATGAAGTATATATTGTTGCTCTCTTTATGTTTCGTTTTCTTGCAAATGTCCTGATGAGCTTAAGATCAGAAGCTTTGACATGTGCCTTTTTTGAGTGATATTCAGGTTCTGCATTACCAAATGACTATTTGAATAGCATTTATCTCAGCTAACATGTCACAAATATCTATGGAAATCAACAGCATGCTGGATCAGCTTGGCTTTAAAAATTCTGTTTTAGGGTTTCTTCCCAGTTTTGATCTGCTTGAGTTTTGTAGTTGGCTTAACAGATCATTATTTCTAGTCGCCCTTGAAATGCTGGTGATGTGCCACCTTTTTGAACCTCTGCACTCCATGGGTGATGGTTTTTCCACCGTGCTATTTGGTAGCGAGTTCCAGAATGAAGGGACAATGACATATTTCTAAGTTAGGATTGCATGCAGCTGGAAGACAATTTGGAGTCAGTGGTGTGGTCATGCAACTGCCTTGTTTATCCTTCCGGCAGGTAGAGTTTGTGGGTTTGGGAGCTGCTATTGGAGAAGCCTAGGTGAGTTCCTGCAAACATCCTGTAGATATTAAGCGCCACAACCACACTGCGCTGATGGTAGGAGTGAATGTTTATGGTGGTGGATGGGTTTTGAACAAGTGATCTATTTTGCCCTAGATGGTGTCAAGCTTCTTGACTGTTGTTGGAGTAGCACTCATCCAGTCAAGTGGAGAATATTTCATCAGGCATCACATCAAACATGGGAAAAGGAATCTCTTGCTGGTTACCACTTCCCCACGATCAGCTGATGAATCAGTGCTCCTCCATGTTGGACGCCACTTGGAAGAAGCACTGAGGGTGGCAAGGGCACAGAATGTACTCTGTGTGGGGGACTTCAATGTTTTTCAACAAGAGTAGCTTGATAGCACCACTACTGACTGAGTTGGCCGAGTCTTAAAAGACATAACTGCTAGACTGAGTCTGCAGTAGGTGGTGAGGAACCCAACAAGAGGGAAAAACCTTCCTGACTGCATACTCACCAATCTACCTTCCGCAGTTGCAACTTCCCATGACAGTGTCGGTAGGAGTGGCCACTGCACAGTCCTTGTGGAAGAGAAGTCCCACCTTCACATTGAGGATACCCTCCATCATGTTGTTTGGCACTACCACCGTGCTAAATGGGATAGATTTTGAACAGATTTACCAACTCAAAATTGGGCATCCATGAGGTGCTGTGGGTCATCAGCAACAACAGAATTGTATATTACCACAATCTGTAACCTCATGGCCCAGCATATCCCCCAGTCTACCATTATCAACAAGCCAGGGGATCAACCCTGGTTCCATGAAGAGTGCAGGAGGGCATGCCAGGAGCAGCACCAGGCATACCTAAAAATGAGGTGTCAACCTGGTTAAACTACAACATAGGGCTACTTGCATGCCAAATAACCGAAGTAGCAAGCGATAGGCAGAGCTAAGCAATCCCACAACCAATGGACCAGATCTAAGCTCTGCAGTCCTGCTACAACCAGTCATGAATGATGGTGGGAAAGTAAACAAGTAAATGGAGAAAGGAGGCTCCACAAATATCCCCATCCTCAATGATGGGGGAGCCCAGCAAATTAATGCGAAAGACAAGCTGAAGCATTTGCAACAATCTTCAGCCATAAGTGCCAAGTGGATGATCCATCTTGGCCTCCTCCAGAGGTCCCCAGCATCACAGGTGCCAGTCTTCAGCCAATTTGATTCACTCCACATGATATCAAGAAAAGGCTGAAAGTACTGGATACTGCAAAGGCTATGGGCTCTGACAATATTCTGGCAATAGTACTGAAGGTTTGTACTCCAAAACTAGACACGCCCCTAGCCAAGCTGTTCCAGTACAGCTACAATACTGGCATCTACCTGGCAATGTGGAAAATTGCCCATTTATGTCCTCTCCACAAAGAAAAGCAGGTCAAATTCAAACCAGCCAATTACCACCCCATCAGCCTGCTCTCAATCATCAGCAAAGTGATGGAATGTTTCGTCAACGTAGCTATCAAGTGGCACTTACTCAGCAATAACCTGTTCACTGACGCTCAGTTTGGGTTCTGCCAGAGCCACTCAGCTCCTGACCTCATTGCAGCCTTGGTCCAAACATTGAAAAAAGAGCTGAATCAAGTGGTGAGATGAGAGTGACAACCTTTCACATCAAGGGAGCATTTGACCGATATGGCGTCAAGAAGCCCTAGCTAAACCGAAATCAATGTGAATCAGTGGAAAACTCTCCACTGGCTGGAGTCATACCTAGCACAGAGGAACATAGTTGTGGTTGTTGGAGATCAATCATCTGAGTCCCAGGACATCACTGCAGGAGTTCCTCACGGTAGTGTCCTAGGCCCAACCATCTTCAGCTGCTTTATCAATGACGTCACTTCCATCATAGGATCAGAAGTGGGGATGTTCGCTGATGATTGCACTATGTTCAGCACCAATCACAATTCCTCAGATATTGAAACATTTGCAGCGAGACCTGGAAAATATTCACTTATCAGCTTGGGCAGATAAATGACAAGTTACATTCGTGCCACACAAGTGCTAGGTAATGACCATCTCCAACAAGAGAGAATCCAATCATCTCCCCTTGACATTCAACATTGACTTTGTTGGCATTACCAACACTGATTCCCCCACTATCAACATCCTGGGGGTTACTGTTGATCAGAAACTGAACTGGACCAGCCATATTTATACTGTGGCTACAAGAGCAGGTCAGAGTCTGGGAATTCTGTGGTGAGTAACTCATCTCCTGAATCCCCAAAGCCTGTCCACCAACAACAAAGCACATGTCAGGAATGTGATGAAATACTCTCCACTTGCCTGAATGAGTGCAGCTCCAACAACACTCAAGAAATTAATACCATCCAGGACAAAGCAGCCCACTTGATTGGCATCCCATCTTAAACATTCATTCCCCTCACCACCAATGCACAGTGGCAACAGTGTGTGTGTCATCTGCAAGATGCAGTGCAGCAAAACTCCAAGCAAAGATTTTTAAAATATTCATTGCAAGATGTAAGATATCACCCTGCTGAGCACAATTTGTTGCCTTAGGAGAATATTAACCAATTATACATTCGTTTGGAAGAGGTACTTTCCCATTTGAAGTAAACTGTTATAATTTAGGTGCTGCTTTGATATTTATTCTTGTGCCCCGCACAAAACATCAGCCCCAAAGGCAAACCCTTGCCTTTCTGCACAAAGTATCTGGAACTGCAACATGCCCAGGAGAATAGTCAGGCCCTTATGCTGCTGATAAGCACATTGGAACAGTATGATATTTTTCATACTTTTTGAATTCTCCAACAGGCAAAAAATAGCATCTTATTTCTGATGCTATAACTACAAACCATGTTTATGAAATAATTTGTAAAAATATAAGAATCAACACAAAGGTTTTCACTAGGTTATAGAAAAAGAATATTTGATTTACCACCAGTATAAACCAATTTCATAAATAATAAATGGCTCAAAATGCTAATGTTCATGTAATTTGAAATACACATCTGAAGGAAAAGCTTACTTATGATTTGGATATTCAGAGATTTTCTAAATTTGTTCAACTGATTTGGAAAGTAGAGATTCAGTAAAGGGAAAAATATTATACCATTTCATCGCATTGAAATCCAAGCTATGACAAACAGAGATCAAAGGGATATCTTAAAAACAGGCAAAGCTGTCAATCAAAATATGGTTCAAAGGCACATAAATTGTCTCATTGATTTCCTGCTGTAATATTCACATTTTCAGGACAACATATTATGATATGCTGAATGCTTATACAATCTTCGGTGCAATTTTAAACTGTTTGCCATTAACCAAGCTGTATAAAATTAAACGGATCTAATCTCCAAGAAATATCTTTAATTTGTCAAAAGCTCTAGTGGTAGCTTTTTTGAAGAAGCACAATAAGGACAACACTGGCATGGACACCTTAGTCAATTAGTACGTATGTGATTTTGCTGGAATAAAATACAAGTGGACTAGATGCAAGTGACTATGCCCCGCCATTTTCCAGGGCTTTTGCTGCATTTCTGGTATAGTCACGCCAGTGAAGTGGCAATTGCTCCGAGAAAACTCCAGGATAAGTATTTGTTTCCAGTGTCTTAGTCAACAAGCCATTCATTGCATATGTGGGAAGAGGCATTGAGAAGAAATAGGTTTCCACAGTCTGCTATTAAGTATGTTTTGCTGTGATGTGCAACAAAATTAATTTAAATAATGTGATTTGTTGATGTTAGCAATGACTGAACAGAATTGTACTGGTTTTCATAATATTTTATGTGAAAGTGTAATCTGTGATCCACAGTTTGACTCACAATAATAAGCACCACCTTCAACATGATTAACCTGCTGTATATTCTTTTCAACAAAGCAATGTTTAAGAATCAAGCCCAAGGGCAAAAGTATTCAGCCTAACCTTTATTTTAATGCTGTCTGAGAAAATTCTGGGAAACTGTTCATAATTACTTCTGGATTGGTGTAATATAAGAGATTTGTGTGTCTTGGGAAAAGGTTGATTACATACATCAATCTCACTCTTGCCCTGAAGGAACATTAGTTCCAGGAGCAACCACCTTTCCATCACCAAAATATATTTCACCAGTCTTCAATTATGGTGCGTAGGAAATTAAAACAGTTAATCATCATTCTAAACAGTTTCAAAAAATTAAATATGCGCTATGCTGTGATTTGTAGCCAAATACGTTTAAACAGTGCCCCTTGAAATGCTGGTACTAAATGAAAATCTACATGTCACTTATTCCATGACATGCTTTTTTAAAATATCTACTCTATTGTATTGAAACTCTTTTCAGCCAGCGGTTGAAAATTGGGGAGGATCTGATGCCGGATTCAGGTATTGTAAGCAAACAATTGAGCAGTCCACCAGCCTGAAGCAGGGGTAAGGCTGCTCAGCCATATGAATCATGGTCTGACACAAGGGCTGAATTTTTATATTGGGGCAGGTAACATCAGCCAGGACGATTTCCAGGTTGGGAACTGGCCAGGGGGGAAATGGAAATGATGCATGATAAACACAAGAGGTCAACCCTTAATTGATTTGGAGAGGAGGTCACCGTCCAATTAGCAGCTGTCGGAGCAGAAACAGAGGCAGGATTTCTAAAGAGTAGGCCTGATTTCGATAAAGTTTAATTCAATCTGCCTTCCTTTTAAAGATGCCTCAGGGGAGCTGCAGACCTAGAATCCGTGGCATGGCTGGAACCTGGAGCAGGCCAGCCCCTTGGTTCTCCGATGCAGACTTAGGAGATGGAGGTCCTCTTTCGCCAGAGGGTGGTAGGAGGTGGTAAACAACATGAACAAAGCAGGCCTAGCAGGACCAAGCAGCAATTGTGAGTGGCAGAGGCATAACCTGTAGATGCTGGATCCAGTGTTGGAAACATTTCAGTGACCTCATACACTCTGGAAAGTTGAATGGCATACTACCCCTCAGGACAGGTCTCTGGCTCTTTGCCCTCCAGCAGATACACCAGATGAGGAGCCTTAGGGCATATGCTAGTCCTCAACAAAGGAGCAGTGTACTGGGTACTTAATGACCCCTCAGAATGGCTCAGAGAGTAGCATGAAGCAGGGAGTGGGACACTGGGCTGTCTTCTTACTGTCTCTGATCATAATGCCCATTGCTTTGCATTGTATAAATAATGATACTTTCAGTCACATGCCTGAGACTCATTTTCCAAGGTTAAGAGGCAGTTGGAATTTCTTGGGCACATAAGAACTTATGATTTAGCAAGTCTGATGCTGATGGGAAGGAAAAGCGATTATTGTCATTGATGATCATTGTCTCTAGAGCAAGGTTAACATGGAAGTCCATGGTTGCTAACATCATCTTAGAATGTGGTACCTGAAGAGAGAGTCAGAGACAAGAAAAGTGGTATGAGGTGAAGGAAGTCAAGGGTTTCTCCATGGCAAGGGCAAAGCCTCCGGTGAGATGCACATCCTTCCTTAGCGGTAAGTGATTAGATTTTGTAGGCTGCACCCTGCATTGGTGTGTTACACAGGTACCTCAGGCTTACATCCATAGCATGCCCTTCATCCTGGGTCAGAAGGGCTCAGTTGAAATATTCCTGCATCAAATGATCCCTGGCATTCATGTCAGCTTGACAAGATCTTCATGCGGTGCAGCGTGTCTGGTCACTTCTCTAGACAGCCGGGGTGCCACCATGTTCGGCATCTTTTATCTCAGCCTCCACTTCAACCTCTTCTCTTACTTACTGCTCCTCCTCATTGTTTGATGAGCTATGTGGTTACAGGGCCTTACCATTGTCAAGGCTCACACCCCCCTGGAGGGCGACGTGATGGAGGAAATAGGTCATCACAATGATCGAGACCCTTGCAGCAGTGCGTTGCACGGGTGTGTCAGAGGGCACCGGATTCATTTTTCAGAAGTCTGATGGCCTGCCCAAAGGTGGTCCTAGTAGGGAAGTGATATTGATTGTACCGCCTGCGTGCATCTTTTGGGCTCTCGTAGAGGGGTGAGTAGCCATCTTTTAAAGGAAAATTGTTTGTCCCCTCGAATCCATTCACACGCTTTAGGGGTTAAAGTGAAGATCTGCAGCAGGCTGGACTGGCAGAGGATGAAGGAGTCATGGCAGCTGCCAGGACAATGAACGCCCCCATAGGGAATGCTCTTGTTGCGGTTGCAGACCAGCTGAACATTGAAGGAATGAAAGCTCTTACTGTTCACATTCCTCACTATCTGTCACTTGGTGCATTGATGTCCACATGGTGCTCTGCAACTGGGGGGAATCCAAAGAGAAATAAATGTGCTGGCAGCTGCGAGATGCTGAGGAATGCGAGATGCCACCAAAATATGTAGCTGATCCTTGGAAGAAGCCAGATGCGAAGGAATTCAAGACCAAGGTGACTTTGACTGCTACTGGCAGGGCATTGTGTGCAGTCCTGCAAGACACAACGTCTTATACTACCTGACATTGACTTCCCACTTTGCCTGGAATCTGTGCAGTGTCAAGAGCACATATCCTTCAATGTCCGAGTCCCCCTGTGTGCCATTGAAACGTTCATGGTTCTGAGATAATTCCTTTGCAGCAGACTTGACAGATACCTCACTCTAAACCCATTGCCTTTCATTTGGACTGCCCCAGACAGCACATGTAGCCCGTGAGCCCCCATGAAACTATTGAATCCCCCATTAACGAGCTCTTAATGAGCTCAGAAAGCATTTTAATTGACATTAATGGGGGGTGGGCTCATCCTCTCCTCACCCTGGTGAACATAGCTGGCACTGGGCACAGCATGGGGAAACCTGCTGGCCAATTCTGGTATTTTTGAACCCTGTCCACCTCTGGTCCTGACCTCGGCAGGGCTTGGCAGGCTTCAGTTATAGGACCTTGCTGCAAAATTCATGTACAAATAAGGCAGAACTTGTGCCATGCAAGCTTTGTATTCTTGTACTTGGTCTTCAGCAGCTTATCATTGTCATAGCCAGCCATCTTAGAAGAAACTGCTACAGGCAGTCAAAGTGGCCCCTAGATCTTTTCAAAGTTATATTTTTATGGAGTTAGCAGATGCAGGAGCCCTCCTCTTGGCTCCACATGCATAGCGAGGACCATTGCTGGCCCCGACTTGACCTCCATCCATTGGATTCCCCTCCCTTTTCTGTTGGGACCTACCTGTTGGTTGGCTTGACATTGCAACTGGACAGTATTTGCAAATTGCTCTAGGACACCCATGTGATGCCCACAGCTTCTGTTTCTGTTTTAACAAGGCCCATATATAAACTTGGCTCAAGCCTTAGACCAGCATGTGAAGCATCTGTGTGCTGTCTGTTTTTGGTGTCAGTCAAATTTCTCCCTAATCACTCATAGATATGAGTTTACCAACTTAATCTGATAGAAATGGACAAACAAGTCACAAAAGCCTTTTGTTAAATTTTCACACAAAAGTCCCAATGTTACTCCAAAGCAAACTAAAATCAGGAAGCAAGACCATCTCAAGAAGAGTAATTTACACCCAGTTTGGATTTGCTTCAAATGCAATTTAATCCCCAGGCGAATTGATGAAATTATGTTTTAATCTGTGTTGTGGTACAAGGCAGGCATTCTCCCTTCCACCCTTCTGACATTCGCTCACAGAACTGTCACTGATCTGAATACAAACTACAGAAATGTGAGCAGCAACAGAATTGTAATCTACTGACTGCATTGCATCCCACAGATAGTTTTCCAGGTTTGACAACTGCAGTATAACAAAAGCCAAGTCCAAAGCCATTTTTGCGTTGTTATGCTTTTAGCAGAAGCTAGACCACCCCCCCCTCCCCCGTTTCTTGAAGAACAATCTGTACCAGTGCTGCCGAATGAAGTAGAATAATACAGAAATGTACCAATCCACAAAATAATGAACATCTTAATTTATATAAATCAGGCATCCGTGCAAACTTTACTTAGTACGGCTGTTGCTGGCTCCAACACATCAAAAGTAGACTGTAATAGGAGTTTCATGTTGCATGAGTATGGGAACCTGTCATAATACAACCGATTTGTCTCACCTACTTTCATGGCAGTTTCACAAACATACATGCGCAAGAAATAATCATTTGGGTTATAAAGTGAACAGGACCAGAAAAGACCATTGACCAAATTGCCAGGTTGGAGAGTTCACTATTACATGCTTAGGAAGGCAGACAGTCACACAAGATGAACAAGAGTAACAAATATAAAATTATGAATACTCTTTGACATAGAGCCTTGAGTATACAATGCATTGTTTCACTTTGAATGCTGAAACCCTTTCATAAGGCAAATGATTTACAATGTGCTCAAATACCAAATTGAATATGCTGTACAAGTTATAAATGATTGAGATTCAACCAGAAAATTAAGTGGCATTAAAACCTTGATTTTACCACAGATGGTGAATCGGATGGGTTAGGATTGTACCAAGTACCAAAACCCCCTGACCTTGGCAGCATGAGACCTGGGTGATAACTCCCAGGCCTCAGCTGCATGCCCCCAGTCAATTGCCTGACAATAACCAACAGGAAATGAGTAATAACAAAAAAAGCGAGAAGCTGGCTAGAGTCAAAAGAGCCAGTGAAGCCACTTGAAGATGTTTTGAGACAGTCACATGATCAGGGAAGGATCCGTCTGGAGCTGGGATGACTGAAACATTTGTTGTGAAACACTTTAAGGATACAACGGGATGTAGATCGGTTGGAGACTTGGGCAGAGAAATAGCAGCTGGAGTTTAATCCGGACAAATGCAAGGTAATGCATTTTGGAAGGTCTAATACAGGCAGGAATTATACAGTAAATGGCAGAACTTTTAAGTGCATTAACGGGCAGAGGGATCTGGGTGTACAGGTCCACAGGTCACTGAAAGTGCCAACGCAGGTGGATAAGGTAGTCAGGAAGGCATATGGCATGCTTGCCTTCATTGGCAGGGGTATTGAGTATAAAAGCTGGGAAGTCATGCTGCAGCTGTATAGAACCTTGGTTAGGCCACACTTGGAATATTGCATGCAATTCTGGTCGCCACATTACCAGAATTATATGGAGGCGTTGGAGAGGGTGCAGAGGAGGTTTACCAAGATGCTGCCTGGTCTGGAGGTTATCAGCTATGAGGAGAAGTTGGTGAAACTCGGATTGTTCTCACTAGAGCGATGGAGATTGAGGGGCGACTTGATAGAAGGTTACAAAATTATGAGTGGCATGGACAGAGTAGATAGTCAGAAGCTTTTTCCCAGGGTGGAAGAGTCAATTACTAGGGGACATAGATTTAAGGTGAAAGGAGAAAACTATAGAGGAGATGTGTGGGGCAAGTTTTTTTACGCAGAGGGTAGTGAGTGTCTGGAATTCGCTGCCAGAGGAGGTGGTGGATACAGGTACGATAGTGACGTTTAAGAGGCAGCTTGACAAATACATGAATAGGATGGGAATAGAGGGATACGGACCCCGGAAGTGCAAAATGTTTTAGTTGACGGGCAATATGATCGGCGCAGGCTTGGAGGGCCAAAGGGCCTGTTCCTGTGCTGTACTTTTCTTTGTTCTTTGTTCTTTGTTCACTCCTCTTTTGGCCTCTTCTGACCTGGCCACCTTCTTTTGTTCACTTTAGCTAATGGGAAAGCCACAATGACTTCCCTGCTCGGGCCATCAATTAAATTAACAGTTAGGCCATGATGATATCAGGTATTTTAAAGAAGAATGCCACCAGTTTCAAAAGGTGGTCATGTGCTGCTAGGCCTTATAAGCTCTGGAATTCCCTCCCTGAAAGCTCTCCACCTCTCTACCTTGTTTTCTCCTTTAAGACACCCCTTAAAACCAAAAGCAAGTCAACGTCATCTGTTATATTACCTTTTTATTTGGATTGGTGTTATATTTTATTTTATAAATGCCTCTGTGATGCGCCTCATGATTTTTTTTACATTTAAATCACTAAATAAATAAAAGTTTTGTTGTTATTGGGTTCTCTTCTGTCTGCTCAGAAAAAAAAGTGAAGACTATGGGAAGGGAGCAGACCACCTCTCCAGAAGATTTTAACTGATCACTGAGCAGACAGGGTTAAATATTTCCCTCTAAAACCTTTCCTTTATGCTGTTAGTTCTGATGTGCCTGAAATTATTCCCATCATAGGTCTTGTAGCTACAGTATTTATATGGCTGGTCCAATACAGTTTCTGGTCAATGGTAACCCTCAAGATGTTGATAGTGAGGATTCACTGGTGGCAATGCCATTGAATGTCAAGGGGAGATCATTGGATTCTCTCTTGTTGGCGATGGTCATTGCCTGGCACTTGTGTGGCATGAATGTAACTTGCCATTTATCAGCCTGAGCCTGAATGTGGTCCAGGTCTTGCTGGATTTGGACATGGAATGCTTCGTATCTGAGGAGTTGCAAATGGTGCTGAACAATGTACAATTATCAGCGAACATCCCCACTTCTGATTTTATGATGGAGAGCAGGTGATTGATGAAGCATCTGAAGATAGTTGAGCCTCGGACACTACCCTGAGGAACTCCTGCAGTGATGTCCTGGGACTGAGATGATTGACCTCCAACAATCACAACCATCTTCCTTTATGCTACGTATGACTCCAACCAGTGGAGAGTTTTCTCCCTAATTCCCATTGACTTCAGTTTTGCTGGGACTCCTTGATGCCATACTTGGTCAAATGCTGCCTTGATGCAAAGGGAAGTGATTCACCTCACCTCTGGGGTTCAGCTCTTTCTTCCTTGTTTTGACTAAGGTTATAATGCAGTCAGGAGCTTAGTGGCCCCGCCGGAATCCAGACTGAGTGTCAATGAGCAGGTTATTGCTGAATAAGTACCACATTTTACTGATGATTGAGAGTAGGGTGATGGAGTGGCAATTGGTTGGGTTATATTTGTCCTGCTTTTTGTGGACAGGACATAGCTGAACAATTTTGCACATTGCAGGGTAGATGCCAGTGTTGTAGTTGTACTGGAACAGCTTGGCTAGGGTCATGGGTGATTCTGGAGCACAAGTCTTCAGTAATATTGCCAGAGCACATAGCCTTTGCAGTATTCAGTGCCTTCAACTGTTTCTTGATATCACATGGAGTGAATCAAATTGCCTATAGACTGGCATCTGTGATGCATGGCCAAGATGAATCGTCCACCAAGCACTTCTGGCTGAAGATGGTTGCAAATTCTTCAGCCTTGTCTTTTGCCCAACTTGCTGGGCTCCATCATTGAGGATGGGGATATCTGTGGAATCTCCTCCTCCAGTTATTTGTTTAATTGCCCATTACCATGCTAAAATTTCAACCTTGTTTTATAAAATATACATACATAGTTGTTAGCTGATCATTGAAGTGCTAGACTTCACCAGATTGTTTAGACTTTTTTTTAAAGGGATGTATTGTTTGGTCTGCTTCAATGCACACTTCTAAATAAGATGCATAACAGTTTTGATATTACTTTGCTGTACAGTAGAGATTGAGTGAAGAGGCCTGTCATTACTCACTGTTGCAAGAGCTCTGTTTGTCATTATACTTGACTTAACTGAACAAAGAGATGATACTCACTGAAGTCAAGAGCTATTGAACAAAGGCTCCCCAGACTTGCAACAGACAGTAGCAAAATCAAAAGAAAGCAAGGGCTTGGTACAAATGAGCTAAATAAGACAGGGTTATAAAACAGAAAACCCAATGGTACTCTAAGAACAAACATGGACAAAGAAAGCTAACAAAAATAAAATCTGAATTCAATTTGCACAGGGAAAAACAATTAATCCGTAGATGTATGTTACCTTTGCACTGAAAATTCAAAGGTTTCAGTTTCTGCTTGCATTTTATCTTTTTGAGAACGCTAAAACAGTGATGTTCATCATAATTATTTGAGCTTTTTCCATTCTATATATAGATGGATATGTATACTAACACACTTATATAGTGTTGGGCAATAAATGCTGCCCACATCCTGTGAAAGAATTTTTAAAAAGTGAAGTAAATGATGATAGGGACAAAATGCTTTCCCACTAGAGAGCCAGAGGCTCTCTAATATCTCAGTGAAATGACAAATCTTTATCAATAAAGCCAGTTAGAGAGTTTCAGCAGGAAGTATGACATGCATCCAAGAGTATTCAACTTTATGGGATGTTTACAATTTAAGATTTTATCTCAATGCCCAATGATTCTGGAAACTTACAATGGATAAACAGTGAACTGTAATCTAATGTCCAAGAGAAGACAAAAGCTTATCTCTGGACTGCTATCAAGATTGACATGCAGTACAGATTATCTGGGTGGAATGGTATCTCAGATAATGGATACTGACAGAAGACACCACGCACGTGCACTGCAGCAAAGAGACTATTCAGCTTCAATAATGTCTGTCAATAAAAGCTATTTTAAACAAATGAAAAGAAAGGTGAATGAAGATAAGCTATGACAGCAGCTTGCGAAGTATGAGAGTCTGCTTTTGAAATGTCATTCAAAGAAATGAAGAGATCTTAAAGACGCCTTTTTCTTAAAAACATATGCAGCTTCTAACACCCATAATGAACAATCCTAAGCCAAAAATCTATCTTTTGCTGCTTCATGGCTCTCAAGTCAAATTCTTCATAAGTAAATCACCAATTCTGATCGTTTAAAATGGAAATGTATGAGATTCAATATTTACCGCAGAATCTTTGAAATGTACTTCACCTGAGCTTCAAAGTATTTAGTTTGATGTTGAATAATTTATTAAAGTGGTTCTTTCCAAAGTCTTCAACAGTCATTTGCATTTTTGCAGTGCCTTTTAGTGCCCCAAATAAGTTGATTCCAGGATCATAAAAAAAAGGCACACAAACATTCTCCGAGTATAATTCAGCAATGATAAAGTACCAGATGGCTTTTGACAATTGGAAATACGCAGAGGGCTTGATCATTGCATTTCAATAGCCTTCAAAATTACAATAAAAGCAAAATACCAAGGATGCTGGACATCTGAAATAAAAACAGAAAGAGTTGGAAAAACTCAGCAGGTTTGGCAGCATCTGTGGAGAGAGAAACAGAGTTAACGTTTTGAGTCCAATATGGCTCTTCTTTGTAACTTTCAAAATTAACTTCATTAATTTTGTTTAATTCAAGTTTTACACCGCATTTTTTGTTGCTGCTTGCTCTATTCAATTCCCAGTACATCATTCCTCAAAGAAGTTGGTCAGAAGATTTCCTGTCAGATCTCTGAAACTATTGATCTGATGGCATCTGCTGCAGTGATTCCCTCCTCTGATTTCTCTTGCAGTGGAAAACAACTTTTGCCCCTTCATCATTTATTTCACCTTTTTTAATTTATTCTTTCACAGGATGTGAGTGTTGCTAGCTAGGCAGCATTTATTGCCCACCCCTAATTGACCCTTCAGAAGGTGGTGGTGAGCTGCCTTCTTGACGGCTGCAGTCATGTGGTGTAGGTACACCCACAGTGCTGTTAGGAAAGGAGTTCCAGGATTTTGACCCAGTGACAGTGAAGAGACAACAATATAATTCCAAACGTTAAATGATTAGCCAGTGCAGATATTTCACTTCACTGAAAGGAAGTAAACAAGTTTGATGATCAGTTCACACTATTCTAACCCTGCCACTGTTGCTATTATAATGCACAAGTTGAGAAATATTACCTGATGTGTTTCTAGGTTCACCTGGAGGGAAGAAATGGCATGTTCATGCTTTGACAACTGAGCTATAGAAAACCGAGCAATGTATTACTGTTTAAAGTGGGCATGCACTGAGCTGCACGAAGGCATGAGTTTTAAAATGGAGATGGGATTGCTTATAGCCTGGGGTGGCACAGACATTGCCAGCAAATGTTGCTTCTGCCAGATTGATAGTCATCAAGTCTGTGCCAAGCAATAACAGTCGCACTTTAACCATTATTAAATATTATCAAACACTTGCAATAGTCAGTGTTAGTACTCTGCTGAAATTAATTCTTTGAATCAAATTTAAAAAGTTGGGGAAGGTAGAAAGGACACCTTGGCCTCACAGTTTGGATGTGTAACACCCATTTCTTTTGGTGCTGAGTGCCATTTTGCCTCTAAAATGGTGTCATTGGCACACCTGCTAACTTCTGGTGCTGAAGATGCCGGAGATCATGTTGGTGCAGGTGTTACCATGCACACATTCTAACATTCGTTGGGAGTGTGCAGAGCAGGCAAATTGTGACATCAATCAATGAGCATTTCTGATTTGAGGCCAGCAGTGCCATTTTGAAGCTCAATGCCCTCTCTTAACCTTGCATACCTGAACACTCATTCTGCAGCGGGAAGGAAACCGCCCCAAACCAACCCTATTTAAAGGGATCATCAGCTGTTTACGGACTAGTTGCTGGTTGATTTCCTCTGGCTGCTGTTATGATTGTACATGTGCTTGGTGCTATTATTATGACACAGCTGATGATAAAGGCTGAGTTGCTCAAATCCCAGAGGGAAACTTGAAACAGCCCATTTTTGCAATTTGTACGTTTCAAGATGCAGGCTTTGAATTCAGTAGTAATAAGACCACTGAGTCTCAAGAGATTTTTTATAAAATGAAATTAAACATTTATTAACACAAGAGAAATTGTAGGCACATACATATGTTTACAAAATTACTACTATAATAACTATAAAGATCCCCTAATTAATCTGGCTCTCAGTTACACCCCCATTAAGGCAACAGTAAAACTCAGATTTAAACAGACAACTGGCAGAGCACACCCTGGATAGTCGTATTCAAAATGAGTTTCTTTCAGCCCTGGGTCCTTGCAGACAGACTTGAGGCTTACAGGCTGGAGGCTTCTCACAGTTGATGGATCTTAAAATGCCGCTACCTTACACATAACCTCCTTTCTCCTTTATATATATCTTTCTATTTGAATGTAAATTTTCCATTGTATTACTAGGTTTTAAACGTTACCTCTTCCAACAATAATATCCTTTGATTCCACCAATTTTATTAGTAAGCTTCAAAAAAATGAACACATTGCTTGGCGTCTTCTAGCTAGGTGCAGGATTTCATCCATTCTTTCGAATGCTTTATTTAAAAATGTAAATTGCCTCCTTGGCATCAATGTTTCTAAACGTCCCCGTATTTATTTAATTACCATTTTCAAACATACTTTTTTCTATACATCAAAGCACCCAGGCTAGCTGGCTTTAATCAAATTAAGACACACACACAAAGATGTAGACACCACTATACTCTATTTTAAAAAAAAATAATTTCCAATAACAGTATAAGCATTAATTTCTTCATGACATCCCTCTCCTTATCGAAAAATGAATTGTCATAATTCTAAAAGACGGCTTCATTTTTAATAACCCATCTTACACTATCTCCTATACTTAACTATTTCATTATTTCATTACCAGATGCATACATTAACATAACAATATATGTACAAATCCTCGGTATCAGCAGACATCAGTCCAGTTCAATGTGCATGTTTTAAAATAACCAATTTTTCCTTTAAGCTTCAAACTCTTGATAACGCATCTGTAAACAGATTCTCTCGTCCAGCGACATGTATTATATGTAGATTAAATAGTTGCAGTAAAAAACACCCTTCGAATAGCCTTGCACTTCTGTCTTGAAGTTCGTCCAGAAACTTTAAAGGGTTGCGGTCTGTACAAACAATTGCTTCTGATGAACTGTTTGCCATATAGATGTCAAAATGCTGCACTGCTAACACCAAACCCAACATCTCCTTTTCAATCATTGAATATCTTCTCTGTTGTGCATTCAACTTCCTTGAAAAACACCCTATCGGTTTTTCAATTCCAGTGTCATCTACTTGCAACTGTATGGCCCCAATGCCTATATCGTTTGCGTCAATGGCCAGCGTAAATTGCTTGGTGTAACTGGTGTCATAGTTAATAGTTTTCAAAAGCCTTCTGACGCTCCAGTGTCCATTGAAACTTTTTGTTCTTTTTTAATAGTTCAGTCAGTGGAGCAACCACACTGCTAAACTTTGGTGCAAATTTCCGGTAAAACCCACTCATGCCCAGAAATCTCAAAACTTCTTGTTTTGTTGTAGGCACTGGGAAATCCATGATAGCTTTGACTTTCACATCTCTTGGAGCCACTTTACCATGTCCAATGGTATAGCCTAGGTACGTAACTTGCACTTTTTCAGATTCACTTTTAGCCAAGTTCATCATCAAATTAGATTCTTGTAATTGAGTAAATAATTCTTCCAGATGCTGTAAATGCTCATCCCACGTCTGACTGAAAACTTTTAAGTTATCAATATAAACAGCACAATTGCTTAAACCTGCAATTACTTTGTTCGTTAGTCTTTGAAATGTCGCAGGTGCATTCTTCATAACAAATGGCATGGCTTTAAACTGATATAGTCCACTTGGCATCACAAAAGCCAATATCTCCTTTGCTCTCTCTGATAACGATACTTGCCAATATCCTTTTAGCAAATCAATCTTTGTGATAAATTTTGATTGTCCCACTTTCTCAATGCAATCATCCAATCGTGGTATAGGATATGAATTCACTTTTGTCACCGCATTCACCATTCGATAGTCCACACACAGTCTTTGTGTTCCATCTGGTTTCAGTACCAGTACACTAAGCAAACTCCTGTTACTGCAACTAGACTCAATATCATTTTGAAGCATGTAATCAATTTCTTTCTGTACTTTGATAACTTTGCCATATTTAATCTATAAGGATGTTGCCTTATCGAAGATGAAACTGTTACAGAGACATTATGTGTAGCTAAACCTATCATCCCCAACGTATTTCCACAAATAGGTTTGTGTGACTGCAATAGCTTTTCCGAATCACTTTGATACTTGCCTGGAAGGCAACTTAATATTCCATTTAAGTTTTCAACTACCCCCTCATTGTCCAATTTGATTAAAGGAAAATCAATTTCAGAATTCTGCATTTCTACCTCTTTCTCATTATCTACCACCACTAACACCTCCTTTTGTTCCTCTTTCCTGTCAAAGTACTTTTTAAGCATATTTATATGACACACCCTCTGCTTCTTTCTTCCATCTGGAGTATTTATTAAATAATTTACTTCACTCAATTTCTTTTCAACCCTGTAAGGTCCACTAAACTTTGCCTTTAATGAGTCACTCAGTACTGGTAACAGAACCAGCACTTTCTCTCCAGCAATAAAACTGCGAGCTTTAGCTTTCTTATCTGCCTTCACTTTCATCACTTGCTGTGATATCTTTAAATATTCCCTAGACAATTCATATGCTCTGTTTAATCTCTCTCTGAAATTTGATACATAATCCAGGAGAGCAGTTTCTGGATTTTGACCCACCAATTTCTCATAAATCAATTTCAGTGATCCCCTACACAAAAACAGAAGCAGAAATACCTGGAAAAACTCAGCAGTTCTGTTAGTCACTTAGTTCTGTTGAAGGGTCATGAGGACTCGAAATGTCAACTGTGCTCTTCTCTGCCGATGCTGCCAGGCCTGCTGAGTTTTTCCAGGTATTTCTGTTTCTGTTTTTGTTTTGGATTTCCAGCATCCGCATTTTTTTGCTTTTATATCAGTGATCCCCTAACCTCATTTCCATAAACTAGTTCAAAAGTACTAAAACCAATCAATGCATTAGGCGTGTCTCTAATAGCAAACAACAAGAATGGAATTCCCCACCCAATCCTGTGGATAATCCTGACTGTACGCTCTCATCATAGTTTTTAAAGTTTGATGGCATCTTTCCAAAGCTCCTTGTGACTCCAGATGATAAGCCTTTGACTTGAACTGTTCTTTCCTCAAACTGTTCATTACTTCCTTAAACAGCTGTGACATGAAATTTGCACACTGATCTGATTGTATTTCTTAAGGTAAACCATATCTCATAAAAAATTTAGTTAACACCTCCACAATTTTCTTAGTTGTAATATTTCTTAAAGGTATTGCTTCAGGCAACCTGGTAGACACATCCATTATTGTCAGTAAGTACTGATTTCCACTTTTAGTCTTAGGGAGGGATCCTACACAAGCAATCATGACCCTAGTAAAAGCTTCTTCAAAGGCTGGTATTGGGATTAATGGTGCCGGCTTAATCACTGCTTGTGGTTTCCTTCTTACCTGACATGTGTAACATGTTCTACAGAATTTGATTCCATCACTATGCAATCCTGGCCAATAAAAATGTTTCTGTACTTTTGCCTGTGTCCTTCTAATTCCTAAATGTACCCCCCATTGGAATTTCATGAGCAATCCTCAGAATCTCATTTCTATATCCTAATGGGATAACATTCTGATGTACCTCCCTCCAGCTTTCATCTGTTGAAACATGACCCGGCCTCCATTTTCTCATTAAAATGTCACTCATAAGGTAATAACATTCTGGCATACATTTTGCTTCTGTTTCCGAGTAGGCTTTCTGATATAACTATTTTAATTGCAAATCCTTTTGCTGCAACTCAATTAACTGCCTTGAGTTAAACATGTCAGTTGAATGGTCCTCTCCTGTGTCTTTCTGAATAAAGTTATCAAACACAATGCCTGCTAATTGGATTTCCATACCTTCTTTCTGCCTTTGAACTGCTTGCCCTTTTTGTTTTTCTTGTTTCAACCTGTAAACCTGTGATCTCATCATCACACAATCTGGAAACAATCCAGGATGCTCCTTCTGTAACACCCCTGTTGAAAACACTTATACAGGCTGCTCAACTACAATAGGCATCACCCACATTTATGATCCAGCTATATCATTACCCAGAATAAAGTGAACCCCTGCAATGGACAATTTTTGCACCACCTCAACAGCTACTTTGTCAGTTTTCCACTTACTCTTTAAATTTACCTTCCACAATAGAATAGGTTTAGCAACTCAGTGAACCCCACTCATTATTACCTTTTCCTGCAATACTCCTTCTGAACAACAAATATCACCATCCCACAATATTAAGGACTGACTAGCCCCTGTGCCTCATAAAATTGTAACACCTTTACCTACTCCACCCTGTACACATAGAAGACTTTCCCTTCACACACAAAATCTTTATACATTTCTGCAACCTGCTCCTCAGAATTCTCTTGGGTAAAACGTGAACACATTCTCACTTCTTTACCTATCACCGATTCTCCGTTTTACTTGTACACAAACCACTGGTTTCTCCTATGCCTGAACCTCAGTACCCACAGTACATGTACTTTCAGAACTTTTCTGCACCTGAATAATTCCAACAGATTTTCCCTGCAATTTCCAACACAATGACTTTCTGTGCCCCACTTTATTACAATGAAAACACCTCAACTTTCGAATGTCACTTCTACTCTCAGCACCTTCCTTTTTATTCTGAGAAAAAACTTCCTGGGAATTTCCAGCATCTCCTTCTCTTCCCTGACTACCTACCTTCCTTTTACCTTCCCACTTTCTATCCTTTTCTGATTTAAAAGGGTGATGACAAAAAGGTTTAGCTCTATGAACTAACCCAAAGAAATATAGAAATATAGAAACTAGGATCAGCAGGTGGCCATTCAGCCCTTTGAGCCTGCTCCACCATTCAATATGATCATGGCTGATCCTCTATCTCAACACCATATTCCTGCTTTTTCTCCATACCCCTTGATGCCCCTAATATCCATAAAATTATCAAATTCTTTCTTGAATATACTCAGTGACCCAGCCTCTGCAGTCTTCTGTGGTAGAGAATTCCACAGATTGACCACCCTCTGAGTGAAAAAAATTATCATCTCAGTCCTAAATGGCCTGCCCCATATCCTGAGACTGTGACCCCTGGTTCTAGACTCCCTAACCAGGGGAAACATCCTCCCTGCATCTAGTCTGTCTAGCCTTGTTAGAATTTTATAAGTTTCAATCAGAACCCCTCTCATTCTTCTAAACTCTAGTGAATACAGACCCAGGTGAACCAATCTCTCCTCATATGACAGTCCTGCCATCCCCGGTATCAGCCTAGTGAGCCTTTGCTTCACTCACTCTAGGCAAGTATATCCTTTCTTAGGTAGGGAGACCAAAACTGTACGCAATACTCCAGGCTGGACTCACCAAGGCCTTGTATAACTGCAGTAAGACATCCCTACTTCTGAACTCAAATCCTCTTGCAATGAAAACCAACATACCATTTGCCTTCCTAATTGCTTGCTCCACTTGCCTGTTTACTTTCATTGACTGGTGTACAAGGACACCCAAATCCTTTTGTACATCCACATTTCCTAATATATCGCCATTTAAATAATACTCTGATCAGCTATCTCTGCTGCTTGCCTGACAGAATCAACCCTCTGTTTCTCCACATGAGTTCTCTCTACCAAAGGAATTGAATCTTTAAATTCTTCCAAAAGAATTACTTCTCTAAGAGCTGCATAAGTTGTCTCTATTTTTAATGTCCATGTCCACCATCAAAATTACTTTGTTTTACTCTCTGAAACTCAATATAAGTTTGCCGAGGCTGTTTTCTCATATTCCTAAATTTCTGCCTGTAGGCTTCAGGAACCAACTTATATGCACTCAAAATAACCTTTGTCACCACATCATAATTCACTGATACTTTTTCAGACAGCGAAGCATATACTTCATGCGCTCTACCCACCAACTTCGACTGTAACAATATGTCCAGTTTTCCACTGGCCATTTCATTTGTTTAGCTATCTTCTCAAATGAAATAAAGAATGCTTCAATGTCTTTTTCCTCAAACTTTGGAAGAACTTGTACCGCTTCTAATCTGCATCCCTCAACCTTGCCACTGAAAGGTTGGCAGGCTAGATAGAAACCTTTAGTGGGCTGGACTCTGACATGCAGGCCGTATGTTGGACAACACTGTAGTACATGGATTCGTAGATGTGATCATTTTATAAGAGGCAACACCTGAAGAAAGAGTTTCAAACTGAAGTCAACATTCTCAATCAAAAAACTGACATACTTTAAACAATTAAAGCCTTACATGTATCTACTATTATAGATATTTGTGACAATTGTAAATCGTAACAATGAAAACAGAAGCAATGCTTTGTATAGACACATCATTTGGTTTATCAAACAAGAGCAACATTGTTTTTGAATAATATTTGCCTGTCACACTTTTTGGCCCCATTCTCAAAGGTTAGGTGAAGTTGTTGGTTTTATTCTGAAGAACTCTGAATGTATCTTACATTTTCTTTCAAATGCATAAAGGAATCCTGAAGGAATAGATACTCTAAAAGAAGTTGTCACTTTTGTTATATTAGGTTTATCAGTAGCTTTTCAATAAACAATGGAAAACTGTTTTCTTAAAGTGAAATCCAGAAGAGGACTATTCCTCAATCCTACCTTCATGATGCACTGAGGGTATGATGCATTGACAAAATGCCTCTGGTATTGACTTTGCTATGCCATAAATAGAAGAAAATCAATCTTCAAACTCTGGGCATCTAATTGGCTGAAAGCTTGACATCTGTCTGTCCCCTTGGGATGGATAATGGATCCCGAGAGACAGAAAAAAAAACAGGTACGTTTAAAAATATTTCTTCATTAAAGCAAATAATAAAGAACAGGTTTTAAGGAAGAGAAATAAAGTAAAAGTTAAGACTAATGGAATGGGATATGGAAGAACAAGACAAAATTGCCAGGAGAATTTCTTATTTGGTAAAACCCTAATGTGAAGTTAATATAACAAACATTGTGTCTCCCCAACTTGAAGCTGACTGGCTCTGGTGAACGATCTAGAATCAGACTAATTTAAGGCTAGAAGCCTGCTACATGGGTGATGAGGGGTGTGGGTAGTGGGATAGAGGAAGAGCAGGAAATCCCCCCAGTCTTGAGTGTCACTGCTGGAAAAACTAGCTGCTCAAGCAGTTGAAGGGCTGTCATTTTTTTTAATATGTAGATTTAGCAAACAATCACACTTCTAGAAAGGGCCATGTGAAATACAAACATCCAGGCACAATCTAGATAACTTTTGAAAATTAACAGTAACGTGCCTGCAATTTCCTCACTTATTTATTTTAATACTTTTAGATAGAAACTGAAGATTGGTCTATTGTAAGTCTGATTATTTTACTCATTAACTTTTTTAAACTTACATTAAATCTACTAAGTTCCTCATCTTGACTTAAGGCTCTCTCGCAGTCCACCTAGTATATTATCCTCTCTTTCCAGCGTGAAAATGTACACAGAGCATTCATTTGGCTCGTCTGCCATTTATTTATTGTCTGTTATAGTTTTACTTGCATGTGTCTTTAATGGGACCACATTCCCCTCTAACAACATTTTCTCAATGTATTCACAAAACATATTGCTGTTAGCGTTGTCTCTTTTTCTTCTTCTCCTTTTGCATCTCTTATTAATTCCTTTTATTTTTTGTTTTTATACATCTCCCAATCCACTGGATTTCCTTGTATCTATGCTTTAATATAGCATGATATTGGCCCAAATCTTACACATAGAGAGAGTTTCCGATTCAACTGCCGTCGCTGATATGCATTGGCACTCTGAGGGAGACCTGGGCTTGCGCACATCCGCAGTACTCAAGGGAGACGTTTAAGGTTCCGATTGCTGGTTTTACCCTGCCCGGATTGCTCCGCGATTCCAACGACAGTGGGAGGTGTCAGCTGTGGCTCAGTTCATAGCACCCTCGCCTTTGAATCAGAGGGTTGTGGGTTCATGTCCCACTCCCGGAAACCAAGAACTGTGATTGTACTCGAAAGAGTTGCAATCTGTGACTGTTGATAACTCAAAAGAATTTTCCAACGACAGTGGGATCAGATGGCTCCGAGCACAAAGACTTGAGCTGTTTGTGCCGTAACTACCCTGGTTTATTTAAGGATTTACAGAGCTTTTCATAGCAAGTATAAAGTCAGCTTAACTCTTAAGTAAATAAGCTGGAGTGTCAAAGCACTCCAATACCCACAGCAATGTTCAAACTCCCTCCTCCAGGCAATGCTCCCCCACACCGACAATGTTCAACTACCCACGACGGGACTGAATACCGTCCGGGGGGCGGGGGGGGGAGGTGGAGGTTGAATGCTGTCCGGTGGGGAGGGGGAGGGGCAGTGTGTGTGGACTGCATACTGTCTGGGTGTGGGGAGGGTGAATACCGTCCGGGGGGTGGGGAGGGTGAATACCGTCCGGGGGGTGGGGAGGGTGAATACTGTCCGGGGGGTGGGGTGAACTTTATCAGGGACTGAGGGGGTGGATAGCACTGTCTGGGGGATGAGGCTGTGCAGTTTCGGAGGTTGACAGCTCCATTTAAAACAATGAAAGTTAATGAACTAGACCTTAAAGGGCTTGTCTTCAGTTCACGAGGAAAATGGGGGCGTGGCTGCGCTGCAATTTTGTCCGACAATTTGCTTCCCGACCCTGTTCGTCCCTCCATCCCTACTGAGGGCGGCATCGGAAGGTTAAAGACTCCACCGTCAATGGTAAGTGGGCAGTTTAAATTGCGGCCAGTGTTAGATGTCCCCTTTCTAATGCCGAATCTGGCCCATTGTCTTTTACCTCATTTGCTGAACATTGTTGTTTAAATACATCGACAGAGCCTTTCACCGTATGTACTGGGTTTTTATTGTACGAGATCCATTCGCCAATACTTTGATTTTTTTTTGTTTGTAGGTTTACCGATCAACAGTTCAGCCCAGTTTACTGCACTTAATTTATTTTTCATCCTTTTGAAGTTTGTCTTACTTACTACTTCCTCTCAAACATTGGTCTGAATTTTACACTTACTGGCCCAAACTGAGTAAAAGTTGGGGGTGAGCCCGCCCTCGCCACCTACATTCATCGGGGAGGAAGCCCCACCTTCCAAAGCTGCCAATCGATCAAATGGCCGGTAGCTCTCGTGTCCCAATAGCGCCACTGGGCCTGGTGGTCACTGCTGGGACCTCAGGCAGTCCCAAAGGGAAGCAAGTTTATGGAGCCCGGATGCAAGTGAGTCCGAGGTGTCTCTGGGGCCAGGCTAGCAGGCCTCGTCGAGGGGGTTAAGGGCTGGGGTGGACAGGGCAGAGAGGAGGGAAACGCGGTTGAGGAAGACCTTCTGGGGGCCTTTGATGGGCATAGGGGGCCCGAAAAGGTGTCCCCTTCCCCTTGCCTGGCAGGTGACTTGGCACTGGCCTCCCCCTGTCCACCTGCCATCCTGCCCCTTGAAGGTCATTTAATTCCAGCCATAGTATCAAATTCAATCATGTTATAGTCACTATTTCAAGATGTTATTTTATCATCAGATTGTTAATTGATTCTAGGTTGTTACTCATTACCAAATCTATTGTAGCCTGTCTATTGTTGGTTCTAAATGAGATTGTTCTAGAAAACTGTCCTGCATACGTTCTAGAATCTCACTGCCTTTCCTGCTCGAGTTGCTTTGCTTTGGCCAGCCTATGTAAAAATATAAGTCTCCATTTATAATTACATTGTTTTTGTTACATGCTTCCCTTACCTCTTTACTTGTACATGTGTCCCACTACATTACCTTTATCAGGAGATTTGTGGGCAGCTCCCATCACTCTGCTCAATTTGTTCTGCACAAACACTATGTAGCTCAGGTGTAAATTTGGAGTTAGGAGTCTGCTTTTCCCAGCATCAAATGCCCTGAATCAATAGATATATTCAAACAAAATGATGGATATTTTAGAACAATGAAAACATGGTTACAGGGTGACTGAAAGCATGAATAATATTTTAATAAAGAAATCAGCTGCTAGCTGGTAAATAAATCTGTAATATTTGTTAGAAATGTATCCAAAACTATATAACTGCTGAGAGACTTCATCCATTTTGATCATTCAGCATTAAGCACGTACTTCATCAGTCACTACTTTGTTATGGCTTTTCACTCACTAAAGAAACTGAAACTCACACGCAAGAGTAACGTTTCTGTCAAGGAAATTTGAATTATGTGAAATCAAATTGATCCCTTATCTAACTGGTTGCAGACAACACAGAAATGAGTTGGCTAAGCTATTAATAGTAGGACTTGATTTCGTATTCTGAACTCGGAATGTTCATGAAACAGGAGTATGAAATGTGTAACAGCTATATTGCTTTGCAAATTTGAAATCATGAAAGCTCAGATTTTGAAATTTAAATCCCAATTGGGATCTTTCAGTTGTTAAAGTAGCAGCATAATAATACAAACATAGAATATTTTGGGTGTTGTAAAAACTATTTTATAATTTCTATGAAAAAGCAATGCTGTTTTATACATAAAGAAATAAAGAGTCTATAGTTCAACGGTCAATGGGCATTGATTGTCTTGAACAATGCTGTTCTTTGCACAAACAGGAAGATAATTTATGTGTAAAAGAAGTTGATGTATATTTAAGCTTTGCATAGTTCCCACCATTACTCTACACACAAATATATTGTGTCTTATATTATGACATAGCTGATGATAAATGCTGAGCTGTTCAAATCCCAGAGAGAAACTTGAAACAACTGTCATAACCATTTTTTGCAATTTTGTATGTTTCGAGATGCAGGCTTTGAATTCAGTAGTAATAAGACCGCTGAATCTCAAGAGGTTTTTATAAAACTAAATTAAACATTTATTAAAACAAAGATTGTAAGCACATACATATGTCTACAAAATTACTACTATAATAACTACAAAAATCCCCTAATTATTCTGACTCCTAGTTACACCTCTGTTAAGGCAACAGTAAAACACACAGATTTAAACAGACCAATGGCAAAGCACACTCTGGAAAGTCATATTAAAAATATGTTTCTTTCAGCTCTGGGTGCTTGCAGACAGCGGCTTGAGGCATACAGGTTGGAGGCTTTAGATCTTAGAATCCCTCCTTTTTACCAACAGCCTTCTCTTCCTTTATACATATTTTCCCCTTTGAATGCAAATTTTCATTGTATCACTATGTATTTTGAACTTTACCTCTTCTGATAATAAGACCCTTTCATAATACCTACTTTTTTAGTAATCCTTGGGAAAAATAAACAAACACACTGTTCTAAGCTTCACCTGGTTAGGTGTAATATTTCACACCCTCTCTTTGAATCCAAGCTACGCTAGTTTTTTTTGAAGAAAAAATGCAAATTGACCTGATGTTTACCTAATTAACATTTCAAACCTACTGCTCTTCCATACATCAAAGCCTCTAGACCAACTGGCATTAATCCAATTAAGGCACACACACACATAGACACAGACATCACTAAACTCTATTTTAAAATAATTTCCAATAACATTATAGACATTATTATATCTTCTTGACAATTAGAAGTAGTAGTTGGCATGCTAGCAAGATAGATGACTAGAAGGCAATAAACTTTGGTAACTGTGAAATTTAGCTGGCTGCATGCAGACAGTAGTAAATATAGTATGTGAGCAGTGTGCTAATCATCGAATCATAGAATGGTTACGAAACAGAAATAGGCCATTTAGCCTGTCGAGTCTACATCAGCTCTCTCCAAGAGCAATTCAGGTTAGTCTCAATCCCCATGCCTTTCCTCCTAACCTTGCATTTTTAAAATCTACAGGTGATTATCCAATTCTCTTTGGAAAGCCATAATCAAATCTGCCTCCATCACATGCTCAGGCATGTTCCAGATTATTTCTTACATATTTATAGAAGATAACAAATACATCATTTTGAAGATCATATTTTTCTGACAAAAACAATTACTTGACAGACAAGAAAACAGTTTGCTGCACAGTCACATATACAGCATCAATTTATATCCATCTGGCACCTTTAATTTAATAAAACATTCCAAAGCACTGCGCGAGAGCATTATAAAACAAAACGAGACACTGAGTGACATAAGATAAAAGGTTTTAAGGAGCATCTTAAAAGAAGAAAGAGAGGTGGAAGAGTTTAGGGAGGCAATTCTTGAGCTCAGGGCCTAGGCACCTGAAAGGCACAGCCACCAATGGTGGAATAATTAAAACTGGAGATACTCAAGAGGCCAGACTTCGAAGAGGACAGATATCTCGAAAGATTGTGGAGCTGGGGAGATAAAAGTGATGGGCAGGGGGAGGCCATGGAGGGATTTGAAAAGAAGGATGAAAATTGTAAATTTGTTTGACCAGGAGCCAATGTAAGTCAGAAAAAACAGGAGTGATAGGTAAACAGGACTTGATGTAATTAAGGACACAGCAGAGTTTTGGATGACTTTAAGTTTACAGATTGTAGAATCGGGGAGGCCAATCAGGAGTGTTTTGGAATAGTCAAACCTAGAGGGTCACAAAGGCATGAATGAGGAATTCAGCAACAGATGAGCTGAGGCAAGGGTTAGGATGGATGATGTCACAGAGATGGAAATAGGCAGTGTTAGTGAAGACATGACTTTGTGGTCAGAAGGTCTTCATATCTTCACAAGCTCTTAATGCATTTGATTAGTGTGGATTTTGAACGGATTAAACCCTTATTCTACTTATATCATTATTAAAATGGCACTTTGCTCAGTTGGTTGTTCATATCTGAAGGTTTTGTTAGCTTGGCTCTGTTAGTAACTCTCACCTCGGAGTGTGCTACATTGTCACAGGTGGTACCCTCTTGGTAAGATGAAAAAACAAATATACTGTTAATCTGTTGTGCTGGATTGAATGGACGTTAAAGGTCATAACATGTTGAAAAGCAGAAAATTCTCTGGCTGTTCTAGCAATATTTCTCTGCAAATAATTACTACCAGGAACAGTTTATCTGTTATTTATCGCCTTGTTGCCTGTGAGGTATTGTTTTGTAGGAATTAGCGGCTACATTGCTTACATAAAAACAGTCACTTCAGGTCAAAAGTAATTCCCTGTATTTGAAGTGCTTCGAGAGGTTTCTGAGAGATTGAGAAGCCACTATGTAAATGCAAGTCCTTTTTAATACTGTCTATAATTCTTCAGAAGCCTGTGATAAAAATTGATGGATATACATATTACTGTGGCTCAGAAAAAGTGATTAATTTTTCTTTTTTTGTGTGGTACTTTAATCACAAAGCATAAACTCCAAACTGTAGCTATTATTGCTAAAGGGAAATAATTAAATAATTACAGACAGATAAAGTCAAATGCAAAGTAAAATGAAAATGCAATGCAAAGTCATCACGTGCATCAACACTTGCAGCATTGCCACTAATTCTTTGAATGTTGGTTTCAGTTGTATTAATATTATATTCCTGAATGTGTTGCTATGGATCTCACGACAATATCCAAGAATGTTGGGAATTAACATTGGTGGAGTAAGGGAAAGTAACGGACATGCTGTGGGCAGCTGCTGCATTTCAAAGGTAATAAAAGGCTCATTACATTGTCGAAGCTTTTTATGGACACAGGAAAAAGCTAAGCTTACAATCACTATTTAACATTATTATTATTTAACATTATTATTACTATTTAACATTATTTATAAGGTTAACCTAGGCTAATCTCTGCAAATGAGTTAACAGAGAATTTTTATGCTGTGTTCATGGTTTTGTGCTAATATTAGGAAGGTGACTAGTTAAAGGCCGAGCAACAACTCCACCACCCCCCCCCCCCCCGCCCCAAGTTTGTGACCTTCTTGATTACAAATATCATGTAAAATTGTTTGCTTAAAACTCAAAGTAAGGTCAAAAGGCAATGTGTTAAAGTAATGCAACTGATGATTGCTGTTTGCTTAGAATATCATTGAATAAGTAGAAATTCGGCAGTTTGTAATCACCCTTACGTAATGATTGCTTGGTGGAACTGGGGACGGATGGGGGAGGTACTGTAGCAAGCAGATCTAGGAGGGGATTGGCTAAACTTGCTGTCGGGACCTTTCTGCTCTAGGGAGGATTGCTGGGAGTCAACGTGAGCCAATCATGGGCCGTCACCATTAGAGAAAGGAGCCAATCATGGACCATCGCCATCAGAGAAAGGAGCCAATCATGGACCGTTGCTATCAGAGAAAGGAACCAATCAGAAAATGTGTACATGGCAGGGTGGGAAGCAGAGGCCTATTTAAGCACAGTGTTTGTTAAGCTCGAGGCCATTGATGCAGCCGGACAAGGAAGGGGGTTAGCCTGGTCAGCTATCTGAGAATGGACAAGGACGGATCGACCACCTGATCCTGTCTGTTTCTCAAGGAAACCAAACAACTAAAGTACTGGGTGAGTAGTCACTGGCATAAATATTATTGAACTATCTGTAACAGAAATCAAATAATAAAGTGCAGTTGTTTTGGGCAAATTCTTGAGTTTGGGTCATTGATATCTAGAGTAAACCTTTGAACCCAGGTAGTAGGAATAGCCTACAATGCCATGTTGAAATGTAGTATATATCTTATTAAAACAGTATGCAAAATAAAGGGCGAGGTCATTATCAATTCAGAAGTGCACTAAAAATTGATGTTATTACAAACTGGGGTGGGCAGGGAGAGGGAGAAGGATCACCCTGCTTAGGGAACTCTGAACTCATAAATAAATTGCAAGAGATTCATTTCCATCTGAAAGAGATTTTAGGATTGTGTCTTGTAGTTCTCAGAAGTTTGAAATAATCACACTTCTAGACTCAAAATGCAGGAGCTTCATCGAGTGTACTTCTTACAGCTCTCCATGTGGCTGGTGGAATGATACATTGTTGCTTGGCACCTGACTTCAGTGCTTCAGTAAATGTGATACCATGGATGTACATCTGCATAACAATTAGTTCCTAGCTCTTTACAAATACTATAACAATATAACAAATCGCTTCTGAGAAACATAATCTAGAATATTGTCAGCTAAGATGGTGCTTTGCATGCTACACACAGGTATTTTGAAAAATGAAGTTTTCCTATTGAATTGTTTCACATGCTTGTTAGGTCAAATACATATGATGCAGAAATTTGCATTTCCTACTTTGGTTACATGGGACTGAATTTTTCCTTAACTGACCTGCCAGAGCAGGTGGGTCAGAAAGTCTCGGGGAACACAGAAGTGAGGATTCCCCCTCATGATGAAGTGGAACTTTAAATTCACAACATAGATGTGATGTCACACATTGGTTCCGCCTGGAGGCAAAGTCTGATTGACAGGGTTGGTTTTCAGTTGGCTAACGAACCGGTCAGTGAAGGCCGTAGGATCAGATAAGTCCAGGGCAGGGGTGGGATAGGTTGATGTGGGAAGTAGAAGGAAACTGAGATGAAGGGGTTTCATTGATTTGGAAATGGTTCCACAAAGCAAGAATGTACCAGGCATTAACTTATCAGTGAAGGACCAATTACTAACACAATACTGATCCCTTGAACCATAAGGACAACTACACAGTATAAAGTTGAGATTAGTATATGAATGTTGTTTGTACAGAAGCATGGGTGCTGCATGTGGACAAAAACGTCCTGGCTCCTGGATTATCAACATAGCTTAGAAGATAGTTAATCAGTATTTCTACATGTTTACAAGGTGCATGTGATTCATAGTGCCACAGAGATGGGCTTTGAGAATGGAACAAGCCATGGAAAGCCTTTATAGTATCAGGTTACAGGGTTTTCCTTAGATATCACGGAACTTCACAGACATGGTCAGTCTGCAAGAATCTGAGTGAGAGAGAGCAAAGAGATAGAGGCAGCAAATTTATATTGTTCACCACACAATGTAGGTGGGAGCTCATGCTCAGATTGATAAGATCAAGTTAGTGAGGATTGAAACAAGACTGGAAGATTCACCTCGCTTTGTCTATAGGGAGGAATTTCCAGGGCAACCCTCACTATGAAAGCAAGTTCAGCGATTAGATGTTATCTGGCAAGAAAAAGGGAGGGAGCCATCAGAAGCTGAAAAGAGCCTTGTTCTGGTTCATGGAGATTAGCGTGTCCAATGACGGAACATAGTAAAGTATAACTGTGGAGGGGGATTTTTGGTCATCTTAAAACATTTCTGTAGTTTAGTGTATAAGTTACCTACTAAAATAGTGGTTAGTCAATGTTGTTTTTAATTTGTTTGTTACAGTAAACATCTTAAAACTTGAAATCTTGTTGTGTGATCCTTCTAGTCAGTCCCTGGAAATTCAGATATCTTTTTAAAAGTCATTGGTCTGGACTGGGATTGTAAAAAGTGACTAAAAGTATGTTTCACTGAAATTGAACATTTATAGAAAAATTGATAGCAGTTCATTCCATTAATTACATTAAGGAATGAGGGTTAAAATAAGTTCAAGTTAATCCACTGTACATTACAATAAATTTACCCTGGTGGAGACATCTGCACAGCCTTATTGATTTTGCCCATATCAAAAATGTGTATAACTGACAAAATGTCCAGTAGAACTACTGAGATTTAATTGCCTATTTACCTAAATTTACTAGAATAATATTGCTGTAAATAAAAAAGTAAGAAATCCCAATATTTCCTTAATAAATATTAGTCACTAATATAATTAACATCCATGTATCTTTTTACCAAACTTAACTTTAGTAAAAGATTATTTAAGTTGTTTGATAGTATAAAACTTGAATATTGCTGAAATGAGAGACATGATGCCAAATCTTTTTGTCTTGCACTCATCAGGACAAATGCAAGAATGTCAAATTTCAAATGATCAGAACAATTTATACTACAGGAGAAAAGGATGCTGATTGGATAAAGCATTGCTAAGGAGAAAGCAACAAGGAACTATAGGGTCCCCAAGCTCCCAGGTAATTCAAAAAAGTGCAAGGCTTGATCGTATTCCTTTTGTTTGCAGAGAACAGGTCCCTATATATGAATGTATGTCACTTTTAGCAAACATAAAATAGCTACTTTGCAAACTTGACTGATTATCTTAAATTGGTTGTTAGTGTAGCTATTAGCACACTCAGGATTATTTAGCAAGTGTGTCCAGTTGCAGAATCACATCTAACAGCAGGCACTTTGTTTTTGGTTTTGAAAATGCAGGTTGGTTGAGTATGGTCTGTACTCTACTTATTACAAACAATAGAAGGGACATGCTGTCTGATTCAATCAGTCGATCGCTGGGACATGCGGCCTACATACTTGGCATTGTACTGACACTGAAATTCATACACAACTTGCTCAATTGTGTAGTAGAAGGAACATCTTTTTGGACTGGTGGCAACATCCTGTTAATATACTACTTGCATAGCGACTGCATAGTAACAGTGTAAAACATCTTGCTTAACCTGTTGTTCCAGTAAGTCAATATTAACCAAGCTGAGTAAATGCCTATTCCTTAAGTCCTGAGCATATTTGATTATTTGAATGATCAAATCATTTTTATTGTTGCATTGATCAAGACAAATTTACATATTTGTCTGAGTGCCTTCCTATTCAGATGCAGTTTTACACTCCACTGGCTAATCTCATCATACCTACTTCATAGCTACCTAAGAAGGTCAAGCATAAATCTTAAGGCTGCTTGTAGCACACTGAGAAATCACCCCTGAGCAACTTCTAAATAAAATTTTGTTTTAGGACATGTGTACTTAATCTTTTTTTATTTATGTCTGGTGTTGAAAGGAATAGAAGACAATTTTTTGATAACTTATGATATCCAATATTTCTGGAAGTCTCACATGTAGATAAATGGGGACAGTAACATATTTTTGAGGGTATCATTATCCTACATTATGCTGGATTGTGCTATCCTGCTGACTGAAATGCATATCTTGCAAACCCAAATTACACATGTATTTTCAATTCAGTTTAACTTTAATGTTGAGGCAAAAATCAGTTCAAGCTTGACTGAAATTTGTTTTTGAAGTTGTGTTCACATCAGATTATACTTATGCTTATCAATCCCAAGAGATATGAGGTGGATTATTGGATGCAGTCTTTAGTTCATCTTGCAATCAAATTGTTATACTGTCACTTTTGATTTGTTGCACATCCAAAACTGCTCAGTGCCTGTGAAAGCTAGGCTTTAATGACAGAATTAGTTGGTGACTGGCAAAAACTTTGAGGACTTGTGGGGAATCTTTTCCTCACCCCTCCATCAAGTTGAAGATGAATCAATTTATGCGGGTTCAAACAGAAAGCATAGCAATGTTCAGTGAACTGGAAGAATAAATGTAAAGCAGCTTTTGATGTTCATCAATGTGAAAGCTACAGTGTAATACAGTAGTCAGAATCTAAATTGAATGCTTGGCGAATGAAAGCCAAATCAGTGTGATAACCTTCTGAGGGAAGGTTGCCGTACACAAGTCCCCTTGTTTGCAGTTTAGGTCTCGGCTGGTGGTTGCCTCCTTGCTGCTTTATATATGCATGATTCAATCTTTTTAATGTCAGGAGAATGCAGTTACTCAAGGTTATTAACTAACATTGCAAATAAGCTGGCCAGGTAGCACAACCCTGCACATACACCCATACAAAAGTAGAGTGGATGACCACCAATATAACTTTGGTCTGTTGGCTATACATGGCATTTCTGGCTGAAACCAGTAGTTAAAGAGTAACTTAGCTTTAGTAATTCATTATCTTCAATTGCTACCAGATTTAATTTTGTTTCTTGAACAATAATTTGCCACAGTTAATTAATTCTTCATAATGAATATATATACATCATATAAGTATACTTCTGAAGTGCTAATAAAGATTGTACGAGGACTAATTTATTCCTGTATTTTAATTTTGCAATAGCATAAATAATTATGGTCCAAGGAAAAGACAATACAAATGAGGTGTCGTGAGAATGTTTTCCATCACTGCCTTGATATTGTTGCCATTGCAGTAAACCAGAGTTTTCACCAATATTATTTTAAACTTAGAAAAAATGAGGATAAAATGAGCAGTCAACATCAAAGTTATGAAAAATTATAAATTGCTAAGAAAATTATAAGGGCTTTCATCAGCAAATATGTGCTGTGCAGTTTTAGTTTTTGTTGTACAAATTGACAGCTCTGTCCTTCTACCTGGGCTTTGAAATGATAATGAGTAAGTAGCACCAAACAGGTTACATATTCCAATTCAAAAAGGGGGACTTCAAATACTAGGTTCATAAAGCAAACTCCCCATCAATCATAGTTGAATAAGAATCATGTAAAAGAAAGGAAACTCATCGGCTAATGTAGTTCAGGAAGACAAAACATTTTTTTTAAAATATTGCAACTGACAGCTCCACTCTTAGTTCTTTTTCATCTATTGTGTTCTTCACAGAATGTTTTGATATCAAATAGAAATCCAACCGTCAGTGCATTTTTCAGGTTACCTGCAAGCAAAAACTTGGTCCATTTTGAAGAACTGGCGGCATTTGGATTAAGGCTTAATGTAGAGGTATTTGTTGTTTCTAACATTTCTAAAATTGGTATCCTAAAAAGGGTTTTAATTTAGACAACAACAACATTATGAAAAGTGAGATACATCAATAGACATGTCCATGCAATAAAAAAAGATAGAAAATAAAAATAATGAATATTCCTCATCTACAGCACGCCACAGTGAAAGCTATATACTTTTTTTAATAACAACTTATATTTATTGTAAAGGACATACATTTTTATTTCTGTTGGACTGTGGATTAAAATTAAAATGACTGCAGTTTGAAAGCTATGTCTATGGGAACAGTGTGAGGCATATATACAATGTTGCTGTCCTGGAACAGAGTGCACCATGAAAGACAGGATGGTGCAGAGTAGGAGTCTGGTCTAACGGGGAACTGCCTGGCAACAATATTTTAATTAGCTCTTAACCAGGTGACCAGGGTTTGTGTGAGAGCAGTACAGCAGAGAGAAACGCTCCTAGCCTGAAAAGAGAAAAGACCTAAAACCTCTTTCTCCTATGTGTAAGATTCCAGTAATTCTACAATAATAGCTAGCTGGGTTTTTTTTCCCTCATATCTCTAGAGCCTGTTCTCTCTCTGAAAAACCCCTGTCAAGAGGAAGAGGGAAAAATCTGTTAGAGACATCGAAAAGCAAATGCTCGACCAGTGAACTAAAGACTGAAAGTGCTGGGAAGACCATTTTGTGTCATCAACAAAGAACTGAAAGGGATTTGGAAGGCATCGATCAAAATCAACCCATTGAATCTTGTGTTCCAGAATTGGTACTACTGAACTGTTTTATCCCACCCTTAAAATCCATGTTTTTGTGTGTCTTATGTATCTTGTATGTGTGTGTATAGGGATTTAAGAAGGATTAGAGTTTAGGTTATAAAGTTAGAAATTAGCAGTTCATATTTCTTTCTTTTGCCACTGATTAAAGACAGTTTGTTCAATAAACAGCTGTTTACCTATTAAGTTTACAAACCTGGTGCTCATATTCTGTTAACCTAAATTAAACAATTAAGCGTTTTGATCAAACTTTTCACATTTGTCGCGGCTTGATTTCGCAGTGCACTAACCCCAGTGAGTCGTGATATTATATAGTCCCTTTAATGTCCCAAGATGCTTCATAGGACCAGTGTAAAACAAAATATGACAGCGAGCCGCATATGGGGCTACTTAATGGACTGGATTTTCCACTCAGGTTCAGGAAACGTGAGTCGGGGCAGTGCAACCGGAATCCGTCACCACCTCCCATACCTGCTTTATTTCATCTCCTGGAGATTTGTTCAGGAAAGGTTTGGGTCTGCCATCTCCCAAGGAAGCCTGGAGGCAGCGTTGAGGAGTACGGGTGCCAAGGTGGGTTGATTGGAAGGCCCGCTTCAGTTCTGGGGGTCATTGACCTAGCTCTCTATATTATTTGTATGCTTCCTAACTCATATTCCTCATCCCCTCACCCCTCACCAACCTTCTCCTAACCCCATGCCCTCGCCATGTCCCTCATAACTAATAACAGAATAACAGAAGGGAAGAAACTTCTTGTCTGCAAAATAGGAGATACTATGATGCTTATACACAATTCAAGATGTTTCCAAGTGATATCTCTGCTAAATTTTCTTGTTACAATACGGATGTATATTTTACTTATGGAGTATTGTAACTGCAATTATAGTAGCTGCAACGAATGTCCAAAAGCCATTTGTAAACATAGAAAATACAAAAAAAATCAATTTTTTTCAATTAGCTACTGATATTACTATATCATTTTGGATGAAATCTGACCAAAATTATATGTTTTATTTACAAAAATCATTAAGATTTTCTTCTGTCTGCTGAGCCAAGGTGAGTATTATGCTTTCATTATAGTGTGAGATTTTGGAGGCAAGGCTAGTACAAGAGAGTGAAAGAATTACTGTCATTAAAATATGAACATGGCTTATAAAATTTTGAACAGATCATACTCAAAGGCATATGAGGTTGGCCCCCTAAATTAGACCAAATTGGACCTTTGCATCCATTTTCCAAATGTGTAAATGATGTTGAATTTTAGCCCCCCCTTATGATTTGCATATTGTCTAAGATTCAGCATCAGTTGCCTTGTTCTTTGTGAAAGACTATCTACAAAATGATTAAGCAATTAACTCAGTGGGGATATGTGTGCAACCTAGGATGTTCAATCATAGTTCAATTGATTTTGCAAGTGAATGAAAATCAGGATAACAGATTGACAAAACTGATGCCAGCTGAAGCCGCTACCAAAATAATTGGCAAAGGAAATTTTCACAAAGTTCTTTTTGACAAAATCAGACAATAAACATTATAAATAAGAAATATGTTTTTAAAAAATGTGTAACACTGCTTACAGTCTCTCACTGACCTTTAACAACAGATTTTGCTAATTTTGAGTAAAGCTGCACCACCCTGGAATTACTTGTATTATTGGGACAATCCTGGTGCATTGATGCATGCATTGAATTTAAAAATTCATAGGAAATCTCAATGGAGAGTTTAACTTTCTCACTTTCTAAAATCATTCACTATTTCTCTTATCTTCATTTCTTGCATTATTGTTGGCCTTCAGTGTGAGCTTTGCACAAAATAAAGTTGCAGCGAGGAAGTTAAGAAGTTAAAAAGAGAGAATTGAAATTTCTGTGGAAAAGATTTGTTATTAAATCTGATTAATATTATTTTATTTCCATATTTACTGTTACACATGTCAAAAGTTATCAGCTCCTCCATGGAGGGGAGTCAGTCATTTCCTGGCATTGTTAATATTAATTATACTTTGCCATACAGGAAACTGATGTATAAAAATCAGAATTATTTAATTTACATATCAGGCAAAGCACACGTATTAAAATGGAAATGGCTTCATGTATTCTCTTATGTCTGGGCGAAAGCATTGCATTATGAATACTGCAGAAGTGTAACCTACTATAAAGGGTATGATTAAGAAGTATAGTGTTGTCTAGCCCTGGAAAGAAACAATAGTGTGAAGAAATATAGAAAGGTAGAATGAAGATAAAGAAATATAATGGAATCTCAAAAAATGCTCCAAACTACTCCAAAGCACACAAAGGACAATTGTGCTATGAAGAAGAGTATCAGCCTTTTGATTTTTTTTCCCCCTCCATTTCATTATCTTCACTTCTGTTGCTGTGACCCTATTCACATTGATGTGTCAAAGTCACCTCCTGTGTTAAAATAACCCTTTTATCACATCACTGCATTGCATGGGTTGCTTTGTGGAGTGGGATCAGTTTCCTTGGTGATGAACCACACTATATATCTATATAGGTCACGCAATAAGAAGTAGTTCCAGGAAATATCAGTTTTATCATTTACAATTGCTACAGATTCAAGTGAAATATGGCAATAAACAATCAAGTCATTTAATCCAGCAAATTATTACTCAAGTTACACATTTACCAGATTTCAACCAGTGTTTAAAGGCATGCATAACTTTGTGAGGCCTTGTTGCTGATGTGGAGCCTCCCCAGAGGCAAATATGGGTCAGAGATAGGGCAGGAACACTGTGTTCCATGTGGTGTGTAAAACAGGGCTACTTCCGAGCGTCAGCCCTCTTCAGCATGTTTTACTCCGCCATGCTCTCTGATGCTTTCCGTGATGGTGATTCTGGCATCAAAATCAGATATTGCAGGAATGGAAAGCTGCTCAACTGAGATGAGTCTGGGCAAAGAGCAACGTCCAAGGACATACTTCATGATTTTCTGTTTGCTGATGACTGCACTGGTACCAGTTTAGAGCGGGACATGCATGCATGCAACAACTTTGGCCTTACAATCAGCAGGAAGAAAACTGAAGTAATGTACCAGCCTGCTCCAGGAAAGCCCTATCTCAAGTCCAAGGTTTCAGTCCATGACTAGAACCTGTCAGCAATGGATAAATACACTTATGTTGGCAGTGCACTCTCTTGAGCTGTCTGTATTGACAAAAGACAAGAATTGCAAAAGCAAGTGTATTGCACACATGTTGACGACAAAGGTCCCGCCCACCGGCTGGAGGCGCAGTGGGAGCCCTGTTTTGCCCATGTTGGGGAAGGCCTGCCGGAATTAGGTGCTTATCAGGCCTTCCCCAGGACTTAGGATCAGAGGCCAGCAGCTCTCCATTGCTGTCACAGTTAATGGGAGCAGTGGCCGCTGCCCCCACCAAAGGCCACGGATCGATGAGGGGCCAAGGCCACGGGTGAGTGATGGTGAGATGGGGATTGCAGGGAGGAGGGTGCTGGCCAGGAGGGGGTGGCTCTCAATGGGAATTCCTTCTAGACGCCAGGTCCTTGATCAGGCACTGAGTGCCTTTCAATGAGGGAGTCCCCCGGAAGCCAGCAAAAAAATCCTGACGGGGGCAATATTTGGCCATTTAAGGGCCTGAATTAACATCCAAGTGGGAAGTCCATCCCGGACTTAATCGAGCAGAAGCAGGAAGGCGACAGGGTCCCCAACTCAGCTGAGTAAATGACTCTGCCTGTAAACTCTCCAGGGGCATAGACATTAAATTCAGCCCATAATATTTAAAGTGTTTGGGTCTTTTTATAGTATGCGTATGAATTGTTGACTGTTCATCTGCCTGGGACATCATGAGTCATGAGTGGCTCTTCAGCTTGCTTAGCTTGATGTTCATTATAAGCATTGCGCTGGCTGACGTAGCACTGAATCTCATCACTTATGTTTGCCAGTAGAGCACTTCTCTTGCCTTCCTCAGCCTAGACCTAGTTCCTTGATGGCTTGCATGAACATGCTCCAGCATCTCTTTTTTCATCTTTTAGGGATAATGACCCTAATCCCTTTGAACAAGACACCATTTGGGGTGGTCACTTTATCTCTGTATGCCCAATACTCTCTTACAGCAACATGTGTCCTTGATGGTTTAAGGCCATTCTTTCATCACAACTTCCTGTAGCACTTGAAGAGCTGCATCTCATTGTGTAGTTTGCTGGATCTGAACAAGACGCTTGTCCATCAGATTCAATGGGTGGAATCTTCTTCTCATTTGAGGGTCGTGAGTGAACAAAAAAGCACAACACTTTTTATTCCAAAATAAAGAAATATCCCTAACTCCACTGTAACCATCAATGAGTGCCAACCATGAGGCGTGCCAGTATATTTAGTTCTCTGACTAAGCTAGTCTCAACAAATAATGATGATTCACACAGAATAATGAAAAACTAATGTAATGTGAATCATTTACAAGTGAAATTTAAATTTGAAAATACACCCATGCCACTTGTGTGTTCTCACTAATTATGTTAATGGTAATAGAGTTGGGCAGGAAAGTTTTGGTTGTGATGATCAGAAGGCTCTTTTATCACCCCGCCTGTAGCTGCAGCATTGTCAACTAACAGTGGGTTTCACCAATGAAAAGCTTCCTCCACCAAGGAATCACACGTGTTTCCTGTGCATGCTGCCGCCACTTAAATTTTAATTGAATTACGTGGGAAACACAGTAAAGTAAGAGAGCGGAAGTGGAGCACACTTCCGAATATATCGTTGGGAATGGCATGCCATTGACAAAATTCTACCCCATGGTCCATGTGGTGTTTAAAATGACTACTACCCAAAAGCCTTTATTTACATATCATGACATCAGGGGTCACATGAATATGGCAAGCCACATTGCACAAAGATATTTATGTAAACATAACATACGCTCAGTTTGATCCATACTAGTGATGTGTGTGAGGCAATTGCTGGTAGCAGAGCCTCCCAAAATTACCTCTATAAGCCTCTACTTTCTGTCTTCTGAAAATGACATTTTTGTGGTGTACATGAATGGTTTCTTGAAATATAGTAATGTGGGTCAGACTGTACAACTGCTGAGATCACAACAACAAATTGTATTTTATTGTGTTTTTAATGTATGAAAATACCTCAAGGCATTAGGAGCATTATGAAGAGAAATTTGACACAGAATGGCATAAGGTGATATTAGGGTATATGGGCAAAAGCTTGGTCAAACAGGTCAGTTTAAAGACTGGCGTAAAGGAGGAAGGGAAGGCAGAGAGGTGGAGAGGCTTAGGTAGGGAATTCCAAAGTGTAGGACCTGAGCTGCTGAAAGCACAGCTACTAATGGTGGCCCGATTAAAACTGGAAATGCTGTAAAGACAAGAATTAGGGGAGCAAAGAGATCTCGGAGGGTTGTCAGGCTGGAGGAGATTACTGAGATAGAGACGTGATCATGGTGGGATTTGAAAATAAGGATGAGAATTTTAAAATTGAGACTTTGATTGCCCAGGAGGTCAATGAACACTGTGGTGATATGGGAAACGGGATTTGTTGCTAATTAGGAAATGAGTAGCAGGATTTTGTATATGCTCAAGTTTATGGAGAGTAGAATGTGGGAGGCCAGCAGGAAGTCATTGGAATTATCAAGACTAGAGGTAACAAGGGCAAGGATGAGGGTTTCAGAAGCGGATGAGATAGGGTGAGATCCATTTGGGCTATGCAATAGAAGTGGAAATAGGCTGTCTTAGTGATGCCATGGATGTGGTCAAAAGCTCATTTTGGGGCCAAATATGACACAAAGGCTGTGAATAGTCTGGTTCATGCTCGGTTGTTAGTGAGAGGGATGGAATCGGTAGCCAGTGAGCAGAGTTTAGAGCAGGGACCAATGACAATGTCTTTAGCTTTCCCAATATTTAGCTGGAAGAAATTTCTGCCTTTGTAGATGAGAAATAGGAGGGGGCCAAGGACAAATCCTTGTGGGTATACTGGATGTAACAGTGTGGGAGCAGGAAGAGAAGCTATTGCGGGCAATACACTGACTATGATTAGATAGATAGAATGGAACCAGCGAAAAAGAAAGATTTGCCCTTATATAGCACCTTACACAATCTCAGGATGTCCTGAAGCGCTTTACAGCTAATTAAGTACTTTTGATGTGTAGTCACTGTTGCAGCAAGTGAATGCAGTTCCATGCAGCTGGATGACAATGGATAGGTGTTGGGTGCTGATAGTGTCGTCTACCATTTCAAAGGCTGCAGACAGTTTGAGAAGGACAAGGAGGGACAGCTTATCTTTGTTATAGTTATATAGGGTGTCATTTGTGACTTTGATAAAAAAGCTCTTTGATACTGTGGCAGGTGCAGAATCTGATTGGAATGATTCAAAGTTCCAGGAAAGACGGGCACAAATTCTGGGGTGAAAACACATTCAAAGACGTTTGAGAGGAAGGGGGGGTTGGAGATGGAATGGTAGTTTGCAAGGATGGGGGGGTCAAGGGATGGTTTCTTGAGCAGATTTGCAATGATGTTAGACTTGAAGGAGAAATGTTCAGAACCCGAAAAGACAGAACCGTTAGCAATATGTTTGATCACAATAGAGATATTTTTCAGGCAAAATATATCTCCTAATTTTAAGTGCTGTCAGCCTTCCAGTTAATCTTCATCAAAACCTACAAAACAGGATGGATTATATAAAAAATATTAATTTACATTTCATTCAGGCATTACTTTTATCATATGCTTAATCAACGTTTGCTCATTATTCATACATATGAATAATTTCATGGCTTGGTGATATGATAACTCACAACAACAAAATAAATGACAATTGTAATCAGTTCATTGAATTATCATCTTAAAGATCAGAACTGTGAAGTTGAATGCAGAATTATTATCCTGTGGCATAAATAAAAGAGGCTAAATTCGATAGTTGTTGAAAATGGGCACAAGGATCACGATGTGGGATTAACCAATGCGTGTTGCTTCATAGAGTCAGCACACCAATTTCCTAGTGCCTTCTAATTACATAATTACAGCATACAGCCAGCACTAACCGCACTGTTCAGTGGCTGCATGTCTCAGCAGGGGACTAAAAGTGTTGAGAGGCGAGCACCAGTTAAAGCTTGCAAGCACTCCTTAAAACTAGCATGCACCTCTTAAAGGGAAGTTGCATTGTGGCTAAGCAGGTACTGGAGGCCTTTCCCCAATTGATTGTGACCTGGGAAAGATAGAAGAATCATACAACATGGGAGAGATGGTTCCTATACTTGGGGACATTGCACAGAGGCCTTGTTCAAGGAGGCATAGGGAAGGAGAGATGCCTATCCACAGGAAGCCAAGACAACATCAGGGAAACTCTCAGAAGGCAGTACAACCAGATAGCTGTGACAGACAATAGCAGGAGTCAAGCTCTAAGGACCTGATGTGAGGTCACTGAACTTTTTGTGACACTACATGAGTGATCAAGGTCAGTGAATGTAGCTTCATATTCCACAGGCTACACCACTTGCCTCACACACTGTTCAATACACCAACAGCCCAACACTCACCTACATATGACCTCCATCAATAACAACTCATACCCAACACTCAGCTTTTCCTCACATTCACATGCTGACACAAGCCTCACACCCACAGCTCACAGCTTGTGCACACTGCAAGCTATTTAATTACAAACAGCCACTTCACTCAAACAGGTTGCACCACTCACTGACACACTTTCCTCTATCTTGAGGGAAAAGGTGGCACACAACAAAAGATGCTAAGCAAAGGAGGTGCCAGGCATGCTTGCTTGTCCTAACCCCATGGAGGAGATGGTATTCACCATCATTGGAGTAGCCATTCATGAGGTCATGGTCAGCGGTGGGGCTGAAATTGTAGAAAATGACTGTAAGCTCATTCCTAATTCTCTATCCCACTTGCCCCTCATCCCACAATCTCTTCTGACTTAGAAGCTGTAAATGGTGCAAGCACATACCACTTACTTTCCCCTCATCCCCTCACCACAATCCTATCCTTGTGGCTTTCATATACCCAAGGACTGGAACCTGGCCAAGCAGAGGTGGTAGGGCAGCAGGTGGAGAAGTATGAAGACTGTGATTATGAAGAAATACCATCATGCAAATCACACTTGCAGTCACCAGCTCAGATAATGATGTAATTTATGTCATGAAATTCAGAATATAGCTTTGAGATGAGATATGCATAAGGCCCACATGGCCTGCATCCAAGAGGGGGTAAGGAGTGCAGTGCGTCAGCTCCTGGGAGAGCAAAGTTGCAGATGAGTCTGTTTCAGATGACTCTGATGAACACTTTGATGGGGCAGCATCCAGAAGTTGGCTGATGGGTATGCCAGAAAGACTATGCAATGTCAAGGAGGAGTCTGACACCAACATTGCACCAGGTTTTGTGCAGAGCTTAGAGTCCATCTTTTCTAGCATGGCAATGGTGGCCAGCTCAATGAGCATGTATGTAGATCCCCAACCATGATGCAGTGTTTGATGACTGATGTCTCTCAGGTTCCACTGCAGCACCAGCAGAAGTTACACAACATTTAGTTGCTGCAATGGAAGTTCAGGCTGAACTCACACTGCTGGCCTTATGCAGTGGATACTAGAGCTCAAATGTGAATCAGGTGTTGCTAAGATTGCTCAGGTGTCATCCCAGGAGAGCGGTAGTGGCTCCATGGAGCACAAACTTGCTGTCCTCTCGCAGGATGACAGCATTCTGCCTCTCTCTGCTGCTGTTCTGTCAGCACTTTATCTGTCAGCCAGCCAGCCCAGGCTGCCGTTGTCTATGCTGAGATGGCACAGTTGAAAGCCAAGTCTTCTAGGGCCATGGATGATCAAGATCATCCTCCAAGACTATCTGCAGTCTCTTTCACTGAATGTCAGCAGCCTTCAACCTACCATGCTGCAGCCACTGAGTTAACACGGCGTAAGAGCATTTAGGTGAGGACAAGAGTGAGTAGTTGACATTTGTATACATTATGGCATGATTTCATTTATAATTCTGGAGCATTTATTTTGTGTTGCCTTTTATTTTAGCACTGTGACCTCAGTTAAAGAGGGAAGGTAAGGTGAGGGACAGTTGGTAACTGGGGAGTTCGAGTTGCGGTTACTGGTAACACAGTTTAACAAATAGCCCAGCCAGAAAGGGGCTGTCTGGGTTGCCTCCTCCTTTCCATTTTCTCCTCCTCCTCCGCTACTCCTTGTGTAGCTGTTGACGAGAGCTGTGCCCACATGATTGCAAGATTGTGCATCATACAGCAGTCCACCAACAATCTTGACATCTCTCTGCTGAGCCCATAATGGTCAAGGCAGCAGAAAGGTTGGATCAGGACATCAATGTCCTGCCCTATCACATTTTTGCATGGCAGCATGACTTTCATTGAATGCATGATGCCCACCTGTACATACCTGAATCATCAGCCATACTGCCAGTGGATAGTCCTTGTGGTCCAATATCACCCTCTGGTTTGTTGAGGCTCAGATGCAGATGGCACACCAGAGAGTTGGAGAATGAAGGCATCATATTTAGTCTGTATTGTCACATGCCAGCTGGATGGTGAGGGAAAGGAATCCCTTTCAGTTGTTTACATTTCAGAGTAGACAAGCAGTGTGTGTATTCACTCACACTTTGCATCGTGGAGAAGTATAAAATCCTGCCAAAGTCATGCGTTAGCTCTGCCTGCTGTTCTTTGGCAAGTGTGAATGAAATGTATTCAGCTCTCTTTGAATAGAGAGCCTCAGTGACCTGCCTTATACAGCAATGGATGATAAACTGAGAGATGTTGCAAATGCCTCGAGCTCCAGCCTGGAAGAGCTTGATGTATAAAACTTCATGGCTATAGCCACCTTCACAACCAGTGGCAATGCTGTCCTTGCCCTGCACTGAGGTTGCAGTTGTGGCTACAGCTGGATTTAAGTGAAGACATCCTGACTGAAGCGCAGACATCTCACACCTTATACCTGGCTGAGGTTCAGGTGATAGAATCACTCCTGGAATACTTGTGCAGACATAGTCTTCTGCTGAGAGCACTTCTCCTCCTCTTCTGACAGCATGCATTGCTCTTCAATACCCTCTGCTCATTCTCCTAATCATGCTGTATTCCAAGGGGAATGCCTGCCATTGAACCTATGTCTGGGGGCATCTGGCTTGTGCAGAAACCTTGAAGTCCTTAAGCACCTGCCACATCACTCCCTGTAGACTTTAGCTACTTTAAATAACACTGGAAAATACCAAATATTTATACAGTTATAACAACAGCCAGTAAAAATCAATCAGCAACTAACCTGAAAGTAGCTGATCATCACTTTAAATAGCTCTGGTGGGGAGTCCTTCCTGCTGCTGATCATAGAGGTGTCAGCTGTGGCTCAGTTCATAGCACCCTTGCCTTTGAATCAGAGGGTTGTGGGTTCATGTCCCACTCCCGGAAACCAAGAATTGTGAATGTACTCGAAAGAGTTACATGCGAACTGTTGATAACTCGAAAGAGTTACTTAAAAAACCCTGCTGCTGATCATGTGTTCAGTGTGTGTGATTAAGAGACAATGTTAGCTGGATTACTGAGTTCAAAATGGCAGCATTGGTATCAAATCAATTACACCCAGATTGACATCATGATCTGTCTAATTTGCATACTTCCGGCAGATGTTCACTGTGTGTGTGCTAACACCCTCAGCAGTATGACATTTGCTACAACTTGTGTGCATGCCATGGATGCCATTTTGGGCTCTACAACCACTCGTAGAGCCTAAAAAGTGGTTGCTAGCCATCTGAAAAACTAAAGTCAACAGCAGCACAAAGATGAGGAAGAATAGGTGCAGTACCACCCAAGAGTATTTCAGCTAAACCATCCCTCCCATTCCCAATAGACCAACTATTCTGCAATCCTTATTGTCATCATCTTTACAATCACTATCAGATTTTTTTTTTACTCCAGCCTCACAGGTCTTGCCCTCAATTGACTGCAAATAAGAACACAAACATAAAAGGCAAAAACTAGAAACTTCAAAACTTCAACAACTCACTTCATATTAGTATCACGATTATGTCCTATGCCCATAAAACTTATTAGGAAGATGATCACTACTTTTTTTTTGAAAAAGCAGCATAGAATTGACAATTTACCTTAACAAAATGGACTTCAGGGATTTCAGATGACTTATTCTGTGGTTTCTGTACAGATAGAGACAAACATGTCCGAACATATCTCTGGGAAATTAGTTAAAATGCAAATGGTATTCCCAGGTGCTGATTGACTACCCTATACCATTTCAACAGAAACAACTTAAAATGACAATGGCTATCCAAAGTTGGTATTTCTGATAAAGACTAGAATGTTGATAAGATGCCAAACATTCCCCCACTGTGGGTCAATTACATTTGCCCTCAACCCATCGTGTGGACAATGGAGTATATCAATAATGTCATCACATGACTGAAGCTGACTGGAGATTAATCTTATTAATCCACAACGGCAGCCCACAGAGTCGGTCTTGGATACGAAGACCAGAAGGAAGCCATTTCCTGCACAGCACAAAATTCACCTTAGTTAGAGAAAACCTGCAAGATTATATTTCTTCACTAGAGATTTGACCACAACTTCAACTGAAAAGCCAGAAACTTTCAACCTTCTTTGTCTTGAGCGAACTAACAAAGAATCCTTCGGCTCTACAACATTTCAACCACCATCTTAAGAAGTGTGGAAAGAAAATGACTTGTTTCTGTTTTAATCGCCTCATAACCTAAGTGCATGCAACATCTTTAGAGCTCATCTTTTCTCGTGTGTGTTTGCTTGAAGAGTCGATGATTGTTACATTTACATTTCAGGTGTTCCAAAAAATAAACATTTATCCTATCTTTTGATTTAAACTTACAAGAAAGCCAGTTTTGTGTCTGTCCTTTAAAGTCAGAGCACTCAAGGGGTTAAAATACTCGTTCTCTAAAACACATCTTGCTGTGGTCAGTCAAGAGGTGAGAAAAGGGGGAAATTATCCCACATCTCTACCTATCCATAACATTAAGTAACATTAAGCAGAATCACCTTGTGCAAAAGATTGAAACATGTGTATGACTGTGTTGAAAATTGCTTTTAAATAACAAAAGTTTCAAGTGTTTACCTCTAGTAAAACATATTGTGCTTAAAGTTTTATGGTTGCATTTTGAATAACATTTTAGCAGCTGCTTCCCAGGTTTCTCTCTTCAAATGGAAACTTCATTTCTAACCATTTGGTCGATAAATAAGTTTAAGAGGTCCAAGAGGATCAAAGTTGTTGGAAATTTGAAAATCAACGAGCAACCAAAATATTAATTGTAATTTCTGTTTGTAATACTTAGTTTGCAATAGACACATAGGGCAGCATTCCTCTCGTCGGGGGGAGGGGGAGGGGGGTTGGTTGTGCGGGTGCAGGCACGGGCAGGCGGATTCATGATCAGCTGGGGGTGCGCCGCCATTTTGCCGGGGCGGGCTGTGCACTCCCTGTGCGAGCAGGGGGGATTCCCTGAGCCGGGAGTGCATTCTTTCACGCATGCATGCGGAAGAGCGCACAGATCTCCCTGAGGCAAAGTGCTGTCTCAGAGAGCTCGGCTCAAGTTTGAAAACTTTATTAAAGGGAGAATAAAATATTCCTGACATGTTCCCTCATGTGACAATGAGCAGGGATATGTCAGTTACTTTTATATAAAAATTTTATACACATTTCAAATCCTTCATGAAACCTCATCTTGCCTGTGGATGAGGTTTCATGTTTTTTTCTGAAGGTCGCCTAGGTTCTTCGCCTGTCCGCCAACCTTAAGGTTGGATGGGCAGGTCCACTAATTGGGTTAATTACTTTTTTAAAGGCCTTAAGTGGTTGCTGATAGTTCAGCGGGCGCGCAGCCGACTCCGGTGCGCACCCGCCGAACTAAAGATCGAAATGACGCGCGGTAACGTTGGGACGCACACCCGACATCACCCTGTGTCATTTTGCGCGTTGGCGAGCGGGCCCCGCCCCCACTCGCCAACCGGAAAATGCAGCCCCTAGAAAACTATTTTGTCTTAGTATTTCAACAATGGTTCAACAAAGGAAGCTCTGATTTGGCTTCAAAGAGTATGGAATTTCAATAAAGAAGCAGGTGCTTTCTTTAGAATTTCAAAGAGGAGAACTGAGCTGATTCTCTATTGTATAAAAGTAGTAGAATCTGGTAGAATAAAGCATGATTTTCATCATATGCAAGTAGTTCTCACTATTCTTTCTATTACTGGGGTGAAGGGTTGAGCAATTAGTTATAATTACCTCAATGTGCTCATACTTTCACCATACAAATAGAAAGGAAATTAACTATGTGTAGCTTACAGCTGCATAACACATAGCACTGCTTTTCCATTTCATGGAAGCTGTTAAAATGGTAATGTTTTACACTGAATGTGAATAGAAATACATATATAACAGGATGAAAAACTTTATCACAACAAAAAGGGCTATTTTCTCCTGAAACAATTTATTATTTCAGTAGTTTGCACTTATATTCCACCTTTATTTTAAAAATCAACATTTAGTTAATTTAATAAACCTTCATAAACTGCCACATCAGTTGTCCTATTTAAGTGCTAATCAACCAAAAAGATTATCACGACAGACTAAAACTAAGTTTATTTCTTATGTTATTGGTATTGAAGCACATCGTGGGTTGTGAATGTCAGGTGAAAGCTTTAAATTATAATTAATCATGCATATATTTGAATTTTCTATTGATAAATAAAGGTTTTGTATTTATTATTTCTAGACTGAAAATCAGATGAAAGCAATCTGCTTGGTCAAGGAAATATGGACTAGAGTCATCCAAATGGTGTGGACTAGAGCAGATTTTGCAGAACAAAAGCAGCACCAAAGCAGGACTACGAAAAAAGCAGCACATACTGGAATTGTTACTGTCTATTCATCTGTGTGGAAAAGAGGCCTGCAAATTTTAGTCCAATTTCAACAGACATTTCAACCATAATACATCTTTAGTAATCGAACAGTAATCACGACCTACATTGTTACAGATATATTTATGCAGAGAAAAAGGTGTTTAATGAGTGAACTGTTGCCCCTCAGTGACAGATAATGAGAAGATTGTATTGTATTATTCAAGCTCATGAAGTTAAACTAATGTGCAAATGTATAACTAAGTCAAAATAATAATGTTATCTTCAGAATTATTAACAATTCTTTTTGGAAGGGTAGAACCAAAAAGAATGTTAACACTTTTCTCAGAACACAATTTTAAACAGTTGTAAAACCTTATGTACCCTGTCACAACCAGAATGAAAGTTAGAGGCCCACTGAACTTGCGTAGACACATTAGAAATCAAATTTACAGACAGTGAGTTGACCTGAGCAAAAAAAAAATCTTGTGGCACTCTCCTTCTCAACCTCCACTCTCCTCTCTGCAATTCCCATTGAGCGCAATCTAGCTATAAAAAGACAAATGCACAATTGAAAATATTGCTGCTTCATTAGGACCATCTACATATGTATTTAATAGCATTTCATTCACTCTTTCAAGAGCATTCACACATATCTGTTCAACAGTTGTTTTTGAAAATTACATTAAGTGTTATTGGTGCGTGTGAGTGTGCATGTGTGTGTGAGATCAGTCGGTGAATGACATACAGAGTTAAACCTGTATAAATCTGATGGTACAGATCAGCATGTGGTAAATGCAGAATCTTTCACTTAAAATTTTTCTACACAAACCCCACAAAAACTGAATAAAATGAACAGTTGCTTGGTAGTACAGATCTTGAATATTGCTGGGGAGAGAGACATGTTGCCAAAGCTTTTTGTCTTGCACTTATCAGGAAAAATACAAGGATGCCAAATTTCAAACTGCCACAATAATTTATACTGCAGGAGAAAAGGGTGTTGATTGGTTGGCAAGTCAGCTCTGGTTGACTGAGGCATTGTCATGGAGGAAATAAAATAACACATTTGACTAGCAAAACCATATTCATTACTGTAATTTCAAAACAATCGTGTTAACATTACCAGTTGAAATAGCTCCTTAAATACAATAAAATGTTGCTAATCCAAAAAGTGTTTAGGACTCAACACAGCCATTCATTGCTCAAATTGATGCATTGGACACCTTGACTGCTAAGAGTCTCAAGGGCAGTTAGGGAGGGACAATACATGCTGGCCTAGCCAGTGATGCCCACTTCCCCTGAACAAATAGAAAAATGAAAATGGAAGAAATAAGCCATTCAAATTTTAAATCAGGAAAGAAAATTATTCTTTAAATAAATGATCAGAGTTTAAAACCAGCAGAAAGAACCAACACTGGTTGGGAGGGAGAATCTCAATGCTGTAGTAGTAGAGTGGAGTAAGGCTGACGGCAACAAGTAGGAATAAACTTAATTATTTTACCAGGGTTACGTGTAAATGAAGATTTTTTCTCTAGATTCATGACTTCTGATTTACAGATTTAACCATTATTTTTGATCTAGTTGGTTGATCAAAGTGTTGATAGGAAGAGCTCTTTTCAAAACTATCGTCCCTGTTCTGATTACTGATCTGTGCAACTGAGTGGTTTAAACATTGGTTGAGAAATTTGTTGACACCAGGCTCTGAACATGAAACTGGAGGATAACACCTTTGTTTGTTCAAATCAGGGGCTCATGTCTGCTTCAGGAACCCTTCTTGAAATTGAGCTGCCTTGGACACAGTCAATGCCGAGTGTACCAGTTCAGGTTAACCAGGCTGCCCCCACAATGTGCTAAATGGAGGAGGGGTTCTCCCCTCAGCTTTGCAGCAGTCTTGAAGACCATAATCAGCCTCTGTTCATTCTTCATCAAATTGGCCTCATCCACTCTCAAGCGTTTCCTCCTTTCTGCCCAGCGTGACAACCAACTGACAGTCACGTTTTGGGGAGAGGGTTTCCATGGTGGTGTGGGGTGGGGGGGCATGGAGCAACCAGGAATGGACTGCAATAATTTTATGGACCACATGGAGCATTACTTACGGTACAATAACCATATTTTCTTCAGTAAATAAAAAAGCATTTCATATCCCAGAAGAATAGTAAACTCTTGGACACTATTACTTAAGTTAGAGTCCCTGTCCAATTGCAGATAAGGTTCAGGTGCATTTTGACTCAGCCGTTGACTTGTAAATAAGTCCATGAATGCTCTGATGCAAATTATCACTGACAATCATTTACAGTCTTCTTCAGTTTCAGGGCCATGCCTTCCGACAAAGACAAAACTCATTAGACTCCATTTGAAACTTAACCCAATGCAGTTGTGCAGCCATTGATGATGACCATCTGCCTAAAGATCCAAACCAATTTCCTATCCAGCACAGTATTTTACTGCCAATGCTATATAATAGTATATTTTAGTATATTTCTCAATAGCGATGTTGCATTCTATTGAAGGCTTTCTGGGAATCTACTGAACTGTTTAATCAATTTTTTCACTAATGTGAAAGGACTGCTCAGTTACAATGGAGTTTTATGTGCTAAATAAATAATATGGCGTCAAACTTGTTTTTGCAAACAGAATCTGCAGTCAACGCAAGTATAAACATGAAGTTGAATGTTAAGTCAGGCAGAATACAAAAGCAAAGGATATGTGATTCGAACCATTTTGAATTGGATTAATTTTCTTTGCATCAAACAAATACACTGGGGATTTAATCTTTCATTTATCAGATGATGTAGAGCATTTCTCAGAAAACAACCTGCTCTGGCACAGAATTACCTTTCCGTGAACATTCTGCCCTGATATTAGTCTAACACCCATGATAGGCTCAGAATGTGTTTAAGTTACCACTTTTGTTTTATTGCAAAGTAGCTTCTGGTTTGCAGCAATGGCTACCTGGTGAAACAACTCCAGAGACAAGTGCTGATCTGGCCTCAGGGACGGAAATTTCCCAAAATTGCACTAAGTGCAGAAGCCGGCGGGTAAAACGACATTTTACTCACTGGTCACGATGGCAGGTTTTTCACACTACACCATCCCAAACCTGCCTCGTTATTTATGAACTCCCGGGAAACATGTGTTTCCATGGTGGGTGGGCTCTCATTTGCCGGACACCATATTTAAAGCCCAGTCGCGAACACACGTCTCAGTGCTTCCAACTCACCACTGCTGCACGGAAGCCATGGCCCTGAAACTGAAGAAGACTGCAGGCCCAGGTTCAGTGACGCATCTCTCAAGCGACTTTTCGATGCTGTGGAGGCCCACCAGATGGCCTCCAGCCCTGCTCTGGCCACAGGATGGGCAGCAACAGCACTAACCTGGCTTTGGAGGTGTTAGCAGCAGTGGTCAGTGCCAACGCCCTGCAAAACAGGACAGTCACCCAGTGCCGCAAGAGGATGAATGATCTCCTCTGTTCCACAGGGTAAATCACTCATCTCATCGCTCAATTCGCACACTCACAAATCATTCACACATCCACAGGGCCCACACTCACCGCTGGTTCAAAGGACATCACCATTCATTCACAGTCACTGTTATTGTCCTCAGCCTGTCCATGGGACCACTCAGCACACACACAGGCCAAGCATACTTGCCACTTGGCCTAGCAGGTGTCCTGCTTACACTTTCTCCATCTCTGATCATGCAGGACAAGCTGGCACACAACAAGAGGGAGTGGTCGCAGACTGGTGTTGGAATGCCCGAAATCAAAATCCTCACAAACTTCAAAAACAAAGCCATCCAGCTGGCTGGCGAGGATCTGGACCAGTCCTGTGCTGACGGTGAAGTCAGCGCTGCTCAACCAAGTGAGGATCCAGCAGTGCAACATCCATCAGACAACCAGGCCATGAGTGATGTGTCCTCTTTCACAGGCCACTGCCATGCACTAATTATCTCTCCTTGCTTTCGCAGGCACATCTGCCAAACAGCCGACAGAGTCCATGACTCAGGGCCCTCAGTCAAGCCCTGAAGAAACCTCTGAAGAGGAATCCCTCCCTGCAGTCCCATCACAGCGCTCACCCACATCCTCCACCAGCGCAGAGACGCACACCTCGGTGGGACTTAGCTTTAGAATAGCCCCACGATCACAATCTGTTGAGCACATCGCACTGTCTGATCCACAGCAGGTGGAGGCAGGGACTTCCCAGGTCCCCGGCACTCGGAGGATTGCTGGAGGCCAGGATGTTGCTGACAACAATTCAGATGATGAGCCTCTGAATTCGGTCATGTTACAGTTGCTGGAGCTACAAAGGCAAGCTCGGGAACATCAGGAAGGAGTGTCCGCTGCACTCCTCAGATTTCAAGGCACAATGGAGGAGTCTGTCTGCCTTCAGGCTGACGTGATAGTGCCGGCATGCCAATGCACTGAGGTCAACACTGGTAGGATGGCGGCTGCCATGGAGACCTTGGTCCAGGACTTTGCCCCTGCACTGCTGCAAGGGCTGAACTCCATCGCTGATGCCATTGTTGGCCTCCAACCTTGTGTAGGCAGGAGGGGTGCTGGGCAGCTTGATCTCACTCCAGCTACCCCTGCTTTTCAAAGAGTCAGCCTGGGGTCCCCGGGCACCCATAGGGAGGAGGATCCGCAGATGCATATTCCGGGTCCATCCATCCAGGTGACTCCAAGAGTGTCCAGCCCATCTGACTCCCCTCTTCCTGTGACCTCAGCAGCTCTAGCTCCACAGGCTGAGGAGGGTGCCACTGCCACACAGCAGGACCTGAAATCAGGCCGGGGCCCTCCAAGTCTCGACCCTCTACAGGATGCCTGCCAAAGTCATCACAGACAGGGCGTCGCAGTCAGCAGGCTGCCTCCACCTCCGCTGTGGATGTCCGGGGAGTACCAAGATGTAGCGGCAGGGTTAGGACAGTTAAGGAGAATTCATTTCACAACCTAGTCACGGGTGTTAATCACTTGTACATACTCTTCACTATTGTCAATAAACTCCCAAGAGTGTCTCCCTGCCTATGGCTCCTTGTTCTGATGAGCAGTTTTCTTGTCACTCAGATGTGAAACCTTTCTGCACAAGATAAAGGCAGGTGTCTCAGTCCAGGGTCCCTTCCCGGTGCTCTGTGCAGCCTTCAGACCAAAGCGATGGTCTGGCCTCAGACTCCCTGGAAACATTACCGATGCCTGCACCTCAGTGGTGCTTGTCATTGCTGCCGGAATGTAGTGGGCAGGCACCACAGAGTTCTCTCATACTCTCTGTGTGCTCTCAGCACCTTTAAGGAGGGGCTGGCCCCATTTCTTCAGCATCTGTGACCACTGATGCTGTGCTCCAGCTCCCGAAGGGCTCAGGTGCTGAAGGCAGTCACAGCATCAGATGCTTCAAAAGTTTAATGGCTGCGTCTCTATGAAATGACCCTGATCATGGAGTGCAAGTGAGCTGCCCTCGGCCAGACAGGAGTCAGACATTCTCAGAGGCTATGTGAAGATTTATGGAGTGTCCTCACTGCATGTCGTCATCATCCTCCTGCAATTGAGCCACTATTAGGGCCTTCACCACGCCTCCATGACAGGAGCATGCTCACAGAGGTTATTCGTGCTGTCATCAGCCAGACTGGAGTCAAACATTCACAAATGCAATGTGAGGAACTATGGGGTCACCACACTGCATGTCGTCACCATGCTCCACAAATCTGGCAGCTATGAGGGCCTTCCGAGCTTGCCTGCCTCATCTGGCCAGTGCGAGGGCCTCATCCCTGTATTTGTCGCCTCCAAGGACCTCCTCAGCCACTGGCATAGAAATTGAGCACCGTGGTCACTTTCACAGCCACTGGCATTGGATGCCCTCTATGTTCCCGGGGCACCAAATCCTGCAGTAAATGACAGATGTAAGCAACCAGTTCCCTCGACATGCACAGTCTTTGGCCACACTGGTTCTCAGTCATCTGCAGGAATGAAAGGTGGCATCTATAGACCCTGGGTGTCACTAGGCGTCGACCAGTGATGACTCGGTATGGCTCTTGGGTGGCATGTGTGGGAGCCTCAACCATCCCATCTTCCTGAGGTTGCTGCTCCTGCCTCTGCACAGCCAGGAGCCAGTCCCTCTCTCTTCCATCTTCTTCGCGCTCTGTAGGCCCATCAGGCATACAGCTAGTTCACCAGGCTCCATGGTCCTGATGTGATCCTCCTGCAGGATGAATGGGAGAGACACGTGGTTAGCATGGGTATACTAAGCACCTGTCCTGGTTAAGTGTGACAGCCGCTTAACGCTTCCCGGAGAGTGCTGGCCACCACTTGGATGGCCAGAGATTAGTGCGCTGCATGACTGCCCTGTTAGCTTGAGCCAAATCAGGATGCTAACATTGCAAGAGGCTGTGAGCACCTCCAGCAGTGACTGCTAAATGCCCAGCTTTAGCGAGGAGATTGCACAACGTGTGCAGTCCAACTGCTCTGCAGTCCACTAAAAGGGACCAGGAGCTCTGGAAAACTTAGTGGTACTTTGATGCCTCTGCTTTGCTTGACTGGGCAGATAAGCTAGGAGCCCAACCCAATCATATCAATGAGGCTGTGCCTGAACTGTCTCAGTTGCAGATGTATAGTCATTTTCTACAGGTTTCCCGACTGCCTGGCTACTTCCCTCACCCGCCCTACCCCCCCCACCCCAAATGCTTGTGCACTATATTCAACGGCAGGTCTGCCTTTGCCCACCCTCTCCACCACCAGTCGCCTCAACAGCAAGGCTGCACTTGCCCCCCACTTTCCCTAACCCTCAAAAGCCGCCTCAGAGGCAAGGCTACACTTTCCCCCATATCCCCCCACCAGTCAGGCGGGCGGCACTTAACCCTGACTCCGCCGGCGCCCCTGAAGCCTACAAAGCAACAGGCGACCCTGGCAAACTCTGCAGAAAGTTGCTGTGCACTCACCTCTAGTTCACCCAAAGTGCAGGCCACCAAGTGCACATCGCCTCTGCTGTTGTGAAACACATTGGCGGGAAAGCATGCCGATGTGGACAGATGATCCAGTGGGGCTGCAAGAGCCTGGCTGGATGGCCTGATAATGATATGCTGATGTATTACAGTGAGGCTCCTGACGACCAATGGTGGGAAACATGCCACCCCCCGCCCCCCACCGTTAGCGGGCTGAGCGGACAATCGCAACCTGCCTTCCCACCATTGTGAAACCAATCGCACCATATTGTCCACTCGCACCACCTATCACGCCCGCTGCCAGCGGGCACAGAGGATTCCGCCCCAGATTGTAATTGAAAGACATTCTTTGAGAATTCAGCACATCGTTTGGGCTTAGCACAAGTGTGGAAAACAACTCGTGTGGTGTTACGACAGCAATTTTTAAACTATGCAGTCTGTATAAATGTTAAGCCTTTTATATACAACAACATATGATGCAAGTAGTTGTTGGTAGGACAGAACTTGAGTATTGCTGGAAAAATAGAGATGTCTAAGCTTTTCCTCTTGCACTCAGCAGGACACTTCGCAAGAATACCAATATAAGGGGAAAACAATAATTTATTCTTTATGGGCAGCACCTTCGGTTTGGCGTGCGGGGGCAGGCCTCACATGCCCGATGTGTAAAATGACGCGTGGTGATGTCAGGCATGCGTCCCGACATCAGCGTGCATCATTCTGATCTTCCATTTGGCAGGCGGACACCGGAGTTGGCTGCGCGGCCGCCAAACTGTCAAAGGCCTGTTAAGGCCATTAATAAACTAATTAAAGTAATTGTCAGGATTGCCTGTCCCACCTTATGGTTGGCGGGCAGGCGAAGAGCCCAGGCGGCCTTCGCATTTTTCATGAAACCTCATCCACAGGTGGGATGAGGTCTCATGAAGGGTTTATTCATTAAATAAAATTTTTAATGAAAACTCATAAACATGTCTCAGCTCATGTGACACTGTCACATGAGGGGACATGTCTGGATAATTTTATTTTTTTATTTTTTCCATCTTTATACTTGAAATTAATCTCCCTGAGGCAGCTGCGTGCCTCGGGGAGATTTCTGCACTCTTTCATGCACGTGCACAAAAGAGTGCAGGTCCCAACTCTCCCTCCCCCCCCCCAGCCCGCACAGGTAGTGCTGAGTAGCACCCGGCATGTGTCTCTCTAGGCGGGCCTTAATTGGTCCGCCCACATAAAATGGCAGTGCGCAGCCGATTTTGGGCGGTGATTGGCTCCGCGCCTGCCCGCTCCCGATCGACCCGCCCGACGGGGAGAAAATTCTCCCCCATGTGAAGAGAGTGTTGATTGGTTGGCAAGTGGCCATGGAGAATGCACCAGTGATGGTGACTGCCAATTAACTGCCAAGAATTGTTTGAAACTTAAACCAGGCAGCTTGACCCTGATTGGTCAAGGTATTGCCCGGAGGAATGATTCAGTGAATGGCTGTCACTTATTTTGTTTAGCTGAAACGGGCACAATGTTTGTACATGTTCTTTCTGTCTGCAAAGAACAGGGCCCTGTTATTAATTTATGTAGCTTCCAGTACATGTAAACGCACCACATTGCAAGCCTGACTGACAATCTTAAATTGGTTGTCAGTGCCATTCTTAGCACAGCAGCACTCTCTTCACATGAAGTATACATCATTGTTTTCTCCTTATATTGGTATTCTTATGAAGTGTCTTGATGAGTGTTGTGGCACAGCAAATGGTAAGTGCTAAGCTGCTCAAATCCCAGAGGGAAACTTGAAATAGCTGCCACAACTGTTGGAATTTGTACTTTACTGCTGAATTTACTGAAACACGCACCTCAAAATAATGAGCCCACCAAGACTTAGAGTTTTTTAACAAAACTAAATTAAACACTTATTAATAGAAGAAAAAGGTTTTTGAGCACATAAGTAGGTCTACAAATTACTACTATAATAACTCCTAAATCTCCTAATTAATCTGGCTCCCAGCTATACCTCCATTAAGGCAACAGTAAAACAACATAGATTTCAACAGATCCAGGCAAAGTACACAATACCCTGGACAGTGATATTCAAAGTGAATTCTCGTAGCTTCAGTTCCTGTAGACAGCAGCTTGATGCATAGAAGCTGGAGGCTTTTCCCACCTGTTAGATCTTAAAATGCCTTCTCCTTACACATAACCTCATCTCCTTTATACATGTTTCTCCCTTTTTAATGTAAATCCCATTGTTCCAATATGTCTTTGTAACTACTTTTTTCATAATATAAATCTTTCATAACCCTCATATTATCAGTAATCTTTGGGAAAAATGAACACAGTTTGGTTTAGCCTCTTATAGCTAGGTGTAACACCTTACCATCTCTTTGAAATTCGCTACTCTGGTTTATTAAAAATGCAAATGTTCCTCACGCCTCACATTCTAAAACTTTAGCCATGTTTACATATTTAGCATTTCAAACCTAACTTCTCTTTTGATAACTCAAAAAGCTCCAGACTAGCTGTCTGCAATTCAATTAATCCCCACCTCACACACACAACCTCACACAGAGAAATTAATCCAAACCCCACTATTAACATACCTTTACAATAAGTCACAATAATATTATGAAAATTCTTATATTTTCATGACGAGTGCAAGATGAAAAGCTTAGACAGTCTCTTTTTCAGCAACATATGTTGCCTTTAACATAGAAAGCAATTGAGAAAGCAGCCACTCCTGCTTATATTAGTAAAGCATTCACAAATGTACATGAATGCATGCGTACACATGCTGAGCTCTCTTGTGGCTCTAATAGTGTGATTCACAGCTGGATAATAGAGATGTTGTTACTGAGGATCACACAATACATCAGACAGTCTTGGATGGATAGCACAATAAAAGTGTAACATCAAAGTGAGGTGCCTGAAAACTGTGCCGCAACACATTTTATTTATTGTTAACACCACTTTTACTGGTGAGAAGATATAGCTAACAACAAACATAAGAAACACAGCATTATTGAAGACAAATAAAATGCTGCCAAATGCAAGTATAAAACAAGAGCATGTTCACAGTACCTCACATAGCTTCCAGAAACTGGGCCACGACTGAAAATAGTCATCGACAATTATTTACCAAAACAAAGCTAACACTTTTGCATAGACTAGGATATTTATAAATATTAGCAGGCAGAAGGCCATGATGTTTAAACATATAATCTAATCAGATTGCATTCATGAGCCAAGGGCTTGTGGCTCATGCTTTACGTACCAGCTAAACCCTGCAATTAAATTTTAGCTTTGAAAGTCGCGCCATTATCTATTACTCCTTTACATATCCATCAGAAGGGAGACTACAGATTACAGTATCCCATTGCTGACCTTCGTGCTTTATGGTACTATTATTTTCCTTTGCATGGTGTTTTCAGCATAGATTTGTAAAAATAAATTTTTAAAAGTTTCCAGTATATGTACACAAATAATTTACATATTTTATTTTTAAAAAATTGTTACTTTGCTGTTAAATTTATCTCATCAGTATGTCCATTTAAAGTCATTGTAAAAGATTTATTTTACATATTAATGTCAATATTTACAGTTAAAATAGCAAATAAAAGCATTTCGACATCTTTAAAGGTTATAAAATATCAATATTTCCATTTAAAACAATACTAGCAAACAAAATGTTAGGTGCCATACAGCTTACTGCAAGAACTGTACATTCATATTTTATCCATTACACATATCCAACTTGGTGTAATAAAGATCACTGAACAATAACAACTCAAGTAAATAGTGCAGATACTGCAGGTACATTGCAAAAATAAATCACAAGCTGGAGTTTGTAACTGTTCAATACAATAAAAGAATTCTATTTTATTTTACAGAATACATTTAATTTGCAGCTTGAAACATTTCCAGTATCAAAGATCTGACAACGGCTATAATTTATGGTAATTTATTGAAGATAAAGTGATATTATTCAGAATTTGATGCAACTGTTATGCCTGGTAAGTTGTTCAAAGTGGTGGTTCTACTGATTACTCGGTGCATGTGCTGCTTTTCCAGTCCTTGCTGCTTTGTCATGTCCTCCCCGTACACAACCTGTTTTTTAATGCAAAACAATAAGAAAAGTTTTTTTTCAATAAGAGCTCCACTTCTTAAAATCACGCATCATAGGAAAACAGTTGGGGCGGGGATGAGGGGCTGCGGATGCAGTGCTGCTGCCCAGAGAACTTGCACAATTAAACCAAATTCAGTGCTGCATGATGCACATGGGATAAATGTGAGAAGTGACATCTTATACAAAAGAACTGAAGTTAAACAGAAGTGTTATAACTGAGTGGAAATGAGTTGTTAAACAAGTGGAACTCAAAATAGCTTCCATGTTCCATTAATAATGCCCCAATATATTTTTTAGCAAACAAACAGAAGCGGTTGTGAACATAGATTTATGTAGACACAATGCTCTACATGTTTGAAATGAAATGTGTGCCCATTAAATGGACTACTACCCACTATAATTCTTCAAATTCAATTAAATGATGAAAGTGGCATGCACCACTCGTGGTTGCTTGAAATGATCCAGCAACATAAAAGTATAATACAAGCCTATTGGATAAAGCTATTTCTTTGGTGCAAGTTGTCTGCTGATGAACTTACAGCAGATGGCATAGCTTACATAACAGCCCCTTTTGTGAAGCAGGGCAGCAAAGACGTCTCTCTAGTGATAGATAAAAGGTGTAGATCTGTCAACAAATTCTTGTCTCGCAACAGTCACAGATGTAGAGATGCTTCAGGTGTTTTCTCACCTGTATTTATTTCCCCTCCCCCATGAAATTTGTCTCTCATCTAATCATACAGTACTATTGGAGCCCCAAAGAAGTTTCCATTTTCACTCACCTTTTATGGTACTATAAATTGCAGCATCAACCAAGCATAATTTAAGAAAATATTGGCAAAGGCAAGCATTCTCTTGCAATGCAATTATAACATGGAGCACGATAAATAAAATCCGAAATGAAATTAAGAACAAGTCCTTTTGCGTATATTTTAGAAAGAGTGAGCGTCTCTCCTCATTGAGATTGCATGTGCTTCAATTAAATTCCATGTGCCAGCTTTAGTCATTTCTATTTTTTCCGGTCGTCATAGGTTGTCTTTTGATTCGACGATGACATCTTCTCAGGGTCACATGTTTCTGCCGTGTGTCTTCATTTGACTAAACATGCCAATTCTCAACCCACAGAGCTTCGAGCACAAGGGGCAGGATGCCCCTCAATGTAGTGGGATTCAGAGTGCAGGATTATTTCCTTTTCTTTCTTTCTCTGCCGCTGCTCTGCCCCATCAGTATGACATTGTGACTCAAAAATGTGATGCAGCTTGATGGACAAGTTGTTGCCATTTTGAACAATTGGTAGCAAACTCCTCCCAGTCATGAATGTCAATGCTGCTGCTCTTCAATGAGAATTTCAGTGTGTCTTCGAGACATTTTCTTTCTCCTCCCATGAAACGTTGGCCATTTGAGTGTTGAGCAAACAGGGCCTGACAGGGGAGATGTTCGTCAGCCATCTGGACATAGCATCCAGTCTATAGAAGTTGATTTTTCAGGAGTTTGGCTTGAATGCTTGTGGATGCTTCAGGCAGGACAAACTAGAGTTTGTTTGATGGTCCTCCCATTGAATCTCGAGGATGTGGTGGAAGCATTGCTGATGGAATTTCTCCCACGCTCTTATGTGTCACTGATAGACAGCCAGGTCTCACTGCAGCACTGGAGTGTTGACGACAACTGCTCTACACTCTAGAACTTTTATTAACTAGTGCAGATCTTTGTTGTCAAACACACATTCCGGTAGTTTGTAGAAGGTTGAGCTGGCGCAGCTGATCCAGTGTTGGACCTCCTCATCAATGGTGACTTTTTGAGAGAGGTGGCTGCCAAGTTATGAAAAGTGCTCAAGATATTCCAAAGGCTCTCCTTCAACACATATGGTGTACTATTTGGCTGACCAGGTGTGGGTTGATATATGAATTTTGTTTTGGCAACATTCAAGGACAGGCCGAGTTTCTTGTGTGCAGAATTGAGGAGATCAAAAGCAGCTTGCAAATCTGGTGCAGAGTGGGCAACGACATTGCAGTCATCCACAAACTGTAGATCATGTATTTTTATGGTGGTCTGTTTAGTATTGGCAAGGGAGCGACTAAGGTTATAGAGTTCTCCATCTAGGCAGTATTTAATACCAACATCAGAGGGCAGTCGATCTTGGACGAGGTGAATAGTCACTGTGAGGTAGATTATAAATAGTATGGAGGCCATCACACAGCTTTTCCTGGTCCAGATTTTTAAGGCACCTAATTCTGATCTCCCCTCAAGACAGTTGCAGTCATATCATCATGAAGCAACTGCAGGACTGTGATGAAGTTTCTTATACATCCAAATCTTTGGAGCACAATCAAATGCTATGGTCAGTTGGTGAATGCAAAGAAGAGTTCCTGCTGCTGTTCTTGACATTTTTCTTGGATTTGTCTGGCAACAACAACCATGTCAGAGGTTTGCCTGGAAGATCTAAAGCCATGTTGTGTCTCTGAAAGGATTTCCTCAGCCAAAGGTGATGGAGGAGAATGCATGTCAGGATTTTTTTCCCCCGCAATGGATAAAAGGGAATTACCTGGATAGATTCCACAGCTTGATTTATCTCTAAGATAAAAGCAAAATACTGTGGATGCTGGAAATCTGAAACAAAAATAGAAAATTATGGAAAAACTTAGCAGGTCTGACAGCATCTGTGGAGAGAGAAACAGAGTTGACATTTCGAGTCTGTATGGCCCTTCTTCAGATGATTTATCTCTCGTTAAGATAGTTACAATTGTTGCGTTCCTGAAGTCGGTGGGGGAGGGGCTAACAGGGGCAGGGAGGGAGGGGAAAGAAAAGGACAGTTCTTTTTCCTCCCGAATCCATAGGTTGAGCATGCTGTCTTGATGTGAGCAAAAAACCTCAGTTGGAATACCATCGGGGCTGCAGGTTTTGTTGGTTGACATATAGATGGCCCTAGTAGCTGCAGAAAAGCTTTGTGTATCCTCACGGTCAGCATATTGTTGGATCCCTCGGACTTTCTCCTCCCACCACATGTCCTTTATCTTCTGGATTGGTGTTTAGGTGTCAGCCTTGAGCTGTTGGAATACTACCTTCTTGACTTGTGAACTTAGGTTGTTCTGCCAGGCAATGAATGCTGCTCATTTTTGTTCTAGGAGGTCACATATTTCAGCATCATTTTCATCGAACCAGTCATGGTAACAACGATGCTCTAACCCAATGGCTGGTATTCTCCGGACTCGCCATGGCGGGACCCATCGTGGGGGATGCAGCGGTCTGGCCAAAAATCCATTGACTTTTGGCGGAACTGAGCGATCCTGGTGATGGGTGGGGCTGGAAAATCCCACCCAATGGTCTGGTCAGGGCCTGGTGCAGCTGGTTTTATTTGATCCCACTGTTCTAGAATTGAGTTACATTTGTCAGGATTTTCCAGATTAGTCGTCAGCTGTACTTCAAATTCCTCCCTTTGGACAGTCTGCTTTAGGGCTGAGACGTTGATCCCCTCTGTCTTTGTTCATCACCGATCGGACAAGTCAATGGTCTGTCAATCATCTGCATGAATCGAGTAATACAGGAATCACTTTGATCTTTCACCCGAACAATAACATAGTCCAGGGGGTGCCAATGCTTTGATCTAAGATCCTCCATGTGGTTTTGTATTTTCCCATCTGGTGGAAGAGGGTGTTTGTTATAATGAGGCCATGCTGAGCACACTTTGTCAGCAAGAAGACACCATTTGCATTGACTTTTCCCAACCTGTTTTCCCAGTGGTTCTCCTTCAGACATCAGCGTCACTGGCATTAAATTCCCCCAGAAGGATAGTCTTTTCTTCTGGGATGGCAGTGAAAACTTCATCAAGGTCAGAATAGAACTTTTCCTTAACATCCTCAATGGAGTCAAGGTTCGGCGCTTAAGTGCTGATGATGGTGGAAAGTTTTTAACAGCAGAGCTGTAGGTGAAGTATCATGACTCTTTCATTTATACAACTGGGGAGTTCTGGCAGTGCAGCCAAGCCAATTCCCTTTGGCAAAATCAACTCATGGGCAAGAGGGTCACTGTCAGCCTTTCCTTTCCAGTGGAAGGTGCAACCCCTCCAGTTGTTTCTTCAGCTGCCCTCCCCTCAGGAGATCGGGTCTCACTGAGGGTGGCGATGTCAATTTGGAGTCTTGATAGTTCACGTGATATGATTGCAGTTCTTCTTTCCAGACGGTCATTCTTGAGATTAACCATGAGTGTTCTAACATTCCAAGTTGCAAAATTTAAAGTTTTCTTTCTTTGACCACAAAGGCAGTGATCCTGCAGAGTATGGCTCCCCAACCGGGAGAAATGGGACAGCCGATTTTTAGGGCACCTTTTCTAGTCCCTTCCCCATTTGGAGTGAGCATCGGGTATCCTGAAGAGGACTGTTCAGTCACAGAAGCTGCTGCCTAAAGGTACCTCTGTCCCAACACAAGATGTCAGCTAACCTTCATGCATCTGTCACCTCTGTCCCCGTCGACAATTCTCAATCACCACAAGGCAAATGGACCCTAGAAAAAGCCTACACATGACTTTGTTTAATGTGGGAATCTTAGGATGCCATCATTGTCCACACGAACTTGCCAGGTTGGTGGTCAGATTTTGGTATGTGTTGAATCACGATAATTGGGACCACCTTGCTGCTGCAACCTTCTTCCACCTTCACAGCCAGTGAGATGCACAGTCTTCCTTTGCCAATTCTGCCATTGAGGATATTTTGGACTGCACTTTGTCCATTACCTCCATCCAACCTGTGAATCGCCACCTTGACATAATGCTTGTGTACTCTGCCGATTCCTTGAGTGACACAATCAGGGGCTCCTTGTTCCTGGTAGTGCCACTCATTGGGTCATGTCTGGAGTATTAATGAGGTCAAGTTAAAAAAAAATGACCAAATTGCTGCAAAGTCAGCTCAGTGTTTGTACCAAATGCACCAAGTGAAAGCCTTGAAAGGTTGGTATAGTCTTTGAAAAACAAATTTGCATTAGTTTAACTTTAGGATACAGTAACATAATGGTTATCCTAGTGGGCTTGGATTTATAATCTGGAGGCATGAGTTGAAATCATACCATGGCAGCTGGCAAGTTTATATTTAGTCAATTAAATAAAAATCTATTATCAGTAATGATGCCAAAAAAACCATTGAATTGTATTCAAAATCCACCTGGTTTGTGAGTGTCCCTTAGAAAATCTGCTTACCTGATCTGGCTTGTATGTGACTCCAGAGCCACAGCATTGTGGTTAGCTCTTAACTGCCCTCTAAAATGGATTAGTGAGCCACTCAGTTGTATAAGGATGGACAATAAATGCTAGCCTTACCAGTGATGCCCACAGATGAGAATGAATGAAAAAAATATTTAAGTACTCGAAGTACTATAATGTCAGCACTCCAAAAATTGGAAGGGAATGAGAACATCAACATAACTTTGAAATCTTCAAAACTTAAATTATAATAGGCATAATTATCACACACAAGACACCTAAAAAGTATTTTAAGATATTCTGGGTTCCTGGCATGTTATAATATTCAGCAAACCAATCAGGTGAATGTTATACAATCTCATTCTATATTTCATTTCAACTTCATCTAAGTCCAAGGTAGCATACTTCTGAGTCGACTTCCTGAACAGTGCGCCTTTCTGGCTGCACAACATCAGCAGAAATAATTCCATGTAATGTTGAACCTTAAAGCTAGTAGCGAAATGTGTAGGGAAGTGCATCCTGAAATCTCACCATATAGTTTTCATGGTGTGGTGGTCCTGGTGCACCAGAACATGCTACCAAGAATGATTCAGCAACTACCCCATCAATGAGTTATCTCTTAACTCACAAATTCTGAAGTTACAAGTGAGTAATGCATGTTATTTACACTTAGATATTTTCCCAATGTCACAAAGCAATAAGTGCTGCAATTCTGGAAGGAATGTTTTAAACATTTCTCTATGTCTCCTGTGAAATTAATTCAGAGAAGTCAGAATGGATTCTTAATTACGTGCAGGACAAAAGTCTCTTCTATAATACTGTTGTGCAGTTAAGTTTTGGGCATAAGATGGAAGTTTAATTTACTGAGATTTTTGTGCCCCTATAATAAGGAAATCAGACTGTTATTGGCTGATATGCAACAAGTATACTTTCTGTTGTCTGATGATTATCCTGTTTTTTTTTTCTCATCCAATTTTTCTATTGCTTGCTTGTCACCACCTATAACTGTTAACAGAGTAATGCTGTTTGGTAGTATGCAGGCTAGAACTGATATGAAATTGGGTTAGAAGTTAATAAAGGATTGTGTGGAGTTGTTTAACTAAACACCTACAAGTGTGGTTGGCAGTGATGCTAAAATAATGTTGATGTTTGGCTTACGTTATTATGGTTAAACGTAATAATTTTTGCAGGCAATTAATGTGAAAATGAAGCAAGAAAGCATTTTGCTAGTGCAAAGTGCATTTTCTCTCATGCAAAGCCAATTTAGAAAGCTGTAAGTTTACCAGGTTAATGAATCACATGTTTTGTTCCTAGACATAAAAAATGCACGATTATAAAACACAGAATTAGAAGACATGTAAAAAAACGTTAGATTATAGTGCCATTTCAACAGCTAGTGACAATATGATAAAAAAACATATAGCTAAAATGGGATAAAAGCAAAATACTACGGATACTGGAAATCCGAAACAAAAACAAAAATACCTGGAAAAACTCAGCAGGTCTGACAGCATCTGCGGAGAGGAATACAGTTAATGTTTCGAGTCCAAATGACTCTTCATCAGAACCCCTGATGAAGAGTCATTCGGACTCGAAACGTTAACTGTATTCCTCTCCGCAGATGCTGTCAGACCTGCTGAGTTTTTCCAGGTATTTTTGTTTTTGTACCTAAAATGTGAGTTCTAACAATTCTAATTATTATTATTCAAATGTAGCAACATAATATCAAAAATACATTTCTGCAATTTGGCAAAGTATTATGGTCTTATTCCTTTCTATAAAAACTATAATTCTCTATGCTCCTACCTGACATAATAGTCAATTTTTTATGCGTTCCTGACCATCAGTACAAATATCTTTATCAGTTGACTTCATTAGATCACTTCTTCACTAATTTAATTCTTGAAACCCTCAGGGAACTTTAGATATTAGCCTTTTAACCAGCTGCCAGAAATATTCATTGCAAAATTAGAACTATAAAACTTATTGTCTTAAAATTCAGATCACGGAAACATTGGTACCTTCTGAGAAAAGGAACAACGCCACACAAGCAACTGATAGTATAATTGCAAACTAGAGATTTTGTAACATGAAAATCAAAACATAACATAATGGTGCAGTGCATTATTATTTTAGTGTGACAGGCCATTGGTTGAAACCCATGACTTTCCACGCATGTTTTTTTCTTTATTCTTTGATGGGAAGCGATTAATGCTGGCAACACCATTTTCAATATTTTGCTGATAGAAGCCAGTCACTTCATCGCGTGAATTTTCCCCATTTCGGGCGAGCTCATCGGGAGCGGGTAGGGGCAGTCATGGAGCCAACCGCTGCCCACGATCAGCTCCGCACAGCCATTTTATGTAGGCAGGCCAATTAAGGCCCACCCAGCATAATATGCGAGCAATAGCGCTGAGCTCTACCTGTGCAGGCGAGGGGAGGAGGAAGAGTCAGGTCTAGTGCATGTGCTCAAAAGAGTGCCTCAATCTCCCTGAGGCATGGCGCTGCCTCAGGGAGATTGAAGTGACTGTTAAAAAATAAATAAAAACAATGGGCAGAATATTGCTGTCGGCGTGCAGGGGTGGGCCCGACACGCCTACGTGTAAAATAACGTGCTATGGCATCGGGCGTGCATCCCGAAGTCATCATGCATTATTTCGATATTTCGTTCAGCGGGTGCGCACCGGAGGCGGCTGTGCACCCGCCAAACTGTCAACAGCCCACTAAGGCCACTAAAAAAACAATTAAAGTTGTTGACAACGCTGCCTGTCCAACCTTAAGGTTGGCGGGCAGGCAAAGAGCCCAAGTAGCCTTCGTGTTTTTCAGGAAACTTAATCCACGGGCAGGATGAGGTTTCCTGAAGGTTTAGTAAAATAAATAAATAAATTTTGCTAAATTGACAAACATGTCCCAGCTCATGTGACACTGTCACATGAGGGGATATGTCTAAATAATTTTTCACTTTATTTATAAAAAAGTTTCATTATGTACTTAATCCCCTTGAGGCAGCTCCGTGCCTCAGGGAGATTGTTACACTCTTTCGCGCGCATGCCCCGACTCTCCCTCCTCCCCCCACCTGCACAGGTAGCACTGAGAACTACAGAACGCGTATTATCCTGGGCCGGCCTTAATTGGCCGGCCCATGTAAAATGGCGGCACGCAACTGTTTGCGGGTGGCGATCAGCTCCACCCAGTCTGCCCGACAGAGGTAAGATTCAGCCCAATGAAAATTTTATGAAACATGTCTACTCATGTGACTGTGTCACATGAGATGGGACATGTTTTTATTTTTATAGAAACTTTTTATTTAAGTTGTAAAAGCTTTAGGAAACCTCATCCCACTCGTGGATGAGGTTTCCTAAAAAACGTAAAGGCCACGTGGCCTTTTCACCTGCCTGCCAACCGTAACGGTTGGACGGGCAACATAAAGTTGAACTTAATTACTTCATTAATAGCGCCTTTTAATTATCGGCGGGCACACAGCCGACTCCAGCGCATGCCCGCCGAATGAAATATTGCGACACAGCACGATGATGTCGGGAGCATGCCCGACATCATCGCACGTCAATTTACGTGCCAGCATGTCGGGCCCGCTCCCACACACCGCCTGAAAATCCTGGCCCATGAATAGAAAGGGGTGCGCATGTGTGTGAGAGTGAGTGTGTGTGTGGTGTGTGCATGTGTGTGAGAGTGAGTGTGTGTGTGGTGTGTGCATGCGTGTGTGAGTGACAATAACCATAATAATTGCACCATGCAAATTTGTAGAGATGAATTACCATTCTTTTATTAAAATTGAATAAGATGTGTCATTCAAAACTTTTCTCAGGGTATCTGTCATGTTACTTTGTTGACAGATGGATTTTTAAATGTATAAAATCATGCAACCCAAATGCTGATTTTTAATTTCTGAGAGTGCTACAACTTGGACTGAAGAGTTACTAGAAAACAAACAAATAGATCTGCCAAGTTTGTGCAATTTGGTTGACATATTTGGCTAGCCATTTTACAATAAATTAATAAATTAACAAAAATGAAAACAGAAGTTGAAATACAAAACCATGCAAAGCCAGTAAAGAGTAAAAAGTCACCATAGATAGAGGTCCAGACATACCATTTTTGCTAACAGTAGTGAAGGAGGTGATAGACTGAGAAGAGTAGAAGTTGGAAGAAGTAAAAGCATAATTCAGCTGCCAGAGAAAAATAAAAAAAAGATTTATTGAGTGAGGTGGTTCTATTGAGGAGCCAGGTGCTCAAGTATTACAACCGATAAAATAATTTTTAAGATTCATCTTCAAATCATTTTCAATGAGATACTGTTACTTACAAAGTCCCTATTATCATATATCAAATAAATTCAATATTGATGCTTCAACAGACTAGAAGAAAAACCGTGAGCTGTTTCATATCAGTACTCTTTTTCATCTGCAATCCCCAATTTAAGTGACAAAATCCCATTTCTCCTTAGCGCTCTTGCTGAAGTGAGATAACTACCATAAGCATACACACATCTCAGCTCCCAGATTAAGAACGTAAACGAAAGATCGCCCTCTGCGAGAATTCAGATCAATCAATCATAAAGATATGTTGTGTCTATCATATCTTGCGATTTTTCTTCTAGTCATTGAAACAGTACAAGTATACAACAAATACTTTTACAAATGAAACAAATATTATGAACACAATTACCCTATTTCTACATTGTGTATATTTCAAATTGGCAACACAGGAAACAGAAGTAGAGTAATTATTTTCATGGTAAGTATTCTAAATATTTCATCTCCACTATTTTTCTTTCAAATTTTCTGTCATACAGTAATTGCTATGGCAAATCAAGGTTGCTACAGGGAATGGTGAACTGGTTCATCATGTTACTAATGCCAGGTTTATAAGATTGTTATGTTTGTGCTGTCTTTTTTAAATTCCAGGTAAAATGGAGGAATGAAAGGGGTCATGTGACCTGGTCTGAATTCTGCCTGACAACGAGCCTGGGTGGCCTGGTTGCTGCAGGGACAGGGGGGCCCAGGTTGACTTAAAGGTATAAGATCTTCACACCTGGAAACAATGACAAGGGCAGCTGTGCTAACTGTGGATAGACTTTCAGTTTCCACGTTTTGGGCAGAATAAAGAGAGGGAGGGAGGTCTCATAGGAAGAGAGACAAGGGAGTGCAGTCAGTGTGGTCAGCAGAGAGGAGAGTGCGTCCTTTTCTGTTGTGATGAAATCTGTGGTTTCAAAGTTTGTATTTTTTTTGAGACAGACCCTAACTGAAAAGGGAAATGGAAAAAATGAAACAGAGAAAGTAACTGGAAGGCTCAGTTTCCTAAGAAAATGAACTGAAACTGTGCTTGGAAACCAAAACTTCTAGGATGACTGAACCTGATTGAAAGCATACAAAAGGACACAGCTTAATCCAAGCTCAGTGGAAGTTCATGAGTCTGGTGGTGCAGTACAGGAAAACTAAAAATCGATAGAATCCAGATCCAGAGGCTGAGGATAAGTTGGTGCAGCTGTTTCTGTAACTTGAAGATAACATTGGTGGATCTACACCATCCAGCTCAAGTTGAGGAGGTTCTGCAGACATGTGCCATTTTTGGTGAAGACCGTGCCCGTGGAACTCGGGTTGGTTGTGCGCTGTCAGCTGGGGATCAGACTAGCACCTAGAAGGAGAGGAGCTGACATTCTTCATGAGGAAGACAGAGTTTTGAAGAACTTTGTGACTGAGATTGATATGCTGAGTGGACTGCCAAGCCAATTTATAAAATCTGTCTCAGTTGTATCTGTCATTTAATGTGTAATTCATAGTTTAGAATCAACCACAATTTGCCGGTTAATTCATGTTCAACTTATGTTGATTCTGGGTTTTAGAGCATAGATAATACCTAAGATAATGTTTGGTGTTTGCTTTGTTTGACTCTCGTATAGTAAAAATCTTTTCATTTAAGCTGTGGAATCTTCTGGCTTTGTTCTTTTAGCACATACCTGGGATTTCAGATTTCTTTTTTTTAAAAAAGGTTTACTGAGATCATAACACTGTAGACGACCAGGAAGAATGTGGGAGAGAACACTGCCTCTAGTTAAAGAGGTGTGTCCTGTGGCAATCTAAGGAATCTGAACGATTCATCCTGGTGTGACTAATTGGAGAAAGAATCACTGGAATAGGCTGGACTTCTCTAAAAACTGAGAAAAGCTCCTTTTGGACAGTCACTCAGGGTTATGACTTGGCAAAACAGGGCTTGGTGAAACAGGCAGAAGTGAACTTGTTGGAGGCTGGGAGTGATGTTGGACTGTTTCTTGTGAAAACTGTTATTTTGAGCAAAATAAAAGCATAACCATGGCATTGGATTTTCGGTTGTCTTAAGAATTAAGGGTGGGGGGGGATATATTTTCTGTAGTTTAGTGTATTAGTTACCTACTAAATAGTGTTTAGTCAATGTTGTTTTTGGTTAGATTGTTACAGTAAATGTCTTATAATTTGGAATATTGTCTTGTGAGCCTTTCAATCACTGACTGGAATTTGGATCTCTTTTTAAAAGCTATTGTTACAATCCCTGTGAAGACCAATCAGGTGAGCTATGGAATGACTGCTGGGTATATTTTAATAATGTCTTTCTACATATTAAAGTGACTGATTTTCTTCTCAGGAAATGTATTATCCATCCATCTGATGCCAGTAATGGCATAGCTAGCTGCAGTAAGGTTTCCTTTTGTTCTGCCCCAACAACATACCTTAAACCTCAGAAGAAGCCCCTCGCACCCCAGGCTGATGTTTTCATTGTTGAAACTTTATGACAAAATAACAATACAATTGAATGCCCAATAGGACCAATTTATGCTAGAAATCTATGCCAACTGAGAACCTGGTGAAATTACCCAGATGATTATTCATAGGAGCTTCACAGCCACTGCCTCTTTAACCTAGGCTAGTACAAACCTAAAAAGCACAGAAGTGAAAAACAATGCCCTGGTCCACTGCACCATCTAGTCCTCTGGTGGATGCATTTTAATTTAAAGTTAAACACACTGCAACAGGAGACATACATAACAAAGGGACGTCAGTTCGCAAAGACGGAAAAAGGAAGAGGTTATGATGATGAAGTTTTATTTGATTAAACACATTCCCTTCATCTACAGGCTCAGATTTTTCAGCCTGTGATGAAGCCATTCCTCTCACCACTGATTTCAAAGAAAGCTGCTTGCAAAGATTTTGCAATCTCTGTGCTGAGGATTGCTCCTTTCTTGGCTACAGTTTGAGTCTGGCACCAAACCAAGGGAATCTCCATGCATCCAGCAACAGTGTATCTTCAAGTGGGGTAAGCAGCCAATCACATTGAAGCATTCTCACTGATAGCAAATCAGGAAGTAAAATGCACTTCATTTTATACTTTTAATTGATGTTTTACAGAGCATGGAATAAATGGTTGGGACATATGCATGGGATTAAGGTAAAAACTGACATTTCAAATAAACCTAAAATATATTTGCATAATGGAATTTTATCATAATGGAGAAATTTGACTTTAATAAATATAAAATTAGTTTTCAGGGGCACTAATTATGAACTTAATGCATAGTTAAAAACCCAGTTAACATTATTCAACAACTTTTATAAGGGTTTTTACAGATAGACTAAGAGCATAAAAGGGCAAGCACCCATCAGTCCAGAGAATTCTACTTCATTGTAGTCTGTGGGGATTTCAAAGGTGCACAATGCTGGGAAGTTACAGACAGCAACTTCTGTATTCCCATGTTTAACTGTGCATGTGAGGACTCCAGGAGTTGCTGTTAGCTTCAGAGGAGTAGTGAGGGTGAACCCTGATTTTTTTTTTTGCCATTGGAAAATACAGGCCATAAATTAATGAACTTGATTTTACTAAACAAAGGATTAGCACCAGTTTTTTTTTTAAACCCTCAATTATTCCATGACTTTTTAAGGTAAGTAAACCCCCAAACGAGATGGAAGAGGGCAAATTTAAATGAGAGAACATTCTGCTATACTTCTTTTATAGACCACTACTATCCTTGTGTTCAAATGACAAAAAATTTAAAAATTCAAATGTGCTACAGCAGGTCTAACTATTGGCAGACACCATCAGATGCTCTGCTCACAGCAATGTATAGGTATTACACTAGCTAACAAAGTTGTGGTCTGAATAGTTGATCATGTATAATGAGGCTCCAATTAATCTTACTATAAGTGCTTTAGGTCTTCCTTTATCACTCAATATCAAAAAGATTATAATATCTGTACCTAAATTACAGCTGGATGCTGAAAGATGTATTCAGAACTTGATCAAGTGGTGCCGAACATTTATAGACCAGATTATGAACAATTATCATGATTCACAACTTAAAACAACATTCCCTTTTTCAAAAAAAATGTATTTACGGGATCAAAACTTGTCCCTTCATACACTTTATTACTAATTTTTTTGTATTTTTACTTGATTCATTCCACTAGTTGTTATGGCCAAAAGTTTCATTAATTTAAATGTCAAGAGTGTAAGTGAACAGAAAATCAAACACTGCAGATCCTGGAAACCTGGCATAAAAAAACCAAGAATACTGGAAATTGACAGTAAGTCAGGCACAGTGTCTCTGGAGAAAAACGACAAATTAATTTTTCGGGCATAACCCTTCATCAGAAATTTCCCTCCACAGATGCTGTACCTGACTTACTGAGTGTTTCCAACATTTTCTGTCCGTAAAAGTGACCAGGATCATCATAAGTGAAAGAAGAAACCTGATAAAAATTAACCTGTTTGTTTAAGGAATTCATTTGGTTATTAATTATAAAATGACTGCTAAGAGAGCTGTGACTAAATATTACTGGAGCTACAAAGCTAAAACCTATTTGTTACAGTTTAGTGGTCTGCATCTGTCCGATTATGCTAATATTACAGCTTAATAAACCAAGTACAGCTCTGAAATGAAAACAGATTATGTGCTTTAAATACTAGCCAGAGTAAGAAAAACATATAAAGTGTATTTAGATATCACAGACCCAGGAGCATTTTAGGAGTATTTTAGAAGGCTATGTTGAATTGATAGAACTAACGATATGATTGTTAAACATAGTTCTTGCCATCTTCAGCAGACCTACTATCAGGCTGAACAAATCATTAAAATTTCATTAATTCTTCGCAGAAAACAGGGACGTGCATAGGATTAATTACATTATGTAAGCATCAGAATAAACAAACATTCTTACACTGCAGCTAGATTCCCATTCATTTCCAACTGATAGGTAGAAATCTGTAGGCAGCTGGGATGGTGGGTGAAGGGGAGGAGAGCACAGAAAGAGGTGGACATTTCATGTCCAGGCTGCCCTGTTTGCATTTCAAAATGGACACTAACAGGATCAAAATTAGTGTGCAAAATGAAAGTGGCCACTTACTGAGTGGCCATAGGTGCTTTTCAGGAGACCTCAATCCGGGTGACCAGATGTCTCACTGAAAACAGGTGTGAGCCTCATTATTATATGAAAGTTGGTATTAAAGGACTTAGGAATGACCCCCAACTCTCAGCCTGCCTGTACCATCATGATTTCCTGCTCCCCCCACCCCACTACAAACCAAATCATGGTTAGAATAAATAAATGGGATCCCCAGCAGTCAGGGGAAGCTGAATGGAGATTTTGAGGCACATTTTTATGGCAGTTGCTTGTGGGTTTTCAGCATCAAAGGCTTCCAACTTTAATGTTGTTGTTGCCGTAGGTTCCACAGAAACATTACCTGTTGCTCTGAAGTGCTGATTTTTATACTCCTGACAATTCTGCTTCTTCTCTTTAAAGGTGCTGCTGCAGAACTTTCAAGTTCAATCGTACTACCTGATTTTCTGCCTCCAGAGTACCAACCTGCCTACTGAGGAGCAGATTTCATGCTCACATTATAATGAAGACCCCATATCAAAATGATGGGGCTTTCTGCATCCTCCTCTGGGGGGAGGGGGGAGGGGAGCACTGTGCATGACCCAAGTCCGAGCAAATAAACAAAAAGATGAACTGTGCAACCTACAAGATGGCAGCAATTTGATAGTAATGCTAACCTGCTCATTCATGACTGTAGACAACTCGCTCAGCAGATCTCTGTAGTGAGACTTCATCTCCTCCTGGTATTCTAATTGGTCTTCTTTAATCAGCCGTTCATTAACCTCCAGAGCATGTCCGCATGCAGTTGCAAATTGTCTGCACAAATAAGATTTAAGACAATTAATAAACTAATTACTGATTATTTCATAATGATGCCCAGAACATCATTAATGCTTTTAACAGCATTACAGCCAAATACCTGTCAGGAGTTTTATTGAAGGTATGAGGTAGCACTGTTGACTAAACTGACCTGATAGCCTTAGTTTTGATGTTTGTCACAGGGGTGACAAAAAAAACAGATTGCACATAGAACAACATGCAAAGTTTGCGTGGAGACAAAACTAGCAGAGCCAACAAATGTTGCATGTGAAGAATGGTGTGTGTCATTTCCACTGCAGAGAGCAAGCACTATTTTTGTAGTTGTCAGACAGAAATCTGTGTGCATTGCACCCGGTGTTTTGGTATAAAAGTGGCATAAAACATACCACATTGTAAGCAAGATTGTCTGAGTCCAACCTACACCTGCAAATTTGTGGTACATTTAGGCATTCCAGGCAAATGCTTGTAACAATAATTGATCTCCTTGAACATAAAAATTAGGGGTGTCATACCTGTTAAAGGTCCCCACTCAGCAGCTGCCAACCAAGGTATTTTTTTTTAACACATTTGAGAAATATCTCCTTGTGGAGCCAAGAGAAGCAGAAGTGCTTCCTCTGGCTTTACAGGAGTCTTGATTGAACCCCTCCCCATTTCCACTGTCCTGGGACTTAATGAGGGCCACTGACAATGAGGAAAGCACCCCGAAATTGACACCGCTCATTGGGCGAGTTGTCTGCTTTGAATGTACCCTCATTTTCTACTCAACACCATTTAGTTTGATCTAAGAGTCAGGATGTACCTTTCCTGTATTACCTTGTTGATAGGGAAACGTACAAGTCTTATAATATTTACCTATCATTTTACAGAAATGACATGATGCAAGCCATTTTATTTGCTCCCTTTCCACCTGAAAACCAATTTTTCCCACTCCCTTACATTATAAAACCTCTGCGTTTTTGCCACACGGCCTGAGATGGATCCATTCAGATCTTAACGCTGGCATTCATGTAACCTCTTTTCACGCCTCCGCTCTAGTTTGGAACCCTATCCCTTAAACCCTTCCTTCCAGTCACCGAATACATTCAAAACAGATCGATGAATTTTTGGGCTCTAAGGAAATCAAGAGATATCGAGGTAGGAAATTAAAGTTGAGCTGCAAGATCAGCCATGAGCAAGCAAGAGCATTAGGACATAAGAAATTGGAACAGGAGTAGGCCACATGGCACCTTGAACCTACTCCACCATTCAATAAGATCAAGGTGTTGATCTTTCACCTCAGCTTCGGTCTTGGACAAACTCTGAACATCTAGAGCTCTTTGGGATAGAGAATTCCAAAATATGGCCTCCTACTGCTCTTATTTGTTACATTCCAACATCTATTTCTCTCTCCACCTTCAAAAACTTTGTAAAACCTGTTGGTGTTATTTCTGGCTCGCTGTCATAGTCAATATTTCTTCTAACTTCTGATTGCTGTGCTTGACTCATTTGGTGTGGTCTCTTGATGTGTAGCTGCACATGCACACATCTTAAAAGGAACGTAGTTTGTGCGCGGCTTCTATGTTCTATATGCAGCACATTCCTGATTGGTGCCTTGGAGTTAGTCATATTATGTCTGGATGTTGCTGTTCTGCAGCTCAAGGGTGAAAACAGAAACTCCTATGACGCATCTCTACTTCTCTATCTCACACACACACACACCCGCACCCTTAGAATTCCGTCATCTTTTTCTACCTGATTGCTATGACTTGGTTTGCTGTTGTGCACGTTGCACAATTTCACAGGAGAAGAGTGAAAATGACAATTTTCACAACAAATCAAACACACAAAGAAGGTCATTGTAGCTTTCATTGCCACGGGAAAATGGATGATGGAAAAAGAAAATCAGGAGAGATGTAAAATGGGCTTATGGTTTGCTATCACCCATTTTTCATTTAATGATAAAAGTTACAATTATCTCAGCAGAATTTCTCCCAAAAAGCTGGAAATCAGCAGCCAGTGTGAAATTTTAAATTCAAGGTTCAGATTCTTAACAAAAGTGTCTGGAAAGATCTGATCGAAATTTGTTGCATGTATTTCTAACACTAAGCAATCACTTTAACAGGCAAGCTGGATAATTGTCTTTTCAGAATGTTGTCATTTTGAATGCATTTATTATGTTTGAAAAGATTACAAAGAAGAAGCGTAATGACAGTTAAAAATAGCGTTAAGAAATAACTGGAGCAGTGAGATTGGTCAGTTTGCTGTGCTTTCTAGGTTGTGAATGGCAACTTTGGAATAAAATTGTGGAATTCAATTGCTCAGCTTGCTTCTGACGATTCATTTGCAGCTCTTTGAGTTGTTCACATTTACAGGATATTTGATTGGTAACATAATTGCTTAATTCAGCAATTACAAATTCTCAGCCAGTGGACACATGGGCCTGAATCTTCTGATCGGCGTGCGGGAGCGGGCTCTGCACGCCAACGTGTAAAATGACACGCGGTGACATCGGGTGTGCGTCCCGACGTCACCACGCGTCATTCAGATCTTCAGTTCGATGAGCACATACCGAAGTCAGCTGTGTGCCCGCCAAACTGTCAAAGGCCTATTAAGGTCATTAATCAACTAACTGAGGCACTTGTAAGGGCTGCCCGTCCAACCTTAAGGTTGGCGGGCAGGCAAAGAGCCCAGGCAGCCTTTACATTTTTCATGGAACCTCATCCACGGGCGGGATGAGGTCTCATGAAGGCTTTATAACTTTATTAAAAATTTTTAATAAAATTCATAGACATGTCCTAGCTCATTTGACACTGTCACATGAGGGGACATGTCTGAATAATTTTTAAAATTATTAATCGGATTAATCTCCCTGAGGCAGCTCCGTGCCTCAGGGAGATTTCTGCACCCTTTCGCACGCATGCACGAAAGATCGCAGACCCCGACTTTCCTCCTTCCCCCCACCTGCACAGGGAGCGCTCAGCACTTCCGGGTGCGCATCACGCTGGGCGAGTCTTAATTGGCCAGCCCACGCAAAATGGCGGTGTGCAGCTGATCGCAGCCGAGCAAATTCTCCCCATGGTGCTTTCAGGCTCGGCAGCCTCAAGTGCAACTTTTCTTGATGCAAGATACCTTTAAAAGGCATAAGAAAGGAAGGAATAAATAAAGGAAGTCTGTTGGATATAAAACTTTTAATTATATAGACTAGACTTTCCAACCATGTGGTTTGCATATTACTTACATTGTAAGGAAGAATATACGTGAAGAATCTTTGGATCAATATACCATTTCAAGAAAATTGATATTTCAGTATTTAACCTTCATCTTCCCGCAATGCTTACCTGAAAATCTCTTTGAGGAGTTTGACTTGGTTGTCTGGATATTTTTTTGCATTCTTTTCCTCTAGAAAAGCCCAAGCATAAGCCATGGGCCCTGCATTTACCTGTGCAGACAAAGATACAACTAAATGAGCACCATTGCAAATTAGTAAATTTGGTAGAAAACAAAAACGAAATACAAATGCAATGTTATAAACAGAGTATAATCCTTGGAATCATTGTTCACATTAGATTAACACAAGAAAACAGAGAACAAGAAAAGACTCCCATTAAATTCACTCTTTCCAGAAACAATGTACAATCTCCCATAACCCAGTTCTATCTGACTTATTTTATCATCTAAGGGGAATGCTCATTCTAATAAATACCCTGACTCCAAAGGCAATCAATTAAAACTCTATAATGCTTGTCCACACTGAGACATCCTTCATTCAAACTTGGCCAACTATTTTCCACAAATATGGATCCCAACTGCAAAGGTACATTACAATTCAATGATTACTTGATTACCTTGGTGTACATCCATAAATATCCTAAACCCCAATTTTTAATCAAATATTTATTCAATTATTTTTTGAAGGAGTTAATCAATGTCACAGTAACTGCTTTTGCAGTGTCTGTTCCACATATCTACCCTTTTTTCTAGTCTTAACACAGTTTCATTTGATGGTTATAACTTTGAAACTTGTGTCCTTAGACTTTGTCCAATATCCAAAGCAACTAGCTTGCTTGTATTTTACAATGTTTTCTCTAAGCAAAAAGATAAGGGAATTATTATATATGCATGCTATAATATATCATGCTTATTCCAGTAAACAGTCATATGCTCTGACCAGTCAGCGCTCCAAGATTATTCTAAAAGTTATCTTGGACACAGTGAGATTCACCTCAGATTTTTCAAATTGTCTGGTCAACCAAGGAACTGATGCTGACCTAAGAGTCAGTCTGTGTTTAGCGGGGCTTTAGTTTCCTAATCAGCTGTATGAAAAAGAGTGGCTGAAGAGGGTAAATTGCATGAAATCACCACAGCAGAATCATAGCATAGGATATCGTGCTGTATCTTGATCTGTAGAAGTCAGATTCGATTTATTCAGGTTACACTTATTTAATTCATTGACTCATTTATAACTATCCCACATTCCTCAAGGTCAGATTTAATTTATTATGGTTTCATTTACTTAAATCATTAATTTGTGGATGATCCATTCACCCTGAAGCATATATATACTTCTTCACGACATGTTTATTTATTAATTGATTTCATCTGGCCCTCTGCCACAGAAGTCCGACTTGATGTATTTGAGGCCATGTGCGTTTATTTACTTCCTGTCTAACTCCTTGCCTAATTTGCTTTATTCCATACATTAAGCATGTATTTATTTCAGAAATTGCCAATTGGCTTACTGCCACAGAGATGTGATTCTATGTACACTGGTATGCGATAGAAGGGCTAAAAGGGAATTATAATGGTAACTATAGATTGCTCAGTACCTGGGCGTCAGCCTTGACTCAGAGAGCATTCTTGCTCTTATTCAAAGGGTCATGAGTTCAGAGACAGGAGTACATAATCTAGGCTGACACTTCCATTCAGTACTGCAATGTTGGATGAGACACTAACAGCATCTCCCTCCCAAGCTATCTTTAACATTGAGAAGTATAAGAGGAGCAATGCTTTTGGACCATGGTCACCTCAGGACTCTCTGATAAGTCATACGTCATCTTGACTTGGAGGTATATCATCACTGAGTTCTGGAATTCCCTATCGACCACCACTCTGGGTACCATCATCATACAACTCCAGCCATTCAATGGGAAAGCCCACTGCCACCTTCTTGGAAGAAATAGTGATGGACAATAAATGCAGCCTTGCTAACAATGCCAATATAGCTTTGGGATGTCTTGAAGACATAGCAGGCACTATATAAATACAGGTATTTTAATTCTCACAAATAACATACTCCTCTCCCAGTCAAAAGGCACCACTAAGTATTTTTTATTATGAAAATGTCTGAAGGTCTTTGTTATAAGATAAAGGAATATGTTGGTTAAGATCTACACAAAATTAATTGAAAATATGTACTTCGTCTTCCAGTAAAATGGGATATGATGTATTAATTTGCATTCACATTGAGAAATGTATACAAGAGAACATGGTCAGATTTTCACTGGACTAGTAATCCAGAGACCCAGGTTAATGTTCTGGGGACACAGGTTCAAATCCCACAAGGGCTACTGGTGGAATTTAAATTCAATTAATAATTCTGGAATTTAAAGCAAAAAGCTAGCCTCCATAGCCATGGTGACCATGAAACCATTGGCGAATGTCACGAAAACCCATCTGGTTCACTAATGTCCTTTAGGAAATTAAATCTGCTATCCTTACCTGGTTTGGCCTACATGTGACTCCAGACCCATAGCAATGTGGTTAACTCTTAACTTCCCTCTGAAATGGCCTAGCAAGCCACTCAGTTGTATCAAAGGTCTACAAAGTCTAAAACAAGTGGAACCAGATGGACAAACTGGCATCGATATAGGCACTGAAAATGACAGCAGCAAACTCAGCCCTGTCGATCCTGCAAAATCCTCCTTACTAGCATCTGGGGGCTAGTGCCAAAATTGGGATAGCTGCCTCACAGACTAATCAAGCAACAGCCTAACATAGTCATACTCACCGAATCATACCTTACAGGAAATGTCCCACACACCACCATCATCATCTCTGGGTGTTTCCTGACCCACTGGTAGCACAGACCCACCAGATGTTGCGGCACAATGTATACAGTCAGAAGGGAGATGCCCTGGGAGACCTTGTCATTGCCTCCGGACCGACCCCATGAAGTTTCATGCCATCAGATCAAACATTGGCGAGGAAACCTCCTGCTGATTACTACCTATCACACCCCCCCCCTCCCGCCCCCCAACACCCCACCACCTACCCCCACTCCCCCCACCACTACCGCACACCCCACTCCCCCCACCACCACTGCCCCCCAACCTCCGCACCCCCACCAGCTCCCCACCCACCCCCCCCCCCCCCCCTCCACCCACCCTGCTGAGCTGATGAATCAGCACTCCTGAAATGTTGAACACCAGTTGGAAGAAGCACTGATGGTAGCAGGGGCACAGAATGTACATTGGGAAGGGGATCTTCAACATGGCTTGGTAGCACTACTACTGACCGAGCCCTAAAAGACATAGCTGGGTATGTGGCAGGTGCTGAGGGAACCAACGAGAGGGAAAAACTTACTTGACCTCATCCTCACCAATCTTGCTGTTGCAGATGCATCTGTCCATGACAGTATTGGTGAGAGTGACCATCACATAGTCCTTGTGGAGGCAAAGTCCTGCCTTCACATTGAGGATACCCTCCATCGTGTTCTGTGGCACTGCCATTGTGCTAAATGGGATAGGTTTCAAAATCAAAACCTTAAGTGCATGGGCCATCAGCAGCAACTGAATTGTATACAACTACAATCAGTATCTGCACAACTTGGCATACCACCCACTCCACCATTACCATCAAGCCGGGAGATCAACACTGATTTAATGAAGATAGCAGGAGGGCATGCATAAAATGAGGTGTCAACCTGATAAGGCTACATGCAGGACACTTGCATGCCAAACAGTGGAAGCAGCATGCGATAGACAGAGCTAAGCGAACCCACAACCATGGCCTCAGATTTATGTTCTGTATTTCTGCCACACCAGTGAATGGTGGTGGAAAATTAAACAACAGGAGGAGGAGGCTCCACAAATATCTCCACCCTCAATGAGTTCAAAAGACAAAGCTGAAACATTTGCAACAATCTTCAGCTAGAAGGCCCAAGTGGATGATCCATCTCAGCCTTCTCTGGAGGCCCCCAGAATCATAGGTGTCAATCTTCAACTGATTATATTCATTCCATGTGATATCAAGAAGCAGCTGAAGGCACTGGGTACTGCAAAGGCTATGGGCCTTGACAACATTCCAGCAACAGTACTGAAGATTTACGCTCCAGAACTAGCTGCACCCCTAGCCAAGCTGTTCCAGTACAGCTACAACACTGGCATCTACCTGGCAATGTGGAAAATTGCACAGTTATGTTCTGTTCACAAAAAGCAGGATAAACCCAACCTGGCCAATTACCGCCCCATCATTCTACTCTTGATCATCAGTAAAGTGATGGAAGGGGGTCATCAACAGTGACACTTATTCAGCAATAACCTGCTCACTGATGCTCAGTTTAGGTTCCACCAGGGCCACAGTAACTGACCTTATTACAGCCTTGGTCCAAACATGATCAAAAGAGCTGAACTCCCGAGGTGAGGTGAGAGTGACTGCCCTTAACATCATGGCAGCAATTGACCGAATGTGGCATCAAGGAGGCCTAGCAAAACTGAGGTCAATGAGAATTTGGGGGAAAACTCTTCACTGGTTAGAGTCATAACCAGCACAAAGGAAGATGGTTGTGGTCGTTGGAGGTCAATCTTCTCAGTCCTCAGATATCACTGCATAAGTTCTTCATGGCAATGTCCAAGGACCAAATATCTTCAGCTGCTTCATCAATGATCTTCCCTCAACAATAAGGTCAGAAGTGGGGATGCTCATTGATGATTGCACAATGTTCAGCATCATTCATGATTCCTCAGATGCTGATGCAGTCTGTGTCCATATGCAGCAAGAACTGGACAACATTCAGGCTTGGGCTGATAATTGGCATTTGCACCACATAAATGCCAGGCAATAACCATCTCCAACAAAAGAGAATCTAACCATCTCCCCTTGACATTCAATGGCATTACCATCGCTGAATCCAGCACTATCAGCATGCTGGGGGTTTTTGACCAGAAACTGAACTGGATCAGCTATGTAAATACAGTGACTACAAGAGCAGGTCAGAAGTTCAGAATCCTGTGGTGAGTAACTCATCTCCTGTCTCCCCAAAGCCTGTCCACCATCTACAAGGCACAAGTCAGGAGTGTGATGGAATACTCTGCACTTGCCTGGATGAGTGTAGCTGCACCAGCACTCAAGAAGCTCAACACTATTCAAGACAAACAAGCCTGCTCGATTGGCACCCCATCCACCACAATCAACATTCACTCCCTCCACCAACATAGTGTATACCATCTACAAGATGCACTGCAGCAACTCACCAAGGCTCCTCTGACAACACCTTCCAAACCCATGACCGCTACCACAAGGGCAAGGAACACCACCACCTACAAGTTCCCCTCCAAGTAACACACCATCCTGACTTGGAACTATATTACCGTTCCTTCACTGTCGCTGGGTCAAGATCTTGGAACTCCCTTGCTAACAGCATTGTGGGTGTACTTACACGACATGGGCTATAGCGGTTCAAGAATGCAGCTTATCAACACCTTCTCAAGAGCAATTTGAGATGGACAATAATGCTGGTCTAGCCAATGAAGCCCATATTCTGTGAACAAATAAATTTAAAAATAGCTTACTATCAAAAATATTAATTTCTTTCAACACAAAAACCATTACCTTGGCACTGACACTTCCCTGTAGTTTGAGTTGCAGGCGAATCATGTCCACGTCATTCATACAGCATAGATGATTTAGTTCTGAAACTTTCCTTGACATTTCATCAATTGCCACCTCAATGGGGTTCAGTTCTGTGCTTTGCTGGTTAACAACCTGAATTCTCTTCTTAACATATGGAAATGTCTGGCCAGCTACATGAACAAAGCAAAAATATTTGTGAAATGAAAACACAATGAAGCTATGTTTTCATTTATTTGTACAAATGGCAGAAAGTTAATACAGTCACTGAATAAATGCAACATCTGCTGTGGCACTCAACCATATAGACCAAGACAGCAATCCTTGGCCTATGTTGAGTCAGTCACATTATTATCATGGCAGCAGTGGAGCATTGCATTGGTCTAGGTGTCCCATGTCAGGGAAAGGGAGCCTGGCCACAGTTCCCAATCCTACTAATTAGTGAACTTTGCTGAAAGTGCTCGTGTTAGAATATCATGCTTACCTAGAAACCACCAAAGGTTAATAAGCTACTTCAGAAAAGCAACACAGCTCCACAAAAATTGTTAGCTCAAAAACTAAAATTTCTATGGGGCTTGCCCAATCTACGTTTCTAACTTTGACAGAATCCCTGGAGAAACGTCACATAAATGGTGGAATAGGAGAGCTCTGCAGAAATTTTCCACTTGAAGCTACACAGATCATAATATAATTCTTTTAATTTTGGCTAATGATTAATTCACTGAATCGGATTGGTCAATATACAAAAATTCTATTTGTTTTAGACGTTTTAATTTATATCGAGCATCCTGTTAATGATCAAAGCTAATAAAATATTAGGAGCTTGCGCTCTAAATTCTCTACATTTAAAAATCATTACACACTTGTTAAGATTGTCCTTCTCTTGCATTGTTCTTCTACTCCCCCATGTTTTTTTCCAGACAGAGTAAAAGGGGTTTCAAACACAAAACGTTTAATGTTGTGATGTTTTTCAAAATCCGTTCTCCTTTCAGTGAGCTCTTTTTCATCAAAGTATGGTGTGACATAGGTAACCTGGATATATGCAAACTTTGGATCCAAATCTTTGGGATTGACCTAAATGAAGAGAACACCACATATGAGATGTGTGACACAAATCATCAAATAAAGATTGCTAACTGCGACTTTTTTTCCTACTCATACAAAAACTTTTTACAGGATTATTGATACCTTAATTAAAAATTATTCGCATTTCAAAATTTCATAATTTTAAGTTGTTCTTTGGTAAGATTTCAGCAGACACAACACATATTATTTTCATTGCTCTGGTTTTATATATTTTTTCTATAAAAGCTAATTCATTCAAAAGCTGCCTGGTTGGCATCTGCAGCCTTTACCTTGTTAGAATCCTGGATCATTTTCACATTTTCTGTTCCATATTTATCCGAGTATAGTTTTAATAACCTCTGGGAAATTTCTGACAGTGCAGTCAGCTTGGGCTCTTTATAAATATACTCCTTGCTGTCATCTTCTTCAAAAAATGCCTGACCAATAAAAATAAATATTGAAATCAAAACACAGGTTTCCTACAATAAGTTAACCAGTTAAGATTTTTCAGCCCCGCCCACTGCTGGAATTGTCCACTCCTGCTGGACTTTTGGCTGCGCTGCCAAATCTCTCGCAGCAGGTCCCACCGTGACGGGGCCGGAAAATCCCGGCCAGTGAGTAACAGCATCCTACAAACTGGAAAGGTCCGGGTTTAATCTTTGGGCTGTACTATTTTCAGTCAAACTGTACTCTAGGCATTACATTTGGTTTTAGCGTGTCTAGGTTAGGGAGGTGGAAAAAATTAGCCAAGATTCCTGCTCCTGGGGTCTGTATCTACTGATCCCTGTTGAAAGTGAACACTGGTGGATTTAAAGTCCCCCTGACTACATGAAACTAGATAGGGTCAGTCAAAAGAGGATGGATAAATGATGTGCTCCATTCTCAGGTAGCTCCATATGTGCTCCATGCTCTAGAGATTTTAACACTTGTTTTTAGTGATTGATGACTTGCCTTGATAAATCATGCCTTGTGCACATAGACAAATGTGGGTTCTGTTGTATCAACAGGACATTGATGGCCTGTTAACCATGGTCTTGGTGGAATGCCAACACAATCACCTGGCTGAATGAAAGCTGCTCCGGTGACTGATGAGGCCAAAAAACGCAAGTGTTAAACTTTACTTTCAGCTGTGAGAATTGAGAGTATTCCTGCTAGACACAAAAGGAAACTCATCAGTCTATGCTGCCTGCAGTTCCCTTCACTCATATCCCGGCTAACAGATGGCCTTTGGGCAATGCAATTTTAACCAGTGGGCCACTACTTGGCTGCCTCTATTCACCCATTTTAAGGGAACAACAGGATGCAAACGAGGCCAGGGAATTAAAATAGCCTAAACATCGAAATGATGGTGGCAGTGATTAACACTTGCTCTGCCAGAAACAAACTGTTAATATCTCCCCTACCCCCATGCCCCACAATGCCTTAGCTCAAATAGGAATAAGGACCAATTGGGCAAAGTTTAAGATGACAAGTGGAAGTGGAAACAGAAACAAACCCTTGGGAAGAGGAGGGACGAATATTTGCATTAAAAGAATTGAAAGAAAAACAATTGGAAACTTCTTTGCATACTTGAGTTCAAATTCAGTTTTATTCAATAATTAATCATGTTAAGATATTAATAGGTTAGTTAGTATTATTTTGATAAAATGCACTGAACTAATTCAACAACATCCAGGTATGCTTGATTCATTCATTAGCCCCAAGCTTATATCAACCAGAACAACCCCCCTTTTCTGTTTTTCTTTTAAAATAGACATTTCACAGAGAAGAGGAGTTAAGCAAAATGACCTGATAATGGCCATGAGACCAAAAAGACGGGTTTTGAAGATTTTTTTTACAGCAAAGGGAGAAGAGGAGTGGTTTCAGAAGGCTGTTGGGAGAACAGGGCCAAAGTGGCTGAAGGCCCTGACACTGAAAAGTAGCCTGTAACGTGTGGGAGACTAGAGTCAGAAGGCCAAAGGGTATAGGCTGCAGCATAAGACTAGAGGAAATTTCAAAGGTAGAGAGGGGAAATGTAATGGCTTACAGACCAACAGTGGAAAATGGAGTCTGAAGAAACCAAAGTGTGGATAATTGGATCAGTGGCAGTCCGGAAGCAGTAAGAGTGAAGATGGACGATGTTGCTGAAATGAAAATAGGCAACTCTGATGCTTGAAAGGATGTGGAATTACAAACTTGGGGCCAGGGTCAAATAAGCAATGACTGTGAACCATTTAATTCAGCTCGAGTAAACTGCCGGAGAGTTGGATGGAATCAGGAACAAGAGTAAGATTTTTTTTTTGCCTAAAAACAAATAAAAATTGTTTCAATGGTCCAAATGTTCAATTTGAGGTAACCTGGCTCATCCATTTTTTTTTCAGGTAAGCAATTTAACAGCACAGAAGTGATTGTCGAACAATGGATCACCATTTTCTCTTTCTTTTTACAAGTCACTATTTTCATTCCTTCAATTGTATTCATCATGTGCAATTACATCAGCTACAAGGTGAAAACTCAAAACAGCCCCAGAAATGAGGTGTGGATCTCGTTCCCACTCAGCAGACCAAGGGGAGAGACACAAAATTCCTCAACCTTGGCCTGTCCATGAGCAGAATGCAGAAGGTTAATTCCAATCATATGCAAGACATATTACGCATGAAACATACTGAATTCACCAATTCCATATCCACCTGTCACAAGAACCTAGAGCCCCAATGATACACTGCAACACTCTTTTCATTACTGTCATAACATCTAGTCCTCTTAAATAAGGGAGTTACAAGTCATAAGAACCTGATAGCCTCTCAGAAATTGCTCAGCTTCTTACCCAGGTGGACTGCCTGTGGTACAAAGACTGGCAGAATTCTCACTGACTGCAGAAAGATAAAATATTCTCTGCACTATGGTGCCATTCTGCTCCTCCCATAACAAACATGTGCACTGAGCACCCCGATGGAAGCATTTTTCAATCTGAAGCAGTCGTATGTTGGCTCCATGTGCAGCTGGGAAAATACTCATTTGTCTGGCTCAACATTCACCAATTTCTGATTGTCGGCCCTTAGAAAACCTTAAACCAAATTCTCCTAGGCACTGTTGCTCCAATTAATGAACAGGCACTGCCCCCTGCCCTAACAGTACATAGACAGACTGATGAAAGAACAGTTTGAAAAAAGGTGTAATATGGGGCATAATTTAATGTAGGGGATCGGGGTCTTGCCCACTGGCTGGAGAGCCGGTGAGTGCCCGGCGTCGCCTCTTTTCAGGCAGGTCCACCACATTGAGTGCCAGTCAGGTACTTAAGAGGGCAGTGGCGGGTCTTTCCCGGGATCAAGGACCATGGGTGGAAGTCCCACCTGCAAGAGCTGCCAGCCAATCAGAGGCTGGCAGCTCTTTATGGTTCAGCAGCGCCAGCAGAGGTAGCTGCTGCCTGTAATGCACCTATCCGAGGGCCAGGATCACCGAGTGACCCAGTCCACGGGTGAGTGATGATGGGAGGGGGATCATGAGGTGGGGTAGAGGCAGTTCAGCAGCAAAGAACAGGGCCCTGTATATTTTTGTGTGTATTGGAAGCTACATATATTAATACAGAGGGCCCTGTTCTTAGCAGACAGAAAGAACATGTACACACATTGCGTTTCAGCTCATTCCATTGGGCAATGCCTTGACCAATCAGGTCAAGCTAGTTGGTTTAAATTTCAAACAATGCTTGGCAGTTCACTGTCAGTCACCATCACTGGCCACTTGCCAACCAATCAGCAGACTCTTCACATATAATATAAATTGTTGTTTTCCCCTTACATTGGTATTTGTGTGTGTCCTGATAAGTGCAAGATGAAAAGCTTAGACATCTCTCTTTTTTCAGCAATGTTCAAGTTCTGTACTACCAAACGACTATCTGAATACTATTTTTCTTCCCCTTAGGGAAGGAAATCTGCCATACTCACCTGCTTTGACCTACATGAGACTCCAGAACCACAACAATGTCGTTGACTCTGAAATGCCCTCTGAAATGGCCTAGCAAGACATTCAGTTGTATAAAACCACTAAAAAGTCAATAAAAAGGAATGAAACCGGATGAACCACTCAACATCAACCTAGGCACCAGGAACGACAATGGCAAACCCAGCCCTATCGACCCTGTGCAAAGTTTTCCTCACTAACATCTGGGGGCTGGTGCCAAAATTGGGAGAGCTGTCTCACAGACTAGTCAAGCAGCAGCCTGACATAGTCATCCTCACGGAATCATACCTTACAGATAATGTCCCAGACACCACCATCACCATCCCTGGGTATGTCCTGTCCCACCGGCAGGACAGACCCAGCAAAGGTGGTGGCACAGTGGTGACCACAGCACAGTCCTTGTGGAGACGAAGTCCCTTCTTCACATTGAAGATACCCTCCATAATGTTGTGTGGTGCTACCACCGTGCTAAATAGGAACAATTCTAGCAATTCTAGCAACTCAAGACTGGACAAACATGAGGCACTGTGACAAAAACAGAATTACCTGGAAAAACTCAGCAGGTCTGGCAGCATCGGTGGAGAAGAAAACAGTTGACGTTTTGAGTCCTCATGACCCTTCGGCAGAACTGAAGTATAGTTAGGAGAGAGGTGAAATATAAGCTGGTCAAAGGTGGGGGGCGGAGGGAGAGAGAAGTTGAGGGTGGGGTGGTTGTAGGGATAAGCAAGCAGTGATAGGAGCAGATAATCAAAAGATGTCACAGACAAAAGGATCAAAGAGGTGTTGAAGGTGGTGATATTATCTAAGAAAAGTGCTAATTAAGAATGGATGGCAGGATACTCAAGGTACAGCTCTAGTGGGGGCGGGGTGGAAAGACTAACAAAGTTTTAGTTTTAGATTTAAAAATAATGGAAATAGGTGGGAAAAGAAGAATCTATATAAATTATTGAAAAAAAAAGGGGGAGGGGGAAGAAACGGGGTGGGGATGGGGGGAGGGGGAGTTTAAGATCTAAAGTTGTTGAATTCAATATTCAGCCCGGAAGGCTGTAAAGTGCCTAGTCGGAAGATGAGGTGCTGTTCCTCCAGTTTGCGTTGGGTTAGTCTTTCCACCCCACCCCCACTAGAGCTGTACCTTGAGTATCCTGTCTTCCATTCTTAATTAGCACTTTTCTTAGATAATATCACCACCTTCAACACCTCTTTGATCCTCTTGTCTGTGACATCTTTTGATTATCTGCTCCTATCACTGCTTGCTTATCCCTACAACCACCCCACCCTCAACTTCTCTCTCCCCCCGCCACCCACCTTAGACCAGCTTATATTTCACCTCTCTCCTAACTATACTTCAGTTCTGCCGAAGGGTCATGAGGACTCAAAACGTCAACTGTTTTCTTCTCCACCGATGCTGCCAGACCTGCTGAGTTTTTCCAGGTAATTCTGTTTTTGTTTTGGATTTCCAGCATCCGCAGTAGCTTTTAGTTTTTTGTTTTTATCTATGAGGCACTGTGGGCTATTAGCAGCAGTAGAATTGTATATAACCACAACCTGTAACCTCATGGTCTGGCATATATCCCACTTTACTATTACCACCAAGCCAGGGGGTCAACCCTGGTTCAATGAAGGGTGCAGGAGGGCATGCCAGAAGCAGCACCAGGCATACCTAAAAATGAGGTGTCAACCTGGTGAAGCTACGACACAGGACTACTTGCGTGCCAAACAGCATAAGCATCAAGTGATAGACAGAGCTAAGTGATTCCACAACCAACGGATCAGACCTAAGCTCTGAAGTCCTGTTACATCCAGTCATGAATGGTGGTGGACAATTAAACAACTCACTTGAGGAAGAGGCTCCACAAATATCCCCATCCTCAGCGGTGGAGGAGCCAAGCACAGTGCAAAAGATAAGGCTGAAGCATTTGAAACAATCTTCAGCCAGAAGTGCCAAGTGGATGATCCATCTCTGCCTCCTCTGGAGGTCCCCAGCATCACAGATGCCAGTCTTCAGCCAATTCGATTCACTCCATGTGATAACAGGAAATAGCTGAAGGCACTGGATTCTGCAAAGGCTACGAGCTCTATCAATATTCTGGCAATAGTACTGCAGACTTGTGCTCCAGAACTTACCGCGCCCCTAGCCAAGCTGTTCCAGTCCAGCTACAACACTGGTAACCACCCAACAATGGGAAAATTGCCCAGGTATGTCCTGTACACAGAATGCAGGACAAATCCAACCCAACCAATCACTGACCATCAGTCTACTGCTGATCATCAGTAAAGTAATGGAAGGGGTCATCAACAGTGCTATCAAGCGGCACTTGCTTAGCAACAACCTTCCCACAGACAATCAGTTTGGGTTCCGTCAGGGTCACTCAGCTTCTGACATCATTACAGCCTTGGTTCAAACAAAGACAAAAGAGCTGAACTCCCGAGGTGAGGTGAGAGTGACTGCCCTTGACATCAAGGCCACATTTGATTGAGAGTGGCATCAAGGAGCCCTAGCAAAACTGGAGTCAATGGGAATCGGGGAAAACGTTCCACTGGTTGGAGTCATACCTAGCACAATGAAAGATGGTTGTGGTTATTGGAGGTCAGTCATCTGAGTTCCAGGACATCACTACAAGAATTCCTCAGGATAGTGCCTTTGGCCCAACCATCTTCAGCTGCTTCATCAATGACCTTCCTTCCATCATAAGGTCAGAAGTATGGATGCTTGCTGATGATTGCACAATCTTCAGCACCATTCACGACTCCTCAGATACTGAAGCAGTTCATATCCAAATGCAGCGAGACCTGGACAATATCCAGGCTTGGGCTGAGAAGTAGTAAGTAACATTCGCATCATACAAGTGCCAGACAATGGCCATCTCCAACAAAAGATAATCTATCTATCGCCTCTTGACATTCAATGGCATTACCATCGCTGAATTCCCCACTATCAACATCCTGGGGGGTTACAATTGATCAGAAACTGAACTGGACTAGCCATATAAATACTGTGGCTACAAGAGCAGGTCAGAGGCAAGGAACCCTGCAGTGAGTAACTCACCTTCTGATGCCTTAAAGCCTGTCCACAATCTACAAGGCACAAGTCAGGAGTGTGATGGAATACACTCCACTTGCCTGGATCAGTGCAGCTCCCACAACACTCAAGAAGATTGACACCACAAAACAGCCCACTTGATTGCACCACATTCACTCCCTCCACTACCGACGCACAGTAGCAGTAGTGTGTACCGCCTTAAAGATGCACTGCAGAAACTTACTAAGGCTCCTTAGGCAGCACCTTCCAAACCAACGACCGCTATTATCTAGAAGGACAAGGGCAGCAGATACATGGGAACACCACCATCTGCAAGTTCCCCTCCAAGCCACTCACCATCCTAACTTGGAAATATATCACTGTTCCTTCACTGTCGTTGGATCTAAATCCTGGAACTCCCTCCCTAACAGCATTGTGGGTGTACCTACACCACAGGGACTGCCCTGGTTCAAGAAGGCAGATCACCAGTATTTTCTCAAGAGCAACTAGGGATAGACAACAAATGCTGGCCTAGCCAGTGACGTCCACATCCCGTAAATTAATTTAAAAAGTGGGCATGCTCACTGAGGAAGGAGTGTTGCTTCTAGCAAACAACCACAGGAAATGGAACATGACAGAACAGAAGGTGCACCAACAACTACACTACCAGCCATGAATAGGAAATTAGCTCCTGGACGTACTACATTAGATAATAACCCGGGAATAACTGACTTTTAAAATAACTCTCAATTGGTTTGGATTGTTTTTCCACATTAAAAGCACTATAGAATTGCAGATTTTGCTATTATTCTGTGACTGCATGCTGTGTCAACTTAATCAACAATAAATTTACTCAATTTTTATTACTTCTTATTAAAAATATTTCTAGCCCTTGGCAAGTATTTGAAATTACTTCAATTTATCCCCACGCTATCCACGCTAAGTGATATTTATCAATCATCTCTTTGCTCTCACTGACTGCCAGTTACCCAACACCCAAAGACCCATCTTCATGTTTAAATCTCTTCATCACCTCTTCCCTCTGTATCTCAGTGCAACAACTGCCCACCGCTCCTCTCAAATTCTCCATTCTTCATGCGTACATCACCCCCACCCTTGGCTTCACCATTGGTGTCTGTGCCTTCAACTACCAACATTCACATGCTCCCTACGCCTCTCCTTTAAAGCTCTAATTGAAATCCACTTCATTGATCAAGTTTTGGGTCACCGCTAATAATCTCCCTTCAATGACATTCAATTTTTTTTCATTTTGCTCTTGGGAAGTCTTTTAGACATTTTTCTACATTAAAGCCATTATATAAATGCAAGTTAAACTTGTTGAATATAGCACACAAAAAACATGTCAAAAATCCTTTGAATATGATATTTATTCAAAGGGCAGAACCAACGAAACAACAAAAGTGGCACTCCTATGTTATAATTTGAGGTCTGCCCTTATCAATAGGTCTTTTGTGTATTCTCCAGTTCTAGTTTTCTCTGGAGTTTGATTAATGACTCACTGGAGAAGTTTGACAAATGTTTTCACCCATTTGTAGCTTGTTTATTATTGCAGAAATCGGAAGCTGCTCCACTACCCATTTGGGTTTGTGTCTCCTCCTACATAAAAGAAGCGATAGATTCTATTCTCACACATTGTGCAGGATTTTCACCTATACCATACCATTTATGTTGAATTAATATCTTGTTATAATTTCCCATGACTTTGCATTGAAGCTATAAGTTTAAGTTTAATACCTTAACTCATGCTGAGTTCTCTTTGCACCTTACTGTGCACAGTAATGTTATAACTTCTTTCAATTTCCAAAGTTAACATTCAAATAATACTTAAAATATTACATTTAAATATAAGGGAATTCAATAGCATTGTTACACAATACTACATCTTGAAGAAATATTTTTATTTTGCTCCTCTGCAACATTCTCCTCTTTCCCCAGTTCTTCATGAGTATTGACTCATCCTCAGTACAGTTGCATGGGTGACAAAAGTCTTCTGAAACCTCATGCAAGTTGTCACTTTACACAAGTCCTTACATTGTATTTTAACATCCCAGTTGTTTGTGGGGACATCACAATCAAGCACAACCCTTTCCTAGCTGAAGATTGACACATGGTCACTTAGTTGATGCCCAGGAGCAGTAACAATGGTTGAATTTTCCCATAAGCCATGGTTGCTCTGGCTAATATATAATTGCAAATGATTTTTATAATAAAGTAGCCATAAGACCATAAGACATAGAAGCAGAAATTAGGCCATTCGGCCCATCGAGTCTGCTCCATCATTCAATCATGGCTGATAAGTTTCTCAACCCCATTTTCCCGCCTTCTCCCCGTAATGTTTGATCCCCTTACCAATCAAGAACCTATCTATCTCGGTCTTAAATACACTCAATGACCTGGCCTCCACAGCCTTCTGTGGCAATGAATTCCATAGATTCATCACTCTCTGGCAAAAGAAGTTTCTCCTCATCTCTGTTCTAAAAGGTCTTCCCTTTACTCTGAGGCTGTGCCCTTGGGTCCTAGTCTCTCCTACTAATGGAAAGATCTTCCCCACGTCCACTCTATCTAGGCCTTTCTGTATTCTGTAAGTTTCAATCAGATCCCCCCTCATCCTTCTAAACTCCATCGAGTATAGACCCAGAGTCCTCAAACGTTCCTCATATATTAAGCCTTTCATTCCTGGGACCATTCTCGTGAACCTCCTCTGGACCCTCTCCAGGGCCAGCACATTCTTCCTGAGATACGGGGCCCAAAATTGATCACAATATTCTAAATGGGGTCTGACCAGAGCCTTATAAAGCCTCAGCAGCACATCGCTGCTTTTATATTCTAGTCCTCTCGAAATAAATGCCAACATTGCATTTGCCTTCCAACTACCGACTCAACCTGCAAGTTAGCCTTAAGAGAATCCTGGACTAGGACTCCCAAGTCCCTTTGCACTCCAGATTTCTGAATTCTCTCCCCATTTAGAAAATAGTCTATGCCTCTATTCTTCCTACCAAAGTGCATGACCTCACACTTCCCCACGTTGTATTCCATCTGCCACATTTTTTGCCCATTCTCCTAACCTGTCCAAATCCTTCTGCAGCCTCCCCGCCTCCTCAATACTACCTGTCCCTCCACCTATCTTTGTATCATCTGCAAACTTAGCCAGGATGCCCTCAATTCCTTCATCTAGATCATTAATGTATAAAGTGAAAAGTTGTGGTCCCAACACTGACCCCTGCGGAACTCCAATTGTCACCAGCCGCCATCCTGAGAAGGACCCCCTTATCCCCACTCTCTGCCTCCTGCCAAACAGCCAATCTTCTATCCATGCTAGTACTTTGCCTCTAACACCATGGGCTCTTATCTTACTGAGCAGCCTCTGGTGCGGCACCTTGTCAAAGGCCTTCTGGAAGTCCAAGTAGATAACATCCATTGGCTCTCCTTTGTCTAACCTACTCGTTACCTCCTCAAAGAATTCTGACAGATTTGTCAGGCATGACCTCCCCTTGATGAAACCATGCTGACTTTGCCCTATGTTATCATGCACTTCCAAGTATTCTGAAATCTCATCCTTAATAATGGACTCTAAAATCTTACCAACGACTGAGGTCAGGCTAATCGGCCTGTAATTTCCCGTCTTTTGCCTCACTCCTTTCTTAAACAGGGGCGTTACATTAGCGATTTTCCAGTCCTCTGGGACCCTCCCTGACTCCAGTGATTCCTGAAAGGTCACCACTAATGCCTTCACTATCTCTTCAGCTATCTCCTTCAGAACTCTGGGGTGTAATCCATCTGGTCCAGGTGATTTATCCACCTTCAGACCTTTCAGTTTTCCTAGCACCCTCTCCTTGGTAATGGCCACCATACTCACCTCTGCCCCCCGACTCTCTTGAACTTTGGGGATGTTACTCGTGTCTTCCACCGTGAAGACTGACGCAAAGTACCTATTCAGTTCCTCCGCCATTTCTTCGTTCCCCACTACTACTTCTCCAGCGTCATTTTCCAGCGGCCCAATGTCCACTTTTTCCTCTCGCTTACCCTTTATATATCTAAAAAAAACTCTTGTAATCTTCTTTTATATTACTGGCTAGTTTACCCTCATATTTAATCTTCTCCCTCCTTATTTCTTTTTTAGTTGTCCTCTGTTGGTCATCATAGGCTTCCCAATCCCCTGGTTTCCCACTGCTCTTCGCCGCATTGTATGCTTTCTCTTTAGCTTTTATGCTGTCCCTGACTTCCCTTGTCAGCCATGGTTGCCTTGTCCTCCCTTTAGTATGCTTCTTCTTCCTAGGGATGAATTTTTGCTGTGTCTCCCAAATTACTCCCAGAAACTCCTGCCATTGCTGTTCCACTGTCTTTCCAGCTCCACCCTCATGCCTCTGTAGTTGCCTTTATTCAACTGTAATACCATTACATCTGATTCCAGCTTTTTCCTCTCAAATTGCAGGGTAAATTCTATCATATTATGGTCACTTCCTCTTTAGGGTTCCTTCACCTTAAGCTCCCTTATCAAATCTGCCTCATTACACATCACTAAATCTAGAATTGCCTGTTCCCTAGTGGGCTCCACCACAAGCTGCTCCAAAAAGCCATCTTGTAGACATTCCATTTTCTTGGGATCCACTACCAACCTGGTTTTCCCAGTCTACCTGCATACTGAAATCCTCCATGATCACTGTAACCTTGCCTTTCTTACACGCCTTTTCTATCTCCTGGTGTATCTTGTGCCCCACATCCTGACTACTGTTCAGAGGCCTGTACATAGCTCCCATTATGGTTTTTTTACCTTTGCGGTTCCTCAACTCTACCCACACAGATTCTACATCATCTGATCCTACGTCATTTCTTGCTATCGATTTAATTTCATTTCTTACTAACAAAGCAACCCCACCCCCTCTGCCAACCTGCCCATCTTTTCGATAGCATGTATATCCTTGGATATTTAGCTCCCAGTCCTGATCCCCTTGCAGCCATGTCTCTGTGATGCCTACCACATCATACCTGCCAATTTCAATCTGCACCACAAGCTCATTTACCTTATTTTGTATACTGCGTGCATTCAGATACAACACCTTCAGTCCTGTATTTCCCATCCCCTTTCTCATTGTCGTCCCTTTATCTGATGTGCTTGAAGTTAGATTCCTAGCCCTTTCCAAACACTGTGTCCTATTTTGTGTTCTGGGGACTTTAATAGCCTCTCCTGGGCTCTCCTTTCTTTTCAGTTTTTTCATAATTTTCCATGAAGTTGAATCCACCCCCCCACATGCTAACCTGCTGCTTTGTTTCCCATTAGTCATACTTCTTGGAGTTTTACTCTTCCATCCCCCCCCACTTTCTAGTTTAAAGTCCTGTTGACCACCCTATTTACCCTTTTCGCTAAACATTGGTCCTAGGTTGGTTCAGGTGGAGACCATCCCAACGGTACAGATCCCTCCTGTTCCAATACTGATGCCAGTGCCCCACGAAATGGAAGCCCTGTTTCCCGCACCACTCCTTTAGCCACTTGTTTACTTCCCTTATTCTCGCGTCCCTATGCCAATTTGCACGTGGCTCGGGTAGTAATCCGGAGATTATGACCCTTGAGGACCTGTTCTTTAATTTAGTTCCTAGTTCCTGATAATCCCCAAACAGGTCCTCTTTCCTAGTCTTACCTATGTTATTTGTCCCGACGTGGACCACAACAACTGGATCCTCCCCCTCCCTCTCCAATATCCTTTCAAGCCGGTCAGAGATGTCCCTCACTCTGGCACCGGGCAGGCAACATACCATGCAGGACTCTCGATCCTGCTTACAAAGGATGCTATCAATTACCCTAATTATAGAATTCCCTACAACTACCACTTGTCTTTTTGCTCCCCCCTCTTGAATGGCCTCCTGTGCCACGGTGCCGTGGTCAGCTGGCTCATCCTCCCTACAGCCCTGTTCCTCATCCACACAGGGAGCAAGTACCTCACATCTGTTGGACAAGGTCAAGAGCTGAGGCTCCTCTGTTCCTGAACACAGGATCCCTCTACCTGCCTCACTTGTAGTCACACCCTGCTGACCCTGACCACTGACCGAACTTGAGGTACTTAATCTACCTTGAAGCATTTATGATATTTCAGTATTTATCACAGAAAGTATTGGCAGTACCTTTTCTTAAAACATGTCCACACAAGACAATAATTTTACAAAATGATAAAGATTGGTCTGGGGTCTGTAGGTTAATAAAATAGTTTATACTTAGTTTAGTTTTGACAGTTGAAATACTCTCCAACTGAAGACTTTAATTTTGCTATTCATTTTTACTTTAATTTTGCATTGTGAATTTGATATGTATTTGTCTTTTAACAGTAGCTTTATTAATATAGTTTAGCCATGTAAAACTCTTGTGAAATTTGAAAATAAATGAATATACCATGGTGAAACAACATAAGATTAACCTTTCTATTCAGATGCAGCTATTTCAGGTGTATAAGACTTACTGATATTATTACATCCAGTATTCCAATAACATGTGAGAGCAGCTCTGTATTCATTTGTTAATAAATACTGTCACCATGTGGAGTCTTTTAGAAACTACAACAGCAAACCTTCTTAAATAAAAAGATATAATTTTCTATTCACTAAGTTGAAACATAATACTCAAGGAAATTGACACCAGACAGTTATTTACTTTTGAGTGCCCTAATGGTCGGATCAGATACCAAACATCAGGAGAAGTACCGAATAAAAAGTCTGATATAATTCTATGATTAGCCTTATTGAAAACAATACTGGCAAACTATTTGACTCTTAGTAGTATGAAAAATAATAGGATCCAAACACTTGCGCTGTTAAATTTCTTACAGCAGCAAATGCAATGTTTCTAGATTCAAGTGGAAAACTTTTCTTTCCTACTTGCAGCGTATCATTTAGATTCTTCTAACTCCTATGATTTGCACTGAAATTAATGTCACTTTCCATTCAAATATTTTACATAGTTTATTCCATCTCTATAGCAAAAATAATGTGCATCACTCTATTACAGTTGTGCATTCAAGTTTCTGAAATAGTACTAAAACCAGTCTGTGAAAATATTCAAAGTTACTGCAAAATAACTGTTGTATCCTCAACAACAACATATTTATATAGTGTCTTTAATGTAATGAAATGTCCCAAGTCACTGCACAGGAGCATTATAAAACAAAATATGATATAGGGCCACATAAGTAGTATGCGGTGAGTCAATATACAAACAGGAGAGTTTTGGATGATCTCAATTTATGGAGGATAGAATATGGGAGAGCAGCCAGGAGTGTGTTGGAATAGTTGAGTCTTGAAGTAACACAGGCATGAACAAGGGTTTTTAGCAGCAGATGTGCTGAGACAGGGATGAAGTCGGGTGATGTTACAGAGGTGGAAATAGGCAGATTTAGCAATGGCAGGAATATGAGGTCTGAAGCTCAACTCGATCAATGTGACACCAAGGTTGGGAACAGACTGGCTTAATCTCAGACTATGGCTAGGGAGAGGGATGGATTTGTAGCCAGCAAACTTAATAAATTAAAAGGCACATTCATAAGGGAACGGAATAGACAAGGCAGATGAGTAAGTAATGTCATAGAATTTTTCAGGACAAAACAGGCCATTCGGCCCAATAGGTCTATCCCAATGTATAAACTCCACTCTATAGACATATCCTTTGATTTTTTTCCCCTCATGTGCTTGTCTAGCTTATTCTTAAATGCATAATTTCCTTTTGCTACATGATATTTTAAGTGAGGGAAATATTTTGAAATTAAGACACCTTCTGCACAAACAGATTGTATATTCCATATATCATAGGAATTGTTAAAGCACTTCATGAAGGCCAGATGGGGAAAGTCTCAAATGGTTGATGTGACTGGAGTGTGATATTTATAACCCTTGTGCTGTTCAGCTACACTATAAGTGATGAGGGGTAGAATATGTGGTGCCATGTAAGTGTTACATTACATGAGGATTAACAAACTCAACAAAGGAGAATGTCACTATCAGGTGAGTAGGATTTCTTATGTCTCCTACTGATTATTTATTCTAACATTCCGTGACACCTTCTGTCATTACTACTCATTCCTTCAAGGAGAAAACATTCTGGGTTCAATAAAAAATTGTGCCTTTAACATAACGAAATATCCAATGCACATAGTGTAGATAGTGAGGCAACAGAAAAATGGCCTGAATTTTCTGATTGGCGGGGGAGTGGAGCTGGAGCGGGAGCGGGCACCGGCGGGCGCAGATCCGATCGCCACCCACGATCAGGTCCGCGCCGCCATTTTACACAGTCGGGCTAATTAAGGCCCACCCAGCATATTTCTCGACTCCCGAGGATAGCGGGAGTGGGTAGGCGGCGGCGGGCGTGCACAGACCACAGGGTCCAATGGCGACCCGGCAGTCTGTTTAAATGAAGACCTAGCAGCCTTTTCTAGGCTGCTCAAAATGGCAAATGCAAGGTCACAGCAGAGGGCTTCTGGTGAACAGGCCAGTTCGGAGGCTAGGCCAGCGGGACATGCCAGGCTGGAGGGTAGGGCGGGGCCCAGTGTGCCCCTCATTTTACGGATGACTGCCTTGCTGTCCTCCTCGAGGAGGTGGGAGCACGGCGGGAGGTGCTGGTCCCCTAGGATGGGAAGAGGAGGCCCCCACCACATGACAAAAAGTGCCTGGGGGGAGGTGGCGGAGGTGGTGAGCTCCCGCGATGTGGTGCGGCGCACCTGGATCCAGTGTTGCAAGCGTTTCAACAACTTGTTGCGCTCTGGCAGGGTGAGTACCATGTTGGCATTGGGCATTTAACCCAGCAGGTCTGCTTATCCCCCCTGCTGCCACCCCCGCCTCCCCAAGGTGGCGTGGCAACGATCCATCTGCTGCGCTCTGCGCTCCACGTGCTTATGCCTCCTTGTTATGGAAGGATGTACCGTGTGGTGCCTAATGTGATGTAAGCAGCATGTGTCCTGGTGGGGGGGTGGGGGGAGGAACAGGCCTAGCATCTTTGTGTGGGTGTTCAGCAGCAGCGGGGTGAGGAGGCACGGGAGCCCTGATATGTCCCACTCTGGTTGGGGTGGGCCGTGCGTGAAGTGAGTCCATGTGCAATTTGCACTAATCAATGCTCATCTCTCATTTTCAGGAGAAGAATGCTCACAACGTGGCAGAGCGGGTGAGGACTGGCGGTGGCCAGGCGCAGATCACCATTCTAAGCTGTTTCGAGCAGGAGGCCTTGGATCTGGAGAGGCGCCATGCGCCCAGGTCCACTGGTGTCGGTGAGGCTGGGCTGCCACAACCAGGTATTTATGCCCAACAGTGAGGTCAGCAGCTGCCTGTCGTCTCTGCGATTACCTCTCAGGGCACTAAGGATGAGGGCGGCAGCTCCTCCGCCCTCTCCCAGTGAGCGTTGCATCCAATGAGGCTGCAACGACTGGGGAGGCGCCTGCTGTGGAACTGGCAGTTCCCTCCCAGGCTGGGCCAGCACAGGCTCCACGGGCGAGAGGACATCCGCCAAGGTCATCGAGGTCAACAGAACAGCAGAGTCAGCAGGCTGTTTCAGATACCACTCCCAGCGATGGGGCAGCACCAAGACTTAGCACCTGGAAATGAAAACATAAAGCACCTTAGGCACAGCATGGGTTTTTCACTGGAGCACTTTTGTTGGCCCGGGATGAGGCCCTTATGGTTTTATTTGATTTGTAACACTCTTGTCTTTTTTTTAGTAATAAGCTGCTTTGTTTGACATGTTAAATTCAGATACGTCACCATGGCTGAAGGTGCCTCTTTTCTTCTACATGTTTATGGTTTCCAAAACAGTAATGAGTGATTTTTTGGACATTCAGCTTTATTGACAATGCCTTTAATTACTGTTGCTAACCTGGCAGATTTTGCACTTAGGTGTCGAGTGTCGAGCCTACAGCCCAGGCTTGTCCTGGTGGACCATCTGTGGTGTGCTAGCTGAAGGTTCATTGGATTAAAGCCTCCCGGGTGTCCCTGCCTCCCTGGAGTATGCCCGGGTCAGTGTCTACCCCTCAGCATCTCTCTGTGCGTGATCATTCTTGGACTCACTACTGGACTCATCGTGTGCAGCCGCAGCCATTGCGTCGACATCTTCATCATCCACTGCATCCCCCCTTTCCAGCGCAAGACTGTGGAGAGCGCAGCATGCTACCATTATCAGCGACACATGATCTGGGGGGTACTGGGGTGCACCCCCTGTGCGGTCCAGGCATTGGAAGCGCATCTTGAGAAGACCGATGGCTCTCTCCACCACAGCCCTTGTGGAGGTGTGGCTCCTATTGTACCGCTGCTCAGCTTCTGTTCTTGGATGGTGGAGAGGCGTCATGAGCCACCTTCTGAGGGGATAGCCCTTGTAACCCAGCAGCCATCCATCCAGCCAGGCTGGAGCACTGAAGAGCCCCGGCACCTGGGAGTGTCTGAGGATGTAGGCGACATGGGAGCTGCCTGAGTACCTTGCACAGACTTGCAGGATCAGCATCCTGTGGTCACACACTATCTGCACGTTCATGGAGTGGAAGCCCTTCCTGTTGACGAAGGCACCGGGCTCACCTGCTGGCGCCTTGATGGCCACATGTGTGCAGTCTATTGCACCCTGGACGTGGGGGAAGCCAGCAATGGCCGCGAAGCCTCTGGCTCGCTGTGTCTGGCTTGCCTGGTCCTAACGGAAGTGGATGAAGGGTCAATGCACGACTGAACAGAGCTTCTGTAAACTGCTTGACCTAAGTGTGGACAGCTGATTGGGAGACACCGCAAAGATTACCCACCGAGCCCTGGATGGTGCCAGAGGCATAGAGGTTGAAGGTAGATGTGACCTTTATAGCCACTGGCATGGGGTTTCCACCCACACAGTTAGGGGAGATCTCAGGCCTAATCATCTGACAGATATAGTTGACTGTCTCGCTTGAGAGACGGAGCCTCCTTTGGCGCTGCACCTCAAACATATTGAGGTAGCTGCTTCGCTGCCTGTATACCCTGGCAGCAGGATAGTGGCGCCTTCTGCGGCCCCTTCCGCCTTGGACTACCTCCTGGCCCTGCGCCCCTTGTGCCTGCGTCTCTCCTCCCAAAGGTGGCTCCCCTGGAGGCTGAATGTGCACTCCTGGCCTCCTCCCCCTTCTAGCCCTCCCCATCTCCTCAGAGGAGCTGTCTCCAGTGGACGGTTCAGCTCCCATTCCCAGGCTACGGGAAGGCTTCCTGAAACCTGCAGGCCCAGAAAAGATTACTCACTGCAGTGTGCTGACCTGAAGGTTAAGAGTCCAGAAAAAGCAGCTGGGATGCGTTTTGAAGTACTGCAGATCACACAGGCAAGTTTGTAAAACTTTCAAAAATAAATACTTGACTGTGCACATTCACAACCCCAGTGAGCCCTCTTATCCCGCCTGCGGATGAGGTTAATACAAATGTGTCCTACCCGCCTGCACATTGCGCCCATGCGCCAACCCGAAGATTGCATTGGTGCAGAAAAATCTGTGTCCATTGAACACTCAGGGGCCTTAAGTGGCCCATTAATTAATGGCGAGCGCGCGTCGGACATCATCGCATACCTGCCCAGCCAAATATCGCAATGGCGCGTGGTGACGTCAGGACACTCACCCAACGACACCGTGAGTTATTTTATGCGCAGACGTTCAGAGCCCGCCCTCGCACAACAACAGGAAAATTCTGCCCTACGCTTGAAAAATAGGATTCTGCAAAGTACATGAGCAAACTGTAGTTTAATCAGCCAAATCTTGGTACTTTACTGCTAAGTAGTTACACAATTTCTGTAAATGCTGTTACCATTCCTAGATTTAGCACCACTATTTTTCTCAATACCCAAATATTTTCCAAAACTAACTTCATGTTTAATCTGAAGAGTTAGTGGCAATTTTCTTTTAAAGTCTCATTATTGCATAAGTTTCAAGCTCCAATATATCAGTTTCTTTCATATTATTCATTGAAGTTGTGTAAATTTTCTCTAACAGGATTGATATAATCAACATCTTCACAGAATAGTTCCAGGAATTATACAATGAGCATGTACAATAGCAAATGTAAAAAACATATTTAATGTTTCTGCATAAAACTGTATCTTATTGAATAATCCAAATTTTATCTTAGAATGAAAAGATGTACTGGATAAACATGATCATCTGGCCCAAATTGCTTTCTCACTCTTCTGTTATTTGTCATGTTGGAGATAATCTACACGTGGGACTGCTGGTTTCACCCAGTTACTTAAGCTGCCATTCAATGACAGTACATGAAGAGTGCAGGAGGGCACGCCAGGAGCAGCACCAGGCATACCTAAAAATGAGGTGTCAACCTGGTGAAGCTATAACACAGGACTACTTGTGTGCCAACCAGCAAAAGCAGCAAGTGATAGAGCTAAAGGACTCCACAACCAACGGATCAGATCTAAGCTCTGCAGTCCTGCCACATCCAGTCGTGAATGGTGGTGGACAGTTAAATAACTCACGGGAGGAGGAGGCTCCACAAATATCCCCATCCTCAATGATGGGGGATCCCAGCACATCAGTGCAAAAGATAATGCTGAAGCATTTGCTACAATCTTCAGCCAGAAGTGCCGAGTGGATGATCCATCTTGGCCTACCCTGGAGGTCCCCAGCATTGAATTGGACTAGCCATATGTAGCTGGGTCTACAAGAGCAGGTCAGAGAATAGGAATCATGCGACAAGTAACTGACCTCCTGACTCCTCAAAGCCTTCCCACCATCTACAAGGCACAAGTCAGGAGTGTGATGAAATACTCCGCACTTGCCTGGATGAGTGAAGCACCCACAACACTCAAGAAGCTTGACACCATCCAGGACAAAGCAGCCTGCTTGAGTGGCACCACATCCACAAACATTCACTCCCTCGCAACCAACGCACAGTAGCAGCAGTGTGTACCATATACAAGATGCACTGCAGGAACTCACCTTAGACAGCACCTTACAAACCCACGACCACTACCAGTTAGAAGGACAAGGACAGCAGATGGGTGGGAACATCACCACCTAGAAGTTCCCCTCCAAGCCACTCACCATCCTGACTTGGAAATATACCACCATTCCTTCACTGTCGCTGGGTCAAAATCCTGGAACTCCCTTCCTAATAGCACTGTGGGTGTACCTACACCACATGGACCGCAACGGTTCAAGAAGGCAGCTCACCACCACCTTCTCAAGGGCAACTAGGGATGGGCAATAAATGCTGGCCCAGCCAGCGAAGTCCACATCCCGTGAATGAATAAAAAAAATTAAGATGTGGTTGAGGGGAAGAATGCAGATAACCTAAAATTCTCCCAGAATTAGCCCACAGGAACATCAGAAATGACAGAGAATTCCCTCCAGAAAAGCAGGAAAGTTCTCCCAATGTTCTGGCCAAAATATATCCTTCAATCAACATGTAAAAACAGATGACCTGGCTATTTACCTCCTTGCTGCTTGTAGGACCTTTCTGTGTGCAAATTGGCCACCGCATTTTCTACATTACCGCAGTGGCTATCATCCAAAATACTTCATTTATTATAAAGCATTGGGAACATTCTGAGATCATGTAAGGCACTGTATAAATGCAAGTCTCCCTTTCTTTCTTTGCTCCTGGAGATCTTCAGGTAAAACAAATCTATTCTTTGACAGGCCAAATTTAATCCACATTTAACAGTTGTTATAAACGAGCCAGATTTTGACATTGCCATAATTACTTGAATTATCAAGTAATGATGAAATATTAACCTAGAATTACCATTCACTTTTTTGAATACAAGATAAAGAGGCTAGATGAAATACAAAACCACAAGCTATACAGTTATAATATCCTAATCTGGTGCAAAAATTCACATTTCTGTGCCTGACTTTGCATGAGGAAATAATGACTGACAATTTTTGCAATTTATGTGTTGGACTTGAAACTTAATATCAGGTCAATGCACTGCGTATGCTTCAGGAGATGGAATCTGTCTCAGTAGTCCGGATTTTACTGGGGGCTGTGGTATAAACAGGGTATACGTTCAGCTGTAATATCCATGCTGCAGATGGCCTGGACTAGTCCCATCCTAGATCTGTTATGGGGGGGGGATTTTCCAGTCCACTACTAGGATCGTTCAGTCCAGCTGAAAGTCAATGGGCTTTTTGGCTGGGCCGCTGAATCTCCCGTGGCAGGTCCCGCCATGACGGGGCCGGAGCTTCCAGGCCATGGTCTCTTTAAACACTGACTAAAATGTACAGTATTTATTGAAAACACTTAGCACTTCCCAGTAACATTTAGAACACAAAACATAACAGTGCACTCTGATGCATATTTCCATATCTCAGATAGGTTGCTGATCATAATTTTTAACAATACGATTAATTACTAAACAGTGTTAGTTTATTTATTTGTAGTGTTAAGGGCAGGCTGCAGGACCAGCATACAGAGAGCAGAGAGAAAAACTTACCACAGCCTTGAAGAAGTGGAAAAAAGGAAAAATTCTGCATTAAAATATACATATATATATGTACACTACTGCCAAGGTGAACCAAACAATTAACCAATATTGCACCCAATTTAGTGAGAACAAACATTGGCATTTCTATGGATCGACAGTACTTGCAATGGTTATACATTACACGATCCAGAAAGCTAAGCATGACCGAGTTAGATAGAAAGGCAAAGAGAAGCTTGGAAACTGTCCTGAAAAAAATGCAAAAGTACAGGTACTTTTTGCAGAACGTTTTGAAAATTCAATCACATGCACTTTAACACTTAGTTATATTGAAGAGCCGTGTCAAGAGGAGTTTGAACCGGAACTGCCTGTAATCAAATATTCTTGTGGCATCCTTGGACCTCTGAGTAACTCACATAATTTAGTTAACCCTATTTTCTGTGTACCCAAGCCCACCAACACAGCTACTTTTAGAAGGGATTTCATACAGGAGGTCACAAGTTCCTCCTTGAAGACCACAATCTCCAACCATATCAAGATGTGAACTGTACCAAGAATTAGCGGCATTAGAAAGAGGGAGAAGGCAGGAGGTTGCTGGAGAGATAACACTATTCCAGAATTCTGGGTACCAATAGTACGACCAAATTCCCATCCATCATCTCAGCTGTGACAATGGGGCTGATTATTTGTACAGCTGTCTCAAGTAAAAGCAAGAAAAATATTTAGCAAATCCCATAGGTTATAAAGAAGCAAATATATATTTTGGAACGTGGAAATAGAAGTAAGGGAAAGGAAAGACGAATATATTACTGTGACTTAACCATCTCACTGTGGCCTATGTCACATTCACAGTTCATGTTTTTAGTGTCAGTGGATACTTCAAGTATAACTAAAATTCTCTCATTAGATCGGCATGGCATTGACAGCTTTGCCTGTAGTTGAGACTGTTTTTACTATATAAACTCAAGCACAGCTTGGTTATGAAAAGCTGATAGAGCCAACAGCATTTTGCCTAAGAGAAATATGGGAAGGTATGACTTAGAATTTGAATTAAATCAGTGAAAACAGGAATGTTGCTTAAATTAGGCGTTTAAGAATATGGAACAAAAGAACATAACCTAATATCAAAACATACATCTTTTACTTGAAGGCGTGTAATATAGAGATGTAACTGTAATTCGGTGCACCTAAGGAAGGAACAGTTGACTTAAGAAAATGTTTGCAGGGCTTGTTGGATCAGCAGCGCTTTCCCTGCCTATCATTTCCGTATGTTCATATGTTCATATTTGATGGTGATGATACACCCACTAAATGATTAGTGTAACCTATCTAAATCATTAGTCCAGTACTCGGAATCATACCTCAGAAAATAAACCCCTCTCTCTCGTTCCTCATTTTCTAAATATTCCAATGCAAATTGGAGTATTATTATTGTTCTAATTAATGGGCAGGATTTTTCATTGAGTGGGCGGGCACCCGCCCAGCCTGCTTGAGTATAAAATGACTCACGATATTGTCGGGCGAGCATCCTAACGTCATCGCACACTCGTGCGATATTTCAGTTGGTGGGCACACACGGGAGTCGGCAGTACGCCCGCCAACAATTAAAAGGCCTATTATTGTCATTAAAGTCCCAATTAAAGCCCCTTAAGATCTGTCTTCAGTTCTTAGACTTGCAGAGTCCATGTTAGGTTCACCCCCCCAACCCGGCACACCCCAACACTGCTCACGCTACCTTCCAGCAATGCTCATTCCCCCGTCTGCAATCCCAAAAACTGTCCTGCCCAAAACGACAATGCTCACCCTCTCCTGCACCCTCGAAAATGCTCACCCCCTTGCACGCCCCCAAAACTGCTCACCCCCTGACACAGCTCATCCGTCCCCAACCCCAAACAATGCTCACCCTCCTCCCGATCAAAAATGCTCATCACCCCACCGTGCCCAATGCCGCCAGCAAACCAGCTCCAGAATGCTGACACTGTTCTGACACGGCCAGACTAATGGACAGGGATTTCAGAAGGTGAGCTGGGGGCAGGGGGTGTGGATTGTGCATTGCCTGGGGTGCAGAAGGGGGAAGAAGTGTGAGCAGTGTCAGGGGAAAGGGTGCATGTGTTGGGGGGTGAGCAGTGTTGAGGGTACTGAACACCATCAGAGGTATGAGCCATTTGGTGGGGGTATTGGGGGGCGGGGGAGTTGAGCAGTGTCATGGTGGGAGGAGAGCAGTGTCGGGGAGGTGCTGAGCAGTGTTGAGGAGGGTGATCAGTGTCGGGGAGGGTGAGCAGTGTCGGGGAGGTGAAGAGCAATGTCGGGGAGGGTGAGTGGTATCAAGAGGGGGTGCAGCAGATTCGGGAGGGAGCGTGAGCTGTGTTGATGGTGGGGGTGAGCTGTATTTGGAGGTGTTTTGGCATACTACCTGATTGACTTAGAGCTGTGCTCCTCAGTAAGCTTACATCTGCCAGGAACAGCTCTGAGTAAATCAGTGTAAGTATAGAGCAGACACAGCCCAAATTAGTATGGTTACAAGTCCTGGGGGACCATCAGCAAGGGCTCCCATGGTACCATTTCTCAGGTATTGGAAGTTCCCTGTTCTATCATAATTTTATTCTTTCATTGGATCTGGGCATCATTGGCAAGGCCAGCACTTGTTGCCCATCCCTAATTTCCCTTGAACCGAGAGGACCCTGGAACTTCCAAAGTCAGTGTGACCCCAAATAGTAGACACATCTTAGTGCTCATTGCTATTGGAACCAGAAGATCTGGGCCAACATATTTTCAGGAACAGTGTTTCATAAAGTATTTCAAAATCAAATGTCAAGATAAATGTTAAGTGTGCTCAATATATTTATAAAAGCAATTCATGCAGATATAGCACTGATAATCATAAATACTGCTATGAATGTAAACTAAGACCAGAAACATTTACTGTACTTTTTTTAAAACTGTTTAAAATTGCATTTGAGGCTGGGATGGATGCAGAGTACTTGCATAATTCTCACTGCAGCTCAAAGCACACGAATGAATGGAAGTAATGTCCAGAGCAAGGTGTCATGCTGAGTGTCACATTATAACATTGTACTTACCTGACCATAAAAAGCAACACGGTAGTATCTTCCAAACAAACGTTTTTCAGAATGTACAACCTCAGTGATCTTATGATAGGATCGATGAATGGTGTAGTAGAGTTCTGACAATCTCTGTAATGAATGAAATGTTTATATGAATATTTTATCCGTGCCTCTTTCACGCGCATGTGTGAAAGAGCGCATGGTCCGACTCCCCCTCCTCCCCCCACCCACACAGGTAGCGTGCTCAGCCATTTTATGTGGGCGGGGACGCATGGCCGGTAGCGCTCAGCTACCAGCTGTGCGTCCCCGCCCACATAAAATAGCGGTGCCGCTCCCAACTGGCCAGCCCGACATTGGGGTTATTTTGTTAATTATCTTACATCTGTGTCATTTGGTTACCGACCAAACTAAAATTGGCAGATTTTTAAAAGATAATCAAGAAAGGGGTCAGATTTTGCCTGAGAAGTTTGAGAGCGAAGGAGACAGAGAGAAAAAAAACAGCAAAAGAGAAGCCAGAAGAGTAACAGAGAGAGAGAGAGAATGTATTACACAAAATGGCAGCAATACATAAAAGATTTATGCTGGCTTCTTGGAGGAGTTCCTTCAGATTTAATAAGATAGTTATTTGATTTCCTTTCCTCTTGCAATTTAACAGAAATATTTCAGACCAAACTCAAACTTAAGAGAATTCCCTCAGGCAAACATTATAAACTTATATTAAAGCTTTTTAAATTCCTATCTCCAGCAATATCTAACTTTCATAGGATTATAATAACAATAAATGATACTCTAATGAGAGAAAAATCATGTGCAATTATGGATGCATAATGGTGAACAACTGTTTCATCTTATGAAAACACAGATATTATCAAAACTGATAAGCAAAGACCACAATGTACCTTAAAGTCTCTCTTCTTCTCATAAACCAAAATAACAGGCTTGTAGACATTTGCAATAAGTTCATGCCGTTCAGATTTCCACAGGTAATCAACACATGCCTCCAGCTGCTCCACAAGAGTATCCTGTTCACAAAAAGGAAAAATAAAGACTTAAAGTCTTCTTTACTTTGACATTTACAATAACACTGCAGGACCAACTATCATAACAGTGAGGTGGAAAAATACATTAAGATAATGATTGGATTGAACAGATCCTTTAGCTCATGTACAGAAAGACAAACAGGCAGCAGTGTTTCAGGTATGTGTTGAGGATTGTGAGGGTCATACTGACCAATGGGCATTTATCAAAGCTACTGGAAAATACACTTAATGCCTAATGACAATGGGCTGCACCAGCTATGGTTTCTAATGTTCTTTTACATTATTATAGTGCTGATGGTTCCCCATGTGTGGATCCAATAAAGCCTATGGCACCATTAAAAGTAAACTTTCAGTTTCCAGTCATAGTACCCAACTTTTTGCTTGATCTATAGATCTGATATCAACACTCTGGGCTCTCACAGTGATCATCTAATGCAATTAGCCAGTTTAGCACATTATTATGCTTGTGTGTTAATATAAAATTATCTCCCAGTGCACGGCACACAGGATGGCTCACTAGATTTCAGGTGTTCTAGGTCTGAGGTTTATTTCAAATCTATTTATTTCCTATGTTCTTCAAGGGATGAATTTTCATTTACTGTCAAGCGAGAAATGGACTGTCACGGATTGGTTGATCATTTTATACCCCACCTGATTTTCATTGCAATTCCATTGAATTGAAATTCACCCTTAGTAAGTTCCTATAGGCCTATTCTAAGACACAAATTCAGAAAATGGAGACTCCGTTCTATACAATCATGTAGAATGACATACAGAGAATTGTATAGAAATCACAAGATAGAAACCTCTTTAGCCCAACCATGGACATGTTGGAACTTATTCTCCACATCAACAGCATTCCTAATCTAATGTGCTGGTCCTATATTCCTTTATTTCCCTTTCCTTCAACTGCCTATTTAATCTATTCTGAAAAGCTGACAAGGGTGCCGCTTCATTTGTTAATTGTGTATTCCAGAGCCTCTCAGCACTGTATAAAAAACATTGCTTCTGCTCTCTGTTCTAAATCTCTTATATTTAATTTGATATCTGTGTCTTAGCAGAGACAGTGATGGAAGTATAGTGGCTTTCAAATGACAATTGTTGGGAAGACAAGGAAATAGGACTAAGTGGACTGCTGTTTTGAAGCATTGAGCTGAATTTTCTAATTCTGTGATGTAAAATTCTGTGACCAAAACTATCTAGTTTCACAGTAAAAAAGAAACAAACTCAAACTTGCAACCATTGGAATGCAAAGCAAGCATTCCAATTCTGTTCAGTGTCTACTTATCATTAACTCAAACAATTCTTTACATTAAGATGGCTAATGATTCCAACCTCAGTATATGGAGTGTCCTGCATTCCACAGTCTTCCTTCATTGCCCCCTCTTCTTTCACATTGGGAGTAATAGCCTGAAAAGCTGACCATCCCATGGAAAACAAACCTAAGAGAAAAGGTTATGTTAAGCTCAATTACATACATTTTTATCTTGATCAACATGTTGACAAACAAAATAATTTCAAATAAGGATAACTGAAGACTGTACTGCAAATGAATATTTTAATTTATACTTTGTTTTGATCAGTAATATTTAATGTACAATCTTCCACGAATGTAACAAAACTCATCTACACATTCGGTTAATCTCTAGTGTTATTGTGCTAACTTTGTAAAAGAAACAGCTTATAATTAATGAACCATTATTTTATTGACATTAAATATTAAAGCACCTGTGAATGAAATTTAAAGTCCAAAAAATTCAAAGGTCACTCAAAACTTTGTAGAATTGATCAATTCAAGCATATAGCACATGAAAAAATTGTGACTGCTTCAGCTTCATATATGGGATATGATTTGACACCAGGACACTGGCTATTATAAACCATAACATGATCAATATTTGTGCCAGGGATGACAGACCTTTTCTCCATCTGAGTACTCAAAAAGCCACAATATTTCTTTGGTGATTTATTGTTCTTTCTGAAGAACCATATCCTCAGATTTGGTGCTTTATATTGAGACGTAATGCATCTAACTTCTGGAGTATCATTGCACAATAACACAATGGAAAATGAAGTGACATCCATCTGAAGGAATTTTTCAGGTGACATTTATTATAAGGTGGAAGTTCATTGTGGGCAACAGACCAAAGTGGGTGATACTGCACAAGACACCTATAGAAAAGCAAATTACTGTGGATGCTGAAAATCTCAAAATAGAAAAAGAAAATGCTGGAAATCCTCAGTAAATCTGGCAGCATTTTGGAAAGACAAATCAAGCTAACTTTTCAAATCTGAAAGGTCACAGGCCTGAAATGTTAACTCTGCTTCTCTCTCCACAGATGCTGCCAGACCTGTGAAGTGTTTCCACATTTTCTGTCTTTATTACCTCGTGTGACACCGGTTATAATACCTGCCCAATATTGTTCCATTGTCAGGATGAGGGCACAGGATTATGTGCTTGAAACTTCCTCCCCAGTGAATCTTCTGGACCTGACCTGGCAACTATCTTAGACTGTGCCAGACTGTTCACAATTTTAGTGTCATATTTGACCCCAAGATGAGCCACCTGCCCGATGACATATCCGCACCATCGTTAAGACTGCCTATTTCCACCTCCAGAACATTGGCTGATTCCACACACACGTCAGCCCATCTGCTGCTGAAACCCTCATCCATGCCTTTGTTACCGCTAGGCCTGACTATTCCAATGCACTGCTGGCCAGCCTCCCATATTCTACCCTCCGTGAACCTGCGGTCATTCAAAACTCTGCTGTCTTTGTCCTTACTTGCTTCAAGTTCCATTCATCCATCAACCTGTGCTCACTGATTTACATTGCATCCCAGTCAAGCAATTTTAAAATTATCATCCTTGTTTTCAAATCCTTCCATGGCATCTCCCCTTTCTTTGTAACCTCCTCCAACCTCTTGGCCCTCTGAGATATCTGTGCTCATCTAATTCTGGCCACTTGAGGATCCCTAATTTTAACTGCTCCACAATTGGTGGCCATGCCTTCAGTTAGCTGGGCTCTAAGTTCTGGGAATTCTCTCCATAAACCTCCCAGCCTCTCTACCTCTCTTCCCTACTTTTAAAATACTCCTTAAAACCTACCTCTTTGACCAAGTTTTTGACCATCTGCCCTGATCTAACCTTCTGTGGCTCATTGACAAAATTTGCTTTATAACACTTCTACGAAGCACTTTGGGACATTTTATTATGTTGAAGGGGTTACACAAATATAAGTTGTTGCTGTTAACCATGCTGTAGAAGTCAGATTAGGAATTATAGAAACATTGAAACATTTAAACCACAGGAGGCCATTCAGCTCATTGTTTCTACGTTGGCTGAGAATGTTAATCAGCCGAATCGCACTTTTCAATTCTTGGTCGGAAGCCCTGTAGATTGTGGTGCTTCAAGTGCATAGCTAAGTGTTTTTATAAATGCAGTAAGGATTTCTGCTTCCATCACCCTTTCAGGCAATGAGTTCAAAATCCCCACCACCCTCTGGGTGTAAACACTTCTCAACACCCCACTGATCCTTTTACCTTTTATTTTAAATCTATGTTTCTGGGTTATTGACCTCTTCACTAAGGGAAATAGGTCCTTCATAGCTACTTGACCTGGGCCCCTCATAATTTTACACACCTCAGTTTAATCCCCCCTCAGCCTCCTCTGTTCCAAAGAAATCAATGGCAGCCTATTCAATCTTTCCTCATAGTTAAAAATCGCCATTCTTGGCAATATCCTTTCTTCTTCGTGAGGGGGGAAAGCAAATAGAAGAATCAGTGACCTGTTTCACATCTCAGCAACTGGTCATAGAACAAGCCATCTTCTAAGCAAGTGAGCATAAGTATATGGGGGGGAATATAAACATAAATTTAAAAAATATTATTGTTTAAGTTAAGAATAAACATTTTATGCGCTTGTGATCCTAATAGAACTAATAATCAAGGATTTAAAAAATTCTGCAGCATTTTCAATTGACAAATAAAAGTCAGTAAATTACCAAATTGATTTAGTTTTTTTTAGATCAATAACATCTTTTTTATTTGTTATGTAGGGCATTAATTATATTGTGGTGCATTGCAAGTTTCTTTTAGAGGTGAAAGAGATTATTTTTATGACTAGTTCACACTTTGGGATAGTGCTTGCACGTCCATCTCCTTCTTATAAAAGCTAACAAAAGGGAAAATGAGTATGTAATATTCACATATGAAAGAAAAATTTAAGAAATCATTAATATTAACAAAGCACGTGAATTGTCAGAAAAGCAAACCAGTCAACATGAAAGTTTAGTGTACTCTTGCTAAAGCTGTAAATTATAAATTAGTACTTGGATCTGTTTAAACATATTAGCAAGAAGTAATCATCAAAGACAGTAAAGCACTACAGCATTAATGAAATATGCATGGAGTTGCCCTTACACACATCACAAAGCACTGTTAGATCACTCACTTCTTCCTTCATTTGATGTTAGTAATTGGTTACTGTCAGGGTTATGTGATTCTTCAGAGAAGGTGGTTGATAAACGAGTCACTTCTGTTTTCCAATAACCTATAGCAAGGCAGTGTTATAATATGATACTACTGTTAAATAAGCAGATGATTTTAAAGTTTCTAAATACATTAACTAGACCCTATGGTTTTGTCAAAAGAAGCCTACACAAGTTTGCTCTTTATTAATAACACCATTAATTTGGACAGCTGTCTTTTCATAAGAACTTTGGGGTAGGAATTCAACCCCAGTTTGCCCAGTTTTTGGAGGTTTTGTGGCTCAGTTGGTAGCACTCCTGCTCTGAGCCAGAAGGCCCCAGGTTCAAGTCCCATTTCAGGGCTTGAAAATGCCCATGGAAGGTGCATCCATGATGTGGCCTACCAGGTTGCTAATCAGCCTGTGAGTCCTGCCAGCATTCCACCCTATCCTTAAAGAGTATGAAGAAACAAGAAACCAGCAGCCAGTTTTTGGGTTAGGAGGGAAAAGCTTCCAAAAAAATCGGGACAGAATCTCCCGAGTGCCTATTTATTTAAGTTTTCCTCATTGCTTTTTATGTATACAGTCTAGGCATCTGTTGAGATGGCAGTTCTGAAGTCAGTTTGTTTAATTAGGGAGCGTTATGGGCGCTTGTCTGCAATCCAACTACATTAATCACTTTGCAAATTCTTGACTCTGTTTACACAGATAGTTTGAAGAGTGAGTTTGTTTATTTGGGGAGTTTATGGGCAATTCAATGGCTTTCAACTCTTATAATAGGGCTTGTGAGTTCTGTTCATAAAGTGGATGATGGGTGAGGGGGATGAAGGTGGTGTGGGAAGTTTAAATTGATTAGAAGTTTTACATTTTATTGATTGTGAGGCCTTCTTGATAGAACTTAACATTGGCCACTGATTCCAATGGAAGAACCAGGCCAATATTTTTTGGGAACGGGGGCAGGCCTTTTAATCGGCCCACT